>NC_142154.1:8757500-9382500 GCF_024610735.1 Ursus americanus
ACACCAAAACGGGTGACAGGTGGTTCTCCGACTTCAACCCAGAGGAAATGGGCAGAACTTGCAACATTAGAAATATAGTTTAGGTAGAAGATAAAACTTCCTGTTGAGTCTGAAATGGGTTCAAAAGAGAGAGGTGTTTTAGGAGTATGAACCAAAATATCTATGCATGAAATGAAATGAGATTTGTTTCAATATTATGGGGCTGGGGTGGAAATAGCAGGGCATATAAGAAAGAAGTTTGCCATAATGAGGGAAGCTGGATGATGAGGGATATGGTTTTATAACACAATGTTACAAAATAAAGTAAAAAAATAAAATAAAATAAAATAAAATAAAATAAAATAAAATAAAATGGTGGGTAATGTTTTCTGGCTAGAGTATCTTAGATGGAACCTTGAGAATGAACAGTCCCACTGGGATCTTTTCTCATAGTTCTCAGGCCCCAGAATTTGATAAATACCCAGTTATATATTGAGTCTTATATCATTACTTGTTAAGAAAATCACTGATCTTCCTTCTAGGTAAGAGGATATCCACAGTTCAGTGTGGGGTAGGATAGAATGTGGTCCATTTTTCATTCATTCAGCAGATGTTGTTGAGTATTTACTGTGTACCAGGCACTGTGTTAGGTGCCAGAAACACCACGGGTAGCATAAGTATGCACAATCCCTGTCCCTCATGGAGCTTCCAGGCTAGTTAGAGCCGCAGGTGTTATCTACGTAGGCACCCAAAGGGACGTAAAATTGTGACTAGGGATAACTGTCTAAGTTTTATATTGCCACATGACCATAAAATAAGCTTATTTGACATGAGTCAGAGAATGATTCCCTTAAGAAGTCACACTAAGGCCAAGAACTGAAGAATAAGCAAGAGGTGAAGATGGGAGGGAAGGATGCTCAGATGAAATAGAGCAGAAGGAGAGTGGCATACAGAGTCCGGTGGCTAGCAGAAGCATGGCAAAGGTAAGGGACGTGAAGACGGCCCGTGAGGCTGGAGTAGGGAAAGGGGAGGGGAGTTTAAAAGGATGTACTTTTTTTCTCATCACCTTAAAATAAGCATTGTGCCCAAAGAGACCTGTTTCAGCCTTCATCTCTTCCCCCTAGCTACTCCCTACACACATTCACACACACTCACACACTGTGTTCCCATGAGCACCCAAAAGCCTGTAAGTCTTTTCCCTTTCTCTATTGGCACCAGGTGGGCAGACTTCATACCTGTTATAAAAGCATGTACTTTTTAAGATTTTATTTATTTCTCAGAGAGAGAGCGCACGCGCACAAGTGGGGGGGGAGGGGGGCAGCAGGCAGAGGGAGAGCAAGGAGCCCCATGTAGGACTCGATCCCAGGACCTGACCTGAACCAAAGGCAGACACTTAACTGACTGAGCCACCCAGGCATCCCAAAGGAATGTACTTTTAATTCAGATAAACCTATGTTAAATCATAACCTCCGTAAGACTTCATTTTCTCAACCCCATTATTGGACTAATCCTTGTACCTAGCTCATGGGTACAGTTGGGTTAGAAGTACCATAATGGATCCTTGGCTGCATGTTTTTCTCTGAAAGAGCTTTAAAAATGCTCCCCCAACCCTTTCTCTCATTCCAGGTCTGTGTAGACAGGTCTGACGTAATTCTGATGCCTTTGCCTTGGTACGTGAGAAATTTCTTTGCCCTGGCCGCTTTCAATACTGTATCCTTGGATCTAATATTTGCGAATTGCACTATGACGTGACGTGGCGTAGGTTTGTAGTGGTTGAGCTTGGGAGGGGTCCTCTCTGCCTCTTGGACACGAATGTTTGTTTCCCTTGCTAGATTAGGGAAGTTTTCAGCTACAATTTGTTCAAATATCTCTTCTAGACCTCTGTTTTTCTCCACCCCCTCGGGGATGCCGATGATTCTAACATTGGATCGTTTCGTTGAGTCAGTAATCTCCCGTAGCCAACATTCGTGGGCGTGGATTTTTTTAAGACCATCTTCTATTTTCATTTTTTCCTCTATTAACCCATCTTCCAATTCACTAACCCTTTCCTCTGCTTCAGTGACCCTGGCCGTCAGAGCCTCTAGTTTTGCCTGCATTTGGCTCATAGAATTTTTAATTTCTGTCAAATTCGCTCTCATTTCCGCCCTTAGGGATTCTATATTCTCAGTAACATTTTCCTTAATACTTTTTTCAAGTCTACTCATCATCTTGACCATTGTTACTCTGAATTCCATTTCTGATAATTTGGTTACATCCATATCCGTTACTTCTGTGGCAGAGGCCACAGACTCACTGTCTTTTCTTTGTTGGGGGGGGGGGGCTTCTCCTTCTTGTCATTCTGATGAGGAGAGGTTGTGGGGTTGTCCAGAGCCCAAATTATTGACTGGGTCCCAGGCTGTGCCCCTTGTTTTATAGGGATCTTAGAGATGTGGGCTTCTTCTTTAAAGATTTTATTTATTTACTTATCTGAGAGAGGGAGACAGACAGTCAGCAAGAACGGAACAGAAGCAGGGGAGTGAGAGAGGAAGAAGCAGGCTTCCAGCGGAAGAGCCCGATGAGGGACTCCTTTCCGGAACGCTGGGATCACGCCCTAAGCCGGAGACAGGCGTTCAATGACTGCGCCACCCAGGTGCCTCGGGTTGTGGGCTTCTTGATTTTCAAATGGACCTCAAAAGAAAGCTGGGGTAGCAAGTCTCATATCAGATAAACTGGATTTTAAACTACAGACTATAGTTAGAGACGCAGAAGGGCACTATATTATTCTTAAAGGAAGTATTCAACAAGTGGATATGACAATTATAAATATATATGCCCCCAACAGGGGAGCAGCAAGATACAGAAGCCAACTCTTAACCAGAATCAAGAGACATATAAATAAAAATACATTAATAGTAGGGGACCTCAACACTCCACTCTCAGAAATAGACAGAACACCCTGGCAAAAACTAAGCAAAGAATCAAAGGCTTTGAATGCCATACTCGACGAGTTGGACCTCTTAGATATATGTAGAACACTACACCCCAGAACCAAAGAATACTCATTCTATTCTAATGCCCATGGAACATTCTCAAGAATAGACCATGTTCTGGGACACAAAACAGGTCTCAGCTGATACCAAAAGATTGAAATTATCCCCTGCATATTCTCAGACCACAACGCTCTGAAATTGGAACTCAACCACAAGGAAAAATTTGGAAGAAACTCAAACACTTGGAGACTAAGAACCATCCTGCTCAGGAATGACTCAATAAACCAGGAAATCAAAAATCAAATTAAACAATTTATGGAGACCAATGAGAATGAAAATACAACAGTCCAAAACCTATGGGATACTGCAAAGGCAGTCCTAAGGGGGAAATACATAGCCATCCAAGCCTCACTCAAAAGAATAGAAAAATCTAAAATGCAGTTTTTATATTCTCACCTCAAGAAGCTGGAACAGCAACAGAGGGACAGGCCTAATCCACGCACGAGGAAGCAGTTGACCAAACTTAGAGCTGAAATCAATCAAGCAGAAACCAGAAGTACAGTAGAGCAGATCAACAGGACTAGAAGCTGGTTCTTGGAGAGAATCAATAAAATTGACAGACCACTGGCAAGACTTATCCAAAAGAAAAGAGAAAGGACCCAGATTATTAAAATTATGAATGAAAAAGGAGAGGTCACGACGAACACCATTGAAATTGGAAGGATTATTAGAAATTTTTATCAACAGCTATATGCCAATAAACTAAGCAATCTGGAAGAGATGGAATCCTTCCTGGAAACCTATAAACTACCAAGATTGAAACAGGAAGAAATTGATTTCTTAAACAGGCCAATTAATTATGAAGAAATTGAGTCAGTGATAAACAACCTTCCAAATAACAAAACTCCAGGCCCGGACGGTTTTCCTGGGGAATTCTACCAAACATTCAAAGAAGAAATAATACCTATTCTCCTAAAGCTATTTCAAAAAATAGAAACAGAAGGAAAGCTACCAAACTCATTCTATGAGGCCAATATTACCTTGATCCCCAAACCAGGCAAAGACCCCCTCAAAAAGGAGAATTACAGACCGATTTCCCTAATGAATATGGACGCCAAAATCCTCAACAAGATACTTGCTAATAGAATCCAACAGTTCATTAAAAGGATTATCCACCACGATCAAGTGGAATTCATACCTGGGATGCAAGCGTGGTTCAATATTCGCAAATCAATCAGCGTGATACATCATATCAACAAGAAAAGACTCAGGAACCATATGATCCTCTCAATCGATGCCGAAAAAGCATTTGACAAAATACAGCATCCTTTCCTGATTAAAACCCTTCAGAGTGTAGGAATAGAAGGTACATTTCTCAATCTCATAAAAGCCATCTATGAAAAGCCTACTGCAAATATTATTCTCAATGGGGAAAAGCTGGAAGCCTTTCCCTTAAGATCAGGAACACGACAAGGACGCCCACTCTCGCCACTATTATTCAACATAGTACTAGAAGTCCTTGCAACAGCAATCAGACGACAAAAAGGGATCAAAGGTATTCAAATCGGCAAAGAAGAAGTCAAAATGTCTCTCTTCGCAGATGACATGATACTCTATATGGAAAACCCAAAAGAAGCCACTCCCAAACTATTAGAAGTTATAGAGCAATTCAGTAACGTGGCGGGATACAAAATCAATGCTCAGAAATCAGTTGCATTTCTGTACACGAATAACGAGAACGAAGAAAGAGAAATTAGGGAATCCATCCCATTTACAATAGCACCAAAAACCATACGTTACCTTGGAATTAACTTAACCAGAGACGCAAAGGACCTTTATTCTAGAAACTATAAATCACTCTTAAAAGACATTGAGGAAGACATAAAAAGATGGAAAGATATTCCATGCTCATGGATCGGAAGAATTAACATAGTTAAAATGTCCATGCTACCCAGAGCAATCTACACTTTCAGTGCTATCCCGATCAAAATACCGATGACATTTTTCAAAGAACTGGAACAAATAGTCCTTAAATTTGTATGGAACCAGAAAAGACCCCGAATCTCCAAGGAACTGTTGAAAAGGAAAAACAAAGCTGGGGGCATCACAATGCTGGATTTCGAGCTGTACTACAAAGCTGTGATCACAAAGACAGCATGGTACTGGCACAAAAACAGACACATAGACCAATGGAATAGAATAGAGAGCCCAGAAATGGACCCTCAGCTCTTTGGGCAACTAATATTTGATAAAGCAGGAAAAAACATCCGGTGGGAAAAAGACAGTCTCTTCAATAAATGGTGCTGGGAAAATTGGACAGCTGCATGCAAAAGAATGAAACTTGACCACTATCTCACACCATACACAAAAATAAACTCCAAATGGATGAAAGACCTCGATGTGAGACAGGAATCCATCAAAATTCTAGAGGAGAACATAGGCAGCAACCTCTACGACATCGGCCAACGCAACCTTTTTCATGATACATCCCCAAAGGCAAGAGAAACAAAAGATAAAATGAATTTATGGGACTTCATCAAGATTAAAAGTTTCTGCACAGCCAAGGAAACAGTCAGAAAAACTAAGAGGCAGCCCACGGAATGGGAGAAGATATTTGCAAATGACACTACAGATAAAGGACTGGTATCCAAGATCTACAAAGAACTTCTCAAACTCAATACACAAGAAACAAATAAACAAATCAAAAAATGGGCAGAATATATGAACAGACACTTTTCCAATGAAGACATACAAATGGCTAACAGACACATGAAAAAATGTTCAAAATCATTAGCCATCAAGGAAATTCAAATCAAAACCACACTGAGATACCACCTTACGCCAGTTAGAATGGCAAAAATAGACAAGGCAAGAAACAATTGTTGGAGAGGATGTGGAGAAAGGGGATCCCTCCTACATTGTTGGTGGGAATGCAAGTTGGTACAGCCACTCTGGAAAACAGTGTGGAGGTCCCTTAAAAAGTTAAAAATTGAGCTACCCTATGATCCAGCCATTGCACTACTGGGTGTTTACCCCAAAGATACAGACGTAGTGAAGAGAAGGGCCATATGCACCCCAATGTTCATAGCAGCAATGTCCACAATAGCTAAATCGTGGAAGGAGCCGAGATGCCCTGCAACAGATGACTGGATTAAGAAGTTGTGGTCCATATATACAATGGAATATTACTCAGCTATCAGAAAGAATGAGTTCTCAACATTTGCTACAACATGGACGGCACTGGAGGAGATAATGCTAAGTGAAATAAGTCAAGCAGAGAAAGACAACTATCATATGATTTCTCTCATCTATGGAACATAAGAACTAGAATGATCAGTAGGGGAAGAAAGGGATAAAGAAAGGGGGGGGTAATCAGAAGGGGGAATGAAACATGAGAGACTATGGACTATGAGAAACAAACTGAGGGCTACAGAGGGGAGGGGGGTGGGGGAATGGGATAGGCCGGTGATGGGTAGTAAGGAGGGCACATATTGCATGGTGCACTGGGTGTTATACACAACTAATGAATCATCGAGCCTTGCATCGAAAACCGGGGATGTACTGTATGGTGACTAACATAATATAATAAAAAATCATTATAAAAAAAAAAAAGAAGTATCATAATGGATGTAAAATGCTTAGCTCTTTGCATCGGTCACAACAAATGCTCGATAAACCACTGGTAAATAAATATGTACCATGACCCTGCCCGACAAAAGGCAAGTAATCTAAAAATAGATCTGAAGATCCTTTGAGATGCATCTTCCTGGATCAGTTTTCCATCCTGTTCATGATGGTCCCAATTCAGCAGAACACTCTTAACTAGGGGGAGGGAGGAATGATAAAACATTCAAAGAGGCTGAGGGTGTGTCCTCTAGGCAGAAACAGTTTGGAATCCTGTGCTTTCTCAACGCCAGGTACACTTGCTGCCACCCAGTAAACGGTAAAGACTTTGAGTCATAATAATAATGACAGCAATCAACAGCATCACAGCCCTGAAAGGTTCTCTGATTCCTTTTAAATGACACTCATTGGAAAGTAGACTCCACCTCTATGTCTAAGAGGGCTGTGAAGTCTCTCCAAAGCACAGTTGACAAATTACAGCATGAAACTTGAAGGTTAGAATTCAGGGTTACTGAAAAGAAGTGCCAAATAGTGTTCAGCTCTTCTGAATGGATCTAAACACAGCAAGCAAATAACACTTGCAGCTCCCCGGCCCACCCAAGGCTTGGCATCAATGTGCAGGTGAGTTGATGCCTTATTCAGCCAGCAGCTGCCACTCACTGCCTTAATCTCTAAACCCATCAACCTCTGAAACACCCATGAAAGATTAAGAGCACCCAGGACAGGGAGGCTCAGCCCTGCCTCTGCATGGACCCGGCACCAAACAGTTTCCAAAAACACCAAGAAGATGGCCTTTTCCAAGCAATCTGGTCTAAAGCACAATAGTGCAGCAAGAAAATGTTGACTCTGGTCTCTTATGGTGTCTCCCATTTTCAGGAAGCCCTGTTACCTCACGGCTTTACTCCACCACTTGGATATTCCCTAACCTAGCAGGTAATGGCCTTCCCCAACCCACTCTGGAAGAGCAGGTTTTCAGAGATATTCTATACAGTCTGAGAGTCAAGACGCAGGCATCAGGGTATGAATTGGCAACCCATAAAGCCAACAAAACTATGATTATAGCTGTTGAGTGTCCACTATGTTTCAGACACCATTTGCTGCTTAATCCTCAAAACCATCTTACAACTTAGGTACCATTCTCTTGACTGCACTAAGGAAGAGACAGGCCAAAAGCAGTTGAACCGTTTATACAAGAGTAACACTTCCTCATATTTTCTGAATTGATTTTTGAAAGCTAGTAATTTTGCCAAAAAAAAGAGGGGGGGACATCTTAACATAACTAAATTAATGTTTCTTTAGTGGAAAACTCTTTGATTCTAGAAACCAAATTGTGACAATTTTAAAACATGTCTGCAAATGCTTTGTCACACCCACCACCAAGAGATGGAATGATATCCTTGAATGTTGGCCAAGGGACTCTCTTGTCTGCAAATGCTTTGTCACACCCACCACCAAGAGATGGAATGATATCCTTGAATGTTGGCCAAGGGACTCTCTTGTCTGCAAATGCTTTGTCACACCCACCACCAAGAGATGGAATGATATCCTTGAATGTTGGCCAAGGGACTCTCTTATTACCAAGTAGAATGTAGATCGTAAGACCAACTACCAAGGCAGAGCCATAAAAGTCAATCCAGCTCCTGCCCAGGCCACTGGCACACTGTCATCGGAGCCCTGAGCCACCATGTGAGAGCACTGACTACTCTAAGGCAGCCATGCTGTAAGGAAGTGCAGGCAATATGGAAAGACCCATATGGTGTGGTGGTAGAGAGCCCCAGTTAGGCTCCCAACAACACTGGGATCACTTGGCATCAGCTGAGAGCCATGAGAGTGAGCAATCTTGGATGTCCAGACGGGTTGAACCTTCATATAATTGAAGCCCCAGCCGACTTCCAGGGCCATCACACAAGAGACACCAAGTAAGAGCTGTCCTCCTGAGTCCCCTTTCCAAACTGTGAGAAGAGAAAATGGCTATTTTGAGCCACTGGAATTGGGATAAATTTTTACACAGCAATAGTAACTCAAAAAGCCAATCTCAAAAACAAAGCCAATCTCAAAAACCTATCAATAGGGGCGCCTGGGTGGCACAGTCAGCTGAGTCTTGGTTGCGGCTCAGGTCGTGATCTCAGGGTCGTGAGATTGAGCTCAGCTTTGGGCTCCACACTCAGCACAAAGTCTGCTTGAGAATCTCTCCCTCTCCTTCTGCCCCTGCCCCTGTGCTCTCTCTCCCTCTCTAAAATAAATAAATAAATTTTTAAAAAAAAATTATCAATAAAAAGAATTGAAAATTTGATTTTGAAAAACTGAATTTGAAATGCATGACAGCTAAAAAGAAAACAAAGGATCTAGACCAACTGTTTAAACTGCAAAATATTACATTTTACTGAGCTTCTCTCTTAATGCTTTTTGTGAAAGACAACACAATTGAGTAGAGAAAACCTGAGACTTGGACTCAGTGAATCTGATTCAAACCCAATTTTTCCCCTATGACTTTAGGCAAATAACTTCCCTTCTCTGCCCCCTACTTGCTTTCCTCATTATTCAACTAAGAGAATGAAAAGCAATGACATCTCGAGCGCCTTCCAGTTCTATGACCCTATGGCATTCAGTGATGTCAGACTGAGGTCGGTAGAAAGTCCTCATGCTAAGAGACCAACTTTCTACTTTTGTGGGTTCAATGGTGGCTATTTAGTGGGTCAGATTCTGAAAAGAGGATGAGAGAAAGAACGGTGGTGTGTGTTCATCTGCTTGAAAGTTGCCCAAGAGTCTCTGGGGACAGGTGGGCCCTCAGAGATCTAAGGTAGGGCATGAAACTCCTCTAAAACTATCCCCTGGGATCCAGAATAGATAGAGTGAGAGACACGTTAAAGAGGCCAGTATTGACTTCAGGTCAGTGAACCCTCTTCTTACCCCCACCAAGTGACTTCTCCTGACCTTTCTTAAGCTAAGGTAGCACTATGCTGTTCTAAAATAACAGCCTACATTTGGCATATTTCCCAGGAAGGAGTAATTATTTTCCTTTCAGTTCACAGATGTTGGCCAGTAGCCTCTAAGGCATGAAGCTATTCCAGTATTCAGCTTCCAACTTCCCAGTTGTCTATTAATGTCTTTCTATCTACCTTGCCCACCCTCTCAAAACCTCCACTCTGCTATCTGCTCAAGAGGAACTGTCAATGACTTAGTTTATACTCAGGCTACTGACCAACATCTGTACCTCAGCACTATTGATATTTGGGGACAGATAATTATTTGTGTAGTTGGGGGGGCAGTGTTATCCCATGCATTATAAGATGTTTAGCAGTATCCCTGCTTTCTACCCAATGGATGCCACTGTATTACCCACCCTACCCTACCCTGTGACAACCAAAAAGGTCTATAGACACTACCAAATGCAAAACTGGCACTGGAAAAGAACTATACTAATATATTAATGACTAATTCCTATGTTACATGGTAACCTTCCCAGTATATCTAATGTGGATAATGACATAAATCAAAAGAATAAAGTTCTCCTTGTCTCAGGCATCAGTGAAAGCCAAGTCAGAGAGATATTCTTGGGCCTGGATCCTTTTAGTCATCCCATAAACTACTCCCAGACAGTTGCCTAGTTCCTACTTTCACTCAAGAACAGCGGATTTTTATATCAGACATATGATCAATCAGTTACACACATGTACCTACACACAGGGTTAAATAACAGCTTGTTGAATTTAGCATATTTCATTCTATAGTTATGTCTACCATCTACTCAACTGCTTGGGAAAAAAATCAACAACCAAAAATTAAGGGTGTGACTTTGATCTAGCATGAGACATTACATCTATTTTTGGAGGATTATTAGTTCATCCTCCCTCTATAGTGATTGGTTCTGTTTCATTAAAGAACACCCAGCACATTCTAGAAGGTACAGACTAAGATTCTTCTTTGTTTTACTTCCAACATTCTTCATCAATTATCCATGATAGACTCGGTTATTGAAAACACAGAGTTGATATAAGTGGAGGATATGGTGGTCCATGTCAAGGGACCGGGGATGCAGTTGTAAACAAGTCAGTAAGGTCTTAGTTGTCACAGACCTCTCAGTCTAAGAAGTGTTTTCTTGACTAATGTTTGGTTATGGTAAGATTAGTAGATTTTGGCCATATGGATGAGTTAGCATAACCTATATGAAACTTCTTGCCTCCATTAATAAAATAGGCCCAAATACTTCAAGGTTGTGTTAGGGGGAGAAGTTGAGAGATCACTTTATGGAGAAAGGCTGCTGCAGCTCAGAGATTGATTGTCTGCTCCTAGGGATTCACCTTCCTCCCAAGCTGCTCACGTAGTAAATGACAGAAGCAGGACACAAACTTTAACCATGACTCCAGCTTTTGTGTTACAAGAAGAGAAAATGGGTTTGGTAGATGGCTAGTTTGGCTCTAATATACGATAGTTTCCTTTTCTTTCACTAAGGGTTTCCCAAGACCTATGATTTCCCACCTGCCTTTGGTAGGCCTCCTTCTAGTATATGCACCTTTTCCTTGCCACCTGGGGTCACCCTGAATTATGTCTATAGTCACCAAACTATAGGCCAAAGTAAGTAAGATCAGGAGACACTGGATTTACTATCCCGCCATCTAAGGCAATTTTTTAAATTCTTCTTTTCTGTATAAGAACCCACCCCATTCATGAAAGATTTACTCTGGCATCAATTACACCTTTCAGGAGGAACCAAGCCTTCAACCTCAATGATAAGCACAATATTATAAATGAAAAAATTCAAACAGTAACAAGAGGGAGTCAGTACATCATACAACCTATGGCCAAGGTTGAAAACACAAAGGCCTTATGCTTCTGGGTGAGTTATATAAACATAGTCATCAACAGCTAAGGTCTATAGTTACGATCTAAGAATTCTTCAAGTAATTCCCTTGTTTGAAGGCCAAATTGCTGGTGAGCATCTCAGAAGAACCCTTGTAAATGCTCAGCTTTAGGTTGCTATGAAAAGAAATTACTCATCCCACTGGATAGCATGCCTTCCTCTCATGAGGCACAAATCAGAAGCATTTCAAGCCTTGTCATGACACTGTGGGACCAGCTGGTCCATACCAAGCACCTCTGAGGAAACCCAACCATGATTTCCATTCCAGTAATTCTCATCTTCAAAGCAAAATATTTCCAACCAAATATATCCAAGAACCTCAGTGTTATGTGGTCAGCCGCAATGAGAATTCCTTGCAAGATTTGCTATATTAATTATAACCACAATGCAACTGCTAAACAGAAAGCAGTTTGGAAATAAATTTGTCATCTTTCTCATCTTTCTAAATATCCTATACCTTCATAACCAGATCATCCCAAAGACTTGGTTAGTAGCATATTTTTTCATCTGTATCTCTACTACAGGTTCTGTTGATCTCCTTTAGTAAATGAAATAAAAAAATTAATCACCATTAGGTAATATATAACATGTGACAGCATTTTGTAAACCATTCTCCCAGAGAAGGTTCATCCCTCACCAATAGGAACTTCTGTTTAGTTCATTCTTAAATTCACCCAGACTCTACCATCTATTTATGAATATCCTGGATGCCTCTTTAGAATGTGAGCGTCCCATACTGGAGCCATAAAGGCTTACAGATGTCACTCCAGAACCCCCCAGGGACACTGTGCCTACTTGAAGTGAATTCCTCTTGTGATGACTTCCCACCAGGTTCTGCAAGTACCCAGACTATATTTCATGAAGCAGAGGGAGAGTAAGAGAGCGTAGATAGTTTTTAGATGAAGATCACACGGAATACAAATGGATGGTATTTTGTCTTTTTCAAAGTCCATGTCCAAGAAACCAGAAGATTCCAGAAAATCAATGTCAGCAGGCTGGTATAAAATCAATGAGGGTTGAGAGGTTAAATAAATGGGAAAGGTAATAGAAAAAAAAGAGCTTCACAGGGTGGAGGTGGTAGTTCCACTATGGATCAAGCCTTCAAGGGTCAGAGATTATGATGGGACAGTGGGAGGAAAAATAGTCTATTAAAAGATTCAACAACCAAACCCTGAATGTTTGGCAATTAGCCAGTTAAGTCACAATTTAAATAGCCCAGAAAAGTGCCTGCAGCTGTGGAGGATCACATAACCCACAAAGAGGACATCGGGTGACTCTCCCTTAATTGTCAGGGCTGAATTCCAAAAACTAAAGAGATACTCTACAAGCTCTCCATTCAATGCTCCCACTTAAGGAGTGCAAATTTGTTTCTATTTTCCTTTCTGGAATTCAGATAAATGTCATAGTGATGAAAGTTGCTTTGGATTATGATCCTTTGGACGAATCTGAGAGACATGGCTGGGACAACAACACAGAGATCCAGTGGCACCTCCCTACCTCGTTTGAAGAGGAGTAACTGAAAATTACTGGTTGAAAATCACCAAGAAGTAGTCAGAGAGTCATGACTTCCTCCATAAGCAATAACTCGACAGAATGTCTATTTATCTGTCATTCTATTCATCCATTCAATCGTTTATTAAATTTATTTGATACTCATTAATACATTAAGCCCTGGATGAGGGGACTCAGCAGGTGCCACCACTATGGAAGTTCTCAATCCAGGTGCAAAATAAGCCAAAAAAGACAAAATATTATTGATGAGTTATCACAATCAACTCCAAACTGAATTTAATATATGAGAGTAGTGAGTGGGAGATCAGGGAGAGTTATGAGAGAAGAAGGAAAGTCTACTCATGAAAAGCTTCATTTTGGAAATAAAGTTAGTAGAGATGGACAATGAGGAAGCCAGAAGTTCATGGTTAGCCATGGCTTTCCCAATTTCAGGGTGGAAACCTCTTCTAAAAACCTTTTGAATAGTTTCTGATCAACTCTATTTTTTTTTTAAGATTTATTTATTTGTTTGGGGGGAAGGGGTAGAGGAAGAGGGATGGAGGGAGAATCCTCAGGCAGACTCTCTGCTGAGTGCAGAGCCTGACCCAGGACTCGATCTTACAACCCTGAGATCATGACCTGAGCTGAAATCAAAAGTCAGCTGCTTCACTGAGTGAGCCACCCAGACACCCCATGACTGATTTTGTGTTAAGTTTTGGCTCCCATCTTCTTGAAAGAGATCAACCAATCACATAAATAAAGCACTAGATTCACCATAATTAAAAATCAAAGTTCTCTTTCTCCAGGCAGAAGTGAGTTGGCTAGATAAGCAAGAGCAGAGAACCTCCCATCAGAGATGCTGCAGAGCCATTATTGTACTTGGGGGAGTGTTTGACCAAATTGGTTCTAAAGCCCCTTTTCCTCATTCCTGCACAAAATAAAGTCTACAGTTTTAACATCACCACATTTATGCCCATTTTACCCAGGGTGATTATAATTGTGTCTTACCACTACACAGGCTGTTGTGAGTGACTTCGTACATAACTAGGATAAGCATTAGGACCCTCTTCTGGTTTTCAGAGTCTTTATAGTCAATTATCAAGCAGCTAATGATGAATGATCCCTCTAAATTTTCACTTTTCAGAAACACAACTCAAAAGTCAGGTGTTTGAGCCATATAATTGGGAGCATAGACACCCTTCATGAGGAACATACTGATTTCTTTAAGACCACCTGAGAAGTCAGAAATCAGAGGCATAAACCGTGTCCATTAATGGAATGGCAGAGAAATTTTCACAGAGGAAAAGCAAATCCTTGAGGTTTTTAAGTAAACTTTTAAAGTTAGAGTAATTTTAGATTGACAGGAGAGTTGCAAAGATACTTGTCACCCTGATTTCCCATGGTTAACATCTTAAAACAGCCTGGTGCATTTGTCAAAACAAACACACTGACTTCGGTACATTATTACTAACTAAACTCTACCCTTTCTTGGATTTCACCAGTTTTTCCACTAATGTCCTCATTCTGTTCCAAGTTCCCATCCCGGATACTACATTGCATTTAGTTGTCATGTCTCCCCAGTCTGCTCTGGTCTGTGACTGTTCCCAGTCTTTCCTTTTTTTCCATGACCCTGGCAGTCGTGAGGAGTACCAAAATAGTATCCTCTAAAACGAACCCCCATTTGGGTTAGTCCAGCTTTTTTCTCATTTTTAGGCCAGAGTGATGGGTCTTCAGAGAAGGAGTGCCCTTCCTATCCCCTATCAGAGTGCATGATACCCAGGTGACATCATGGATGATGACATCACTGATGAGGTCATCACTGGGTTCACTTGGGTCAAGTGGCATTTGCTAGTTTCCCCCAGTGTGAAGTTACCATGGAAAGAAAGCAATAGTAACTGTTTTTCGGCAGCAAATCACTAAGGGTAGCCTACACTGGAGCAAGAAGGGTGGAATTAAGCTCCATCTCTTGGAGGAGGGAGTATCTACATATGTTCTTTAGATCCTTAATATTTGAGGGAGAAACACATTCAGTTCATTTAGCTTTCATGGGAATATCTACATTCTCCTCCATCCTATTTTTCATAATCACATGCCCATTACTTTGCTTGGAACAGGACTTTCTACAACACTCAATCTGTCAGTACCTCCTGTGACCCTGTCAGGAAATGGACAATATCACGTTGCTCCGATGACTGTTTTGCCATCAGCAGTGGATTCTGGCTGCTGAGAGGTGAAGTGGAAGGATTGTGGAGACAGCTCCTTGGAGAGAGAGCTTGCATTCAAACGCAAATGTGTGCGGTAATTAGGTATGATGGGCTGTAATTTTCCAACTTCCTTTTGCAAAGTAAATTGCTTTTTTGCGTTGAAATGTTCTTTGGCTTTCTTTCCCTCAAGTCTGGCCTTGTATGAAAGTCCCCCTTTTCAAAACGCCAAATTTGTTTCATTTCATCCTATAACTAATTTAATGCTAATCGCACAATGACTACATTAGGCATCACTGGACACACTGCGGAAAAAAACTCCTCTGTGGACCTGAAAAGTGTAAGTCAGCCTAAGAGTGTTCCAAGATTAACCTCTGAGAGGCTGCCTTTGGGCTTTACGCTGGTTAAGACAGGGCTGCGGAGTGTTACGCATCCTGGCTCTCAACACAGCACACACTTTTAGAAAAATGTGTTCCCCTTGGAATCCAAGAGAATTCTCCTAATGGATCGGAATCTCAGACTGTAGAAATTCTCCAATCCAGCCATCGTCAGAGGCATGAATCACCCCTACAATATGCAAACACGGAATTTTCTCATTTAAAAAAAAAAAATATATCCAGGGACTCCAGCATCTCCCAAAGCAGCTTACCCCACTGTTTGAAACTCTAATTATAAAGAAGGTTATCGTTAGCCTAAGCTATTTCTTTGTGATTTACAAATTTACATATTTGCCTAATCTCCATTTAAGAGGAATGATTAAATTTGCTTAAAAAATCACCCACACCAATGTATATGTTTTGCATAGAAAAATATCTGGGGAAGCAGATGTGAACAGTTGTTATTCCTAAGGAGTGGGATTACAAATTATTTTTGCTTATCCAATTTTCTAACTTTTCTGAAATAGCCACGGATTTCTTCTGTAATTAAAAAATGCCAAAAGTAAAATAGGACATCAGCCAAGGAAGTGTGCAGTGAGAAATACATGAGCCCAAAACTTCCAATATCCTTGGGGCAGGGCCTACACCTATATTGAAGAGATATCTCTACATCACTTAATATTCTTGCCTTATAGACATTCATGCTTATATTTTACTCATTTTTTGCATCAATTCAACAGAAATTTATTGAGAACCCACAATGTGCCAACAGTTCTGCTAGGCACGAGGCATACACAATTAGCGAGATAAAAATTGTGCCTGTGGCACCATGGTGGAGACAGACATGCGAACAGATTGATTCAGCCTGTTGCATAGTGACGGTGGCTTATGGCCACTGATCCTGTCATGCAGCTTGTACTCTGTTGCGTGGCTCTGGGTCTAAGGGGCATGTCTCCCATCACAGTTTCAGCTCAGATTTGCATACTTACTGCAACAATCTTCCAGCATCTGACAATAAAGGATCTCCAGGAGGGGACAATAATGTACCTCCAGGAGGGGTTCAGAATCCCACAAGTTAGTGGAGTACTGAAGACAAGCCCACTAAATATTGTGGGTATAACATCACTTAGCTTTGGGGGTAGGAGGGGAGTGTTGCAGAAAAGCAGGGAAGAGAATGCTGGAACTTTGCCTTAAAGCCAACTGATGCTCATATATTAAATAAGGCGAAAGGGCATTGCAACCTGTACTAGGGCTGCAAGTACATGCAAGGGAAAGTGACAGATGATCTGCAAAAGGAGGCCTTGATGAAGTGTTCAGATTTTTATCCTACAGGCAGTGGGGAGCCTTGGTATTTAAGGTGTTCCTCCGTTCAGTATGTTGAATGGAAAATGAGTTATGGAATGAATGAATGAATGAATGAATGAACGAACGAATGAATGAATATATGAGTGAAGGAATGAATGAGTAAATGAATGAATGCCAGTCTAGTTGGCTTATTTACAGTTCACAGATGTCTAGAATTGATGCTGAGAACATGATAGGCAAATTCTTCTCTTCCCTGGCTTTCCTTCAGCCACCACCCAGCTCCCTCCATCTTATCCCTTGGGGCAAGCCATCGTCAGGGACGGAATTCAGCAGGATAGTGGGGTAAACTCTGCACCTGCCAGAATCACCACAAACAGGAGACAGCTATAATCTGCACAGAGTACTGGACAACATTTGTCTGCCCCGTTTCCACATGCAGACACAGCAGGATAGTGGGGTAAACTCTGCACCCGCCAGAATCACCACAAACAGGAGACAGCTGTAATCTGCACGGAGTACTGGACAACATTTGTCTGCCCCGTTTCCACATGCAGACACACATGCAAACGTGCACACATATACACG
Source organism: Ursus americanus (assembly GCF_024610735.1). Taxonomy (NCBI): domain Eukaryota; kingdom Metazoa; phylum Chordata; class Mammalia; order Carnivora; family Ursidae; genus Ursus; species Ursus americanus. The sequence goes on from NC_142154.1 coordinate 8,774,893, forward strand.
CACACACACTCCCAACTTGTCTGAGAATTGCTCTTCCTTTTTCATTCTGGACAACTGTGGGTACAAGCCAGATGAATACAGCTTTAACATCCCCACTGGCCCCCAAATGATGGGTCCTGGGGTGCGGGGCTCCCTCAAACTTGGCCAATTAATCTATTCTTCAGGACTGTGGAAGGTGGTCTCTCACTCTGGAGCCTTGACTGCGTCATGTTGAACTCAAGGACTGTTGGCAGGATGCTACAGCATGTGGAGAGAATTTGCAGAAAGAGCCAAGAGAAGCCCATCCACGTCAAGAAAGAAGAGCGAGCTGAGGTGTAGGAAAAAGCAAAAACAGACAACTTCGTGAGGACTGCCTGGAGCTAAGTGCTGGTTCCAGCTCATTCAGGAGATGCAGACCCACTTGAGGGTCTGGTGAGACACCTCTGTATCTCTACACTTAATTCCCACTTACTTGTAAACTGAAGTTGAGTTTAAATGGATTTTATTAAATCCCAAGTGTGTTTTAAGTGGGATTGGATGGGATCCAAAAGTGGACTTAAATTACTTGCAGCCAAATGAGCCCTAACCAAGCCAACAGTGAGGTACCACCTAGAGAAAACAGGAAAGATTTCAGACCCTGTGGGTTTGGATCCTGGTTCTACCACTTCATAGCTATATGCTCCTTTGGGTGCCCTCTCAGAGACACTCAGAGTCTTATCACACTTTCCCCACAATCTTATTGTGGAAACTAGAAATCATGTCTATAAAGTACCTGGTAGTCTGCATGGCAAATAGTAGACGCGGAAAAGGAAGTCACTGGTATTGTGTGTGCAGTAGGAGACCCTTCCTAACAAATGCTTACCACTCTGAGTATATGAGAAATTGAGAGGCTCATGATGGTTATAAGTACAAATTTGCTTTCTAGTCCCACCTGCCCCCCCCAAAGCTTTAGATAGTCCTGCTTATCCTTGCTTTGCTACACTGTGAACAGAATCCAGGAGAAGAGAAACTCTGTGCCCCACCCCATCACCTCCCTTAATCCCCAAGCGTGCAAGAAAGAATTCACATTTGTGACAGATAGGACAGAAGGACACAAAGCAAAGTACCAGGTTCTAGATTTTGCTGAGTGTAATTTTAACCTCTGCACCTGCTCACCAATACTGAACTTACACAGGCACCCCTAGGGCAACCAAATAAAGGGTATTTAAGATGCAGCTTCTTTCTCCCTTTGTTTAAAAGCATAATTAGAATGTTGTCATTGGTGCTGATTTGCATAGGGCCAACAGTGTACGTGGTGTCAGGGAGTTCCTGCAAAGACAGCCTTTTGTCAGCATAAACAGAGGGGAGAGATGCCTTGAATATTATTTTTGTTCTCCAGTCTGAAATCCAGTCTGCCGATTTGGAGCCTTGATACTTTTCTTCTCATTCTCCCCCACCAGGCTTTGTCCTGGAGAAAAGCAAAGGTGAAAGAGCAAGGTGGACCAGGGCTTCCCAGGGCCTTGAATGAGAGCTGCCCTTCTAGAGCCTGGGCAGTGCCTATAAGAATGAAACCAAGCCTACCCAGGAAAAGGTGAGAGGCATCTCCTGAAAGAGTGAATTTCTGAGGATGAATCTGAGAAGAAAGACGACATTGACACGCTCCAGGAAGGTGGTCACAACGTCAGTGAGACCAGAACTTCAGAGCTGGCTGTTTAATACGATAACACAAATTCTGGAAGAGGCAAAGACTTTCCTACTCAAGAAGAAGATACCAAATTAAGACTCGCAGAGCTTTTGTGGAAAGCGATTCTTCTTGAGCCAGAGTCTCACTCATGGAGATAGACATCAATTTTTTAGTCTACCAATCTTCAAGCACATTCAGACCTACAAAATCAGAAGCCCATAGGGTTACATTTCAGACATACGAGTTTTTTAAAGCCCTATGACATTCTTCTATCATCTCTGATAACATTAAGCTTTTTTTTTTTTTCTGCACAAAACCTTAACAAAGAAAAAAAAATGAAGGATAAAAGGCCCTATATGATAGTCTGGAGGAAAACTATGGATTAAAGTAAGGTAAATAAGATTTTTGATCATCCCATGTGCCACGTGAAATGTTAATCACTGTGTAGTGTACATTGTTTGACATTCATGAACACGTTCTAAGCCTTGGTTTTCTCATCTGTGAAATAGAGATAATGTCTGCTTTGGGAGCTTCAGTTAAGAGTTCAACCAAGATGACTGTGTAAAGTATCTTGCTTACGGTAACTACACAGCTTGTCCAACATAACAAAGTTAGTCACTGAGAGAGCTGGAAATTATAGCCAGGTCAATCAGATGGCAAATCAACTTCATTCCATGCTTCATTCATTTAAAAAAACAAAGATTTATTTATTTATTTTAAAGAGAGAGAGAGTGCACGTGCATGCGTGAGAGTGAGGGGCGGAGTGGAGGGAGAGGGAGAGAGAGAGTCTCAAGCAGACTCCGCAGGGAGCATAGAGCCCAATGCAGGGTTCAATCTCATGACGCTGATACCAGGACCTGAGCTGAAACCAAGAGTGGGATGCTTAACTGACTGAGCCACCCAGGTGCCCCATGCTTTATTCTTTTTTTTTTTTTAAGATTTATTCATTTATTATATATAGAGAGAGAATTCTTTATACACTTATACTCTCACTGGAAAAAAAAAAACACCTCAGATAATGAGAAATAAAGGAAAACAAAGTCAGTCACCAAACTGCTCTCCCCATCTTCCCTAGAACCAGAATTAATTTTCGTAGAACTTCCCAGAGGCCATCTTGGAACATAGGGTGATCTTAAGGAAGGCAACCAGGCACTGCACTGCTAAAGCAGAAAACAGCCAGAACCATGTGTATGGGGCCCCATAACAGCTCAGGACTACTCACCTCCAGATTTATGTGAGAAAGAATAAAAAGAAAGCAGTGATTTTGTTTTGTTTTGTTTTGTTTTCATTATCCATAGTCAAACTAATCTTAATCAATACAGTCCCCCAGGGAAAGCCTTCAACAAGATTATGGTGATGACAATTGATAAATCATTAGGCAAAAGGCCCAAGTAACACAAAAACCTCAGTGAAAATATTCCTGAGGCCAAATGAAGAAAGATGACTGTTTGCCAACAAAGTGATGGAAAAAAAACAGATAACCCTCGAGCTTTAGTCCTTAAGAGAACTAAGATTCAAAACTAGTCTCAACACATACTAGCTGTGTGACATTTTCATTCTTTCTGAGACTCATTTCTCTTGTTTTGTTTTGCTTCATTTCAGCTGGAATAAACTGGAATGATAGTTACAAAACAGAGATGAGATGAAGCTTAAATTAAATTAGAGAAAAATGCAAACAACTTAGCACAATGACACTCAATAATTCTAGGTTCCCTGCTTGTTTTAGAGGCATAGTAAGTTCTATTATTGTTCCCAAGTATTTATTTACCTTCTTTCTTGTAAGGGGATTTCAGGCAAGAAAGTGACATGATCTGATTTAAATGCCAACCTATTTACCATATGGAGAATGGATTTTAAGATCTATCTATGTAGGAGATGATTGTGTCTTGGACTAGAATTGTTAGTGGAGGAGATAGAATTGAATGGATCTGGGGGGCGCCTGGGTGGCACAGCGGTTAAGCGTCTGCCTTCGGCTCAGGGCATGATCCCGGAGTTCTGGGATCGAGCCCCACATCAGGCTCCTCCGCTGTGAGCCTGCTTCTTCCTCTCCCACTCCCCCTGCTTGTGTTCCCTCTCTCGCTTGCTGTCTCTATCTCTGTCAAATAAATAAATAAAATCTTTAAAAAAAAAAAAAAAGAATTGAATGGATCTGGGATGAATTTTGAATGCAAAGCCTGTAGAGGTTATTGACTGATTGGATCAGAGGAATCAAATAATCAAGGAAAAGTACTAGCTAACTGGCTTAAGCCACTGGTGGATGTGGATGTCATTAACTGGGAAGAAATAAGGGAATTGAATTAAAGAATTAAGGACTTAGTTTCAGACCCAGTGATTGGGATGTCTATGAGATATTCAAGTGAAGACGCCACATTGGCAGAGACATAGGTGTAGGATGACATAACCAGGACCTGTTGAGAGAGAGATGGGGAGCTATTAATAATTAGAATGGCACAACAAGTACAAATTGGGACTGTCCCAGAAGCTAGACTGTTTGGTCATCCTAGATGGAGTCTGGAGTTTTCTGGAAAAGGTCAAGCGTAGAGATATCATGGGGGACATCAGTGACATAAAGATGGTTTGTGATTAAGATGATCTAGGGAAAGAATACAGACACAAAAAAGATGGAGGAACCCAAGAGAGTTTTGAGCATTCCAGTGTTATAAGACAGGCAAAAAAATGAGGAGCTCGTAAGGAAGTTGAAGAGAAGCAGCAGTCCTCACCCCAGAGCACCAGGTGTTGGGACACGACTGAGTGGTGTCCAGGCATGAGGGTAAATAATTCTGAGCATACACTGCCTCAGGTTTTCACAAAATCCCAATGGAGTTGCTCAAAGGTGCTTCATCTTAAAGAACAATGATCACAATGATATCCCTAGTATATTCTTCCAAGCCACAGAGAACAGAAGATATTTCGTGTATATGTGAAAGAATGAAGGAAATAGCCAATAGAGTAAAGATTTACCAGCAAATGCACAACAGCGCTCTGTTTGTACTGCAGCACAACCTAGTGGCTGTGTCTTTCACAGGCACATCTACACTAGGATGAGTGGATGCCACTGTTAAAATTCCTCTTTCATAGACTCGGTCCACCGCTGTGATCTCACTGTACGCATCTGGACCACGGGATGAGCCGTAAGATGGATGTCCCAAACCAGCTGGAGAAGGCCTCCAGCATCCTTCAGGAAAGATATTTTCAGGACAACAAAAGTAGCCTCATTTGTCATTTTGAGGTAGCAGTAGCGAAGACATTAGCTCAGATCCTCCGCATTCCCCTCATTCCATGTTCAAGCAGGTATTTACCCATAACCCAATGGTAAACAGTGAGCAAAAAAGCTACAGCAATTTTTCCTACCTTTTCACATTTGAGAGTAATGTGGAGCTCAATAAATGAACCAAATCCGTTGAAAACTCAGGCCACTCTTACTGGATTCCAAGTGAATTCAACGGAGAAAGGGAACCCTTGAAGGACCCCAGCATTGATATGTGTGGGTGACAGAATAAACTGGCCCACACTTAAACAATTCTGAAGTGGGTAAGTAAGAGATGAGTTGTCATTTGCACCAAACTCTGCTAGCACACAGTTATCTTACTGGCCTTACTCCAGTATGTGGGATCTCTAAGTCACAAAGTTTGATGCATAGACAAGATCCAGATACATGAAGCTGACTACAATACTAGTGAAAAGAAAAGACCCTTCCTGGAGCCCCCTCTGTCTTCTCTTTGTTTTAGAGGTCGAGCTGATGGAAAGGAACTCTGATCATGGAAGTAAGATATCTTGCCATATCAGGGGTCAAATCAACATTCAGGCCATAAGGAACTAAGTTCCTGCTGCTTTTCAAAAAGGTAGGGCTCCAGGAATCCCACAGGATCATCAACAGAAAGTCTCCGTCTCCGAGCCCACACGAGCAGACTGGGGTAGAGGACAGAGGCCATTTCCCACAAGTTCCATTGGAAATGGCACCTCTGATCTCTTTTTTTCTGGACCCCCGCCATGGCAGAGTGTGCACTTACTTCCCACCCCCACCCCACCTAGTCCAAGGCTGAACGGACAGAACCACCATCAAAATGACCAGTTTCAGATTTCAAATGTAACATCATTGCAATGTTTCAAGTGGAAAAATGGCATACATGTTATATATAAAGAGTTCCTTAATTGAATTGTTCAACAAGACTAGAAACAGTATTGGATTCCCATTTCAGTCAAGTTTATAAATAATTTCAATTTGTCAAGGCTCAGTTATTAGCAAATATAGTCCTTGGAATGTCAGTGGTAACTCACACATTTTATTTCAAATGTAGTTAATGACTTCTGCATAGAATACTCCTAATTGGTTTTTTTTTAGCAATACAGTAATTCTCAGCATTTTCAAAGAACCAGTTTAACAGATAGCACCTTATAAACAAATATTACCCCTTTTCCTTTGGGCATAGAGAATGAGAAGCACTATGAAGTTGAGCTGTTTTTCTAAGACCACATAGCAAATTGAAGAAGGACTAGAAAACTCAAGATTTGCTAGAATTAAAATGGTATTGTTGGGCTATGTCTGGGTTTCACTCTCTAAAAACCTTATTATAGATGTAGGTTAGGATTCAGACTTCAGTGAATCAATTTTACTTTGTGGCTGAACATATTCAAAAGAACAGCTTGTAAAGAAAATAATAAAATGACTAATAAAAAATGGCACTATTGGGAAGTGTCATTATCCATTCATTCACCCTGATTAGAGAGCACCTGCTATGTACAAGCCACTGGGTTAGGGGTAGCAGGACATTGAAGGGTGAGGAAGAAATCTTCCTTGCCTTTCAGGAGCTTAAAAGCAGGGATAGGGCAGGGTAATGCCCCATCTATTATCAGTTTGATAGTACCAGAAACTGCATAATATAAACTACATCTACTTGACCTAGATATTCAAATATCTAGACAATGAGGTAGCTTTAGGTTACTCCTGTAAAAGAGATGTAAGTTTCCTATATGGTCATGAACAGTGGACATCAGAGGCAACTCTGAGATGAGAACTAGCAGCTGAGGCAAGAAGCCCAAATTCTGCCCCTTGTCCTATTGCTGATGAACTCACCAGTTGCTAAAGGCACACCATGTCCTCTTTTTAGACTGTCTCTTCATTTTTCCAATGGGAGGCATTTAAGTATGAGAACAAAAGATAGTATTTTATAAATCTGATCTTAGTATCAAGGGGACAGTTTCCTGAAGCAAGATTCTCTTGCTTGAAAGAAACTGGCAATTTACAAAAGCAGAAATGCAAATGGCTAATAGGCTTATAAAAAATGCTCAATCACATTAGTAATCAAAAAATGCAAATTAAAACAAATTACCATCTTCCCCTCTCAAATGGGCAAAGACTTAAAAGCATGATAAAATCTCACCTGAGTGAGGGTGAGAGGAAATGGGCATTCTTCTACACTGCTGAGGAGAGCTTCAATTGCTTCAACTTTTCTGGATGGGCAATTTAGAAATACTTAATCAAAAGCCTTTAAAATTTGCAGACCCTTTGACCCAACAATTCCACTGCAATTATTCCCAAGAGATGGAGACAAACATTTCAGTTAAAAACTAAGAACACTCTAAATGTCTAACATTAAATAAACTGCCATAATACAGTGGAATGATATTCAATCACCAATAATGATATTGTCATAGAACATTTTTACTAATGTAAAAATATATTCGTGTTATATTATTAAATGTACAAAATACATGTATAGTGTGTCTGGTTTGTTTTGCTTAAACATTCATTTATATGGAAAAAGGCATAGAACAAAATCTGGAGTGATACAAACACCCACTGTCCACAGCCTTTCTATCCATTGGTGGTCTGTTTGCCTGGAACAGTGGGACAATTCGATGCGTGCCTTTTGCTCTTCTGCAAATGCCTTCCACTTGATTTTCTAAGAAACTTTTCCTGAGTCTTCAAAATGTAACTTGTTACAAAAATAATAGTAGCACTCTCTGTGTATATCAGCATTACTTATAATAGCCAAACTATGGAAGCAGCCCAGTAGATGGATGGATAAAGGTGAGGTGTGTATATATACAATGGGATATTACTCAGCCAACAAAAAGAATGAAATCTTACCATTTTCAACAACATCGATGGACCTAGAGGTCCATGAAATAAATCAGACTGAGAAAGACAAATGCCATATGATTTTGCTTATATGTGGGATCTAAAAAAAAAAAAAAAAAAAAACTAACTAAAAAATGAACAGGGGGTTGTCTTGAGTACAGACAACAAACTGGTGGTTGCCAGAGGGGAGGTGGAGTGGGGGCTAAACAGGTGAAGGGGATGAAGAGGTACAAACTTCCCTTTGTAAAATAAGGAAGTCACAGAGATGAAAATACAGCATAGAGAATAGAGTCAATAGTATTGTATCAATATTATATGGTGTCAGATGGTGATGACATTTATCGTGGTGAGCACTGTGTAATGTATAGAATTGTCAAATTGATATGCTGACACCTGAAACTAATATAATATTGTATGTCAACTATACTTCAATAATAAAAACAAAACAAAACAAAACAACAGCCCCTAATCGGAGTCACTTATGCTAAGCTCCTCATCACCAAACAAGACTCAACTTCCTTACGGCTCCACCTCTCCTAGAAATGGAACCCTAAATCAGTGAGTTAGGAGTAGCCTGGTCAGCACCAGCAAGGTAATCTGCCTAATAGACCTTTACCATCCCCTAAAGGAAAGTAACCTTGCAATAACCAACCCCCATTGTGCCTCATATGACCTCTTTGTCCCTTCTGCTTTCCACATACAAGAGCTTTCCATTTCGTCCAGCTTCCCCGGGGCTCCTTTCTGCCTGCTAAACTGGATATTGCCAGATTCAAATCAATTCTTACTCAAATGAACTCTTAAAATGTTTCATATGCCTCAGTTGATCTTTTAACAGCTCTGTCTATCAGAAGAGAGACCTGAACGAGGCCCCCAGGAGCAATGAGCAACCAGACATAGGTACCTCTTGAGCCCTTGAGCTCACTGCTTTCTTGCTATCTCTGAAGGTGGTGGGTAGGTCCCTCTCCGACCTTAGCTCTGCAGCTCTTGCATTATGCACTCTCAGACTTTATTGGAGCATTTCTTTTTCTGGACTGGGTCCAAAAACCGGCTGGAGTCAGACTGGGTTTGACTTAAAAGCTTGGACCAAGTCCAATTGAGAAACCAGACTGGGTCTGGAGAAGCACCACGTCTGACTCAGGCTATACTAGGCTGAGTGTAAGGCCTCAGCTGAACACAATTTTGTTTTATGGCTGAACCAGCAGGTTACCCTTACCAAAGATAATGTCGAATTCCACTGGTCTCAGTGGAGAACTTTTAACATAGATAAGCTTATTCATTTATGAAGTGTCCTGGAGAAAAAGGGGTCTCAGCCAAGCACTCACCATAAAGGGCAGAGGGAAAATTATTTTCCCTCCTTTATTTTCCCTCCTCTACAGTTCCTGGTGACCAGGATGAGAACTGCTGGGACACTGACATTCCTATAGAATCTACAGACAGGACCTTGAGAAAGCCAACAGAAGCTAGCAACAGGTGAGAATTCTTACCAGGGTCAGCTGTCCCAAGTCTCTGTCTGGGCTGTCTGGTTGAAAGAGGAAGATAAAATTTCATGTCCCTTCCTCACCCAAGTATAAATTGGCAGGCAAAAAACGTTTGTAAGATTTAGATCTTTAATTGTGGCTTATGGATTTGCTTTTGGATACCCACTGGTTGTTGATCCTTTCTCTCCCCGGGGAAAGATCTATTGCCTTCTGTTTGCCTCCTTTTGTGTCCTCAGAACTTGACTTGGGAACCGTCAAGTTGCGGGTCCCCAAAATATGGCTGCACAGAAATATGGATGACACCCCATATGTGGCTAGGGTCCTACCAACTGTTGTCTGCGCTCAGGAGAACTGTTTAAGTCTGTCTTTCTTTTGGTTATCTTTGGGAGTGGCTCTGGGTCTTAGGAGGGTAATATCTTCTGCATCCTCTTTAGGGGTGCCTCTTGGACCCAAGGAGGTGTTCAATACGGCCAGGAATATTTGCTGATTTTCCCGGATGAAACCTGACAAGACATTCAAAAAGATTTGTGGGTTGTTTTGTTTTGTTTTAGGTAGCTCTATGGTCAGAAGTTGGCCAAATTGGAAGCTGATATTCAGAGCCAGACAGAACTTATTCTTGGCCTTCTCCCCTAAGCTAAAATGAAGCTCTGTACTCGAAGAGAAAGAAAAATATTCTGAAGCCTTTGTGGAGGGTTTACTAAAACATTCCAAAAACACACAGTTCTAGATCTAAAACATAGGAATCTTTTGATTCCCATCTTAGTTGAAGATCTTCTCCCTGATACAAACAAACAAACCGAAGAAAACATAGTTAGATGGGTGGGTCAGCTTCTTGATGTCATTCAAGTTTCAAACCAATTCTTTGAGGAATTAAGAACAACTGTCTTTGTCTTATGAGTTGACTTTTTACAAGAACAGAAATGAGGCTCTAGAAACAATACAAGACCCACCTACCCTTTTACCAATCTCAAAACCTTCCTATCCATCTCTAAAAGCTTGCAGCTATTATAAAAGATTTGGATTTAGTGAACAAAAGTCCTTCCTGATGGAGCCTGCCTTCTTTCTCTGTGCCTTTTGCGATGCAAATATTCCCCCTGCTCTTCTCTGGGAACCAAGGTAATTCTGATCAGAAGGAGGGAAGAAAAAAAAAAAAAGGGAAAGGCTATTTTGAAAATGAGGTTCATGAAAAATCATAAAAGTCTTTTTCACAAATACCAGTAAAAAGCTTTATCCATAAGAGCAGATAACCTTAACTTACTCCATCTGCCAAGAACACAATCTAGATCCAGCTGTTCTTCTATAAACTGGTGAGCTTTGCATTACCGCACCTGTCTCATGGCTAAAATTTTTTAATGAAAGCTCTCAGATCTCTGTGTCTTTGTATGTATGTTATAGACACGTGATTCTTTTTCTACCTCCGGATGGTATTACCAAAATTAGTTTGTAAAGAGCTCAATTTAATTGGCTTAAAGACAAACAAGCATTATGTAAGTCAAGTATACTCTCAGAAATATAGAAACTAGCCCCAATGTTTTATAAATTCATGTGATCTAGGATAATCTTTGGTAAATAAAAGCTAGCTTAAGTCTGTTGGCTCAATTAAAACAGGCATGTCTTTAGGTAACCAGCATGAAACATAATACTTTTATTCTACCAGGTTAATTAAAAGCCAAAAAAAGATGTCTCCATTACAGAATGTTTCAGCAAGACAGATAACTTCAGGCATGCCTGGCTGGCTCCGTCAGAGGAGCACGCAACTCTTGATCTCAGGGGTCATGAGTTCAAGCCCTACATTGGGTATAGAGAGTACTAAAAAAATAAACGTAAAAAAAAGATAACAAAATGATGGTCCGCTATTTAATAGCTCATGGAATTTTTATGAAGGCTCTAAACCTGTTAAAAACAAGTAAATCAAATAGACATAAGTAAGATAAAGAGTTTATAAATGAGCTCTTCAACAATAATTATGCTTTATGGCATATCTACTTAAAAAATAGTTTCCAAAATCTTTTTGGTCACTTGAAACCTTCGAGTTTGGGTGAGATGAGTTAAATAATGGATAGTCGTTGAATAGCTAGATCATTTCCAAATAAGCTAAAATACTGAAGCATTAATTACTGAACACAGGATTGTCCACGATGGGTTTCCTTTCACACAGGAACTACACATATTTGGGTCTATCAGTAAACATGTTTTGTGCCCTATTGAAAAATTGACTAGGAGGAAGAATACACTTCTAGAAATTATGAAACAGAGTTACATGTTTGCCAGTCCACAGGATGTTAGTGTAACAGTCCACAATCACTAACTTCTCAGTTTTCACTAGGAATAAGGGGGTTTAAGGATTAAGAATTCTAATCAAGATACGTAATTAAAACTCCTTAGAAAACATAAGGGTGAAACGAAATAGCTATGTAAGCAAAGTAGGTTAGGGGAGTAAAATATGTACTTATTCCAGAATGAGAAAAGAAGAAAAGAAAAAAGAAAAGAAAAAGGACAAAAATTGAATGGATATAAAAACATTTATAGAAGGATTGTTGAAAAGCAATCTCAGAAAAGGAATTCTGTGTATGGTCAAGCTGGCGAAGATCAGAATGAATTTCAGTTTCTAAAAAACGAGTTCTCATATCAAAAGTGCGAAGTAATTAATGCCCGGGCGAGACTAGTCGCCATTCACCTGTCTCCCACTCCCAGTCCACCTGTCAAAGGAGAGGAATTAAAAGCCAAGAGGTGAAGAGAGAAAGCACTGGAACCCTCCCCAGAATTCGTCTGACCTGTCTTCTGGGTAAACCATCACAAACAAGCAGGGCTGGGACCAGCCGGGGAAATTGGCCTGAGCCCTGCTGCCTCTAAGACAATTCTCCAGCCCTGATGGTTTCCAGAGAGGAATGCCCAGGTCAGTCACTCAGACAGCTCACTCCTTCCATTTTGCTACCAGGAAAATAAAAGATAGGCCTGTCACAGCCAGTAATTGTAGCAATACTCGGTGGGGTAGAGTTTTCATAGCTCTGCTGTGCTGGGAAAACATGGGGCTCATTTGCTCAGCAAATCTCTGCTGGGGGAGAGAGGGAAGGAGGGATGGTCCTTAAGGCAGTAACTGTTTCTTCTTGCTTGGCCCCATCCTCCCTGACCCTGCTGGGCTTGCTCAGAAAGTGTTCTCGGGGTCACTCACAGCTGCGGGTATCTGGAACCTTGCACGCCGCGGTGTTCACACTTTCACTTGGGAAACAGGAAAGCAAGCTCCATAAAAAGTGAGATGATTTACCCAAGGTCACACAGCTAGTTCTCTAGCAAACTGGTGGCTCACATCCACTAATTCTCTTCTCTGCTCAGTGCCATTTAGTATTATCGGAGTAGATGGACCATGAATCCGATGGAGCTTGAGCTCCAGAGCCCCCGCGTGCATGGGACCCTTTTGAGACCTGAGGTCCTGGCTACCTGTTTACGTGGTCATCTGTTTTCTCATAACTTGCAGAAAAAAGATATTTGAACCACCATTAAGACCCTTGTTTCTTTCCTCTTTGACTTCCTACGAGCACTTTGTCCACATAGAGTGACATTGCAGTTAAGGATCCAGTTAGCCAGGTTTAGCCAGATTTAGTTCTATGATTTATAGTAGCAATCTTTGTGTCTAGTGAAGTTCCTGCTGGCCATCCTGGTGCAGCAATGGCTTCTGGGAACGTTCCTACCTATGCAGACTCACCAACCAGCATCATGAGGTGATGGTCCCATCATGATGAGAACATTGCCTACAGCATCCAGCCCCAGATGTGGGGAAAGCAGGAGAAACAAGGCGGGCAATTGTACAGAGCCAGAATATGGTCTATGGGATATTCTTTTAAAAACTTACAGCTCTTTGGGGCACCTGGGTGGTACAGTCGGTTAAGCGTCTGACTCTTGGTTTCTGGTCAGGCCCGGATCTCAGGGTCGTGAGATCAAACCCTGCATCAGTCGGTTTGGGGTTCTCTCTCCCTCTTCCTCTATCCCTCCCACTCGTGCTCTCTCTCTCTTTCTCTAAAATAAATAGATAAATCTTAAAAAAAACACATACAACTTACAGCCCTTTAATTTTTTTATATCATTTTTCTTTTTCCTTTTTTTAAAAAAATATTTTCTTTACTTATTTGAGAGAGAGAGCACAAGCAGGGGGAGCAGCAGGCAGAAGGAGAAGCAGGCTCCCCACTTAGCAAGGAGGCTGATGCAGGGTTCAGTCCCAGGACGCGAAGGCAGACGCTTAACCTACTGAGCCACCCAGGCATCCCCTTATAGCGCTTTTAAAAGAAACTTGACAGAGGTTTGTCTCAAATTTGACAATAACCCTAAAAGTTTACTTGACATGACCCAAAACCAAGTTGGGAATCCAAAGGAAAATTTTCTTTAACTATCCATAGTAAAAAATAAATTTTAATCAACCATGCTAAAGAACAGGTTAAATTATCCTTATTGTCTTTAGAAAACAGAATCATACAATGCCATGTGAATAGGGCTATCAAATATTCAGCCAAAAAATTTTTGAAAAAAAAGAATTATAAATAAATGCCAGGAAGTCAATTTTTAAAAATTTGTTATTTTTCTGGATTTTGTGATGCTTGTGGTATTTATCAGCTTTTTAAAAGTCATTACTTTGTGAAGGTTTATTATTCTAAATGAACCTTCCCATTCATATTTAATTTTGTATTTGCAGGTTTTTTTTGCAGTATTTGCAGTATTTGCAGGGTTTTTTGCAGTATTTGCAGTATTTGCAGTTTTTTGTATTCTTTTTCTTTAAGAGGGACCCAAAAGATGTATTAGCTTAGGCCCTACAAAACCTGGGTGAGCCCCTTATTATCGTATTACGATATTTTATATTAATAGCAATATTTAACAAGAGCCTACTAAGTACAGCAAAGAGCTATAGCAGATGCATAATCCCTTTTCACTTTATTTCATCCCCATTTTATCATATATATTAGCTACATAGAGAAATATATGTAGCTATGTTGATACATAGATATATATGAAAAACATTTTGAAATGTCCCATTCCCTTGTAAGCAGGAGACACTCAAAATCATTTCAGCTTTCTTGATGAGGATGCATGCTTATCATAATGAAAATTAATCATTACTATCATCAATGTGTGAAGTTAAGTATCTGCTGGGACACAGAGTTGCCATTTTTTTGCTTTTGTTGAGAGTTACCTTTAGTGTCTTCCCTTCTAACCTTTCCCTTTAACCAAATAATTGGCTTGAAAATTGGATTAAACATCTGTTTAATTGCAGGTAATATAAGAGTAAAACAGCCCTGGGGTGCCTGGGTGGCTCAGTAGGTTAAGCGTCTGCCTTCAGCTCAGGTCCTAATCTCCAGGTTCTGGGATAGAGCCCCACATTGGGCTCCCAGCTCAGTGGGGAGCCTGCATCTCCCTCTCCCCCTCCCCCTGCTTGTGCTTTTCCTCTCTCTCTTTCTCTCTCTCAAATAAATAAATAAAATCTTTTTTTAAATGGGGAAAAAAAAAGAATCAGACAGCTCTGATTGTGGCAGCATGGGTCTCTGAGCTTTATGGAATGATACCAGTTTGGGCCCTTCCCATGCATTAGTTCGTTATTGTCTTGGTTCTCAGTTATGTTTCAAGAGAATTGATCTTCCCAGAGAACTGAGTTACGAAAAGTGGGTGTCGCTATACAAGCCACTGGAATTGGAACCCCTGTGGATGCCCGAAGGTCTGGGAAATGCTTGAGAGGACAAAACAGCCACTAGCCTGTTTTAGAGATTCCTGTTTTCTAGCCCAGGGAAAAGACTGGAAGCAAGTGTTTGCCATCCCCCTTCCTTCCATCTCTCCCCTCCTTGCCCTGCTACCAATGATGGAGGAGAGACTGCTGATTAAAGATGAGGACTAAAGCAAGGGTGGTAAGCCATCGTCCCATCCCTACTGAGAATTCTAGAGCATAGCTTGTGCTCTGATGCATATCCAAAAGGCTTCTAAGAAAGCACTTCTGAGGAGCTCAACATTTTGGTGGGACAGTGAGAGTTGGCAGTGCTCCAGCTGCAGGGGAGAAAGAAGCAGGGGAATATTCATAACGCGTCTAGCGCGTGCCCAGACTGCACCAGCATGTTCCTGAACACTCTCCTTTCCTTCACAACAGGTAGGTATCATGTTCCCCATCAGGTAGGCGAGAAAACCAAGATTTGAAGAAGTTAAGTCCCTTGCCTAAGAGCCATAGTTTGTATGTGTAGAACTAAGATTGAAATTCAGCTCTTTCTGAAGCTAATTCCACTGTCTGGTCACTACAGATCAAAATTAAACTCTACGGTCTCTCATCGTGGTGCAGAAGACCTAAGAACAGGAGAGAAATCATGGAGGACCAAAGTGTTTATAAAGTTCTATTTCACAGCGTCCTGTGGTCAACTGTGCACTTGTAAACCATAGGACACCATGTCCATCTTTGCTTTTTGGCAAGCCTGGATCTTCCTGAATGATTCTGGGCTTCAAATATTTCCCACAGAGGGCTCTGTTTCTAATCAACTCTAATTGGTCTCCTTCTTTCCTTTGTGATTTATATTACTCTTCGCCTCCAGGCATGTGTCATTCAAGTGTTCAACAATTCCTCCAGCCTCAGGATTGCATCAAAACCAATCACACTGATTACTGCCAATTGGTTCTCAGGGCTCAACAGCACATTACCAGAGGGGACTGAGGAGGAGATGGCTCTGGAGAGAAAATGTCCTGAGCTTCACTGGCCTGATTCTTCTATGAGCAACTTCAAGAATTAGCAAGGACAGCGTCACCATCTTTCTCAGAGAAAGTATTATGTGGACAAAATTATACTGTGTTCTCTGGTATTGTGCCATGTGAAATTTCAGCCTAGATTAGTAAAAAGAATAAAGGGTTGATTGAATAGAGCAGAACTTTAATCTGGATGCCATCAACATTTTAAGCTGAGTGATTCTTTATAGGGACGGCAGGGGGCAGGATTCTGTATATCGTAGGACACACCATTTAGCAGCATTAGGATGCCAAACGTAAAGGATGTTTAGCCAGCAGCATCCCTGCAATTGTGACAACAAATATTGTCTCCAGACATTGCCGATTGTCCCCTAGGGGGCAAAATTATCCTGGCTGACAACCACTGGAATTGAGAGAAAAACATGTGTTATCCCAAATGGAGGTTTCCTGGCTCTGATTAGGGCTCCAGATAGGTCCAAAGATCGTCTGCATCATATCAGCCCTCCATCTTCGTGACCCCCGGCATACCATGCATGAAAATGGCTTTGACCATGGGTACTTTGAGTGCATCCAAATGCGTTTTTGTCCTGAGCAATGGGGAATGTAGCTTTCCTAAAAACAATTCAATGAACCAAATCTTACAAAGATCAAGTACATGTAATGTAAGCACCACATTCATGAATATTGAACCATCCTGTTCTCTGTATACCCAAGCACTTGACAAATAAAACAGAACACTAGGTTACAAATACACCAGAGAAGTTACCCACACATCAGACTGAACCCACATTTATTCGCACATTATCGTTCATATACATTTTGACTCTGTTTCATTTTCAGAATTAAATGACAGCACAGGGAGCAAGACATTTGGAGGTAAAGAGAAAAGTGATTCCCAGATAAGATCTGAAGAAACCGGAGAGCTGAATTGGCAGGTCATTCTGTAAAGACCAGAGTAACTCCACATATTCCATATGACGGAATTCCATGTAAGTCACACCAAATAAAACCACATCTATAAAAGTAACTCACTTTCACAAACTTGTTGAATCAGGCCTGAGGACCGACTCTATTCCAAGAGACAGAGAGAGAGCCATAAAAATTATTGAGACTGGGTTGGTCTAGAGGGGAATAAGAGACACCCAGGTGCTCAATCCACTCAAAAATTTGGGGGACCAATTCATCAGGCAGAGGCGTCTGTATTCAAAGACAGTCAGAAGCGCCTGACTGGCTCGGTCCATAGAGCGCACAACTCTTGTTCTTGGGATTGTAGGTTTCAGCCCCACGTTGCGTGTAGAGATGACTTTTTAAAAAATAAAATATTTTAGGGGCGCCTGAGTGGCTCAGTTGTTAAGCGTCTGCCTTTGGCTCAGGGCGTGATCCCAGAGTCCTGGGATCGAGCCCCACATCGGGCTCCCTGCTGGAAGCCTGCTTCTTCCTCTCCCACTCCCCCTGCTTGTGTTCCCCCTCTTGCTGGCTGTGTCTCTCTCTGTGTCAAATAAATAAATAAATAAAATCTTAAAAAATAAATAAATAAAAATTTAAAAATAAAACATTTTTAAAAACACAGCAACAACAAACAGAGACCATCAGCCCTGCCCCTGGGAAAGGCAGAGGATGGCGCTGGAACGAGTTCACGCTCAATAAAGCTCTCCCCGTCCTCTCCTTCTCTCCTGTCTCTTCTTCTTCTTCTACCTCCTCATCAGCCTCACCTCCTTCCTCCTCTACTATTAGGATGATAATCGCTGTTATCATCATTATTAATACACGCACATAAACTGGTTTTAGGACAGAAGCAAAGAGGCCTCAGTCTCCGAATTCCTCAGGAATTTAAGAGCGCAGATCTAACCGAATGAGTGGTGTGCCTCTACCAGCCTCAAGGGCGTTAATTTTCCTAATTTACTTACGGGAGTAAGTACTGACATCACTTACTGACATCAAATTCTAGTCTCCCTGTGATTGCCGAGATTAGGTGCATTCAGTAGGAGATGTCAAATCCTAACATTCGGGAATTTTAAAGGATGCCAAGACCAGGATAAAGCATCTATTACCAGTAACAAAGCTGAACAAAGAATCAGGAACGGTGACCTTAATGAAACTTAGAATACGGCTGGAATTCTAGATTTTATTTATTTATTTGAGAGAGAGAGAGAGCATGAGCAGGGGGAGGGACAGAGGGGGAGGGAGAAGCAGTCTCCCCACTGAGCAGGGAGCCCAACTCAGGCCTCCATCCCAGGACCCCGAGATCATGACCTGAGCCAAAGGCAGACGCTTAACCCATGGAACCACCCAGGTGCCCCTACAGCTGAAATCCTAGAGGAGACCAGCACGTGCAGAGGTAAGAAGTCTGAAAGCAGGACGGCAGGTGGGGGCAGCTCAGTGCAGGGTCTGATATCTTCCAGAAAGATCACAGGAAGGAAAATTTTCTAGGCTCCTCCTACGAAAGCCAAAATGTCCCAGGATAAATTGGCAAAGCCTTGGTCAGCAGGAAAAGGCATCTGAACAAGAAATTCTTGTTCTCAGGATGAGAGCATCCTATGGCTGCTACTTGGGGTGAGTCCCTCCAGAGGAAGGGACGCTGGGGCATAAGGTAGGGCCATGCTGAGATACTCAAGAAGAAGGTGTCTACCTTCTATGAAAGGCTCCATCTGCCAGGGAGACTGGAAGGACTGAAGCACTAGATTCTCATTGCTTATCACCGTGGCTACGTTTCAGATAAGGTGTGCTCATAATATTATGCACCCTAACCGATAAATTTAATTCCTCCATCTTCCAACCGGTACTCAGTCTAATAAATGTATGACCTTAAAAAAAATTATAACTCATACATGTCTTCTGCCCAACAGTCCTCGCATGCAAGGAGAGAATCATGGGATAATATACTTTTACCCCAAAGACTATCTAATCCAGGATTCTCTCGAAAGGTCAGAAACCTCCTATTTTACCCCAAAGACTACGTAATCCAGGATTCTCTCGAAAGGTCAGAAGCCTCCTACTGAGAATATCAGACCTGGATTTGATGCTACAGGAAACATAGCATTAAATATCACTGAATCACATGGAGAAAAAAAATGTTTCTTCTCGGTAAAGTGTATATTCTTATTTTGGGAAATGTCTGTTAAAGTCTTAGTTATTAATGTATTTCCAATCCCTCTCCAATAGCTGCTGATCCTTTTAGAAAAGACAGGCCTCAGGCTCAGAGACTCCACAAGCGACAGTGCCTCGCTGACTTTAATAGCATTGTGTTATTTATATTAAATTTATTTTTGTGGCCACTTCCTATTTGTGCTAAAAGCTATTGCTATATTTATGGCTGCATGTAAAGTGTCACCTTCAGTGAAGTTAAAATGAATACATTTACTGGAAAGAAATCGTGTTACGTAAACAATAGTATCGAGTAATAGTATTGCTGATCTAAACGTACGAAAAAATAAGCGTGAAACTGGCACATACAAATGACTAAAATTGAGGGAAAACTGACCTCATTCCAACTCCTTATTTTATTTAAAAAAAATTTTTTTTCTACTCCTTATTTTAAAGATGAGGAACTGTGACCCAAAGAGTTCTATGCCTTGCCCAGATCACACAGTCAATCAGCAGCAAAGGCAGGACTCAAACTTAGGTCTCATGATGCCCCGTCTCACTGGTCATCATGATCATGGATGCTGCTGGGGGGCCTCCTGGGTCTCCCCTTCAGGACTGAGGCATGACCCCCGCTCCGGGAGGGAAACTTACTCATTGGCACCTCTCACGTGTGTCCCCCCTCTGGAAATTGTGGTCAGGTTACGAGAGTCTCTAAGGACATGTCCCCTATCTGGAAACAGCCGTGTCCAACGACAGGTCCCCAGTGCAGGGGCAGAGGTATAAAGGCTCACCCACCCTCTGAACAACAGGGCAATTGTTAAAGGACCTTCCAAGTTCCAGAACACCCTGTGAGATCGGCTGGAGCTTTTGCTGTGACTACACTGCAGGTTGAACTCATCCCTCTGTCCAATCCTGCTTCCTTCTCCGTCCCCCCTTGACCGCCCCCCTCCGCCCCCGTGCGTGGACCCTAGGCACTCCCCAGGAAACTTTCTGCAAGTAAATCTCTGTCTTCAAATCTATTTCCCAGGAAGCTTATAAAACATCATGTTTCCTATTTTAAAGGAAAACATGAAGTTACTTATCAGAATACCATATCATTAAAGGGAGCAGAGCAAAAGCAACTAAAGAGAATATTTGAATTAGCTGTGACCAGATTAGAATTTTAGAATTCATTGCCAAAGTCTGCTATAAAGCTTAAATAGCAAGAAACCAAGTGGAGTATAACAGATAACATGTGAGCTTGAGGGGATTTTTTGGCCCGAAATGAATCATCAGATCAGAAACGAGAGCTTCAACTTCACCCACAATGTTAGCTGTAGATTCAGCTCCACGTTTTGAAGTGGTGAGTGCAAATACAGAGACTGGATATTTGAATGTCTGTCTACATCAGATAGCAATTTCCTAATATTGTTTTAAAGATATGCTATTTTAAAAGAACTTCCAACATGATTCCAAAAACATAAAATGAAATAGAACATAATAAGGAAGTTTCCTCACCTGACAAACTCAACAAACAATGAAGTACTGCTAGGTATTTCGGGAAAAACGGACTTGAGTCAGGCACTGTGTCTATTTTCAAGGAATGAAGAGCATACTGAAGGGTGGGGACTCTATCATGATGCCTTTAAAGATGGCTGCCTCATTCCGTCCTCTCCTGCCAGGACTTCAGCTACATGTAAGCCAGACCCTCTCACTCTATCCTCTATGACTTCTACCTGCCCTTCTAATGTTCAATTCTTTCGACCTTTTGTGCTTCGTTCTGGATAATTTCTGATGACCTGATTTTCACTTCTCTGTTCAGCCAAGTCTCATCTGCAGTTAACCCTATCCATCCAGTTCTTCATTCTGATTATTTTATTTTTCAGTTTAAGAATTTCCACTTGGTTCCTTTTCAAATCTTCCATATCACCTCTGATGGATTATAGTTCACTGCCAAATTTTTCACACTTGCCCTTAATCTCTTTGGACATAGTAACCAAAGCTCCCTTACATTCTGGGTCTGGTAATTCCAGTTTCCAGAGAACTGGAATCTAATTCTGTTATGTTATTCCTGCTAGTATTTACTTATACTGACTTATTTCACCTTGTGCCTAGTTTTCAAATTATTGGTAGAATTTATGTAAGGCCTCGTAGGACACTTTCTTCCACTAATGAGATTTTAATTTGTACTTCCAGGCACCCAGGGCCCCTAGAGATCTGAGACCACCTGTCCAATTCTGAAGACATTTCTGGGCCACCAAGATAAGGTGAAGAAAATAGCTCAACGTGAAGATGAGCTTATGTCTCGTTCACCTTTACTTTTAGGAAGCAGCCCTTCCGGTATCAGCTCAAAAGCAGAGAGTAGTTTGCCAAGGTCCCCATTCTTGGCAAGTCCTATGTCTTAACTCTTATTCTTCTCGATGGGCAAAGCCATAGAATATATACAACTCAGCCTTTCCAACCACACCTTCCAAAACAATAAATGACTCCCAAGGCAGAAGAGCCAGAGTTTTGCTCTTCTCTCTGGGTTCCCTACCTCTCCTGACCTCAATCCATTAAATGTTCATTATCTTATTAGAATATTAATGCTCTTTAGAAAAAGTATTCCTATTTTATCCACACTTTTTAATTGGGTCCAGTGTGAACGTTGTTCTGAATTATCTAATCTATTATTCAGGAGCAGAAGTTCATGGAAGGTTAGAGATTGTTTGAGATTTCCCCTTCCTCCAAAAATATACGGGGCATTTTGTTATCTCTTCACTTATAATAATGCATTATAATCATTTGTTCATATGTTAACCCAAGCAATCACGTGGCATTGATTTTTATTCAAACTGCAGGCAAATCCTCTAAGATTTAAATGCTTGGTTTAAATGTATACATATGCTTATCTAGGGAGAGGGTCTGCAACTTTCAGGAGATTCTCAAATGTATATCTGGTTCGTGTTCATACAGTGAGCTCTGGGAGGACAAGGACCATGTCATATTTATTTTGGGATTCCCAATGCCTAACAGAAGTTTGTTGAATAAAGAATGTCTATATTTATAACAAAGCAAAGAACAGATGATTTAAGAGAGAAGTACACATGCTTGGGGGTTACTTCGGAGGTGGGAGAGATATCATCCATTCGGGTTATCAGAAAAGGGATTTTTTTTTGGAGGGAAAAGTAACATTTCAGTTGATCCAGCAAAAGTACTTATGACTTTCACAAGTACAGATCAGGAATGAAAGATGTAAGACTAAGTAGTGATTTGGAAATAAGAATATTGTGCTCGGTTTGGAGGCATGAGGGAAATGACTCAATTGGACAGTATTGTGGGGTTTCCCTTGTGCAATCAGAACTTACCTCTAACTATTCCCACCTTGAAGAGCAAGAGCTCCATGCCATGAAACAGACCCAAATAAAGACCTCAGGAAAGTGAAAACTGAAATTATTTGCAAAAGTTTGTTCATGCATTTATCTGGGGAGTCTTTAGATTTCAATGCCATCAAAAAGTGATCTGTGATACCCTGCTTCCTGGAATTAAAAAAAAAAAAGAATTGAAAGATTGAGAATCATTGCCCTTTAATTTTAAAAAAAGACTAGTATGAATTAACAAAGGTACATAGGCATAGCTGAACATGTTACACCTGCTGAGTCTTCCGATCTCCCTCCAGAGACTTGGAGTGATGCTAATAATGTGTTCTCAGCCAGTCACCACAGAATAGAATGGTCCAGGGAGCAGAGGGGGACAGGTGTGACCGCAGCATTCTGGATCTCATTCCTCCTGACACTAGTCATTAGCATTTGGAAGACTTTCAACAGGATAGTGCCTGGTTGATAATATTCTGAGAACCTTGCCACCCATTACCTAGTACAGGCTCTGGCACAAGAGAGTTGTTCAATAAATGAATGAACCATAACAAGAGAGTCATAATATAGCAAGGAAGCAGATGATATTGCTGGGAAAATCTCCTAGCACTGAAGTATGAAAACCATCAAAACATAGAGGATGCTGGCCCAGGGGATTCAAGTCAAACAGAAAGTTAGTGGCAGCATCCAAAATCAACTCTGGCCTCCTGAAACCCAGCCAGGAAACCTTTTTATGTTCATTTTAAATAAACATTTATGTCAAATGTAAAGCTTCCAAATATTATCAAGCAGAGTTCTGTTGGATGTTACAGAACTGGGATCTTCCAGGAAAGAAATGTGAAGAATATAAGTTTAACTGTTTTGCCACATGCTGGTGAAGTGTGGGATGGCAGAGCAGTTCTATGAAAGCAGGAATGCTTAAGAAAAAGAGAATGCTACAGGGTTAAATGTAAACATCATTAAATGTAAGAGTGAGATCATGGGGGAAAAATATTTCATGGACAAAAATAATCAAAAAGAAAATTAAGGAGTGCACTTGTCGTGATGAGCAATAAGTGATGTGTTGAATCACTATATCATACACCTGAAATGAAGATAACGCTGCATGCAAAAATAGTAATAATAATCACCCATGAAAGGAAAGTTCGGTAAAGTTGACTATTGGAATGTAACATATCCAACATCAAAAAAAGAAAAAAACATAAAGTCAACTTCAAGTGAAACCCTAGAAGAAAATGTACTTCTATTTACTTAAATTATGGTACATCCATATACTAAACTACTATATAATGACCACAAAAGATTGACCTGGGTCTAAATGTGCTGACTTGAAAGATCCTCAGTTATACTGATGTGTTGGAAAGGCAAACTGACAATAGTGTGTTAAAATGATACAGACATCATAGTTATAGAAACATACATATTATCGCTTGTATATAACCATCTAAAAAAATAGACGGCAGACCCTTGTGTGGTTGCCTTCCGGAGCAGGACTTGATGGGGGCATTTTTACTCCCTATAATTTATATCTATGTGTTAACTAAATGTTTATAGTAATGAGTTGATATTACTTTTTTCATTTTTTATTGTTGAAGTACAGTTGACGTACAATGTTACATTAGTTTCAGGTATAAAACATAGTGACTCAGCAATTCTGTACGTTACCCAATGCTCACGACATTCAGTGTAGTGACCATCTGTCACCATACAACGTTATTACACTATCATTGACTCTATTCCCTATGCCGTACCTTTCATCTCCGTGACTTATTTATTTTATAACTGGAAGTTTTTACCTCTAATCCCCTTCAACCACATCACCCATTCTCCCAACGCCTTCCTTGTATTACTTCTTTAATCGGGAAAAAAAAATGTTTATTGGTAACAAGGACAGATAAAAGGAAAAGAGATGCTATACCTGATAAGTAACCGCGATGGCTAAGAGCAAACTAGAGCCTGGCTGTGCCTGGGTTCGAATCCTGATTCTGCTACTTACAGGGAGCAAGTGCCTTGTGTTCCTCCTCTGCAAAATGAGGATATTAATTGTACCTACTGTATAGGAGTGTTGTGAGGTTACGTGAAAAAATACATGAAAAATGCATAGAATAGCTCCTGGCATATAGTAAGAGCTCAACAAATGTGAGTGGCTCACAGCAAAAACACTCCTTCAATTTTAATACCCATTCTTCTTTAAACGTTATCATCATCTTTGCCTCTTCTACAGTCCAAAATTTTAGCTGTCATTTAGGGAATCTTTTTTTCTTTAGAATATATATGTATATGTATATATGTATGTATGTGTATGTATTTATATGTGTATGTATATATAGTGTATATGACATATACCAGAGCAGGGGTCAGCAAACTCGGTCAAGGGCCAATGGATGGATAATATATATATATTATGATTTAATAATGAAAGCCAAGGAGAAAAGGGGATTTGCTTATAGCCTCTTTGTAATATGAAAAGTGAAAGACATCTGCGTTGTTATAGGAGCTACTTGGATTAATTCAAGTCTTTAGAGGGATGGGATAAGGACGATTAGGATTCAGAAATGCAGGGCATTGAACTGTACTAATTGGAGGGATCCAGAGATTAGAGATTTTAATAAAACCAAACACTTGGGTTTGTTTGGTTTTGGGGGGGTGTGTTTTGTTTTTGTTTTGTTTTTGTTTTTGGCAGGATAGGGAGACAATTCATTACTCACACTTATTACAGATGCTGCCTTCTCCCCAAATTCCCGAGGGAAAGTTTCATCAGATACCCCAACTGTGAAATCTGACCTTGTCTTTCATCTGAAACCTGAGGCTAATGCCATCCTTATCACCACCTGGAATCCTGATCATAAGCAGAATGGCTCTCTTGACCTCTAGGAAGAAACTTCTTCTAAACCTCCACATCTGTTGCTTATATTCTCTCTCCTTATCGAGGACCAGAATTCATATCTACTCAAGACCTGCAGACAGGTGGCAGAGTAATCAGCTAGCAGAATTCACTAAACGGAGGAATGACCCTAAGTCTCCAGTAGAACTAAGTTTGCAGCGACTAAGATCAGAATAGTTTCAACATTCCAGAGGTCAGTTTCCAGACCAGGAGAAATTCAACCCTCATGGACCAGCAGTGAGTTAATGTAGCATTGGCCTATGACTGTCATTTCCCAAATGTGTTCCATGGCTCCCTAATGTCCTGTGAGATACTAGTGGGGTTTTACCATAAAAATTATCCTGTCCCCAAGATGGTTTGGAAATGCTATATATTATATCCCCAACTTAATATACCGTGTACCTTTTATTATTCAATTAACAAATATTTATCGAGCACCTACTATGATTTAAATAGTGCTTAGGTAGTAGAGATAAGGAGGGAACAAGACAAATGAGATTCCTACTCTGATGGAAGAAGGAAGGGAGGACACAAAGAAGTATCAGGGAATATAAGGGGGGTTTTCCTAAAGATTTTATTTATTTGTCAGAGAGAGAGAGAGCGCCCAAGCAGGGGGAGCGGCAGGCAGAGGGAGAAGCAGGCTCCTCGCTGAGCAAGGAGCCCAATGTGGGACTCAATCCCAAGACCCTGGGATCAAAACCTGAGCTGACGGCAGATACTTAACTGACTGAGCCACCTGGGCATCCCAGGGAATATAAGTTCCTTGCAGAGAGTCAAACTAGAGATAGGGGACCATGTGACCTGGAAACTCTTTGAGTAAGACGTTTAAACTGAGGGCTGAAAGACATAAGGACTTGAAAAGATTTTTAAAAGATTAATGATCTTTTAGTAAAGACCTCTAGTAAATTGATCATGACATTTCAAATCCATCTGTCACTAAGACCCTCTGCGAGTGGAACACCTATTGGCATCCCAGGGAAACTGGTGTTCGATAGAACCTAGCTTGAGAAGTGCTAGTTTGATATCTTGTGCCGGTGGTGCTGTTGGATGCAAGCCACAACTACAGAACAGCCAACTGTGAGGCTGATTAATGCTGCTGAAATGACCTTGAAAGCCCACTCCCAGAGGGCTGATGGACACGATCACTGCCTCCACCGATCCCTGGAGAAGTGAAGGCAACAGCAGCAGAAATGACTCGGGACATGGCTTCTGGACTGTGCATTTCAGGTTCTGTAAGACTTGCCCCCAGAGGAACCCTGACATCCAGAGCATCATTCCATCTGCTGCCTTGGCAAGAAGGGCAGCCTGCTGGTCGAGCAGGACACCCATGGAAGAGGAGGGGACATCCCCCGTGGGATCTTGCGGCTGCAACAGGCCCTGCTGCACGATACTTTCTCTCTCCATCCTACTTCCCACCGTTATACCAGGCTTGTGACCAAAGGTCTCCAGACCAGGGGTCGGCAAACCACCGCCCACTGGCCAACTCCAGCCTCCGACTGTTTTTGTACGTAAAGATTTACTGGAACGCAGCCATGCCCACTCCCTTGCATACCATGTATAGCTACAGCAGCAGGACTGAGTAGTTGTAACAGATCTTATGGCCCACAAAGCGTAAAAAATTTGCTCTCTGGCCCTTGACCGAGTTTGCTGACCCCTGTTCTAGGCATCCTCTTGGCCAGTCCTTCCAGCCTTGTGGGGACGGTTGCTATCCTCCCCAGGGATGCCAACTGAGGGGCAGGAGGAGGGGGTCCTTCATTTTCCCAGCAGGCACTTACCACCTAGGAAGACCTGCTCAGAAACTTCTCGATGCCCTTCCTTTTCCCCAGAGAGTCAATACACCTGGAGATGACACGAAGCAATACCACTAATGTCAGAGTCCCTCCGCTCAAATCCCAGCGATGTCACTCACTCACTTTGTGACAGTGGGAAACTTGTCAACCTCTCCAGTCTTTTAGAGCTTTAAAATGAGGATAAGGATACTACCTGCCTCTTAGGGTTGCTGCAAGGATTCAATGAGACAATGCATTTGAAGATTTTTGCATAGTTCCCAACTGTTCAATAAGTCTTAGTTATTATTTGAACTATTACTATGAGAGGGACCACATGGGGGAACCGAACACATAGAGCATGAATCTGACAAAGTTCCTCCATGCAAAGCCTCTCAAGCCACCTCCAACATGCATACCTATGCTCGCAAAACCACGTACTAGAATGTTCACAGCAGCGACGTTTGTTAGAACCCAAGAAAGGAAAGGACGCCAAATACCATCAACTCTAGAAAGGACAAATAATTCGCGGTATGTTCTTACAACGTAATGCTCTGCAGCAAGGAGAATGGGAATAATCTGCAACTACAGGCATTCCACATAGAGGAAGCTCACAGGGCCCAGTCAAAGGAGCCAGACACAAAGGAGGATTGTACTTTATATGAAGTACAGAGCATGCATGACTGACTGGTGGTATTAGAAACCAGGCTAGCGTCTACACTGGGGGAACAGTGACTGGAGGGAGGGAGGGAGGGAGGGAGGGAGGGGGTGTTCTGGGATGCTGAGAGTTCACCGTTTCTTCATCTGGGTGTTTGTTATGGGGACGGATTCAGTTTGCAAAAATGTATTTTAAAAAGGGAAGAAAGCAAGGAGGGAAGAAAGAAGGGAAGGAGAGAAAGAAGGGAAGGAGAGAAAGAAGCAGGACAGAAGAGAGGGAGGGAGAGAGGAGGCAGGGAGGGCAAGAACAAATATGTATTGTGCACATACTCGGCACTATTCTGCTTGCTTCCATGTCCTTTGTCCTCCTTATTCTTTCATTCCTAGAATCTCTACTCTTAATCTCTGCCTCATCCTATACACTCTTTTCTCTAATGAAAGCCTGGTGTGGAGAGCTATCAATTTGAAGTAATATTCGCTCAGTGAAAAAGTACAGATCCCACAAACCCTCAAGTGCCTTCATTTCAGGTTTAGCAAGAGGATCTGGAGGTCACAGCCGAGAAGGTGCATTTCTCTGTGCCCATTTCTGAAAGAGGAAGAGGCCCCCAGCCCGCCTGACTCAGAGATGCGCACTCCACTCTTAGAGATAACAGTAATTGGTCACGCAGACCAACTCCCCTCCTTGGTTACAAACTTCCCCAACTCCCAGGGCTCAGATTGACACCGTTCAGCTTTTGGAAGAGTGGTTCCATTTGAAAACATCATGCTAGCTGAAATAAGCCAGACACAAAAGGGCAAGTACTGCGTGATTTCATTCAAATGAAGGACCTGGAATAGTCAAATTCACAGAGACAGAAAGAAGAATGGCGATGGCTAGGGGCTGGGGGAGGGGCAGTGGGAAATCAGTGCTTAATGGGTACCAAGTTTCAGCCTGGGGACTTGAAAAAGTGCTGGAGATGGAGGGTGGTGACAGTCGCACAACAATGTAATGCGTTTAATGCCACTGATCTCTATACTTACAAATGATTAAAATGGTAAATTTCATGTAATGTATATTTTACCACAATAAAAAAAAAAAAAGTGGTTCCAGTTTTAGTAACTGAGTCAGTTGTGGAGTAATTGTTGCCAGGTTACAGATTCCTTCTGTGGGCATGGGTCTCTGTGTTGGCCATTTGCTTCAACATGTCACCAGTAATGCCAAATTTCTGAAAGCGATGTTGGCCCTCTGTCCCTCCCCCCTGCCTTACAGAGATGGGTGTTCAAGGAGGCAGTCAGATCCAGAATCTGGGCTCAGGGGATGGAAATGCCAACTGCTCTCAATTCCCAAGTGAGGATAGGACTTTTCTTTTCTTTTACATCAGAAACAATTTTTTTTCTGTGTGACTTAATTTTAAACTACCCCACTTGTTTTGTTAGTTTCGAGTTTTTATTTAAATTCTAGTTAGTTAACGTATAATGTAATATTGGTTTCAGCAGGAGAATTTAGTGATTCAACATTTCCATACAATACCTGGTGCTCATTACATCAAGTGCCCTCCTTAATGCCCATCCCCCGTCTAGCCCACCCCCCACCTACTTGCCTCCATCAACCCTCAGTGTGTTCTCTATAATGAAGAGTCTCTTAAAGTTTGCCTCCCTCTCTTTTTTTTTCCCTTCCCCTATGTTCATCCATTTTGTTTCTTAAATTCCACATGTGAATAAAATCATATGGTATTTGTGTTTCTCTGACTGATTTCTTTCACTTAGCATAATGTATTCTAACTCCATCCATGTCCTTGCAAATGGCAAGATTTCATTCTTTCTGACGGCTGAGTAATATTTCATTGTGTGTACGTATACACCACATCTTCTTTATCCATTCGTCGGTTGATGGACATTTGGGCTCTTTCCATAATTGGGCTATTGCTGATAACGCCGCTACAAACATTGGGCTGCACGTGTCCCTTCAAATCAGTATTTTTGTAGAGGATAGGACTTTTCAACTCAACGCTGGTCTTTAAATACAGCCATGTTATCAGAGCTGCTTTGACACGGGAACATTTAAATGGGCCTCTCAATTTGTTTCTTCCAGATCAAAAAAAAAAAAAAAAGGAAAGAAAAGGAGAACTGTTTAAAACAGTGTTCTTCCCCCAATCCCTGAGCTTCCATTCATCCCAGGCTTTCCCCTGGGGTGGGATTAGGAACAGGGAGAGGCTCAGTTTGGGGTGAGGTGCAGGGCTCAGTAAAGTGACAGGAAAGGTCTGCAGGTTAGGGCTGGAAGCTGGGGGCAAGGATAGGAAGAAGACCAGGAACAGAAGGCAGGTCAGCGATGGGACGGTTGGGGGGGAACACATCACACTACTTGACAAGAAAAAGCGGCGATGTGATCATGTCAAAAGACGCCCTGTCCAAATAACTTAAAGAACTGTTGCCTTGGCTGACTGTCCTGTGGCCGCCACCACCCGCATTTAGAGGCAGGCAGCCATTCCCAAGGGCCTGGTTAGATCTGAAGCCTACACTCAAGATTTTCCTGCACGGGGGCAAACTCCCATTTCCATCTCCTTTCTTCCCCTTCATGAGCTTTCAGTTTTACTCAAATGCGGCGCCATGGTAAGCCCCGAATCCTCTCTACACTCTTCTGACATGGGGAAGATCACTGGGCACCCTCCCCACTCTGGGGACCACACCTTCCCCTGCTGAAATCTGACCCATTTTCTGAGGCCTTTCCTGAACCTCCAGCCAGAAGGTTTCTTCTCCCAACTTTCATAGAATTTGTTTTCGATGTTTTACCTTTACCATGGCATTCATCACATGCAGACTTGCTCTACAAATATTTTTATCCTCCTACCTTTTCACTTGAACATTGCATTTTCATGAAAGCAGGGACTGTGTTTGATTATAGTAATCGCTATTTATCGGGCACATACCACCATGCTTACCTTTTTACATCCACTTTTCTCTAAACATATAATAGGCCCATGAATCGGTACTATAATTCTCATTTTACAGATGAAAAAATTTCCGTAAAGAGAATTTCAATAGTTTGTGCTGAGTCACAAAAGTTTTGAATGGCTGAGCCAAGATCCAAAGACATTCTATTCTTAACACACCATCCTACCAAATAGTCTTCTCTAGATGTCTTTTAGCACATAGAAAGCTATGGATGGATGGATGGATGGATGGATGGATGGATGGATGGATGGACGGAGGAATGGAGGGAGGGAGGGAGGGAGGAAGGGAAGGGGGGATGGAGGGATGGATGGATGGAGGAATGGAGGGAGGAAGGGAAGGGGGGATGGAGGGATGGAAGGATGGATGGATGGATGGATGGATGGATGGATGGATGGATGGAGGAATGGAGGGAGGAAGGGAAGGGGGAATGGAGGGATGGAAGGATGGATGGAGAGAGGGATGAATATTGAAAATATCCAATTGACTCAAATCAAAAGTGCTACCTTCATTTATCAAGAGTTATTTATCCACATAACAAACAAGATATGGAAGGTTTTAGTCCTAAATAAGACTCCCTCTTTCATAAAGAATCCATATCCCCTCAACCTTCAGGTTCCATCAGGCCAAGGTAATACCTTCAACATAAAGAATGAGTGGGCATTCCCTAGGTCATGTAAGCGACAGAGACCAGTGGAAGGACTTTGGAGTGACAAGATCCACTTCACACCCTTCCTTTAGGGATTTTCTACGTTTCTGTCATGAACCCTTGAGGGTCAGTGTCCTCATCTACAAGACAGAACAATCACACCTCCCTCACAGGTGGTAGAGAGAGTGATGTTGAGTGATGAGCGTGAAAACTTGGCATAGAGAGGGTCCTTAATAAATGTTCATTTCGTTCCAACCTCTAATTCCAAAGAACTTAAGGGAATGTGAGAGCAACAGGTTCTTGAAAAACAAAGCACCAAATAAAGGCTTCTCCCCACTTCTAGCTCAGTACCCGCCTACATGCCACCATCCCCTTCATTCTCTGGTGTGACTGGCACCAAGTCACCCCTCAGACACTGACAGATGCCAATTCTTGCCAACTCTGTCCCTTTCTCATTTGACACCTGTCCTTATGGGATTTTTCTTTTTCTTTGCTTCTACTGATGCTTGAAATTAAAACAGACCAGTTTGTTTTCACATTTGTGTTGTGGTTGAGGTAGGGCTCTGCAAATCCTTCAGTCTCGGACTCCCCAAAAGAGAGAATTTCTGTAATCTCCAGAAAGTCTACACAGTGCTTGCTACCTAGAATCCTCTTGATTTGTCCAAACCTTTCTGTTTATGTCCAGGGGGAAGGCTCAGTTTCCGCTCCACCTGGCCCTATGGATGTATGATAAATGGATAGTCCCACATCCTCTGTGGAGAATTCTAGAAAGGAAATTTTCAAGCAGATGTTTTGGAAACAAAACTCCCAAGCTTGTGAAAGAAACGTATCAATCACCATTTTTTCGCTCATCCCCTCTTCTCAGCCCAGGGGCTGAAATCACCTGTTGTTGTCCTGGAAATAATCCTTGGAGGAAGAAGGCCAAGGGGAAAAGTGAAGTTGTGGTCCCATCCGGGTTTTCTATTATCTAAGCTTAATGCTAACTCGAGGCAGGAAGCTTCACATCCTGCAGCCTGATTCACAATCCATAATAGATAATGTTCCTGGAGCCCAAGTTGAGAAAAAGGAGTTCGCTATGCACATCTTGGCAAAGATGCAGACCTCGGATTCAGTGTGAGCAGCTAGAACATAAAATAATAACGTACAAATGCAAGCAGCAAAACTGTGGCCCCGTGGCGGCTCAGAGCGCGCCAAAGCTGACCGAATAATTATACATTTTTCATGTGCTGATAAGGGGCTTAATTGGCATGTTGTGGGACGCTGCGGGGTGAGGACTCGCGGCACCAGAGCTGGCGTGGAGCCCACATCCTGCTCTCCTGGCAGCTCCCCATCTTCCCCATTAGCTCAAACCACATGGAGAGACGAGAGCAGGACAGAATGAGACACCTTCCTTTTTTTCCAAGTATATTGGAGTCCACCCAGGAAAGAAAGCAGGGCAGGTTGATGAACAGGGTGGCAAGTGTTCCCAGCTTCTCCACTGTGTCCTCGACCAGGGAAGTCATAAAAAGCACAGTCGTTTGAAGAGCCATTTATAGTTTACAAATGCTTGTCAAATGGATTCTCTTAATCCTTGCACAAAGCACTGAGAAACACATCATGGTCCCCTTTTACAGATATAGAAATGATGGTTCTGAGAGGTTGAGGGACTTGCCTAAGGACATCCAGCTGGTAAATGCCAGAAATGGGGACGGGGTCCAGTTCTGTCTCTCACAGCTGCGCGGTGGGCTGCCTCTCCCTCACCCAGACCCCTGAGACTCAATCTGATCTTCTGCCTCAAACCCAAGCTGTGAGTCAGGGACTTGGAAAATGTCTGGGTGAAAATCTGATTGTCATTCCTTCGGGACAGAGATGAGCTGTGTTTAAACTGAGGTAGGAAAATCACTTCCCCCTTTTCTCATTTGCACAACAAAAGGTAGTATTCGGGAATGGATTATTTCTTCATGACCTGGTTAGGACCGACTTGAATTAGTAAGAACTTTGGGATTCCCCAGTCGAAAGAATTTCGGTGAAACTTTTCTCAGAATCACGGCGGCTCTCGAGCGCAGAGCATCAAACCTATAGTGAAGCATCATTCCACAGAATATCTGCTCTGGGTTCTCGTTTTTTAACGTATGTCAGGGTTCTGCCGTCCGCTGCCAAGACAGGAACAGGGCTCATGGAGGCACTTGGAGAGAACTGGACCAGGAACCCACATCAATTCAACAACTAGATTCTGATCAGTGAAGCACACAGGTGAAGCATGTTCCGGTTATTTTAATGTTCTGGTTAATTGGGAACTAAGTAGGGTATATTGAACATAATTAAATCTTTCTTTGATGATTGAGAATCTTGCATTGCCCTGGAGCGATCATTCTAAATATCAATTATAAATCCCCACTGGTGGGAATACAGGAGATTGAGGTGAAACTGCAGTGACTTCCAGTCCAACTGCGAATTTATTTTGAGGTCCACTCCCATGCCCCAACACTTCTAGCCCGGATGCATTCTTGCCCTTGATGCATCAGATAGAAGGGGTCAAGGGATGTTAAGTCGACTGGATATAGAAGTTCTTTGGTGCGTATCACAGTTTATCAAGTAGTTTCATGACCTTGGGGAAGCTATTTTACTTCAGAGACTTGGTTTCTTTGTCCACTGGAAGGCTGGATTTATTGGCTCTGAAATTTTTTAGGGGTACAGATTTCCTAAGGAGGAAAACTACATAGCAGGGTAAGGTGAACGTCAGTACAAAACATCTACAATCTGAATCAGGGGCTGGGGTCACGGGGTCCCTGAAGCCCATCCTCTTGTGAGGCCCGTCCATGGACTTCAGGTCTAGAATCCCGGAGCATAAGACCTCTTCGGTCCCTGTGAGCCCGGCATTCCCTGCGACGGGTTAAGTGCGAGCATCTACCCAAGGCTTCGAGCGGCAGTTCTGGGCCTTACCTGCGCATTGAGTCCGCCTAGGGAGTTTCAAACTTCCAGTGCTCAGGTTGCTCCCCAGACCAATTAAATCCAAATTTGGGCGAGTGGGTCTCAGATGTCACCATTTTTTTTTAACACCCTACAGGTGATTCTAGTGCGCAGACAAGTTTGCAGACTACAATTCTAGGACAAGAATTCTCCAGATCAGGAATGAACAGGATCCCCCAGACGGAGGCAGATTCCTAGGTCTGTCCCCAGTGATTCTGACTCCTTCTGGCCACACCCCACCTGGGAAGACGCACACTTAGCATGCTTCCTAGGCAGTCCTGATGCAGATCCCTCTCTGGGGCCCTGCAATAGCTGTGTAGCAGGAGAAGCCCAGAGGAGTCCACTCCCCTGCTCCCCCTTCCATTCCGGGCTGTTCTAGGCATTGCTGGCAGGTCTCCTGCCAGGTCTTCATTTGCCACACAGGCGTTTTCTCCATCCTTCCCATCTCTAGCAAACCCGGATGTTTCAGCCCAAGCCTCTCATCCCACCAGGTCCGATAATTTAAGCAGAGCACATGATCGACACCATCGTAGTTAATATTTAAAGACCACAGCATCACTTAGGTCAGCCTCAAGGTGAGAGCTGCTGCCGGCTCCCATGCTCTCCCTGGTTGGCAAACCGGCCGCCGGTGCCAGAGGGGACTGCGGGAACACAGCCCCGAGGCAGGCTGGCCAGCAGAGCCCAAGCCTGCCAGGCCGCGCTCCCCTGCGCCTCTTCCTACCTGAAGCGTCCGCAGCAGGACCTGCAGCCCACTGGCTTCCTGCTCTGCCATCCCCTCGTTGGGTCCCGGGGCAGCGGCTGCCTGCGGCCAGATCGGGGCTGGAGGGAGGCGGCGGCTGCCAGGCTGACCTCGCTGCCCACCTCGCGGGAGACTGCTGCACGGAGGCTCAGCTGCACATGGTGGCGCGTGTGAAGTCACCGTGGTGCAACCCTAGACCTCGGCTCGGGCGCAAAGGCCCCCTGACTCCCACTGTGGGGATTAGGTGAGCCCCGGGCCGGGGAGGGCTGAGCATCTGGGCGCGGGGGTGGAGAGGGCCCCAGTGTGAGTCACTCACCCACCTCCAGGCCCACGCGGGAGCCACCCTGGATGGCTGACAGGCATTCCCAGCTGACCTGGTCAGACTCCCTGCAGAGGCTCGCTCGGCCCTCCCCGCTCATCCCCTCCCTTTATTTTGGTCTGTTGCCGGCGCCCGGGTAACAGGAGACCCAAGAGTGCTTGCACAACCGCGCGGGCAGGGCACAGAAGCCCAGGGCCCCCTGAGGTCCCAGGCTCAGGGACTGGAGCTCTGGCCGAGAGGGAAATAAGCACCAGACATCTCCCAGCAGCGTCCCTTAAGTAACCTGCTCACTTTCAGCGGCCCCCTGTGGAGGTCGTCCTGTTATCACCCCATCTTCGTTTTACAAATGACCAAAGCCGGGAGTGGGGCCGGCTGTTAAGCCCTACAAACAGCTCACAGAGAGGCAAGCTGGTCCCAAAACTGGGCACTAACCATGACACCACCCTGCCTCTTGCTGCAGGTACAGCGATCCAGGGAATGGAGATCTGCGAGCCGGCCCTGGCTGGGTCTCCTCGAGACCGATGCAGGATCTAGGATCTCTTTCTGCGCCTTCCTCTTGCATGGGTGAGAAGGGTTTTAGTGGCTAACTGGTCACCTAATCCTCCTCCCCATGTCAACACCTAGGTGTCCTTTAGGTGCCGCCTTCTCAGGGTGCGGTCGGGGGCACCACTGGGGAGCTTGTTGGATGCCCCCTCCCCACCCCAGAGCTCCTGGATCAGAATCTGCATTTTCACAAGATCCCCAGAGGATTCACAGCTGGTGAACAAAATTACTGGAGGGCTGAAGTTTGGGAAGCCCCTCTTTTGACCGTAGTGATTACATGGCCAGGAGCAGCCTGTGTGTGTGATGTCTGACTATGTTCAACCCCACAACTAGGACCCAGGAGACACACAGCACAACTTCAGTGTGTGAAATCGGAGTGTGAGCTGAGGTTCATGACCACCCAAGAGCACAGCTAGACAGAAAGGCCTTGGCTCACGGCCAACACCCCCGTGCAGAGTTAGGGGAGCTTTGGTGAGCGTCAAGGCATCCAGCTGGCAGCTGCCCAAGCATGTTGCAGTGACGGAGGAAAGAGAGTTTGCATTTCTCGATCCTCCTCGGCCTCAACGTCCCAAAGTCCTGAGTCAAGAGTCAGGCAGCAACTTAGTCATTCCCTCCCCGATGCCAAGCCTGGCCGAGCCCTGAAATTCAAGGACAAGTTCATGGGGTTCCTGCCCTCCAGAAACTTCCAGTCTTAATGGCTTTAAATGTGAAGACTTTTCATGCCAGGAACTGATGATAACATCTCATGTGTACTTGGGGAGTGGTGGCGGTGGTGAAGCCCCTCTTGTCTCCTTACACTTCCTACCAACTTCAAGGACAGGAGGGAAGGAATAAGACTCCTAAGGATTTCCAACTTCTAGGAGGGGTGGAGCTTTTCAGGGCACATGATCTAGGATCCGCACAGGTCCCGTGTGATTAATCTTAAGGGCAGAATAATCCATGCTCCTTGACTACAGAATAAAGAAAAGGGAGGGGTGGGGGGAATAAAACCTCCCAATATATACCTAAAGAGCAGTGTGGATAAAAACCACCTTCATAGTGAGAATTCATAAAAATGACCTCTGACGACATAACTGAAGCAGTTGTGGTCACACTCTCTTATGTTGGCATTCAAGTAAAATTGTCCCCATTTGAAAGGGCTCCTTGGTTCAGCTCACTGGAATTGTGTAGCACGGAGTGAGATAAAAACCCTATACAGAAAAACCCTACTTAATGACACCTTTCCCCTGCAGCACCATGAACTTGTTTCCAGTAAGATCCCTGGAAAATAAGGCAAGAAGTGTACTTCCTCTTTCTTTGGTGACATACCCATGCCACATGTCCAGCTTGGGTCCACTTCCCCATCACCCCTGACAAAGCTGCACCCTCCAGAGAACCATCACCCACTTGCGCACACAGAGACACATGGATGCCAGACTAGGAATAAAATTCTGATTTGTGTCCTCTGATTTTCTAACAAAATTAGGGTTTGCCTCTAACTTGTTTTCAGCTTTCCATCAGTCTGCTTCAACACACTCCTCGTTTGGTCCCCCAACACTCACACCTCAACATTGCCCCGTGGGGACTCCAGCAACCTGCTCCCACCACCCTCCCAACAGCAGAAACGTCTTCACTCACAAACTGGATGAGAAATCCCCAGTAGTGCCTGCATCCAAACCTCCTTTTTCTGGAATCCACCTTAATGAGAGGTCAGTTCTGTTTGTGGACTAATTTAATCTGGGTGAATAGGTGATAGCAGCTTAGTGTGTGCTTTCCCATTAATGTTTGAATTTTAGCAGGGAATTTTTAAAAAGACAGGAGTGAGATCCAAGCTTGGATAATACAATATCTCACCCACAGTAGATTGAAATGAGTGCCCATTAAACGACATGAGGCAGCCAACAGGGGAAGGTCAGGCCCTGGGGCAGGCTAGGGAGCAGACTGCCCTGTACAGAAGAGAAAGGCCTTCCTACTTGCTTCTCTTTATACGTTTTAAAGGAGGCATTTAGGGAAGCCACAGGTGGACCCAAACAGAAGTGTAGCTAGAACTCAGTCCTCTCGCTTCAAAGAAAAACACATTTAATAGTCCATAGATTCCTGTTGCAATTCAGGGGTCACCAAGACCATCTTCAGATTCAATGATTCCCTAGAAGGACTTACAGAACTCAGAAAAGCCATTATACTCACTTACTGTTTATAATCATGGAAGGATGCAGATTAAAATCAGCAAAGGGAAGAGGCACGTAGGGCAGGGTTCAGGAGAGACCAGGCATGAGCTCCCAGTTGTCCTCCCCCAGAGGAGTCGTGCAGATGCTGCCTACTTGTCCTAGCAACTACGTTGTCAACCAGGGAAGCTCACCCAAGCCTTGCTCTCCAGGGTTTTTACTGGGGGTTGGTCATGCAGATATGACTGACCTTGGCTCCTCCAGAGGTCAAGCCAATGCCATGAAGTCACCACCTAAATCATATTGTTGGTATAAACTATCTAGCATGGCTCAGGCCTCCAGGTAAACAAAAACACTCTTATCAAGCCAGAACATTCCAAGGACTTAAAGATTACCTTTCAGGAGCTGGGCAAGAGCCAGACCATTCTCTGGGCAAGGCTAACTCTTCACTGCACACCCTCCCTCTCATCCCCATAATCCCAGACCCAAGATTCTCATAGTTGCTCGTGGATAAGATGGAGAAACAAGTGCAGGACTGGACAATTCGGATGACTTAATAGCTACTATAATGCCAGTACACAAAGAGTGGTAATAAATTGACACCAATGTGTAATATCATCCCGGGAAGTCAGTCCCCTGGCTCTTTCCTAGTCAACATTTTTATCAATGACCAGGATGAAAATAAAGGCTGCATGCTCATCAGATTTTCTGATGATACTCAGTTGAGAAAGATAGAAATATGTCATATGACATAGCTGGGATCCAAAAAGATTTCAGCAGTTTTGTGTGCCGGAGCAGATGCTACAGAGTGAAATACAGCAGAGCCAAGCGGAAGCTCCTTCCCCAGGACCCCCAACCCCAAATGTGCAAAAGTAAGGTGCAGAGACTTGACTAACCAACATTGATAGGGGAAAGGCTTGGGGGTTTAGAAAGACGTAAGACCAATATGAGTTTTCAGCATGGCCCGTATCCTAAAGTCTTTTTGATCTAATGTCATTGCCCTCAAAGTAGGGACAAACATTGCATCCGTAGCCAGGAGGACAGGAAGACTGAATGGAGGTCCCACCTGTGCAGGGCTCAGCACGGCGTCTTGCACAGAGAAATGTCCATCAATGAGAGCCATGTATTATTTTGACAGACATCACCAATAGAAGTGTCATGACCCCAACAGATGAGAGCCCATCCTGCTCATTGCTGTTCAGCCTCTAGAGGCACTTGACAACGTCCCCAAGGCTGGCAGGGTGTGGAGGAGGAATGGGTTCTGAAAGTGAGAACCAGGAACAAAGGGCGGAGCTTCGAGGAGTCCCATCTGGGACAGGCACAGAACTGCCCTAAGCTTGTATGGCTGCCACACGGGGTTATTCCACAACCCTGGGGCTGCCCAGCAGGGACTGAAAGAACATTTGGTCTAAAGGTTCCAGAGGGGAATTCCAGGACTGGGGTGTCTTGGACAGACCATACATTCAGCAATGTTGCTGAGATGAAGAGAAAGAGAGGGGCTCACTGGCCCCAGGTCACAGGCTCTCTGCAATGTGTCCCACTCTCCCTGATGGCACATGGGATGATTTTGGTGGCAGTTTAAATTTCAATAGACCTGTTATATTTCAACCTATGTTGCAAAAAAAAAAAAGAAAAAAGAAAAAACCAACAACAAACCCCTAATTAGCATAATAAAACTATGTTTTCTCAGGTACTTTTTTAAAGATTTTATTTATTTATTTGACAGAGATAGAGACAGCCAGCGAGAGAGGAAACACAAGCAGGGGGAGTGGGAGAGGAAGAAGCAGGCTCATAGTGGAGGAGCCTGATGTGGGGCTCAATCCCAGAACGCCAGGATCACGCCCTGAGCCAAAGGCAGACGCTTAACCGCTGTGCCACCCAGGCGCCCCATGTTTTCTCAGGTATTAATGCTCATGATGAAATTTAAAGTTTAAAAAGGGGTCAATGTTAAACTGTACGCGTGGCGCCCGGACATGGCAAAATTCTGGAGGGATGGAGGTTAATGGCGGAAAGTACTGGAAGGATCACATTTCTCCATGCTTTCTAATACTTAGCTCAGATAATCTTCTCCCTAATCTGATAGTGAGATCAAATCTCACTCAAATAATAGCTAACTCCTCCTTTCCTCAGATACATTTTAAGCTGATTAGTATAAAGATTTACCCAAGTACACGCACGTGCCCAGTCTCTACAACAGTGACTCACATATAATGTTACCATCTTCAAGCTTCCCATTTCCTGCTCTGGTTTTCCTCATTTTTACTTTCCGGGGGTTTTCTTCTCCCGCCCCATCTCCAACACACACATTGCGTACACACTAGCGTGTGCACA
This sequence comes from Ursus americanus, assembly GCF_024610735.1. Lineage (NCBI taxonomy): Eukaryota > Metazoa > Chordata > Mammalia > Carnivora > Ursidae > Ursus > Ursus americanus. The sequence continues at coordinate 8,815,122 of NC_142154.1, forward strand.
CACAGATACACACCTGCGCCATAACCTTTTGCCAATCAGAAGACGACGGCCTTGATAATGTGATCTCAGAGCTGGTAGACTACCCCCCTTGTCTCTCCAAAGATTTCCTTAGCTCGTCCTTGTCCGAATGCATGAAATTCCTAAGGGAGGAGGGGAGCAGAGGAGTAGAAGAAAAGGAAATCTGGGGATAGGAGCTGCTGTTGCGGGTACAGGATTCAAATGTAATCTTTGTCCTAGCCCTCTGTGGCGGACATCATTTCTATGCCCAGATGAGAAAAGTAGGGTTATATTACCTAAGGAAGTTGCCCAGGGATTTACTCCTGGATCCATCAGCCCCTGTGGCCTGTACTCTCCAAGGAGAGGAGAGGCTGAAGGTACAAAAGCCTGGGAAGGATTCTCCATGGATTTACATTCGCTAGGGAAAAATGCAGACTCTTCCCTGGGAACAGAGGGGAGAGCAGGGAGCAGGACTGAAGGTTCTGCAGGGAGGACAGGAGAATAGCTTCCAGAAGCTTTAGCTGGCCTGGAAGTGATGCAGTGACTTAGATGCTCGTGAAGGCAGGTGCCTCCAGCAAAAGAGGAGGCATGACAGCAGAGACTTCCTCTCCCACGGTCCCAGAGACCAGCCCTCTGACAAACCTGTTTCCACTTACAACGCTGACCACCTGGGATTAAACTTTTGTCCCCTTACTTCTGAGCTGTGTGACTTTGAGAAAGTTACCTAAACTCTCTGTGCCTCAGGTGTCTCATCTGTTAAATGGGGAGGGTGAGAATGTCACCTTCCAGGGCGGCTGGGAGAATTAACTAGAGTAACACAATGTTCTCAGCACAGTGACCCACCCAGGCACACTCACTACACACAGTTGTTACTGACGTTCTTGTGATTACTATCACCGTTGTTACGGATTCTGTAACACCTAGCTCGAATAAATGAGCAATTACATATGGAAGTGACTAATGTAAGGTGAGGAATGGATGGGAAATTACTGAGCAGGGGTGCCCTGGCCCTCTGCTAAATTAAAGGGTGCTGGGTAGAGAAAGTGACTGACAGCCATATTTCAGCCCAGCGAGGAGCCTATGAGTTCTTATTAATCCGAAGTGTCTCTGAAATGAACTCCCTTAACCACACGGCACCTGTGCTATTGCCACCACGGCTGCCTGAGCTGAGACACTGAAGCAGGGGCTGGAGGGACAGGAGCCACAGCACCATCTGCCACGGAAAGGGGCCCACAGAGAGCCAAACCTGTGGGAGATGTGGCCGTGCAACCCTGGGTGCTTTGGCCTTTGAACAACGGTTAGCTTGCCACTTAAAGGTGAGGTGTCTAGGGACGCCTGGGTGGCTCAGTTGGTTAAGTGTCTGACTTCGGCTCAGGTCATGATCTCAGGGTCCTGAGATTGAGCCCCATGTCCCACTCCCTACTCATCGGGGAGTCTCTTTCTCCCTCTGCCTCTGCCCCTCCCCCCACTCGTGCTCATGCTTTCTCTCTCTCTCAAATAAAATCTTTGGGGAAAAAACCGGGGGGTTGGAAGCAGCATAGCTGTCTTGACTACCACCAGCCTTGGTGACAGGAACAACACAGGACACAATAGTGTGGGGCAGAGACAGCATCTTCAGGCAACACCAAATCAAGACTGTCCTTGGGTCGGTCACCGGATGATCCTGAGCTCCCCTCCTCCCCCAGACACACCAAGTCTGCAGCTACATGCAGAACAATTCCCTCTAACAGAGGACGGTAAACTGCCCCACCACAACAAAGGATAAAAGGATCACATGGAGATGTGTTGGAGGGGCAGAGACACGTCTTACCAAAACCTCTCCCGCAGTGTGGTGACACCATAGGGAGGGATCGCCTAAGTCCAGACTTTCTCCTGGAGGAGCAAGGAGTTTGTGCCCTCACCAGGCACCCCAATCTTTGGGATCTGTCCTGGAGAGACAACCCTCCAAAACGTCTGGCTTACAAAACCAACAGGACAAGGTCCAAGGGACCCAAAGGGCCATAGGGAACTGAGATAGTCCTTTTAAAGGACTCACATGTGGTCTCACTCACCCCCGGAACCCAGTGTCAAAGCAGCAGTTTGGAAAGCACCTAGAACATCTGTGATGGAGCTTTGTTTGCTGATATTAAAGCATCTGCCAGAGAGGCAGGAGATAACTGGGACTGTCTCCGGAGACAGAAACGCTGGCGAGCACCCTTTTTGCATTCTCCCTTTACCCTGCTAGCGTAGGTACGGACATGGCACTCTCCCACTGCTTTGCTGAAACGGGTAGGCATGCACAGTTCAACCACACACTCCCGCTGCCTTGCTGGGGCCAGAGGGTCTGAGCAGTCCTCGCATTCTCCACCTGCCTTGCTGGAGCTGGTGGGCATGTATAGACATAGCCTTTTCTCAGTGCCTCCCTGAAGCCAGTGGGCATGCACAGCCCAGGCATTCTCCTGCTGCCTTGCTCAAATCAGTGGGCACTCCCTGCCCACCATGCTCTCCCACTGCATTCCTGAAGCTGGAAGGCACTCACAGTCCATATAGGAAGTGCCCCCTTGATTTCCTGGCCCTGGTGGCCAGGGAGGCTGGCATTCCTGGACTCCATGGAACTATAACAATAGGAAAGACAATTCTTGGCAGGCTGCCACCCTCAGAGCACTGCACAGACAGTCTTCCCATGAAAAAGGCCTATTTACTTGTTCTGAATCCCCAGCCTGGCGGACAGGTGTCAGGCTGGCCACAAATCTAGACACTACAGAAGAGATCTCAGGAAACGTAGGCAGGGAGACACCCTCCTTACACTCTCCCCTGGCCTGGCTACAATTTGCTGGTACCCCCCAGGAAAAAGCTTAGACACCCATCTGGAGCCCTGATTTTTGCAACTGTTACTCAGGGGATACCATCAAATCTCCTGGTCTGGAGGCCGGTAGGGTTTACGATTGCAACCCCATGGGATTGTATATAGTTGCATACTTTAAAAACTGCTGCTTGAAGGTCTGGCTTCTAATCAACCTGAAACTAGGTGCTGATATTCTTTCCTTTGGAACACTGACAGGTCTTGGCACAGGAACCTATCAAGAATAAATCAGGCTGCTTAGACAATCACGAAGGCTCAATAGACAACAAGAGCTAAGGCAAGATTGAACAACAAGGTTCCTCACTTATTCAAGGCCACTCCTTCAAGACTGAGACAGACAGCTGTTTTGCCTAATACATAGAAACAAACACAGAGAGTCAGGCAAAATGAGGAAGCAGAGAGATGTTCCAAACAAAAGAACAAGATAAAACCTCAGAAAAAGACTTCGATAAAATGGAGAGAAGTAATCTACCTGATAAAGAATGGTATATCTTTTTTCATCCTTTACTTTCAAACCATCTATATTTTACATTAAAGTCATTTCTTATACAAAGAATATAGTGGGGTCTTGCTTTTTTATACAGCCTGACAATCTCTACCTTTTAACTGGAGTGTTCAATTTATTTACATTTAATGTAATTATTAATATGATTGGTTTTAGGTCTACCACTTTGCCATTATTTTTCTATTTGTCTCATTTGTTTTTAAGTTCCTCTCTTCCTCCCTTTCTGCTTTCTTTTGGATTAATCAAATTATTTTTTATTATTCCATTTTAAATCTGCTATTGGCTTTTCAGCTCTAACTTTATGCATTATATTTTAGTACTTGATCCAAAGATTACATTGTTTCATTGACTTATCACAGTCTAGTTGGAGTTTACATAGTACAACCTCATGTAAAATGTAATAACCATGCAACAGAATAGCTCCATTTGCCTTCCTCTGCCTATTTTGATATTATTGTAATATATAGTACAACAATGTTTGTTATAAACCCCACATGATATTAATTTTGCTTAACACAGTCATAGATCTATTAAAGAAATTATGAGAAGAAAAAACAGTCTTTTATACTTACCCATTTACCATTCCCAGTGCTTGTCATTGCTTCCTGTAGATAGAATATTCTATCAGGAATCACTTTCCTTCAACTTGAAAAAAAAAAAATCTTCAGCATTTTTCAAGTTGTGACCTCCTGGCAACAAATTTCCTCCATATTTATATAATAGGAAATTATTCATTTTGCCACCATTTTTGAAGGATATAGAATACTGGGATTCTGGGTTGACAGTTTTTTTTAAAGTTATTTTCTACTGTCTTCTTACTTCCGCTCTGTTTACAGAGAAGTTAGTTATCATATGTATAAATGTTCTCAGTATATATTGTGTCATTTTTCTTTGGCTGCTTTCAAATTTTTTTTTCTTTCTTTGACTTTTAGCAGATTTACTATGTAATATCTAAATATGGCTTATTTTGTATGTATCTTTCTTGAGTTCAATGAGTTCCTTGGATCTGTTAAATTTGTGTTTTCCACCAAATTTTGGACATTTGTAGCATTTCCAATATTTTCAAATATTGTTCCTTCCCCATTCTTTCTACTCTCTCCTTCTTGGACTACAACTAAATATATGTTAGATCACTTGATATGGTAACATTGGCTCCTGAGGCTCTGTTGTTGTTTTTCCCCGAAACCAAGGATTTTTTCTGTTCTTCGGAATTGATAGTTCTTATCAATTTTCCAGTTCACTTCCCTAACATTATTTTTTAACTTTGAGTAATTTCATTTTTAGTATTGAATTATACAATACCCATTGGATTCTTTTTTGTACTTCACATGTCTCTGTTAATATTACCCATCTGTTTATTCATTGTGACCATATTTTTCTTGAAGTTCTCAAGCCCTTTTAAAATAGATGTTTTAAAGTCCTAATCTGTTCTTTCCAATATCTCAGAGTTAGTCTCTATTGTTTTTTTCTCTTGACTATGAAATACATTTTTTCCTTCTCTATACATTTCTAGTAATATTTTATTCATTGCAAGACATTGTGATTGAGACATTGAGACTGTAAATTCTGCTATTAGAAGGACACTTGAATAACATGTAGTCTATTTTTCTGCATTTACTAATTATAACAATGGGGAGAAAGAATATGCCCAATGCACACAGATAGTCATACCCACCTGAAACTATAACCAAATCTGACCTAAGGCTCAGTGTCTTCCCAATTTTCCAACTTGAAAACATAACTGCTTTTAAAATTACTTTTTCTAAATGGATTCCTTAGGAACAACATTTTCTCTTCTTAAGCCCTTTCCTGATTTCTGTGCCTTAAGATCACTCACCCATTCTTCTAGATCTAGGATTTCTACTGCTGTTACTATTGATAATACTATCTGATATCACTGACACTGTTTGCTTACACCATTGTGTGCCCACCCCTCTGCAGGAGTTGTACTCACTTTATTTTACACTAAACCAGGTCTTCTTTTGTTGGCTTACCCTAACACCACTCTGTTGGCTGGCAGAATTAAAAATTCCCTTTTCAATCTCTCCAAAGCACATGTATGCATAACATAGTCCTGATAATAATATGTTACAGTAATTCATTTATGTGGACACCATTGCCATTAGTTTCAAAGTCTTTCAAGGGCCAAGGGAGCCCTCTATGTTTATAACACCCAAAACAATGCCAGGCATATAGTAGTTGGCAGAAAATACTGAGTTCCAGTAGCCTCCAGTGATAGGGCAAAGCTCATCTTTGGGCTAGCTACATGCCAGTGTTCCCAGCCTTGTCAGCAAGTAGATAAAGGTCACTGTATCCTTGGCCCCATGAGGCAGAGGGCCAACTCTCTGCTCAGCATCTACTTGGGGCTTTGTTGCCATGGACACCTGATAAAGTTCTTCAGGAAGAGCCAAGATAATCTGCACCCTCTGGCCCAGACTGGTCCCATCAGTAGCCAGACCTGGAGCGCTGACAGGTGTGGAATGTACATCAGGCCCTTGCAGCTGGGCCAGCCCAGAGGCTCATGGCTCCTGGGCCCCAAAGTTGAAGTATCAGGTCACAAACAAGCTGGAACCAAGGGCTCCTAAGGTCAGGCTGCCTAGAGTGGGGCGGGGGAGAAATAGAGATATCAGCCATCAAGGCCACCAGTCCAGATGCTTCCTTCTGCTTCAATGAAGGCGAGGGAGACTGCAAGCCAGGACTAGAGGAACCAAATGCCAAACTGGACAGGGGCATGGCTTCACTGGGGAGGGGCTATGAGGACAAGGCCATGTTCCAGCTTGTGACACATTCATTCAGTCATTCATGTCACAAACATGTATTCATCCGAGCTCTACGCTGGGTAGAATGCATGATACCATAGATAGCTAAGAGCAAAATCTCTGGAATTGGACAACTTAGACTCATATCTAGGTTCTGCCAATTACAGTCACATGACTTTTAACAAGTGATAAATTCTCTATACCTTAGTTTCGCCTTCACTAAAACAGGGATAACAAACGGTTATTTTCACTTGAATGAGTAATGCATTTAAAATGTGTAGCCCAGTGTCAGGTATGTAATAAATGTTTAATAGATGTTAGTGATTATTATTGTCAGCCCCTGTGATGGTATCACAGAGATTAAGATGAAAAAAATACAGTTCTGCCCTCAAAGAGCTCTTAGGGTAGTGGGGGAGATCAACCTGCATATAACCTTTTCTGATATGATCTGACCATGGCAGCTGCAGGATGGGAGCCCTCGGAAGAAAGCAACTTTTCCCACCTGGGGAAGTTGGGGAAGGTTTCCCCAACAATACGATCCTGGCACTGGACCTCAGTGGGCACCCAGGCTGAGGACAACAGAGGGACATTCTATACGGAAGTAAGAGTGAAAAGCAAACCCATGTGAGAGAGTGTGGGGTCTTTCATGTGACAAAGGATTAATGCACAAGTGATAGAGCTTTCACAAGGAACTATTGAGTTAAGTCAGGCCAAATTATATCGTTTTATTTTCTATAATGTGGAATGGGAGCCCAATGAAATTTTGTAAGCAGAGAAGAGACATAGGTAAAGTTCATTTTCATGTTTAAATGTCTTCTCCATGGAAATATGAGGTTTCTCTCACTCCACATGCAATGAAGGATATGGCAAATTCATTTCCCTCTTCCCTCATTCACACTAGACTGTGAATGACTAACAAAGCATGCTATAATGCTTCACCAGGAGAATTTACAGTTTACTAAGGGATAACTGAAATCTGAGACATCATCCAGGGGATGAAGGAAGTCTTTTGAGATTCAGGGGACCTCTCCCTATTCCCTTCTCTCATCTTTCCAGGTCGGGGTCTAATAAGTTCATTGCAATAGGAGTCTCTCTTTATCAGTTAAACAATTCACTAACGACTTCTGATGGAATGGTTTTGGAATATCCAAAAGTTCCCCCTGATGGGGTGAGAAAGTGAGTGGACAAGTTGGAAAAGCACACGTGGCAAGGAACCGTGGCAGTGTCTATCCCGCAAGCCCGCAAGAAGCCAGAGCCACGTGTCACGCAGCCACAGCCAGACTCCAGCCCCAGCGCCCCTCGCCATCATGTTGACCCCCTGCAGAGGATTAAACCGAAGAGGCTGGTGGAGGAAGCCAAGGCCATGAGCAGACCACCCAGCCCAGCTGGCCTTCCATCTGCCTTCCCTCTCTCAGTACATGCCCCCACCCCCAACACCCCAGCAATCTGCTCCCTCCATCCAGAAATCCCAGGGAAACTGCTCGCATGCCTGCATATCACTCACACTGAAAAATAAAGAAATAAGGAGAGAAAAACTGCAAAATCTGATCTGGCTGGTTGAAACCAATTCTCATTACAGTGATTTACATGAATAGGAACTCAAATTTGCATACCATTAAGTGTTTAAGATTAACTTGTGCAAGTTTTTATTTGATTTCAGCCTTAAATTCTTCGTGGAAGCTGAGCCTCCATGGTTTTTTCTCCCGAGTAACAGAGCTTTAAAACAAAAATTAAAAGACCTGCCACGTCCAACGGATTTCTTCAAATTCACTAACTTTGGGGAAGGGGGGGATCAGTTACACTTGGGATGCTCCCTGAACAGTAAAGTGGAAGCCCGTACAGAGATCAATACCAGCATAGATGCTTCTTTGAATAAGAAATAGAATTTTAATGGTTCTCTCTGCCAAGCCCAGAATAAGACTTTGCATAATACCTCTAACCCCCTGCCAGGCCTGGCAGAACCGTGGCTTGGGAGTCTGTCGTTTTCCACAGGCAGAAAGGATTTAATATGCACCTTAAGAAGGAAAGAAAACCCGGCCTCGGAGATTAGGGCCACACCTGTCCACTGGGCATTGAGTGGGAAAACCTGTGCGGTCGTGTTCCATCAGCTGGCCCTTTTAAAACCTAAGAACAGGGCCTTAGGTGAGGACCAAGAGTGGCACAGAATAGGCCCTCACCTTGGAAAATGATCGGGGGAAAAACAGGTTTTATGAGCTTTGCTAGCACACTGTGTCTTGATGTGGTTAATCCATCTCAGGAAAATTACTTTAAGAGCCAATTAAAGGCAACTTGGAGGAGCTATTTTGCATTGTCTCTTTATTCTCTTTCTGGCGACAATTGTACCTGTCAGGAAAGCTCGGAGAAACGATCCATTCCGGCAGCATGCATTTTCAGAGGAAAATAAGAACCGCTGCCCTGGGAGAGATGGGCCGCCCCCTCTCAGAGTGCAAATCCCCACGCCGAGATGGGGACCTTGGAGTCTGGTGGCTGCCAGCCCCAGGTGATGCCTCGCCGCCCCTCCCGCTGACCTTCTGCTCTGGAACTTGGGAACATGAAAGCTGCCTCCCTTAAGGGGTTTCGGCCACATGAAGCAAGTGCATCCCATCCCGGAGGAAAACCTCTTATCACTACGTGGCGGGAGGTGGGGAGGGGGGGGGGATGCTTCCCATAGATGAAATAAAATTATTTTCCTGGTTTAAAATGCAAGCACTTAGAGGCAAATGAGCTGAGTGGGGTCTGCTTTAAGGCAATGACATCACCTCCCTTTCACCTTCCATTTTGTATCCGAGTAGGTGACAAAGCATATTTGTAAGGGGAGCACCCCAACCCATTAATGCCTCCCCCCAGAACCCAGGGACCGCCCCAGTGTAAGTCACTGAGGAAGGAGTTCACCTGCAGGAAAAGAGCCGCTCCCAGGACCCAACGCTGAGGCAGGGCAGGCGGTCAACCAAGGCCCAGGCTGCCACCAGAAGTAAGTAAACACCATGGAGCTTGGACCAGGAGGCCCCTCTGGTTTCTTGGGTTACTACTACTTAGCGGTGAGCCAGGCGCTCGGATGTCACACCGAAGGGAAAGGGCTGGCTCAGCTTGAGGCTCGGGTTCTGTCATTTTGACCTGGGTAGGGTTACAAGTTTGTTACGGTGCCCACTGACCTTTGGTCAGGACACACACCCATTCGCTCGCCTCTCCAAGAGCTCACGGCGACGGGCGGGGCGGCCAGGGCCAGACAGACACAAAGCCGGGAAGTGTCGAAAGGCGTTCTGCAAGCCCCTAAAATGTCCTGTCCTTCGGGGGAATGACAGGCACTTCCCAAACCAGATATGGCGCCACAGCCACGGTCTCATTCAGTATCCCAGGGACCCAGGTAGCCCCCCCTGGACTAGCCAGGCTGATAAATTAATCTGGGCCCCTGCAGCCCCCCTGGGAAAAGACGCACAGTTTAATTGAGCCTTAAGAAGGTAACAGTCCTAACCGCAGTCTTCTCTCCCTGCAGCCAGGCTCTCCCTGCAAAGGCTCTGGCCCCAGTCAAGCATGCCTGTGCTCATTCCCCAGTCCCTTGCCCCAAACCACATCACAAGTGTCCCCTCACCCACCTGCACACACTCCTCCTCTCCTGTTTCTACAAAGTTCCATCCAGCAACCAGCCACAAATCTGACTCCTGCATAAAGAATTCCCAGAGGCCTCCTGGGGACAGGAGGACATTGTTGTATTTTGCTTCTCTCTATTGCACTTCACATATTATATATGTGTGTGTATATATTTATAAAATTTTTTTAATTACAAATTGAAGGTTTGTGGCAACCCTGCATTAAGCAAGTCTGTCAACCCCATTTTTCCAACATTTGTTCACTCTCTGTGTGTCACATTTTGGTACTTCTTGCAATATTTCAAACTTTTTCCTCATTATTGTTTTGTTATTATTGTATTACTGTAATTGTATCTGTGACCAGTGATTACAACTCGCTGAAAGCTCAGATGATCGTTAGCATTTTTTAGCAATAAAGTATTTTTTAGTGAAAGTATGTACATGGTTTTTCTTTCCAGACATAATGCGATTGCACACTTAATAAACTACGATATAGTGCTACCATAACTTTTAGATGCACTGAGAAACCAAAAAAGTCATTTGACTCGCTTTATTGCGGTATGGAGCTGAGCCCACCGTATCTTCAAGGATGCCTACAACTTATCACGCTCTCCCATACCAGGCTGCATCGCACTTAGCGTCCTGGACCAGATCACACTCACCTGCGCATCTCCAGAGAGCCTAACTCAGGAAATGGAAGAGAGATGCTCGGGAAAGGTGTATAGAAGAAAAGTAGAAATAGAGGGAGGTGGGAAGACTTAACTTCACGTCAAGGTTAGCTGGCTTCCTTATGTTGCTAGAGATAGAAGAGACCACCCTTTATTAAATGAATATATGTATCTGACATTATTCTAAACATTTCATTTCCCCTCATTATATTTTATATATGAAGAACTGAGGCTCAGAGCAGTTAAGTAACATTCCCAAGGGCACACAGCTAATTGGGCTCAGAGTTCGAATTCTGAATCCAGCCCATCTGACTGGGGTGTACGCACTCTTTTTCTTTTATGATATTGTCTTCTCAGGCTCATAAAATAGGAGAATCAAAATGGACCTTAAAGCTAATCTAGGCTAAACTGCCCAAGGCCCAGAGAGGTTAAGTCACTGGCCACGGGTCACACAGCCAGTCCACGGTAGAGCCAAAAACCCATTTCTCCTAACTCCCATTCCAATGTTTTTAGCATCTCCCCCAGCATCTCAGAAGAGACATAACAATGTGTGATGTTATCCTATCAAATCAAGTCAGTAAGAAACAGAGCAAAATATCCAGGAAACAAGGTCAGCACACTTTGTCTTCCCAGAGCAGCTGCAGGTGTGTAAGTATGTTCCAGAACCACCCAAAGGAGGCGGCCAGATCTGTGCTCTCCCACATGCTCCTCACATTCCCTGGAGGAGCGGGAACCCTTGGGAGAGTTTCTATTAAGCCGGTCAAAACCTGCTCTCCAGACGGAGGGATTAAACGATGCCCTAACGGGACTTTCATCGCCTTCCTTGTGAAATCATTCATCCAAAAGCCCTGATGTGCGTGTCTTCACACCTCAGTAGCTTTACTGCCCATAAGGACACTCTGAGACGTTAAGATGCTTGCTTCGTTAGCGACGATACTTTACTGGCCAGGCAGGACCCACCGTCACAGCCTCCAAGCTACTGGGCTTGACCAAGAAAGGCCTGCTCGGCTCCTACCTTTCTCCTGGATGGATTTTCTTCTGTCTCCTCCTCATCTTTACCCTTGCTACTCCTTCCTCGGCAAACATCCCCTGCCTATCAACTCCGTGTAACCAGCAGCCCTCTCCAACTTCCTCGCTTGTCCGTGGTCCTCCCGAGAGACAGAGCTCAGTAAAGTGAGAAGAGCAGTCGACCCAGGCTTAGAAGAACCAGCACCCACCCAGCTCTGCCGGCCCTTTACAGTTTTACCTCCAGCGAGTGGCTTGTGTTCTCTGCACTTCTCTTTTCCCCGTGGGACAACGAGGATGCTATTCAAGGCTTCCTTCAACGGTGACATTCTGAGCTTTACTCCAAGCCACTCGGATTTGTCCACTTTCTGACCCCCAGCACTTTATAGCATTGCTGTGCAATTTAGTAATTCATTTCACACAGTCCCCTTATCCCATAATCGCATTCCGCACTGTCTCATCTTCCTAAGAAACGTGGGACTGCTTCGAGGGGAGACCTGAGGCTAATACGTCTGACTTCTTCTGTGCAGCATTTCACGTGATGCTGAAGCAGCATTTGGTGCTCAGAAGACATCTGTAGATTAATTGGTTGCTTCCAGAATGGTCATGCCTCAATGGAACCCCACCACCACATGGCAGGACAGAAGAACAAGGCATGCAGAAGAGAAAAAACAAAAAATCCAGTTAGCCCTCCCCGAATCTGCCCAGAAAAGAAAGCAGGCTAGGCCCCACAAGGAAAGCACATACCCAGGTGTCCGGGGGGGAGGGGTGAGTGCTATGCCTGGCATGCAGACACATGGGACTCAGAGGGCCGGCCAGCTGATGCCCAGGAAGTGATGCAGAAGGGTGGAGAAGGTTCACAGAGCAGCAGGAAAGGGGGGTCAGAAGCAGAACTACTGAAAGTACTTCCAAATCTGTGTCCCACAGTTGAAAACTGGTTCAACAGTTAACTCTGAAAGCAGGGCCCACCTGCTGGGCCATCCCTGATACAGACGGCAAGTTCTTGGGGGGGGGCGCATGGGGGGGTGCAGAGGCAGCTTGAGCCATGCCCCACGCCATGAGGGATCAAGCTTGTTTTCTTCCTTTCTCCATTCTACCAACTGCAGGACTCCAGCCCTCATGGAATATTCGTTGGACGGTACACTGTCCTCGCTCTATTCACTGGTTTTCTTAGAGGGTGGGCCCTGGAGCCAGACTATACCAGTTCGAACCCAGTTCCCCGCTTACTGGCCAAGGAGCTGTGTAGCCTGGAGCCAGTCGCTTCCCTTCTCTTAGACTTGGTTTTCTCGTCCGTAGAACTACCGTGATGCTAATACCCACCCCCATAGGGTGGTGAGGATTAAGGGAGCTAATATAGTTCAGGTTCTTAGAATGGTTCCTTACAGGTTAGTATTATTGTTTTTCTTTTGTTCGGTTTTAGCGAAATATTCCCGAGTAGCTGAGCACCCCTCCTGTGAGGTGTCCCGTGAAGAACAAATTCAGCTTCCTGTCTGCCAAGCAAGTATTTCCTAAGATACAACTGAGGGATGGACCTTTGGTCAATGTTTTTGGTAGATACTTTGCCTTTGTAATTGTCTACCTTTAAGCCTGAGAAGGAGATATATTTTGCTTAAAATTATTTCATTCTGGGGTGCCTGGGTGGCTCAGTTGGTTAAGCGTCTGCCTTTGGCTCGGGTCATGATCTCAGGGTCCTGGGTCAGAGCCCGGCATTGGGCTCCACATTCAGCGGGGAGCCTGCTTGTCCCTCTGCCCCTCCTCCCTGCTCGTGCACATGCACTTTCTCTCTCGCTCACTCTCAAAAAAATAAGTCTTTTAAAAAAATTTTCTTTACAAATGATTTCATTCTGTAAATGATTATTGCTCCCGTTACAGCGTAGACACGGTGCCGGGCTTACATGGAGCCCTCAAGCTTGGCGCTTTTGCAGTCTGGTGGGGAGGCAAGCAAAGGACTAGCCCCGTCTGATGCAGAATGTCCCAGGTGCTTGAGCAAAGCTATGAAGTGCTTCAGACAGCACCCAAGGAGGAAGGAAGACTTTTTATAGGACGGCATCATTCTTTTGCAAGAAACCAAAACCCACTTACTCTAAGTAAAGAGGAATTTGTCATGAAATTAAGGAAGTATGTTGCAAACACCAAAGGTGAGAAGAACATTATGTGTCATTCATTCAACAAACATCTACGGGGTGTATGGTGTGTCAGGCACTGCGGATACAGCAGGGAAGCTGTCAGGAGTTAGGAGTCCCTTATGGTTTGTCTCCCTCTCTGATTTTGTCTTGTTTTATTTTTCCTTCCCTTCCCCTATGATCTTCCATTTTGTTTCTTAAATTCCACATATGAGTGAGATCCTATAATTGTTTTTCCCTATTTGACTTATTTCATCAAGCGATCCTTTTAAGCCAAAATCAGATGATGCTCTCTTTCAGTGGCTCCCCATCGTACTCCAAGTAAAAGCCAAAGCCCTTGCAGTAGCCTCCCAGCCGCCTGCTCTTCCCGTGCCTGTCGTCAGCTCCATCACCTTCCCAGCTACCCACTCCACTCTAGCCCTACACGCCCTCTTGGCATTCTGTGAAATTACCACCAACCGTCCCACCTTGGAGCTTTTGTACTTGCCATTCCAGGTGCCTGGAACACCGTCCCCCACCCGGATAGCCTCCTTATTTGCTCCCTGATTTTATTCAGGTCTCTGCTTAAATCTACTACAGAGGCCTCCCCTGACCACCTTCTAAAAAAACAGCAACCGTTTCAAGACTCGTTATCACACTTACTTAGCTTAAATCTTCTCCATGCACTTATCGACACCTGACAAGTTCATTTATGGACTTCCTACCCCATTAGAATGTAAGATCATCCACGAAGACAAAAATAGATCACTTGCATTTGTTCTATGACCGATGCCTTCAACAGGGCCTGGCCAAGAGTAAACCCTCGGTGCATATTTGTTCAAAAGATAGATGGATAGATGGGTGGGTGGATGCTAGAACTGAAAATCTGACAGCTCTCAGGAACCAAGACAATTGCTCTCTCTCTTTGTACACGTACTCTTGCTCCCCAACTTTGTCTCTCAAAAGAGCAAATCGTATTAACCTCAATGTTCATTTTTGGTGCAGGTACCATGCCTTTGTTGGAACAAAATCATACTATGTGCAGATTCTTTGGGTAGAGGATGTGCTAAGGAGAAAATGAGAAGTTTCCCTAGATAGAAGCAACACATAAAGACCTTGGCAAAGAATTCAATAGAAGAGATTAACAGAATGCTGAAGAAACTAGAGAGTTCTAGAAAGTGCAGAAGGAGGGGTCTGGAGACAGAGAACTGTTGTGTATTTATAACACTAACCTAGGGTGTAGGGTGATAGTTTGAATAAGGAAGGCTGGAACACGTAGGTAAGTTGAGGCCAGATCACAAAGGCCAGATGAAGAAGTCTGAACCTCATCCCATAGACCTCAAGTTCCCTTTGTGGTCAAAGGGGTGGATGATGGCGGAGTGTTTGGTCTCCTCTCAACGAGCGGTCTACACACAGACTCCTACAGCCATATAATAAAGCTGTACATTCGCAGAACTTGGAGCCAGAGAGCTGTACTCCACTTACCAGCTTCACCCGAGCCATCTCTTGGCTGTGCCAGTGCCTCTGTCATTAGAGAGTATGCAACAGAGCTCCTCCTGGGCACACAGCTTCTCCCCAAAGCCAAGTAAGCATCATCCAACAAACAGAAATTAAGAATCCCTCATGTGCAGGAAAAGTAAACTCTTGGCTCCAATCTTGAGTTGTGTTGTTGGCATGATAAAAGTATACAAAGATGGAATGATTGACTATCTGTTCATAAGAGGACACGATCAGGAGGTGGACTGTAGAAATCAGACCCTTCTAATTCAGGGGTCTTCCAACTTGGCTGCATATTTGGATCACCTGGATGGTGGCTGGGTCCCATACACAGAAATTCTGATTGAGTTAGTTGTGCATGGCCCTCCAGCATGGGAATTTTTTTTTAAAGATCTTATCTATTTATTTATTTATGAGCGAGAGAGTGTGCAAGAGAGAAGTAGGTTGCCGCACAGAGGCAGAGGGACAAGCAGACTCCCCACTGAGCATGAAGCCCTACTCAGCGCTCAGTCCCAGGACCCTGAGATCATGACCTGAGCCGAAATCCAGAGTCAGCTACTTAACCGACTGAGCCACCCAGGCACCCCTTATGGGAATTTTAAAAATTTCAACACAAGAGTACAGAGTTGAGAACCACTGCAGCAAAAGGGCACTGAAAAGTAAGGGAGTTTAATGGGCAGGAAGGATAGAGCAGGTGTTGGAAAAACAAGTACAGAGGTCGAGGTCCGATTTGGTGAGAACACCATGTGGGCAGAGTCCTGGGAGCAGCCATGGCATGGCCTGACTCGGTGTATTAAATGCTCAGATAAGGCTGGAAAGGCTCTTGTCTTATGACCAAAACAAGACAACATGTCTTATCCAGATACCTGGACCAAGTGGTTCAGTCCACTCTGGATTAGATGTGGAAGGCTTAGGACTAGGTCCCAGTTCCCCCAGTTGATAACTTGGTAATTTCGGATAGTCACTTAATTTGTTGTCATCCAGGGCAATATCTAAATTTTCCTGGTATAATAGACTGGACCACCACATAAGGACACTCAGATTGTGTTCTACATAAGGATTTTATTGCTGATAGAGGGCGTGGGGACTGAAATCCTGCCTGGGACTCACTCATCAAGCCTTGCGCATGGTAGGGTGTATACAGCCCAGAAAAAGCTATCTTATGGGTTAGCCACTGCTAAGGGTGGGAGGTCTAATAATCACTTACTGAACTAACTGATGTTCTCTATTTCTTCTAACACCCAGACTGAGCCCACAGCCCACTGACTCACATAGACGCTATGTCCTCACACTGTTGTTTTCACCAAATGCCAGTCACATTTGTTCACAAACCTGGCTTGCCAATTATTGCAACTGTGTGATTTTATTAAATATTATCTAAACCAATGAAATAATGAGTGCAAAAAGATTTTACTTCTATGGAAATTAAGTTGAATACTTAGGAAAATCACAGCAGAGGCAAGAAACCTTAAAAATGTAAAATAGTATGGCCATCGTGGGAAACAGAATGGATGTTTCTCTGAAGATGAAAAATGGAAATATCATGTGATCCAGCAATCCTATTTCTGAGTATTTATCCAAAGAAATAGAAATAGGATCTTAAAAACAAAACAAAAAAAAACAGAAAAAAAAAAACAAAACAAAACCTGTGCTCCCATGTTTATTGCAGAAGTCTCTACAATAACCAAAACATGGAAACAACTTAAATGTCCATCAAGGGATGAATGCATAAAGAAAATGTATACACACACACACACACACACATACTAGAATATTACTCAGCCTTGTAAAAGAAGGAAATCCTGCCATTTGCAACAACATGGATGACTCTTAAAGATATTACGCTAAATGAAATAAGCCAGACACATGAAGAAATATACTTGATAATCTCACTTACATGTGGAATCCAAAATAGTCAAACTCATGGAAGCAGAGAACAGAACAGTGGTTGCCAAGGTCTGGAGAGAGGGGGGAAATGGGGAGGTTCTGGTTAAGGGTATAAAATTTCAGTGATTCAAGGTAAATGAGATCTGGAGATCAACTATACAGCATAGGGCCTATAGCTATTAATACTGTACTGTATACTTACCATTTGCTAAGAAGGTCTTATATTAAGTGTTCCCGTCACAAAAAAAATAAGTAATAATAATGATGATGTTGAGGGAAACTTGGGAAGATGATGAATGTGTATGGCCTCGATTGTGGTGATGGTTTTGCAAGTGGACACTTATTTCCAAACTTACTGAGTTGTATACATTCAATCTGCACAGCTTTTCCCACGTCAATCATACCTCAATGAAGTGGGTTTTTTTTTTTTTTTTTAGTGTTGTCTAATTAGGTAGGAGAGAAACGATCATAAATGATTGGGGTAGTTTGTAATGTCTAGAGGAATTCTAAGCTCCTAATGCCTTGAAAGTATTCTACGTTTTGATTTCGCTTTAAAGAAACTAACCCTAGAGAGTGTAGCTGATGCATTATACATGAGGCTTATGTATGGAAAACAACGTACAATCCCAATCAGTAGACCCACAGTCACATAAAAGACCACATCAAAATGTTGGTGAAAGGATGTATATTTATGTGCTTCGAGTTCAAATAAAAGGGACAAATTATGTGTTATTTTATTATCAGCCCATTCAAATGGTCTTCCAAATGCTGCCGCATTAGAGAGGAGCCTTCCTGACTCTGGCAGCCTCGTAAGATTTTTTTTTTCAAGGTCAGATGAGAATGATGAATATGAAAGCATTCTGTAAACAAGAAAAGGCTACACAGGTAGCCATATAAGGAGTTGCCTGTTATCTTGTTATGTTTTGTTTTGCTTTTTCATACGGAGTGCAATGTTCTAGGCATAGTAGGTGATCAAGGAATTGTAATGAGGATGTGTTTCAGCACCACTCGTTTCTCCCCAGTACCCTTCTACACCAGCAGCACCCTCTTGGTTGTCAAGATTCCCCCAATCTCTGCTGGAGGAATTACTCATTAAAGGATTGCTAGCAGCTGCTACAAATGAGACGGGCTTAACACAGTAGAAGTTTATTTCTTGCTCAATGTAATAATCCAGTGCAGTAGTTCCCAATTGACAGGTGTCTTTCCTTGATGTATGATTCAGAAACCCAAGTGCTACCAGACCCTAGGGCTTGAGTCCTCTGCAGCCCATCTACAGATGAGAAAAGACAAGAGAGCTTCCCAAAGGAAGGCGTGCACAGATCACGTCTGCCCTCAACATTGGTTCTCAAGTGACTAGCCCTGGCTGCAAGTCGTTCTGGAAAATGCAGTCCCAAATGAAACCTAAATAAAGTCCAGAACTTTGTTAATAGTAATTGTGTGTGCTCTTTCTAAATGACAGCCAATTCCCCAAAACCAACTGGGTGTCCTGCAAATCAATTCAATTCTGACACTAACTACCCAGAGTTAAGACAGACCTCACAGGTTCAAGACTCAGTCCTACAAGACTGCTCCCACTTCAGATGTCAACTGCAAACAAGGTGCCCAGCTTACCCATTCTGGCAACCTCATAATATTCTGCCAACTAGCTACAAATGTGAGGTTTCCACAACCCCCCCCCCAAGTTTGATAATTCACTAGAATGACTCACAGAACTTAGGAAAGCACTTTACTTACAACAACCAGTTTATTATAAAGGATACATTATAAAGGTACATGGCAAGGTATTGGGGAAGAGGGAGGCAGGGCATAGAGCTTCCATGCCCTCTCCAAGTAAACCGCTCTCCCAGCACACTGAGGGGTTTGGCCAATCCAGAAGCTCTCCTAATCTTGTTGTTCGGAAGTTTTTATCAAAGTTGTGTAATGTAGGCATGATTGATTAAGTCACTGGCCATTAGTGATTAAACTCAATCTCTAGCCTCTCCTTCCGGAGAGGTTGAGGGGGGCTGAAAGCGCCAACCCTCGATTCTCGTGCTTGGTTTCTCTGGCAACCAGCCCTCATCCTGAAGCTATCAAGCCCCATTACCACCACCAAGAACCACCTTATTAGCATTAACTCAGGTGTGGGCATAAGGGGACTTGTTATGAACTACAAAAGACATTTCTATCACACGAGAAATTCTAAGGGGTTTAGGGGCTCTGTGCCAGAAACTAGAGACAAAAACCAAACATATACTCTTATATCATTGTAAAGCACAAATATAGGTTTCTTAGATTTAACAAAGGTACCACGGGAATGGAAAACATTAAGAGAAAACTGAAAAAAAAAAAAAAAACAGAGGCAGAACAGTGAAATTGGACCCCTATCTCACACCACTCACAAAAATTAACTCTACATGGATCAAAGACTTAACCCTAAGACCAGAAACCATAAAACATAGTATTTGTCTTGGCAATATGGAGCACCTGGGTGGTTCAGTCAATTGAGCATCTGATTCTTGATTTCAGCTCAGGTCATGATCTCAGGGTTGTGGGATCAAGCCTCACATCAGGCTCCATACTCAGCATGGATCTCTTTGAGATTCCCTCCCTCTCCCTCTGCCCCTCCCCGCACTCTCTCTCTCTCACACACACAAAACAAAACAAAACACTGTCTTGGCAATGATTTTTTTTTTAACATGACGCCAAAAGCACCAACAACAAAAGCAAAAATCAACTAATTGACAACATCAGACTCAAAAGTTTCTGCACAACAAAAGAAACAGGTAACAAAATGAATCATCAGCCTACAGAATGGAAGTTTTGCAAGCCATATATCAGATAAGGGGTTAATACCCAAAATATAAAGAACTAACGCAATTTAGTAGCACCAACAAAAAACTCTAATTTAAAAAGTAGGTAAAAGAACTAAATAGGCATTTTCCCTAAGAGGACATCAAAATGTCTAACAGACACAAGAAAAGATACTCAATATCATTCATCACCAAGGAAATGCAAATCAAAACCACAATAAGATACCACCACATACCTGTTAGAATGGCTATCGTCAATAAGATAAGAGACAATAGGTGCTGGCAAGGATGTCATAAAAAGGGGATCCCTTTACACTCATGGTGAGAATGTAAATTAGTCCGACCACTATGGAAAACAACATGGAGGTTTCTAAAGGTAAAAAATAGAATTACCATATGGTGCAGCAATTCCATTTTGGGGTAAAAAAACAGGATTTTGATGCAATATCTGCACTCCCATGTTTATTGCAGCATTATTTACAATAGCCAAGATATGAAAGCAACCTAAATGTCCATTGATAGATGAGTAGGTGAGGAAGATGTGGTATATACATAATAATAATATATATATTCATATATATTAATTATTATTAAATATTATTTAATAAAATATATTTTTATATATATGGTGGTATATATTATACATAATAATAAATATTAATATATAATATTATTAATGGAAGTTTTGCAAACCATATATCAGATAAGGGGTTAATACCCAAAATATAAAGAACTGAGGTATTATATATTAATACCCAAAATATAAAGAACTTCCATTAATAATATTATATATTAATATTTATTATTATGTATAATATATACCACCATATATATATATATAATATTCCATTTTATGGAATATTAGCCAGCCTAATAAAATTAGCCAACCTAAAAAAAATGAGATTGGGCCATTTATGATGACATAAATGGACCTAAGAGGGTATTATGCTAAAAGAAATAAGTCAGGCTGAGAAACACAAATACCATATAATTTCGTATGTGAAATCAAAAAAGACACAAAAAAATAAATCAACAAAAAGCAAAATTAGACCTACAAATACAGAAAACAAACTGATAGTTGCCGGAGGGAAAGGGTGTGAGGGTTGGGTAAAATGGGTGAAGGGGAGTGGGAGATAGAGGATTCCAAAGTCATGGGAATAAAAGACGCAGCATAGGGAATATAGTCAATGCTCTTGTAATAGCGTTGTATGGTGACAGATGGTAACTACCCCTGTGGTGAGCACAACATAACATGTAGAGAATTGAATCACTCTGGTGTACACCTGAAGCTAATGTAACATTGTGTGTCTACTATACTAAAAAAAAATCTTTTTTGAGATGCGATGCATATACACAATGGAACATTATTCACCCTTGAGAAAGGAGGATATCCTGCCATTTGCAACATGAATGGACCCTGAACCCATTATGTTAATTGGAGTCAAACAGAACGACAAGTACTATATCACTTACATGTGGAATCTAAAAAAGTCAAACCTGTAAGAACACAAACCAGTAAAATTAGTGGTTACTAGAGGATGGGGGGATGGGTAGGACTGAACATGTTTAAGGGCACAAATGAGCCTATATCAGCTTGAGAGATCTAATGATCAGCATAATGAACATAGACAATAATCTTGTACTATAATGATGTGATGTGGTAAATATTGCTTCAATGCAATCATATTACAGTATGTAAATATATCAAAGTGATACCCTGTATACCTTAAATTTATAAAAGTAACGTCAATTTTTTCAAATAAAAAAATAAAATAAAAAAGATATTAACATTAAGGAAAGTGGGTGAGAGGTATATGGGAACTCTATTATCTTTGCAATGTCTCTGTAAATCTAAAATTATTTCCAAATAAAAAGGTATTTATATAACCATACCTGCACTAACTCTGTCCAAAGCCCATGCCCCAAAGCAAATGATACCCTCACTTTCCTGAATCTGGCAAATTCCAGGCATTCAAGAAATCTACCTTGACCCTCTATATCACACGGACCTTCCCATGTCACTTTCCAGGAGTCACCCCTGTGTGAAGTTTTAGGTCCTTCTTCCTCATTCCCTAGTCCCAATGGGCCTGTAGCTGAAGGATCTAAAGTAGGGATCACCAAACTATGGCCTAAGGGCAAAAACCTGGCCCACAGCCTGTGTTTGTTAATAAAGTTTTATTGAAACACAGCCATGCTCACTCATTTACATATTGTCTACGGCTGCTTTCATACTATGAAGGCAGAGCTGAGTCATTGTAGCAGAGACTATAAGTCCTGCAAAGCCTAAAATATTTGCTATCTGGTCCTTTAAAAAAAATATTTGCAAACCTCGGCTTTACTAATTTGAACGCTCCTCCCTAAATAGGCACCACTCTAGGAAGCTAAGCTCTGTGGTTTCCTCTGACCGCCCATGAGAGTGCTGCCTGAGAAAGATAGGTCTCAATCTCTCTCATACATCAACACACATTGCTATAGACTGAATGTTTGTGTCCCCCACAGAATTCATATGTTGAGACCTAACCCCCAAAGTACTAGTATTAGGAGGTGGGGTCTTTGGGGGGTGAATAGGTCATGAGGATAGAGCCTTCATCACTGGAATTCATGCCCATATAAGAGAGCCCCCTTGCCTCCCCCAATCATGTGGGGACACAGCAAGACGACATCCATCTATGAACCAGGAAGGGTCTTCACTAGACACTGAATCGGCTGGTGCCTCAATCTTGGGCTTCCCAGTCTCCAGAACTGGGAGAAATACATTTCTGTTGTTTATAAGCCAGCCAGTCTGGTTTTCTGTTGGAGCAGCCGAAGGGACGGTGACACTCGCGTGCACAATACTCTATAAAGACAGCAAATCACTTTGATTTTCCCAAGCACCCACTTAGCATCAAGGCAGGCTTCGGAGCCATACAAGAGCTCTCACCAGTGGTCACAGTTTGAAAACACCTGAACGAAAAGAGCTTTTAAACACGGCTCTGTGGAGTGCTTCCTTGCAGGGGTGGCTCGCGCCATCCTGTCAAATGCTTCCTTTCACGCAGGTGCCCAGGAACAGCAGATCTGTGATTTCTCTTCCTACGCACTATGAGGGCTGCCTTTTGGGGAGGGGGGGTTGCAGTTTTCCTTTAAATAGTGCAGTTTCCCTACCAGTTTGAGACTGCTATCTGAACAGAGACAGAGCACAGAATGAGTTTTGGCCAAAAGCTCCTTGGGAAAAGCTGTAGTTTGTTCCTTGAATTCCTCGAGCTAGTGGAACAACTGAAAAAGAGATGTTGTTCAGTACAAGTTTGTTTGTTGACTTGCATTGAATCGAGATGAATTATCAAATTGCATTTCACACCTAACGTAACCCACATCACCCTTCTCATCAGCTTCAGGCACAGACATGGCGGCTTCTATTTTCCCAGTTCCTGCTTTCCTGTCTGACTCCAGTCTGTGTAGATGCGAAGGCTGGTGCAAACGCTTAGCAGCTATGTGACCTTGGGCAAGTCACTTAACCTCTCTGTGCCTCCAGTTCCTCATCTGTTAAATAGGAGTGATGATGGCACCTCCCTGAAAGAACTGTGATAAGGATTACGTATAAAGTATCTGGAATCATGTCTGGCAAATAATATTAACAAGAAAATCAATCTCTTAAGATACACCTGTGCACTATCTATGAAGCATCTAAGAAACTAGGCAGTTTTGTCCATACAGAAAGTTTACTCAGTCCTCATTCCAAATGCCAGGTGGAAGGAAATAGGTAGTCAAATGGTCAATCCACTAGAAGGGGTCAACTTTGGGTGGCCATTTTTTTTTCTATGGTTTCTGAACAGTGCCACTTTTGAAAACTAGTTCCTTCCAGGAAGATGTGCTCTTATCCACTGTTGCAATGATGCCTTTGGGTCCTTCCAGAGATTCCATAATAGTCCCAGACTTGTATATCCAAGATAACAGCTTTTTCAATACGTGCTCAGCCATTGAGCTCAGAACGATATCACTCCATCACAGTGGCTAGATCCGGATATCTCCAGTGGTCGCCCTTAAGTTGACTCATCCTTCTGGAATAGATGTCTAGGCCCTGGTATTGAGAACGACCAGCCCAGGACCCTATCCCCTCATGATAAGCTGCACTAGGGGGACCCTGTGCTTTTTTCTTCCAGTTATCTCTGTAGAAACTTTCTTAAGCCAAGACAGATAGGAGTGATAGAACCTCCAAAGAGAAGAGTCATACATAATATTCCCTTTTCTCCCTAGGGGAGGCATGGTTCCTACAGGCATCTGCCCATCTCTCTCCAGGACCATCTCTGCCTGTTGAAGGTATTAGAAGGGGTAGCCTTTATCAGGCCACGAATGATCTCACCTGCCTGCCTAAGAGAGCTACTCAACAGTTGAGGTTGGAAGCCAAGGAGGGCCACCTAATTTGAGAAGTGGCTTAAACTGTTCCTATGGGGTATCTGCTTCCTAAATTTAAATTATTTTTCTTTCTGCCCCACCAGTTGCTAGCTATCCTTATTTTCCTCCTGAAAAGTAACACATTATTTATGGAGTTAGGGTATTTTCCACCTGTGAGGTCTATTCATCACATTTCTTATTTTTTTATTAGTTTCTTTGCTAGAGAATGAGAGAGAGCGTGTGTGAGCGAGGTGGGGGCAGAGGGAGGGGGAGAGATAGAATCCCAAGCAAACTCTGTACTGAACATGGAGCCTGATAGGGGGCTGGATCCCAGGACCCTGGGATCATGACCTGAGCCAAAGGCAGACGCTTAACCGACTGAGCCACCCAGGTGCCCCTATTCATCACGATTCCTTATGTGACCTTCAGAAGGGAAACAGGGCCATGTTATCTTGATCTGTGGACTGCAAATTCTTAGTCTATTTCTGCACCACATTTCAATTAAACTTTGTCCACCCTCCTAAATTTTACCTGAAGTTGACATAAAGTTTGATCCGTGGAATGCTCATGAACATCTCAGATTTCTTTTGAGGATTTTGTGCTTTTATAATCAGAAATTATACAGTCATGCTTCGAGCCCTGAGAGGCACCCTGTCCATTTTCTGCTTCTTGGGAAAACTTTCATTCATTCACTGAACATTTGTTGCATGACAACAGTAAACCAGATCAGCACAGATCCCGCCATCAAGAGCTCATAGTTTCAGTGGGGAAAGACAGACAAATAAACCTATAATTACAACAACAAGTCATAAGGATTATGGAAGAGCAAGATCTGAACAGTGTGTTCTGAAGGTATGTGGAAGGGGAACGTAATCCTGTGAGAGAGTAGGGGGATGTAAGAGCAAGGAAGCTGATTCAAAGAGGGTAGATCTCAAGCTGCATCTTAAGGGCAAGGATTTAGCTGAAGAGGAGAAGGCGGATATTCCAGACAGAGGCTAGAATAGTTCAGGCACATGCAAAGCGTCCCTTGTGTGCAGGGTGACTTACAAGTGATGAGGGAACAGAAGGCTGGCTGAAGCAAAGCATAAGCTGACACCCCCGCAACCTCTCCCCACCCCCCACTCTTGGGTGGAGCATGTGTGACTTTCTTCCAGGAAGCCCCCAACTATCTTAATGCTAATGCTTTGCTAGAAGGGAAACAACTTGACAATAGCAAGGCCTCCAGTGTCCTGCGAGTCTTCTTTAACATATGAAAGTACTTTCTCAACCTCCCTTGTTCCTTACCTCCCCCAACCCCATAGTATATAATCAGCCACCCCTCACAACCCGGGGCAGCAGCTCTTTCTGCCCACGGGTCCTGTCCCCCTGCTTTAACAAACCACCATTTTGCACCAAAGACGCCTCAAGAATTCTTTCTTGGTCGTCGGCTCCGGACTCCACCCCATGGAACCTCACCTATATTCCAAAACCCCATCACAAGGAGGGTCATATGACTAGTGCAGAGCCATGGTCAAGGCAAGCCAGTCTGCATAGCTAAGAAAGGGCCCCACATGTCAGGAAAAGAGAGTTAGACTGTTCTGTAGAACACAGGTTAACAAGTGACAACCCATAAATTTTTGGCTTCCATCGTGTTTCCAAAATAATACTTTAATTGGCGAATGTATCAGTCAGCTTCTATACAGTAACAAATAACCCATGATCTTAGTGGCTTTCAACAAATTGCACTTTCTTTCTTGGACACGTTCGAGTCAGTTGAGGGGTGACCCCAGCTCTGCCCCACGGTCTGTGTATGCTGACACAGAGGCTGTGGGGGCAGACCTGTCTGGGATGTGCATTCTTGGAGCAGAGGGAAAAGAATGACAGCAGAACCACGCAATGGTTCTTAAAGCTCCTGCTCGGCAGTCATACACATTGATTCCACCTGTATTTCATTGGCCCAAACCTGCCATATAAATAAAGCCCTCTGTCCCCACAGTCTGGTTAATACAATTTCGCCTGCAAGCTGGGCCTAGTAAAAGGGCATAATGAGTATTTTGAACAAATTATTTTAGTTACCGCTGTAGCCAATATTTAAAACTTGACGGATGGTACAGAAAAAGCAGGAGTGCCAGTTTTTATTGAGACAAAACATCTAAATACCTGCAATGGGGGGGGGGGCTCTGTTTTTATTGTCAGCAGTTGGCTGGAGCTGAGGGCTTTTAGACCTCTAGCCAGGGCTTTTAGACCAAGGAATGCCTCTCCCCAGTTTGTCCCAGTCGCCGCCACCTCCCTCTCACTCATCACTCGCTCGCTCCCATTACCTGCCTGGCCCGGATTATGCACACGAGCAAGAGGGAGCCTCCTTTCCGAAGGAGGAAAGTGACTGGACCCGACGGTTTCAATCTGAGACTCTGAAGTGGAGGGAGACCCCAGAACAGAGCCGGGAACACCGGTTAGGGAGTCACTGCCATCATCCGCCATCTACCTTAAGCAATGGCTTAAAAAAAGAAAGACCACTAGCATGTCTGAGGAGCCGCCAGCAGGAGGCAGCACTGGGCGAGAAGCATCCCGCGCAGCCAACCGAAGGAAGCCTCCGCCAGTTGCCTGGGGTAATGAGGACATCCTGGGGCCAGACTGAAAATGGACGTTGGGAAGCCTGGGTTTAAATAGCATGTCTCCACTCCACCCCACCCCAAAGAAAAATCCACCTGTGTCGAACGAAAGCTGGACTCCCACCAGTGCCTCTCTCAATGCTGGGGGGCGGGGGGACATTCTAACAGGTGCCATTAAATTACCCAATTCCCTCTACTACTCTCTCCCCTCACCCTCCTTCCCTCCCCAGCCTCCCCTCCCTCCCCCCACCCGCTGTTGGCCTAAATTAAGTGTTCAAAAGGCAGAGAGGCTCTGTGCTGCTTTTTGCTGAAGAGCCTTGAATTCAATAAAACATAATTATTGATTTAATTAAAATAGTTGCTCTGTGAGAAGCGAGGCTTTTTTAATAGGCAGCAGAGATGGAAAAGCCCTCATTCATTTCCAGGGTGGCTTCTGAAACAAATCCGGGCTGCCTTTTTAATAGGCCAATTCTAAGTGCGGCTTTGAAATAGATCCTCCAGCCATTCACAGGCGGTCATTCAACCCGTGAATAAGGTGCCTTTTTCATTGGCTGCCTTTCAGGACGGGAAGAGGAGGCGCTGCGAGCACCCCCAGCCCGGACCAGGAGATGAATAATTCATTGTCCTTCTTCTGGGGCCCCTCTGTGTTCCTTTCTGCTTCCTTGTACTTACATGTGAAAGGAAACGTAGGGCCGGGGACTGTCGCCCCGTGGGGCTCCACATCCTCCCTTGATCTCCAGGGAGAGAGGAGCGGCCCCAGAGGACCAGCAGCCTTCGCAGGCGGCTGGAGGACGCTAGACCCTGGCTCCCCACCACCGCGCAGGGTCGGACCCCCAGACGGGCAGCGCCCGGGAAAGAAACACAAGAGGGAGAGTGGAGGGAAAGGTTGCCCTCCCTGACACCTTGAAGCAGAACCTGTAAGGCCACCACGTAGACAGCCTCCCGCCTCTCCCGCACCCCTCTTTCGGCACCTGCCACTTCGGGCAGGCAGGCCAGCAGCGGGGGCACACACACACACTCGAATCTATTAACAGAAGAGAATAATGATGCATCCTTGGAGAAGACATTAATGAGGTGATGACACATTTTTAATTAAATGCCTTATGTAAATTATTAATCCATTCCTCCTGGAAAGACAGTGCCATATTATAAACGTGAGACAAGGCAATGTCTCCCCCCCAACCCTCTTTCTCCCTCCCTCCCTCTCTCTCTCTCTCTCTCTCTTCCCCTAGCCCTTAGTAAGGCTCTTTAGCGCCAACTGCAGCCCTGGGATGGGAGCAAACGCTGCCTTTCTTTACATCCTGTTTGTCTCAGAATGGGTGTTGACTCAGGCCTCTAGGCTGTACAGGGAGCCAGCAGGGCTGGGGAGCAAGCCCTGGGGAACCCTAGGGCCTGTTTCAGCAAGGAACCCTGTGCGGGTGGTCGGCAATCCCAGGGTTTTCAGCAGCCTACCTGTGGAGCCCACAAAGGCTGCCTATTTGCAGACAG
Source organism: Ursus americanus (assembly GCF_024610735.1). NCBI lineage: Eukaryota > Metazoa > Chordata > Mammalia > Carnivora > Ursidae > Ursus > Ursus americanus. Next base: position 8,843,207 of record NC_142154.1, read on the forward strand.
GCTGTACCCTCCAGCAGAAACTGCTCTTCTACCTGACAATTGCCCGTCCCCTTCCTGCTCCCGGTGCCGTTGCTGCCCTCCCCAGTGACCTGTAGTAGCTCCCATATTCCTCTGGGGTTAGTGATGCCTCCCCTGAGTTCCCAGAGTCTTGCAACAATTACCTGGGGTCAAATTGCACGCCATCAACATGCTCTTAGACAAAAAAAAAAAAAAAAAATTAACTAAAACAACCATTATATTAATTATTAAATAAAGCTAGTATGTATTGAGTATTTATATGCCAGGCACTCTCCCTAGTATAGAGTATATATTAATCACCTTTATCTATTCCCACCCCAAGTCCTGGGGAAGGGATGATGATTATTATTGTTAATATGCCCATTTTACAGGTCAAATACATTCAAGGTCAGAAAACAGGTAACTGGAAAAGATAAAATTCAAATTCTGGTCTGTTTGGTTTCACTGTACTGCTTGCTTAGGACTTTCTAACACTCAACCTGTCATCATTATCATGATTATGTTGCAAATGAGCAAGTGCACACAGAGAGTTTAACCAGCCCAGAGTGTCACACAAGGAAGTAAAAGATGATGTCCGAATCCAAATCGTCATGATCCACAGTCCGGGCACACACCCGCTGCACTACGTTTAGGGCACGACCTCAAGTACTTACATCCCATCCACATGGCTGGAGAGGGGGCCAGAGGGCCATATGTCCCCAGTCATTGTCATCATAGAAATAAGCCGATGGAGTGGGAGACATTGGTCTCTTGGTGGAGACAGGGTGTCACGACTTTCCTGCACTCATACTAAGACCCATCAGAATTTTAGGAACAAGTTTCCATTTCTCTCCACCACCTGAACTTTATTCTGGACCTTCTGCCTTCATCTCTCATCCCAAATCTCCTTGGGAAACAAGGACATAGTCTGCTTTCTTACAAGGATCAAAGGGAACAAGGGACATCTGGAACCCAAAGGGATAACATGCTTTTCTGCCTTTACAAAGCAAACTCTCACCCCCCTACTCACCCTTCACAGAAAAGCAAGCAACGAGGAGAAAGACAGGCACCTGAACATTCTGAAAACACAACCAGGGTCAAAGGAAGTACACCACGGCCAAGAGAAGGAGGTGTGTAGAGACTTTCTCCCTAGATCACATCAACTATGCAGATACTAAATGTATAATTATTGCATATAGGGAACCATATTCAATGACATTTCAAGAACAAGTATTATTGCTTCCATAAAAAGAGCTATGTCAACAACTTGAAATGGTTTCTGGCCTTTCCTCCTCAAGCCAAGTTGTCAATGTGTGGGAAAGACACCCTCAAAATGGCTCTCCATTAGTGCCGCACGATAGTAAAAAAGCATCTCCCACAGGATGACATTGGAAACACTTACAATTGACAAGCCCATTGAAGCCACGACAGGCGTTTATAAAAGGTGTTTGGAAATGTACTTCACGAAGAATCGCTTCATGTCTCACTCACAGCGTGCCCGGCCACATCCCCAAAGGCAGCTTACCAAATTGGTCATTACCTTCTTTGGGTAATATAGGGGATATTAAAAACCAATGGCCCTGCCATTTGCCTTTATAAAAGATTGAACCTCTAACTAGATTTCTTGAACTTGTGCCTCGAAAGGGAATCTTTAAATGCCGTGCCAAATAATTCTTGTAAGATTAGACTGCATTTTCCTTAGTTTGCCTCCCTCTTCTTCTCCTATAATTTTTTCAACCTCTAATAATGTTTATTCTGGGATGTAAGTAGAGGGGGGTTCACAATTGTTTGGGGTTTAGAACGTATCTCAGACAGGAAGCAGAAAGGGGTGCAGGGTTGCAGGGGGAACAGAATTAGACCCCTGAGCCAGGGTTCTCCTCCAGGCTTTTCTGCTGAGAGTGTGAGCTTGCAGGAAACTAAAAAGGATATCTTTGTTCCCTGCTCAAGTTCACAGCCAACTGGGTCATGGGTCATAGGCTCGGCCAATAGGCAGAGGAACAGCAAGCATCCACCTTATCGTTGAGAAAGTCTGCTGTTAGAGCTCACATCCTTGCAGCCCCTCCTAACAGCTGTGTGATCTGGGGCAAGCTACTCATTAAGGGTACCGTCCTCCTCCGGGTTGTTGTGGGAGGATGAAATAAGAAAATATCTGTGACCTGCTTTGCACAATTGTTGGCACACGGTAAGTCCTGAACCCTTGTTCACTCTCATCATCGTCTTCTCACAAATGGAACCAGCTAGAACACAGTGCAGCCGGATCCATATAATGGTAGCGTTCTGCACACGCCCCTCCAAAAAGGTAACGTGGATTTTGGAAATGTTGCAATTTTAATTTAGGAGCACAGAGATAATCATACCCCTTGCCAAGGCAAAAATAAATAAATAAAACTTGAATCCATAATTGTTTTACGATGCTAATTCCACTTTTATAGACATGTTGTGAGTTCTCCTTTTCAGAGTCTGGTATTGATTGTTCTTGTGTTGTTAACTCATAACCAGACCATATTTGAAAGCATAAACTTTAAGAGAGAAAATAAAGAAGAGACACAGTCTTGCATGAGCCTTGTTTCTCCTGGTTGAGTGGAATACTTAAACACTTATGAGATCTATGAAGTTATGTGACCGGGCATTAAACCTCGGTTGTGGTGATTTGGTCAGCGAGCTTCAGTTAAACTGCTCTGCATTGGTCAGGTCACATCTGGACTATCTTAAGTTCTAGGGCCATTTTTAAGAGCACTGTTGCCAAACTGGAGCCCATCCTGGTAAGTGGACCCAGGATAATATGTGAACACATAACCATAGTATGATTCTGATTCCAGTCCCAGGGTGGGGTGGGGGTGGGGTCCCTACACCACCAGGGAAATCTCCAACACCAGGTCTGTGTCGCACAATTCAACTCAATTCTGACACTATCTACCCAGAGAGAGCGTTGGATCCCACAGATGAGGGACTCGATCCCACAAGACTGAGCCCCAGTCAGATGCCAATTGTAAGTCATGGCTATTACCTGTGCGTCTGACCAACTGCTTATAAATCAGAGGATCCAAAGAACACCTCCTTGGGTTTGATTTATGTGCTAGAGTGGCTCACAAAGCTCAGAGAAACATTGTACGTACTAGATCACCAGTTTATTAGGGAAGGATATGACTCAGAAACAGCCAGATAGAAGAGATGCGTAGGGCAAAGTATAGGGAAAGAGAACAGTGCTTCCGTGGGCTCTGAACACGCCCCTCTTCCTGAATCCCCAGTGTTTGCCAACCCAGTTTTCCAGACCCTATCCTTTTGGGTTTTTATAGAGGCTGCATTACACAGGCACAGTTGATTAAATCATTGGCCATTGGCTATTGATTCAATCTCCAGCCCCCCCTCCTCTCCCTGGAAGTCATGGGGTGGGACTGAAATGTCCAACCCTCCATCACAGGGTTGGTTCTCTTGGCAACCAGCCCCCAACCTCCTGTACAGTCCAAAAGTCACCTCGTTAACATAACAGAAGACACCTTTATGACTCTCATCGCTTTGGAAATTCCAAGGATTTTAGGAGCTCTGTGCCAGAAACAGAGATGAAGATCAAATATATATATATATTTGTTATAAATCACAATATCACACATGGCTCATGAAGAACAGTGGAGGGGCCTGGGGAGCTCAATGTGGGGAAAAGAAGACACAGAGGGTCTTGAGTTCACTAAAGGATTGTCAATGCCAGGTGGATTTTCTGCTTGTGGTAGAACCCCAATAGAGGACATGTATGGAAGTTAAAAAACAGATGGCATGGTGTAATTGCCCAACAGCTCCAAAGTTAAGAGGCCATAGGTTGAATCCAGTTTCCATTTCTAAATAAGAATCCCTGAATTCACGTTCTCCCCTGAGGCCAGATAGGTGACTTAAATATATAAAGTGACCCACTCAAAGCATAAGAAGTGGTGGCAGCAGTGGCAAGAACACTAGAGTCCTTCCAACTCAGTTTTTTTAAATCCGCATTAGCCAAAAAAGAATAATAATAATAATAATAAAATAAAATATTTTTAAATTAAAAAAAATCCTGGAACCAATTTGATTGTATGTGTCTGTAATTGTCATATCTTAAGTAATCTTGGGTAAGTTAGTTAATTTCGTTCATTTTTCTGGCATTGTTCTTCTGTAAAATGGGGATATTAATAAGATTTGCCTGCCTTACCACAATTTTGCGCGGCTCAGGAGAAATAAAATATATAGAAATACTTTGTAAGAATAAAGAGCTACATAATTGTTGGAGATTATTTTTAGAAATTTTCTAATTGTTAGAACTGTCTGCAAAGTCATTTGGGTCTTAGAGAAGATTGAGAGAGCTCCCTGTCTCACGAGGGCTGGGGGGACTGGTTTACTCTGTTGTAAAGAAGAGGCAGACATTGAATGGAGTAAGTCCTGGAAACACAGAGACTCTGAGATGCTGAGATTTTCATGCAGGAGGCCTATTGCAAATGCTCTAGAGAACAGTACTCCTCAAAACAAAACAAAAAATATATATATATACATATATGTATATTGATGACACTTGTTAGCAAACCACAAGACAGATTTTATATAAGGGGTGAGGGGCTGCTCCATTGGGGTTTTGTAGCAGAGGAGAGAGAGTGGGCTGAGTTCCTTATTCAATAAGGAGAAGTGGGAAATTATAGGGAAGGAGCAGATTGGGGGAAATTTCTCAGAAGAAACATGAGGGGTAAAAGGCATTCTAGCTAAACCAACCTAACAGGATTCTTACTGAAGGCAGGCCAGGGTGACAAGACATCATCGAGAGAAGGTGGGAGGTGAGGAGCCTGCTCAGATATCCAGGGCGATCAGATGTTCAGATATCAGGGATGGGGAATTCTGGCTAACCTGACTTCCCAGGATCCTTGCCCAAACTAGGTGATATAGAAACAAACATGGCAGCCCACAAGTCAAGGCCTGGTTGGGAAGAGGATTCAGAAAGGCTGCCTAGAGTTTTTGTCAGTCCTTGTGAAGGGAAGCAGGGTTGGTCACCCTGCAGTTACAACATGGGCCTTTGCCACAGGGTGTCTGGAGCTGGGAGGGTCCTGCAGAGTTGTCCCAGTGGAGCAAGGGGGCCAGTCATTGGGTGAGACAACTCCCCTCAGCAGAGGGCCCCAGGACCTGGCTATGAGCCATCAGTAGCCAATAGCCCTGGCAGCCGGGGAATGAGATCCTGGATCCTGAATGAGGAGTCTGGACAGCACAACACAGCATCATTACTGTAGTACTTAACCCTTGCAAGAGTAATAATACCGATATTTAACAATATAGTAAATTAACATTTATTAACTGCCTTCTTTGGACCAAGTTCTATGCTAAGCCCTCTCATACTTTATTTTTTTTTTAAAGATTTTATTTATTTATTTGACAGAGATAGAGACAGCCGGCGAGAGAGGGAACACAAGCAGGGGGAGTGGGAGAGGAAGAAGCAGGCTCATAGCAGAGGAGCCTGATGTGGGGCTCAATCCCATAACGCCAGGATCACGCCCTGAGCCAAAGGCAGACGCCCAACCGCTGTGCCACCCAGGCGCCCCCCCTCTCATACTTTAATTCATCTTCCCACAGCCCCTAGAAGGTGGTTGTACAGGATGGATCGCTAGTCATTACCAAAGCACAGAATCAGAGAGGTTGAAACACTCACTCAAGCTTGCACACTGGTCAGTAACAGATTCAGAATCTGACACAGCACTGTCAGACCCCAGAGTCTGGGCTTTTCATCTATGGGAAACCATCATATTGCCCAAGGGCCTGGCATGTTCCTGTAAGTTTTACACAGAAGACATCTGATGGCGCTGCTCTGCTGGGTGGAACTCATGCTCCCTGTTTCCCGGATGAGGAAGCTGATGCTCAGGAATCCCGGGTCATCATAAAACATGCTCCAGATTGGATTCCAACCCAGGTTCTTCTGACTCCACCACGCGCTGTCTCATGAGACAAGTTGGCTCTCCTTCAAGATTCATTGTCTACAAGGTCACGTTTCAGACCAGAAAGCGACACATGGTGCAGGCCTGATGTTGTTCTAATGGCCCCCAGAGGGCTGAGGGAAGAGCAGAAAAGATTGTGAAGATGCGGAGATGTGGTGGCCAACAACTGCCAGATGTCTGGGGGAGAGGTTTGGAAGAACGCATGAGAACAGAAGGGGGCGCTCTCTTCTCCAGCTGCCCCAGGAAACTACAGCCAGAGGCTGCAAAAATCTACAATTTGTCTTCCATGTATCACATCACCACCTCTGAGCAACTGCCTGAGAGAAAGGAGTCCACACCTCTCACCTCCATCGTCCCAGTAGAATTACATTTTCCCTGGGATTAAGAAAGGCATCGGCCTCCCAGGACCCCGGTCTCTAAGTGTGAGGGAAACAATCACCAGATCCACCCCTTCCTATGTGATCACAGCTGTCCTGGGGGATTTCAAGGTCCACCTGCACCTGCCATCACATAACCTACAACATGAGTCCCTGAGGCTCCCAGAGGAAGGCAGAGAATAGAGAGATAACGGCCCCGGAAGGGTTTCCGTAACTCCTCGGGCCAGGAGGCCTGTAATATCTGGCTGTTGGTACCCCATTTCCTCCCTCATTTCCTGCTGACCTCACCTGGACCTATTATGGACTTGGTGGGGGAAAAGAGCATCAGTTTTAGAGTGGTAACCGTGGTTTCGATGCTGGCTCAGCTGTGTGAACTTCACATATTTCTCCACCTCTCTGGGCCGAGATTTTCACATTTGTAAATGAGAATAACAAGAACACTGCTTGTGAAAGCGTCTGGTAACGGGCGATCCCTTCTAGTATGCAATCAAAAACAAAACAAAACGAAAAGGAAGCATGAGTCCTCTCCACCCTCTCCCTCTCTGCCTCACTCAGATGATAAAAATCTAGGTACAATCAACCCAGAAAAGGACAGGAGAGATCTCCACACAAACCAAGCCATAGGGTGGAGAAGAGAGCGTGCGGATATGCAAGCCAACTGTATTCTTGTATGGAAACAACCTCAGTTACAAGTCCCGGGCATTTTTCATTTTATGTCAGTGAATGTCTGTGAGGCATCTCTAATGACATGGGCCCTGAGACACAAAGGCAAACAACGACGTCACCTCGAGGTGCTCACCCAAGAACCAGTACTCACGCTTCTGTCCCCTTCAGGCACTTGATGGAACCCAGAGGGTATCAAAGCGTTCATGTCCTTCCCCAGAGTGCTGTAGAGGATTACCTTTTTTAGTCTTCATTGAAAGCAAGCCAATTAGATTTTTTAGAGTATTTTTTGGGTCCTCCTGTCCATATCGTATTTGCATTTCCAGAAGAGCCACATGGTCGTGGTGGGCTAACTAATGGAGCAAATGTGGTCGTTAAATGTCTTGGTTGAAAGAGTCTAGGGACTGGATTCAGTCCCTCAGCAGGCTCGTGGGCAGCTTCCTGGGTGCCCCCCTTTGTGGGAAAGAGCAGAGATCTGTGTTTTGTCCTAGAAGGACCTTTTCACAGTCTGACTGAAGCAGACTTCAGTGGTTACTCCAACCATCGATCCTACTGAGAATTTGAGGAAATTGTGTTCCCACGGCCCCCAAATGAGGGAAAACCAATTAAAGCACAAGTCATTATTACATTCTGAATATGGGCCACGTCGGGTCCCCTGAAACCGATTAACCTATTAACTACATGTACTAGAAATTTGCCGTCACATGGTCTCTCAGGAAAGTCAGTCTGTGCTGGAAGTTGGGGGGACAAGGGGAGTCAACAAGGCCCTAGGAAGAGTTCTGTAGGGGAAAGGGGGCTATGAGCTCTGTCAGACAGACGGGGAGAGAGGCAAATGAAGACGGACTGCTAGAGCTTCATACAAGACCCGTGCTATTTTAAAAAAGAAAAAACACGAGAAAGCGGGTGAAAAAAAGGAAAAGAAAGGATAAAGTGGAAGAGAAATGGGAGGGGTGCATACTGAATTCCTGCTAGACGTCAGGCACGGCCCCCCTGCTTTCCACATGTGCTCTGCTCTGTACTGTCAGGCCCATTTTACAGAAGACTGACTCCATGGAAGTTAAGGTGTTTCCCAAGGTCATGTAAACCAAAAAGTAGCTGAAGAGCCGTTTCCTCCATTTTCAATTTGATCATTCAGGGACAGAGCTGACTAAAGTTCATGTTTATAGAACACATCATGTCTTGAGTTTGTCTATAAGATGGGGCTGATCTTAAGACATCTCAACTGCCTTATCCATACCCTGTGCCAACTGGGGTTTTTTTTTTTTTTGTTGGTTTGTGGGATTTTTATAGAGAGAGAAAGGGAGACAGCATGAGCAGGGGAAGGGGCAAAGGGAGAGGGAGAGAGAGAATCCTCAAGCAGACTCCTCGCTAAGCACAGAGCCCAACATGGGGCTCGATCCCAGGACCCCAAGATCATGATCTGAGCCGAAATCAAGAGTCAGACGCTCAACCAACTGAGCCAACCAGGCACCCTTTGTGCCAATTGTTGTTTTATTTTAACAGTAGAAGATATGGAAGAATGTTCTTTGGGATTCATCAGCATGAAGGAGAATGGGATTGTCAGGTTGGCCACCAGAGGAACCTGAGCTTCTGGCCCCAGGGGTTGGCCCTTGGGATACAACCAGGAGCAGCTACTGGTCTGCTGCGAGAAGGGGCAGTGCTCTCTTGGAACTTGTAACCTGGTGGAGTTAAACGACAATTTAAATGCAGTGAGTACTGAGTGCTATAAAACATCCAAGAGGGGAGCTAGTGGGAGAATAGTGTAAGCTGCTCGAGATCGATCAAGGATACCAGGGAAAAAAGATGCTGGGCAGAGGGAACAGCACACGTAAAGGGGGAATGCGCTTGGCACAAAGAAAATCAGGAAAGCCCATGTGTCTGGGCATCATGATTAAGGGCGAGATATTTGGGGCCCCACCTACCTCTTCAAACTGGCTGTGTGAGCACCAGACTTATTCCTCTGGGCACCTCGCTGAACTGTTTCCCAGCCTGTCTTGCGATTAGGTGTGGCCACAGGCCTGAGCTGTAGACAGTGTGGTGTGCACATCTCCCTTCCATCTGCCTTCCCCCATCACCACCTAGCACCCTCCAAGTTCCTTCCCATTTGCCAGCCAGAGGAAGTCAAGCCCAGGGACCTTGGAAGCCAAGTGTTAAAGACGATGGAAGCACAAGACAGAAGGAGCTTGGCTGATGGAGGCTTGCCACTCTGAGTGATGAAGACATTTAAAGGTCTTTAGTTAGCGAAACAGACAGAATTGACCCACACACTTCCGTCACATTCTGCAGTGCTTAGTGCAGCTACATTAACACAGCTTTACATATGCCACCAAATTCACTTGAAAGAAGTGTTGGTCCTGCGACGTTCCATGTGCTAGGCAAAGCAGGGGACACTGAATATGCAGAAATCTGTGTATCAAAGCTCCTGCACTTGGAAGTCTCACAGTGGGAGTCACAAAAATGAAGATAAGGACTTTCACTACAGAGTGTGTGATAATCACTATAATTGGGAAATAGAAAAAATTGTATGATGAGAGCACAAATGATGTAGTCATGGACTCTGTCTGGGGGCTCAAGGATGTCTTCACAGAAAAGGTGACATTTGATTTGGGTTTTGAAGGATGGATAAGAGTTTTCTAGGTGGAGGAGAGGCGGGGCAATTCAGTGGGAGGAAATAGCACATATGATGAATCAGAAACCTAGATCCTTTAAGCATTAGGGAATCCAGGAAGAACTGTGTCATGTATATAGTTCATGTCTAATTTCCATAATCATCTGTTAAGTCCCTAGATAGTAGGAGATGCCTTTAATCTCTTTTGTATCGCTCAAGTTGTGTGCATAAGAAGGAAGAAGAGAGAGTCGGGAAGGAAGAAAGGAAGAGAGAGACGGAGGGAAGAAGGCTGTATGACATGGAGTAAATGGCTGCAGACCATACACCCACCCTTAGTCACCCAGAGCTGTTCTCACTGCTGAGAAAGAACATTCAGGGTTCGTGTGGGTTTTATTTACTCTGTATCTGTGTTCATTTCACACCATCTGACAGCTGTTTGAGGCCATTTCACTCGCCACTGGAAGCATGATCGGGCCTGGAATGAAAGTTGCAAATAGTGCACGTTGCATAGTAAAGTTGGATTTAACGCATAGTATGTTTTATTAATGTTGCAACATTTACTGTGTATTTAGAGTTGTCATTGATTTTTATTAAAAAGGGCACTTTTATTACAAGCACATGATGCCAGCAAAATAACCCCCCCCCACCCTGCCAAAGCAAATTTGGGTTAATTTGCTGTAAGTGCTCATGAAAAGCCCGGCTAGATTTGGCTGGATTGGATTATCCCGCCCACTGATACCCTCATCCACACACCTCTGCAGGAAGGATAGAAAGGGAAACAGATAGCATCCTCATCTGGACCAGGATGGATGCCAAAGAAGCAGAGAGACACTTTATTTCATTTTTGACCATAAAACTAATGGCTAAATGACTCCACCTGCAAGTCAGCTAATATGTCAAGGATATGAGAGAGAAAATCTTTGGGATACTGTAATTTTATTTATTTCCCACCAACTTTGCCCCTACAATGAACAGCCCAAGCCTGGGATTTCACCGTAGAATTTCCTGCTGCTACATTTGTCAATTTCCCCCCCATCTTTTTCCTGGACCCACAAAACCATCTCTGTGATTTGGAGATAATAGAGTATACTGTCCAATATGGTAGCTACTAGACTCATGTGACTATTTAAATTTAATTACAAATTTCCTAAATTAAGAATTCAGCTCCTCAGTCACGTTACCCACATTTCAAGGGCCGAATAGCCACATATGGCTAATGGCTACCATATTGGACAATGTAAATATAGAGAATTTCCATCATTACAGAAAGTTCTATTGGACAGCGCTGCTCTACATCATAGAAATAAGTGCCCATCTTGCTTTCATGACATGTCCTGCATCCACCCATTTTTCTCCCTTTCCAGAACCCATTTCTATAATTCACACCCCACCCCCTTGGCCTTATGTTTAAGTTCCTCTGGCCTCTTCCCCTGGCTCTAGTCCCTACCAGCTTCCAATTCACAACCTCCAACTCCAAACTCATTCCTTCCTGCACTTGCAGATTTTCCTGCACATTCATTCATTCATTCATTCATTCATTCAAGATTTGCTGAGTAGCAAGTCTGTATAGGGCACTTGTTTGCCAGGTGCTAGGGATGCAGAAAGAGAGCTTCAGTCCTTATCCCCAAGAGCATCACAACCAAGCAGAGTATTAATTATTACCCTGTTGTTGAACAAGAACTCGCAAATCTGATGGTATTATTTCCCTGCTTAAACACCTTCAAGAGATCGCCATGGGGGCGCCTGGGTGGCACAGCCGTTAAGCGTCTGCCTTCAGCTCAGGGTGTGATCCCGGCATTATGGGATCGAGCCCCACATCAGGCTCCTCCACTAAGAGCCTGCTTCTTCCTCTCCCACTCCCCCGGCTTGTGTTCCCTCTCTCGTTGGCTGTCTCTATCTCTGTCGAATAAATAAATAAAATCTTAAAAAAAAAAAAGAGAGATCGCCATGGTTAAAATATTTGCTGCAAATTATTCAACCTGCATACACACTTTCCAAGACTAATCTTTTGCAGATTGTAAGAGGGGTAGAAAGGAGCTGACCTATTTCACTTTCCATTAGGAATGATGTTTCCTTTCAACTCTTATAAGCCAACACTTTTGAGAAAAGTATTTACCTCCTGATAAACAACTGGACACCATAAGACATAGCTTGGAAGGAAGAGCCATGAGGTTTTTCCCAGGGAGGACTCAACAGCATTGGGAAAAGCTCCTGTTTGGGCCAGCCCCAAAGGTGGTTTGAGTAAGTGAATCCTCAGAGGGATGCTGAGCCGCAAAGGTTCTTGTACTAGTTTACACTCCACTGGGCCACCTTGACTCAGTGCCCCAGCTCTCCTGCCAGACCGTACTTGGAGGAAGGAGGAGCTCCCCCAAGTCCACTCAGGCCAACAAATGAAACTTCTCTAAGTTCCCCAATATGGCGATGGCTGTTGTGACTGTTCTATGCATCTGGGAAGGCATATAGTCGCCCTTTCTTCTACTTGGCATTCTGGAAAGATGGACAAAGAGAGGAAGTAACTGCCCTCCATAGGAGAACAACCTCAACAAAAGCGGGCTCTGTTGCTCCCAGCCTCACTCGGCACTCTATAGTACTGTCCACCCCAGAAGGGTCAACCAATTGACTGCTTGCTCTCCACTCAGGAGCAAGATCTGGAAATAACCTGCTGGGCTGCCTCTGTGCCTCTACCCCCCTGGACAGGAGGCTGGCACCTGGCCTCACTGCCATCCAGACCATCCCTCCATGAGTTGTGATATGCTTCCAGTATACCTGCATCAACTCAGATCTCTCAGGTACACCTATTCGGTATCCACTTTATTTCTAGGATGAGGTCCGAAAGGGTCCTGAGCACAGGCGCTCCTGTCTTCCTGGAGGTAGGGTTTGTTACCCTCCCAGCACGTGAATTTGTTTTCCAACTCGGAAGCTCTCTGACCCTATTGTTTAGGGGGTTTTATTAAGGTTTCATTACATAGGCGTGATTGAAGACATTATTGGTTATTGTTGATTAACTTTATCTCCAATCCCTTTCCCCTTCTAGGAGGTTGGGAGGTGGGGCTGAAAGTTCCAAGCTTCTAATCAGAGCTTAATATTTCTGACTACAAGCTCCCATCCCAAAGCTACCTAGGGACCTCTTTGGAACACAAAGGATTCCTGTCACCCTTATCACTCAAAACCTTCCAAGGATTTAGGAGCTCAATACCAGGAACTGGGGACAAAGACCAAATATCTTTGATTATACCACACCTTCCCTGAGGGCCTGTCTCCTTTCCTGTTTCCACTATGGAACCTTTCCCTGGCCTCCCAGACTGATTAGAAACTGCCTGTGTCCATGGGGGACAGAGAGCTGTCAGAAGAGAGGCACAAAGAGCTGTTTAAGTATCTCATTCCATTCTTGTGGGCTTCAAAAGGTTTGAAAATTGCAAAGGGCTGTATCAGAGTACAATGACTCTGTTGATGGAGACCGAGAGCGAATTTGGTGATGGCTGCATCGTTGTATTCCTTCAGGGCCCAGATAACCAATCATCTAATCCAGGCTTACTACACCCCACAGCAGACATTTCCTGTGCCCTGTCCCCCTGTCCAAGAATGTGTTCTCCCCCCTGGGATGCAAGTTTCATCCCCTTCTGGCTGGAAGCCAGTGAGTTTGACTCATCATCCATCCATCTTTTAGGGTACATAGAGCATTGTACTAGAAAGAGGGGAAGGGCAGGTGGAGGCTGAGAAACTCTTCCCATCTCCCATCTGGACCACCCTTCCATGGGGGCTTGGCTCCAGTTCGCACACCCAGATGAACGCCGGAACTCACACTCAGAGGGAAGAAGGGATTTGCTCTCTTGTTTCAAACGCTTTGCTGGTTGTGTTTATTGGCCCATTAATTATCTGTCTGTGTCTTTTAACAGTCTCAGTCCTGGAAAAAAGCTGCGAACAATGATTCCAATGTGACTTTTCAGGGTGATGGAAATTACAAAGTTGTCCAGCCTGGGAGAACGTCAGGCAGTGTAACAAGGTTCTAATGTAAAGCACAGGGCAATTAGCAAGGAGATTTACCTCCCTGTCTTAAAAGCATTTTTATTACTTAATCAATCACAAGCAATTTCTAAACAAGGCTGGGGTTTTACAAGGAGCCATAAATCTTTCCAGTTTGCTTCCAGGAGAATGAGCAGGAAAAACAGACATGACATTCCAGAAGGGACATTTTATCAATTAAAACAAAAGTGGAACCCAAGTCGCTTGGGAAACAGAAAGTGGGCAGGAGGGAGTCACAGCATCACAGAGGGTCTGGGGAAGGGGCTGGTGTTTGATCTTAACCACAGGTCCAAGTTCAACTTCTCTTTCCCCACACATGAAGAGGAAGGAGGAGCAAGGAACACAAAATGAAAGAAGCCCCCAGAGAAGCCGAGCAGATTTTCTGCATTGTTTCATGGCAGGTGGCTTTCCAGCAATAGCCTTTCTTTGGGCCTCAGTTTCTTTACCTTCAAAGTGAGGAACTCAGGTTGGATTATATCCCAGGGATTCTCAGTCCTGACAGCATGTCAGAATCACCAGGGGAGCATTTTAAGAACACCTTCCCAGGTTCCTTCCCAGACCAAAGGAAACGGACTGAGGTTGAACTCAATGGTCTTTGATCTCGTCTAGTTTCAGCTTAAACATCCAAGCAGAGGATCGTATTTTGAAAATGAAATGTACCGGTCTGCACAACAGTGGGCTCAGCGATTCAAGATGGAGACATTCAGCTGGTGTTCAGTCTTTCCTTCCCTCCATGGGCTCTTCCTAAGCTCCTCTACCTAACACAACCCAGGCGGGGGCGTGGACATGTGTGTCTCATTGCCCCATCACGATGCTACTGTGGGAAACATCTCAGGGGTTCTCACGTAGATCAGAGACGTGGCTCCTGGAGGCCTCTGCTGGCAGGTGTGCAGGTTGAGAACAGTGCACTGACGCATGGTTAACACCCATCAGCACTGTGGACTGACTATTCCCTGATTCTCGAGACCTCTGTGAAGACAGTGCAGAGTGACAATTATTCCCGTGCAGGATCGGACTGGGCAGAGAGGGGCGCCCAAAACCTAACCCCGGCTCTTCAACTGGCTGCACCGTCAGCAAACGCAGGGCATACCAGGTGACTTTGGGAGCCAGGAGACAGAACGTGACACACGTGATGATGTGTCTGCCTTAAACACTTTCTGGGGCCCATGAGGGACCTCTCCCTACAGTCACCACTTGCAACAGCAACATGTGGGTCCCAGGTGGCAGGGCCTCCCCATTACATCGCCCGCAGTCAACTTTTCTTCAGTGAATATGGTCATTTACCTCCCAACTTTTGACCCAACATATCTGGTTCCATCCTTTTTCGCCCCCCTAATTTTACCTAAGACCTCAGATTTGGAAAAACCTGTGTTCTTATCTTAACCATCTGTAATTCCAATCAAGATCAAACGTTTCTATCTAATAAGATTACCCTTTATTCTTCTGGACTCTCCTAGCGTTTATCTACCTTTTATAGGGAACAGATCCCATGGGGACCTACATTCCAATGTTTGTACCCTGGCATCTTTTCTGCTAGACTGTCAGTTCTCTGGTGCAGTAGAAAGCACAAGTTTTTGGAGTGGCATAGATCAAATGTCAGCTCCAGTTCTTACATGGCTGTGTGGCTTTGAGAAAGTTATGTGACCTTTCTGAGCCTCGGTTTCTGAGTTCACAAAGTCAAGAGGACAAGACCCACCTCAGAGCGTTGGTGGAAGGATGAAAACAGAGCTTCCAAGGTAACCAATGTCCAGCTTCGAATGTAGCACTCAGGACCTAACGGGTACCCTTGCGTGGTCCATGGGCTGAGGGGCACACGATGGCACTCTGCTCAGCAGAAGGCAGGACAGAAACCCGATTTCGCAGTGAGAGGAGCACAGAAGGTTCAAGCATCAGGAGTGGGCGGGGCCGGGGCTGTCTGCTGGAAGAGGTCATCGCCACTGGTTGTGGGGTGAGCAGGCAACTTGGAAAGTCTCCTGCCTGTGGCAAACTTCTTTACATATTTCCCACAGCCAGGCTTCCTCTGGGCTTTCTCTGGCACCTTCCAGCACGGCTCAGCTTGTCCTGTCAATAGTCCCGCTAAGAGTACAGAAAACTCTAAACAGCTCAAGGTCGGATGGCCACGCCCCCATCCTCTGGCCACATACACATTGCACACACATGCACACACCTGCACACCTGCCACCACACAGAGGGGGCATAGCAGAGTGCAGGCTCGTGCCCAGGCTTCTCCTACTCCAAACTGGAGGCGGAAGAACTTTCTGGAAAGGGTCAGATGGTAAATATTTTCAGTTTTGTGGGGCAATAGGTCTCTGCAGCAACCACTCAACTCTGCCTTTGTAGGGCAAAAAAACACTGCTAGACGGTGCATTAGTAGAAAGGCATTGCTGTGTTCCAGTGAAACTGTATTTAGAAAAAAAACAAGCCAGGGGGCACCTGGGTGGCTCAGTCAGTTAAGCGTCTGACTCTTATTTTCAGCTCAGGTCTTGATCTCAGGGTTGTGAGTTCGAGCCCTGCACTGGGCTCCATGCCGAGCATAGAGCCTACATACATACATACATACATACATACATACATACATACATACATACATACATAACAAGTCATAGTAGTGTTTGACTCCTAGTCTGAAGTCTTATTCTTAACCACTAGGCTATAGAATTCGGACTTTTCTCTTTAATTCAAAAGGTGGTTCCTTTCATTTATTTATAGATAGCAAATGTCTTAACTATCTCTACACCTCTTCACCTAAAAATTCCACTTCTAGGAATTTACCTTAATAATGACCAATAGTTATTGGTCATTTTAGATCCAGTATCTATTTAATCATCCCAGTAAGAGATGAGGTGAGTCATAGTTGTGTGTCCATTTTGCAGATGAGAAAACTGAGTCCCAAAGATGTCACGTGATTTTCTCCCTGGACACAGCTAGTAAGTGCTGAAGCTGGTCTCTGAACCAAGGCAGTGATTTTTTGACTCTTAAAGGAAAAATAAGAATGCGAAAAAATCAGACTAATATACAAAAATTCCTGTTCTTGGCAACAAATGTAAATATTAAATATGGACCGTGGGAAACAATCATGACACAGTGGAATAAAAGGCCATGTTTTCAACGCTAGAGAAGGATTCTGACTCTTTGCTTGCACAGAGGGCTGCAAGAATTCCTTCCACCCCAGATCCAGGGCCTTTGCACCATCACTTTGCTGTTCCTCCCATCAGAAGTTAGAGCCTCGTTCCCATCTGTTGAACGTGGGCTGGCCCATGACTTGTTCGACCACTGGAATGACCTTGGTGCAATGTCCAATGCTTCTACCTTTGCCCTTTTGAAATGTTGCCCTGGGCCCAGCTCGTGAAGAAGTTCCATCCAGCTTAGAGGAGGGTAAGTGGCCCCCTGGAGGGGAACCAGGGCCTTCCGACCACAGAATGAGTGACCCAAGTGAGCAGAATGCCAGCTGAAACACAGAACACCAGTGGAAGGAGTAATTGCTAACATTATTATCTCCAAGAGGATTGGGGGGGTCGCTCCGTCTCCAGGGCACCTGTGCTATCAGTTCATCGTTGTGGCCTTACACAAGCCACGGAAGCTGGCTGCTCCAGCCCCTGTTACCCTCCCCTCTTCAGTATAAGCTCGATAACTCCTCAGGGTGGGATCCACATGAAGACCAGAGGCACAGGGAGGTAGGCTGGGAGGGGGGTTCATTCCTGCGACAGCCCCGTGGTGTGTCTGCGGGTGGTGGGACCACAGCCAGGGAGGCACAGGGACAGAAGCAGGTGGGGCAGGGACTCACCCTGATGGCCATGGAAGGGCCGTAATCTGGACCCAGGAGAAGGCTGTCTAGCATTCCATGAAGATTTGGAGCAGGAGGGGCAAGGAGGGACCTCCAGTCTTCTACAGAATCCCATTATTGTTGCAAGACTGTGGAGGATGGAAACAGGGACAAGGAAAGAGTTTTCTAAATGAGGTGATGACTTGGAGGAAGGTAGGTTTGAGGACAATATCAGCCTCTTTAGCCAGTCCAGTCTCACTTCCCTTCAACAGATGCCCCATCCTTAAATTTCAGCACATAGAGACCATGAAGTGAACCCCAGGTCCAGAGCAAAGGCAACAAGAAGTAGAGATTGCCTGTTACTCTGGGTACAAGGCAGCAGAGGCAGAGCTGGGACCCACAGCCACTGATCCCCAGTTGCCGGGCTCTGGCTACCCCACACTGACTCCAGGGTTCTTCCATGGAAAAGTCCTCCACCCAGGGGCCTTCGGCCTTCAACAGCTACCAAAGAGAGCCTGCTTTATGCAACTGAGCTAGAATGCAAATGTCCACAGCTCCAAAGAGCGAAATACATGAGATGGCCTATCTGTTTCGAACCTAAATGTGAGAAGAATCAGTGTCTACTTACACCAGCCAGTCTGACTCAGTCTTCATCACCCACCTTCCAACCAAGCAGTGAGGGCCCTACCTGCCTGACGGCCCTCACGCAGACGCTGTTCCTAGCTAAATTTTGCTGCAGCAACCTAGGTAGATCAGGGATGGTGTTGGGACCCACCATACCAACATCTGGTGGATTCTGCCCTAGATTTGAGCCCAAATCATCAGGGACATTAACAATAACACAACATCAGTGCTTTATAAAATTACCTTTCTGACGGGGCCTCGTTCAGTGCCAGCTTTCAATTATCCATAGGAGAGAGGAGAGAGGAAACGAGTCAGGGCTGAACATGAGAGCCAATTCAAGAAAATAAATAAAAATCGGTCTGCAAATAATAGGCTGGGAAGATCATCTGTATTTGGATAATTGAGCTATGACCACAAGCAAGCCAGTTATTCAGCAAACTTTGTATGCGTAAACCAAGACTCCAATTTATTAATTCCCTGCTAAAAATGAATGCCCTGTCATGTGGCACAGACATTCACATCTGTCGGAACGTGCGTTTGCTCCATCCGTGGCAGCTACCAGGGAAGTCAAATTATCAAAAGGTTGCTTGGTGAGCACAGCATCCATACAAGGCAAGCTTGCTTTGCAATTTAAATTCAGCAAAAATTTATTGAACTTTATATGTCAGGCATCACGCCGGGTAATGAGGACACAACGATGTGATACTCAACTTCGAAGAGTTTGCAGCCAAACAGAGAAGAGCAGGTAGATGGTAATATGGTAATGTTAGATGCCATCCACATCGTAACAAAGGCCTTGGACGTATAAGCAAGGGTCCCCGAGACCAGGCAAAGCAACGCCTCTCTACAGGGCCTTAAAAGATTAATGGGAGTTTGCCGACTGGGGGAGGGTGTGTTTGGTGGGGTGAACTTCGGTCGGATGAAAGTGTGTGCAAGAACACGCTGAGAGGAAGGTGTGAAGGTTCCACGCAACTAGACTGCATGATGTGGTGAAAGTTAACAGATTGCTGGGATGGGAAGGAAGTCCAATGTTATCACCAAGCTGATGGTCTTTAACTTCCCTCATATCAAACTTCTCTGGGGCACATTTCTTTTTTTTTTTTTTTAAGATTTTATTTATTTATTTGACAGAGAGACAGCCAGCGAGAGAGGGAACACAAGCAGGGGAGTGGGAGAGGAAGAAGCAGGCTCCCAGCAGAGGAGCCTGACGTGGGGCTCGATCCCAGAACGCCGGGATGATGCCCTGAGCTGAAGGCAGACACTTAACGACTGCACCACCCAGGCGCCCCCTGGGGCACATTTCTATTTACTTATTTATTTCTTTATTTATGAGAGAGAGAGAGCAGGTATGAGTGGAGGGAGGAGCAGAGGAAGAGGGAGAGAGAGAATCCCAAGCAGACTCCATGCTGAGCTCGGAACCCATGGCAGGGCTCAATCCCACAACCCTGAGATCATGACCTGAGCCAAAATCAAGAGTCAGACACTTAACCAACTGTGCCACTCAGGCACCCCATCTGGGGCACATTTTAAAGGTTGAATCCCCTCAATGCCCACCCTGAGTCTGCTGACCGAGACTCTTAGAAGTCACCCGGGCATTCGTATTACTAAAAGACTGCATCCCGGGAAGAGATCCTAACACGGAAGATAATGGGAACATATCTCAAAACCTCTTAGTGGACTTAATAGGGGTGTTGTCTTATCCCCATTTTACAGGTGACAATACAGAGAAAACACCATGAGCAGGGGGAAAAAAAAGAAAAAAACAAAAAACCAGGGCTGATATATTAATCAGAAGTGTTCTCCAAAGAAACAGAACCAATAGGAGCTAGGTAAATATAGATCAGATATAGATAGATATAGATTGGATAGAGAGAGACGTTTTAAGGAACTGGCTCAGAAGACTGTGCGGGCTGGCAGGTCTGAAATCTGCAGGGCAGGCTGGAAATTCAGGTAAGAGTTGATGTTGTGGTCTTGGGTCTGAATTGCACAAGGCAACGGGCTAGAAACTCAGGCCAGGTTTCTAGGCTGCAGTTGTGAGAGTTCTTTCCTATTCGGGAAACTTCAGTCTTTGCTCTTCCGGCCTTCAAGTGATTGGATGGGGCCTCTCCACATTAGGGAGGGTAATCTGCCTTATTCAAAGTCTCCTGATTTAAAAGTCACTCACATCTTAAAAATACCAGCAACATCAGACTAGTGTCTGACCAAACAACTGGGAAGCATTAGCCAAGCTGACACAGAAAACCAACCACGACAGCTGGAATCCCAGCTGTAGCCTTACCACTGCTTCCCTTTCTGGTTGGGAGAAGAATTTGGAAACGTGGAAACGTGTCTCATGACAGACAAGGCTGCCACCCGCTCTGGCCTCCTCTGTCCCTGAAATACGGTGTTGAATCCACAGCCTGGAAGACAGTGCATTCATCTAGAGAGAGAGAAACAAAGCTGAGAGCCCGCCATCTTGATATACACCGCATACCACCAAGGGCGCCAGGCCACATGGTCTTCTTGAAGGAAACTTTGCTAAGTTGTCTTCCCACCTTACTGGAGCTGGGCCCGCTGGGGAGATACAGGGACAATCACTGGTTTCTGCCATTTTAATGCTTAATAAGAATAAACGTGCTGGTGCCCAGTTCACCGATTTAACCATGCTGAGGATATTGATAAATGTCTCCTTTATATTTTCATTTCATGGACTTTTATATCACATGATGAAAGACTGGAATGTGCTGCTTCATGATGCAGAACTTGCCAACCGAGGAGAAGCCTTCTCCAGGTACGGGGAGCCCTGCCTGCTTCCCTGAGCCCCGGCTCTGTGGTGGGGAAAGGTGGGGGGCTGAGGCCCTCGGTTTCCTGGAGCAAGAAGAAAGCATATTGGTTTTTTTTTTTCTTAGATCGATCCAAATCAGTGACTGTGGTCCCATCTAAATCTTACATTTATTCTACTCATTTGATGGCAAAAAATAAAGACTCAATAAATATCATACAAAACATGGAACTATCACATTGTTTCAAAGGTGTTTAAACCAGAGGTGTTTAAACCACATTGTTTAAACCAGAAGGGATCTTTAAAACCTACTCATAAAAAAAAATAATAATAATTTTTAAACACCTTACTCATAATACCATGAATTCTCTAGAGATAAGAAATGAGAAAACAACTTGCCCAGAGTCACTGCTCAGTTCTGAAACCAGACCCTCCAGATTCTTCATCCATTGGTCAGCCTTTCTCTCCTCCCTCCCTCCCTCCCTCCCTCCCTCTCTTCCATCCTTCCTTTTGAACATATTTTTGGCACAACATCTCTTAAACGCACCATGGCCCAGTCATGGTTTTTAGTTGTCAACAGAGTCCACTTTGGCTAGTTGGAGCCGAAATGGGAATTATTCAAGGATATCAGTTAGCTCACAAAGAGATAAACACATCGGAAGCTAAGTGTCCAGAAGTAGAACTCCGAATATGAGTACAGTTCCGGCCTGATGGGAAAACAGCCTCCATTGTGGCCACTGAGCGTTGAGTTCAGTGAAATGCCAAGAACCTGATGTCGTTGCCCACTGCACCCCCTCCCCATGTCCTGAGCATCCAGGCCACCTCTGAGTCAGGAACTTGACCCTCAGCCTCTGAAATCCAGACACCGCAGCGACCACCAAGAACCAGTGTTGTGTTCCTGACCGGGCTCGCTTCAGCGCTGATGTCCCACGAGTCAGCAGCATCCGAGCTATGAGAGGGTTTCAATAGAGCTCTGAAACTTACATTGGGGTTCTGGAACACAGCAGATCCAGTCATGGAGTCAGGGCTGGCTCGGCCCCAGGTGAGAGGCCCTACTGGGCCTCCAAGCCTGTCTCCCATGTGATTCCTTGTCTGTCTGGTTGTGAGCTCGTGATGGGTATTCAGAATGAGATTTATGCAATTGGGGTGCTTGGAGAAGTGAAATGCTTTGGGGCCCACTTTTTAATTTCTCCCTGTCTCTTTCCAGAAGTAACCTAGGCTAAGAAACACAAACGCTGTCGCTCTCAAGTCTGGGCTGTCTCCGATGTTCTGTCCCACCAGACGAGGAACACCCAGATGCCAGAGACCACACTTAAGTCACCTTCGATACCCCTACAGTGAAGGAGCATATGGCCAGGAAATCAGTCCCTCTGTAACTTCAGATCTTCAAGTCACTTATTCTGCAAATGAAAAGCATCTCACCCAGCAAATAGAATGTGAATGTCATAATATTTTATTCTCCTGGACAGACACTGTGACTCCTAGGTTGACTTTGTGAGTTTTACTCCCCCGCATAAATGCCGTGACCTGCTGTGATCCTAAATATTTTTTGGGATAAATGTGGTGGCCTCTTACAGATGCGTCATTGGTAACCCTCCCAAAAATCTTGCGTGGAGTTTGACTGATGAGCCCGACATCCTCCTCCTTCTCCTCTGAGTTGTGTCTTCAAGCTCCATCTTCCCTGCCTGAGGGTCATGGGACTCCTCTTCCCCAGGAATTACAAGGCAAACCTTGGAAGGCTCTTGAGTTTTACTCAGGTGCAAAGGAAAGCCTTGACCTTTCGATGTGTGAGGGAGCTGCGGTGGGCACACTCCCCCTCCTTCCCAGCAATGCAGGTCTTCGACACGGTGAAGTCTTATTTCTGAATTCTAGGTCTGTGGTCCTTTTCCCCACAGCATGTGGGCTCTGCACTGTGAAAGTCTACTGAGGAAAATGATGAATGAATGAATGAATGAATGAATGAATGAATGAATGCAAAAAAGAGGAATGCATTTGAAAACAAAATTTTATATTTAATAACGTAATGGATGCCTCTCTTGTTTTTTCTGTTCTTTCACATTTGCTTTTTTCCAAGTAACCATCTCCCCAAGCCTACCGATTTTTTCCCCATTTTTCTCTGTTCCCCAATCTGCATAATGGAACATAAATACTGTCATAGCCCTCCCCATCTGCCTATGAGGGCAAACCCAACTGGGGAAGCTATCAAACCCGATGACATTTTCAAAGAATCTGAATAAGGTAATTATTGTGTAAAGATAAATTTGCCCAGGGGAGGAAAAATAACAGAAGAAAAATGATTGAACATTTCCACTGGAAAACCTGTTCACCGCGAGCTACAATGGAAGCAAACACCCACACGACCTGACCGCCAGCATACCAGGGATTTTGCCCTGAGGAGGAGCCAGATTCAGCAGGGAAAATGTCTTTACTCTGATCTCCTGCACGCCATTCCTACCTGGGGTGCCAAGGGCACAAGGAAGCGTCCTAGCTCCGGTTACAGAGGCTGAAGCGTGCCTTCTATCTCTGGGGCTCCTCTCTCTGCTTCTTCACGATTCTTCCTCATGTCTTTGTTTCAAACCTAAAACCTCCTTTTGCAGTCCTTGCTCGTGTATGACACGTGTTCGGCCAGACACGGGGATACCAAGAGGAAGTACACCTATGCACACAGACACGCACATATACACTAGCACAAACACACAAACTCACACAGACACTCACATAGACACACAGACACACTCACACACTCACGCAGATACACATATACACTAGCACAAACACACACTCACACAGACACACTCACATAGACACACAGACACACTCACACAGACACACATATACACTAGCACAAACACACTCACACAGACATACACTCACATAGACACACACACTCACACAGACACACAGACACACATATACACTAGCACAGACACACACACACTCACATAACACATAGACACACAGACATACTCACACAGACACACATATACACTAGCACAGACACACTCGCACAGACATACACTCACATAGACACAGCCACACCCATATACACTCACATACACGTATATTCTCACACACACATAAACACCAGCACAGACACACTCACACAGACACACACTCACACAGACACACGCATAAGAACACAGCCACACAAACGTGCGGACAAATCCACACACAGGCACGTGTGCATACACAAACACAATCACACACACATATCCAACTCCCGAGAAGCTTGCGGTCCAGTGGCACTGTTAGCAGTCACCCTAATAACTGCTCGCGCAGAGTTACGGCCGCGGTCAAGAGCACACGCACCAGGGGAGCGGGACTCGGGGCTGCTTGGCCGGGCAGCATCAGGCAGGGCCGCTCCAGAGCCGCTGAGCGGAAATCTGAAGGGAGAGCAGGAGGACGGACAGCAGAGGAGGGCCGGCTTCGGGAAAGGAAGCACAGGGGCAGGACAGCTGGAGGGGCGAGCGGCCTGGCACGTTCAGGACACCGTGAGCTCAGGAGGTCCAGAGAACCGAGCCATCTGGCTTCTGTCAGCGTGGGCCACGGCTAACGACTCTAACGGAGCCCCCGGCACTTTCCCGGGGTCCCTGGGGCTGGAGGAAGAGGAAATAAAACGTGACCTCACTCTACAGTTGTAGATCCAGAATCCAAGCGGGGAGGATCGAGGAAAATACACATGTGTGTGTCTACCCCAAGCCCTCCTTGATGACAATGTACCCCTCTCTCTGTGGCATAAACTCATTGCCATGATTGCATGGGTGAATGAGCCAAGATCACCACCAAATTATTCCCTCAACATAAATAACAAACATGCATTTGTCTGAGCCATTCGACAGTAACTTCGTGACAGCAGACACGGAACTGCCTTCTCTGAAATCTGAGTCACGCTTGATTGCTGTCACGTGGCACACGCAGTCCATCTGAAGTCATGATGCCGAAAACACACCCCAAATCTCTCCACTTCTCTCTCTAGGGCCACCGCCCTCCACAAAGCGAGTTGTCACCCACAGCAAGACAGCAGCCTCCTAACTCTTGTCCTTGCTTTCTTCTTGTTCCTCTGTCATCCATCCCACCGGACAGACCTTTGCAAAATGTAAGGTGGATATGTCATTCTGGCTTTAAACCACACAGTGGCTTCCATTCCACTGATGTGGCTGAGAGCACAGCTCTGGACCCAAGTGCTGGGTTTGGATCTCAGCGCAAATCTTAACTGCCCTGTGCTCTGTAAACGAGGTTAATAATTGTACCCACCCCATAGAGTTTTCTAGAGGGTTACATGAGTTACTCTACGTTAAGTGGCATAGCGTCAGAATCACCAATATTAGGTTTTAAGAAAATAAAACCCAGTCTCCTTACCAGGGCCCCTCCCTATATGTCTGATCTCATTCTGATCTACTCTGTGCCTCCCTCCCCAGGTCATAGCCACACTGCCCTTCTTGATCTCTAAACAAACCAAGTTTGCTTGGAGCTCAGGGCTTTTGCATTTACTGTTCTCTGTTCTTTCTTCCAGACACCCTTGTCCCCAGGTCACCACATGGTCCCTCTCGTCATTCAGACATGAGCGGAAACATCACCACCTAGTCCCCATCAGCTTTCCCACATCCATCTACTGCACGCGTGTGTGCATACACACACACATACACACACACACTCATGATTCCCCTATTGGTCATGCTCACAGTGTTTCTCGTTAGTGCATTCATATTATGTATTTGTTGGTCTACTTGGTCGTTACTCACCTTCCCCTAACTGGAAAGAAAGCTTCACGGAGTGAAAACATGTCGAACAGTGTCTGGTATGTAGGACGAAGTGAGATTTGCGCCGGATGGACGAATGAATGAATGAGGGAGGGAGGGAGAGAGTGAACCGATGTAGTCAGCACACGGCAAGTATTTACTGAACATGGCAAAGTAAGCTATACTCACTTCTGGAAATAGAAACAAACCAAAGTTTAAGGAAACTTAGTCTCTGCCATGTGTGAGCGCTCTTGTGACAGATGTGAAACTCTCATGCCATGTGATCCAATTAGCATCGCTCTTGAAAGGTCATTATTCTCAGATATGATTACACCATCTGTCCAAAAAGCTTTCGTGATTCATGATCAGATAAGCACTGAACCCCCCATTTGGCAGGCCTTATCAAGTGACTCTATCTTCTTGGCTGGGTGCTGGCCATGTGTGGGCAGTGTTTTGACATTTTCAGATGAAATACGGGCTCGAATAAAAAACACATAAAGTAGGGAGATGATACAGGCCAGGGAAGAATATTGCATTCTGTAAATTCTCAGGGTATAACCAGGATGAGGAATGGATACGTTTAAGTCTAGGAAAAAAGGGGGAGAGACTGTCCAATGGGAACCTTGATTAAACTCTGGTTTCATCTCCCTGAAGGAACTGCAGGAGGCTCTATCGCATACAGCTGGACAAAGACTCAGAGAGCACACACCCCGCGTGCTGGGGGGAGAGCTGGGGGGAGTCCTGGGGGTGTAGATGATGGCAGAAGAGGCATTGGAGCAAAGTGCTGACCCAGGCGAAGAGGCGATTGCCTGATTTTAGAGACGAGGAAAGGAAGCCCTCAGCTAACTCCTGCCACCCACCATGTTCCTTCCTTCTGGCCACAGAAGCTCTCCTTTCTTCTGAGGAGCCACTCATTCCCCACTCTTGGTTCTTGTACTTTGAGGGGAGCCCATCTGGCCAGATGGTTAGCTCAGGGATGAACACGTGGCCTGTGCCAGACAAAAGAGAGAAACTCTGAGATTCTGTTGCCGAAATTATCGGGAAAAAGATGTTTTCTGATCTAGAGGTTGCTAAGCTCTAAGAAGAAAAGTCGCAGGCTGCCAGCTATCTGTTTTCCTTCTCTTGCAGAGATCCTGACCAAGAATGGAGCCTCACGAAGGGAGGATGAGTGTGAGCAACGGAGGGAGATGAACTCCCAAACCAGCCACGTCTGCAGCTAGAACAAGGGCTGCCAATGTCCACTATGCAAGACGAACATTCCCGAAACCCCTTGTCATCATTAAACCCTGTGGTATAATAAAGTGCATGGATTTGGTCTTTGGCCCTGGTTGCTGGCAGAGTCCCTAAAACCCTTGGCATTTCTTGAGTGGCAGGAGTGTCTTTTGTTATTTATACCAGCCCCTTAGGGTCTCACCTGAGTTTATGCTAATGAATGACTTCAGGTGGAGCACCTGGACAGCCTCAGGACGGGGTTGCTCACCAGCAAGACCTCCTGGGAGGGGAGCAGGTAGGGGAGAGGGGTTGGAGATTGAGTTCTATAAGAACTCTCGAATAACTACGTTTGGAGAGCTTCCAAGTTAGTGCACACCTGAAGCTGTTGAGAAGGTGACCTACCTGGGGAGGCCGTGGAAAGCACACACACCGCGTGCGCACGTACACACACACACACACACACACGCACGCACACGCGCACCACGCACGTACACCACAGCTCTTCCACTTGGTGTCCTGAGCTGTATTCTTTGTAATAAACTGGCAGTAGTAAGTGAAGCACTTTCCTAAATTCTGTGAATCATTCGAGCAACTTATTGAACCTGCAAAGGGAAGCTGTGGGAACCTTTGGATTTATAGCTGGTGGGTCGGACTTGAGACTGGTAGATGAAGTAGGGTGGTCTTGTGGAACTGAACCCTTAAACTGTGGGGTCTGTACTAACTCCCCACAGTGTCAGAGTTGAGCTGAATTGTTGGAAACCCAGTTGGTGACAGAGAATTGGCAAATTGGTTGTTGGTATGGAAAAAAAGCTGTCATATTTGCTGTCAGAAGAAAACACCATGCAAACCCATTTCAATGGGATTTTTCTGTTACTTGCAACCAACACTTCTGATCTACTCAAGATTCCCAGGCCTAGAAAATTTTAGCAATTCACCCATGGTCACACAGCTAATATAAGTGAGAGAACCGAAACTGGACCAGATCCATGTGACTCCAAAATCCCATTGTTTTATCTGCTGCGCTGTTCTGTTTTCCTGACAAGGTTACCATGGAAGGGATTCCATCCTTAACTGGAGGATATACCGGATGGTTTCAGAGGCTCATGAAGTTCCAAGTTTCCATCACTGTAAGTATCTCCCCACAGATGATGGTAAGAATCTACCCACCCAAATCCGAAGAAGCCAGATCCTGCAGTCACAGCAAACTCCGGGCCGCTCTGTCCAGACATTCTGAGCACCATACGCAATGTCATCTGTTGACTCCACGCTCTCAACACAGCCCACGACATACTCACCAGCGCCATCTCCTGAACAAAGCTCAACAGCAAGGTTGAAGAAAATAATCTCTCTTTAGCTTGGAGTCAAGCATGTGAAAGGGAAGGTATGAACTGTCTAAAATGTTGGCTGTTTGCCCTTTCTATTTTCTTTCTAATTTCCTCTTATCTCTCTAAAATAAATTAGAACATCCTTCTGGCAAGGGCCATATCTTAGACATTTCAGTGTGTCCCTCTACCTCCAACACTATGACTTTAAACATGTTGAATGGCTGACTCATTTAGGACCTTGTTCTCGTGTTGGTTTGATTCCATTATCTGTCTCCTTCCAGATTCAATGCTTCCAAGTTTGACATTAGAAAGTCCTTCTCTGAGCCTGATTTAACCTTCCTGAGATGCTTGTTTTCACAGATACTTGTCACGTGTGTTGTGCTGACTGGCTGTGAAATTAACCTTGTTTAATATCAGCTCACCTCTCATTTAAAATAAACTGGTAGCTGAGAAAAATAAAATGGAGAAGAGGATCATAAAAAGAGCTTGGTATAGAAGGTTTGGGGGCATCTGGAACAGAGGAGAGAGTGTTGAAAGGAGAGACACATAGCCCCCGGTGCTGGGGTTATCTGAATTTAATGGCAGAAGATGACAGGGCAAGGGTTGATGTGAGGTCAAGGAGAGCTTAGCACCAAAAAGACTGAGTGGGCAGGGGCGAAGGGTATGGAGCTGACTGTATGGTGGGGGTAGGGGAGGCGCTATCATTGATCAACAGCTTACAGGGACAAAACCTAGAAAGTTCCATGGCACAGACTTTGGGGGAGGCAGCCGGGATGAACAGAACATGATCCAACCCCACTGGTCTTCTTTCCAAAGTGCCATGAGCTTTTTTCTCTAGATCTTTGTGTGTGCTCTTCTCTTTGCCAGCAATGGTTTTTTATCCCCCTTCTCCATTTTCTTGGCCACTTCTAGTCTTCCTTCTAATCTTACTGTATGTTTTTTCCTCCAGGGATCCATCCCTACAAACCACAGCACCCTCACCTCCAATCGAACACTGTTACATACTGTATGCTACTGCATGAAGCATTTTCCTGTATGATCAGCCTCCCTCATATTATATTGCCCTTGAACTTTTATAAAGTGTTCTCACTCTGTTATTTCAGCTTCTCAGCAGTCCTGAGAGGCCAAGGGGCCATGTCTCATCCACCCCATTCAATAACATAAACTGAAGCTCAGAAAAGTTGCGAGATTCTCACAAGAACTAGGCTAATGATGCTTGGGACATAACTTGAACCCAAGTCTTCCAGCACAAGTCCAAGGTCTTCCCACCTCACCAGGCTGCCCACAGTATTAGCTGGACAACAGGAAGCTCTGTGTGCATATGGCTGTAGAGTTCTACAGGGTTCTCTGTCATAGACTTTGGGGGAAAAAATCGGGTTCTCTGGTACCGATGGTCATTCTGAATGGAAAGTTACTTTTACTCTGTTCCTTTCACCCTTGTGCCAGCTTACAAAATGGGTGTATGCTGGAGTCTGCAGTTAATACCCTTACACCATTGAAAGAAAAGAAGGACCAGGTCTCCAGATAGGAGACGCTGGAATTATTCCCTACAGACCACTTGCCAGTCCTCCCTTGGCACACAGAGAATAGAAAGGGGCAGGCTCTACACATGTACCAGCTGTGCTCAACTTCTCTCCTCCAAAGGCAGAGATGAGAAGATAGCCATTTCCTCAGCTAACGTCCATTGCATCTTACTGGATCCTGGGCTCTGGGGGCACCGAGTGAATGAAATAAGATGATCCCTTGTCTCAAAGTGTTCAATCTGTGAGGAAAATAGATAGATAGTCTTGTTATTTGCTATGATTCTTCTCCCTGTTACTCCTTATTTTTTCTTGCTTTTTGTTTCAAACATACTCATTTTACAGGGTTGGGGTTTTTTTTAAGCTTATTCTATCATTTTTATGTCTTGAGGCACTAATTTTTGTTTGTTGTTTCAGCAGACTGTTTTGGTAGTTAGTTTGCTTATATGTTGGGTTTTTTGGGGGAGTTTTTATTATTATTATTATTGTTGTTGTTGTTGTTGTTGTTGTTGTTGTTGTGTTAACTCGTTTTCAGCAAGTATTGTATACCCTATAGGATTTTGATGTACTCTGGATTATAAAACATCATTACGGAATAGCTTGGGGTTTGCTTTTGTTAGGCTCCTGGACCTTCAACAGTCTGAACTACTTTTATATGAATCCCTTGCCTTTCAGTGAACTTGGACCCCACACCCAGTTTGGGTGCAGATTTTCCTTCAAGAACCTTTATTCAGATGGGAAGAGGTTTCCTCGTCCCCAAGACTCATGGGCTCTTTGAGGCTCTGGGCTTTAGGAAGGGTAGGTGTCTTCTAGCTATTCCCTTCCTGTTTTCACTTGCTTTCAGCCAGATTTGTTATCACTGAAGAGATAACAGAAGCTCAGTGTCCGGGACTTAAAGCCTCTATCCAGTCAAAAATCCCAGCCAGCCACCAGCAGTAAAATCTCTACCATTCTGACTCCAACCACCTTTCACCTTACGACACCTGGGGTTTCCCTTCTCTTTTGTTTATTTATTATTTTTTTATTTTTTTTATTTTTATTTTTGTACAGAGTATCTGTGTCTTGGGGCAGACAGACTGTTACCATGTGGCTGGAAGCCCCAAATGGAGACTTAGAAACCATAATAAGTCATTTTCATTTCTTCCTGAGGAAAAGCAGGAGACCCAGAAGGTTCCACAGTGACCTCTTTCACTGACAATGTTGCTCACTGGAAAATGCTGCAAAATGGGCACCCACAAGGTGTCCTGGAGGAGGCAGCTGGTCCTGTAAGTGCTCTGGTCACACTCTGGGACCTGTTGGGTCACTAGATTTCTCTAGAGCTCCATGTCCTTCTTCCTAATGAGCAAAGCTCCTCCTCTGTGTGACATGAGCAAGGGTGAGAGAGTTCACAGGAATCTCCAGAAATAAGGAGAAAGGTCAGATACTAGGAGCGATGGAGAAGACAAGGCGTTGGGTACCGGAGAGTGGACCCCAAGAGAACAAGCTGGTGAGAGAGACCACCGTCCTGTCCCTCGTGTGCCTTCCCAAGGTCCTAGAAGAAGGCAATGCCCATGATGCGTAACAGCTAGACAAGGCAGGGTGATTGCCAGGAAGAGGAGCGAACATTTATGTGGGACCTACTCAGTGAAGTACTCCATGATGTGCTTACTCTTGCATATGCTCTCTCTTGCTCTCTCTCTCATCAGTGAACTTTATTTTTATAGCAGTTTTAAGTTTATAGAAAAGTTGAGCCCAAAGTACAAAGAATTCCCATATAACCCAGCTCCCACCCACCCCCTCCACCATCTCCCCTAATGTCAACATCTTGCTTTGGTTTGTCATAATTGTCACAATTAATGAGCCAATATTAAGGTACTGTTGTTTTGCAATCTACTAGGAAGTTTCCAGGTGACATCTGAAACAGGTCTCCATACTTGGAAATCAGGGAGAAACTGAAGAATAAGCAGCCACTCCGGATTGGAAGGTGGCAGGTTTAATAAGCAAGGGGACTTGCATTTAAGGCTTGTCTTGGGTGGCATCAAGATGACATCTCCGCACCTACCCACCAAATCTTACACACTTCTAGAAAGGTCTTAACTGTGTTCAGTCACGTACGCCATCCAGAGGATCTCAACACCACACCCCTCTCTCCAGGCTGCATTCTTGCGGCAGCTTCTGGGAGGGGGGAAGGCAAGCAAAGAGCACATTCCAAGGACAGGGAGGGGGTAAGAAGCCTCTGATTGCCCAGGTCCAACTCATGAGTCAACGAGCAGTGACATCTTCTTGACCTCACCCAATAGACATTTAAGTCCACCGTTTGCATTAGAGCTCATTCTTTGTGTTGTACATTTGTGGGTTTGCACGAAGGTTTAACGTCATGGATCCATTGTTATGGTATCATACAGCATAGTTTCCCTTCCTGCCACAGACTGAATGTTTGTGCCCCCCCAATTCATACATTGAAACCTAACCCCCAATGTAACAGTATTTGGAGATCAGGCTTTTTGGAGGTGATTAGGTCAAGGGGAGCCCTTATGAATGGGCTTAGTGTCTTTGCAAACGAGACCCCAGAAAACCTCCTTGCCCTTGGCACCATGTGAGCACACAGCAAGAAGACAACCATCCGTACCAGAGAGCAGGCTCTTACCAGACGCTGACTCTCCTGGGGCCTTGATCGTGGGCTTCCCAGCTTCCACAACTGTGAGAAATGAACTTCTGTTGTTTGTAAGCCACCCAGTCTATGGCATTTTGTTATAGCAGCTTGAACAGACTAAGACACAACCCTACTATCTCCTCTTTAAAACATATGTATTTATAAGCATGTAATTGCTATACGGTTCCAGAATTCAACTTCTAGGTGTATACCCAACAGAGTCGAAAGCAGAGACTCAAACAGATATTTGTACACACATATTCATAACAGCATTATTCACAACAGTTAAAAGATGGAAACAATCCAGGGATACCTGGGAGGCTCAGTCAGTTAAGCGTCTGCCTTCAGCTCAGGTCATGATCCCAGGGTCCTGGGATCGAGCCCCATACCGGGCTCCTTGCTCAGCAGGGAGCCTGCTTCTCCCTCTGCCTGCCTCTCCCCCAGCTTGTGATCTCTCTCTCATTCTCTCTGATAAATAAATAAATAAGTAAATAAATATAAAATCTTTAAAAAAGAAAAAGGTGGAAACAATCCAAATGTTCACGGATGGATGAATAGATCAACAGAATATGGCATATACATACAAGGGAATATTATTCAACTCTTAAAAAGGAGAGAAATTCTAATACCTGCTACAACATGGATGACCTTGAAAACATTCCGCTAAATGAAATAAACCAGGCACAAAAGGACAAACATTATATGGTTCCATTTATATGAACTAACTCGAATGGTCAAATTCATAGAGATGGAAGGTAAAAGTATGTTTACCAGGGGTAGAGGGGCAGTAGGGAATGGGGCATCAGTGTTTAATGGGAACAGAGTTTCAGTATGGGAAGATGAGAAAGTTCTGGAGATGGACGGTGGGGGATAGTTGCACAACAACATGGATGTGCTTAGTGCCATGGAACTGCACGCTTAAAAATGATTAAGATGGTAAGTTTTATGTTATCCTCCCAACAAAAATATTAACATGAAAAACATATATATTTATACCTGATTTCCAAAAGGCTTTAAAGAAGCATGATGTCTTAATCTTCACGGAAGCCATATGATGTGACTAGCACGCTCAGTGTGTGGAGACACCAGCTAGCCCACCCGGCCAGCGCCTCTCGTGTCTCCAGGTATGACTAACTCTACCAGCCACCGCACATCACAAACAGCTCACCCCAGCAAGGTCGAGCCAGATGCTCCCCACCCAGATTATGACAAGGAGCCATAAGCACCCGCCGTTCTCTACCAGAGACCAGAGAACGGAAGACACAAGCTAGGGTGACCATTGCAAAACAAGAAAAAAATCTTCTCGTGGGTCCATGTGATGTGGAAACAAAGGCAGAAGACAAATTATTAAATGTCCTTACTACCTACAGCCCATTGACAAGTCCTGGAAACAGGCAGAGGGGCATTCCTCTAGGGACTCAACTGCCTCAATGTTGATACTTTTCTAAGGGCAAAGGCAATCCTAGCCCCACCCCCATCCCCTTGGATCCTGGAAGCCTACTTCAACATATAAAAATTCCTTTAGAAATTTCCTCTGTCTCTAAACACCCCAAGATACGTGTTGGCAGTCATCCCCCAAGCATAGGGCCCAACGATATACATCTGAAGGCTGTCATGACTGAGGTCTTATTAGACGGTAATAAATGACCTTTTCCCACCAATAGCTAACCCCCTCAAGGTCCTGGACACCTTGCTTCCAAAATTCCTTAGAGACTTACGCTATCCCTAGCCCCCTCCCAACTTGAGGGTATATAATGGGCCATTCCTCATGACCCCGGTGCAGCTCTTTCTGCCCATGGGGCCTGTCCCTGTGCTTTAATAAATCACCTTTTTGCACCAAAGACATCTCAAGACTTCTTTCTTGGCTGTTGGCTTCGAACCCTAACAGTGTCTTTCCTACACCACATGGACCACTCCGCGGTTGGGGAATCTGCTTTGGATGACCCCTTTCTTCCCTAACAGCTCACAGTCCCACCCCTCTGGGGCTTGAACGCACAATCAGCTGTCGGTATTCCTCACTGGTGGTGGACCATACACAACACCGCGCTCCCATGTGTTCACTCGGACTCTCCAGCTTTGACCAGTGGCACCGAACTGGAGGTATTAGTATCTCCCCGCTCATGCCTCCCTCCACCCCCAACTGTATTCTCACTCTCTCCCTGCCAAGCCATAATGACATGCCCGTCCCATTCCTCCTGTTCAGCCTGCCTTTCCTCCCGCCCCTCCCCACCCACCCCCCCAACACCGACACCCCGGGGTGGGGTGGGGAGTGAAAGGCCAGGCCTGGCAATGCTAGAAGTCATGGATCGAAGTTGGAAATAAATGGAAACAAACAAGCTGCACCAACATGACAGGGCCCTGTGCCCAAGGCCTGACAAGCCACCCACACCAGTTCTTTCTGCTCCTGACAATGTGTTATGATTGCGTAGCTGAGTCACCTACACCAAATGATAGTAATTCAGCTCAATCATGACAAAAATAAAAAATGAGCAGCCATCTGGCCGCAGGCTTACTCACCTATTAGAGACGCGTTGACACGCTGCTGGCAGAAAAGGTCAGGGAAGGTGGGTGGGTAAAGAGAGGGGGGCGGTAGAGAGATGGTAAATGGCTTTAGGCCACGGGTCTGTGACTTGGCCTCTGTCCCATCTTTGTGAAATAAGCATGGAAGTTGAAGGCAGATGGTCAGAACAGAGGTTCAGACAAAAATCTCCCTTCATTTCTTCTCTGTCCTCATTGCTGCAAATCTTCACATTGTGAAATAAACTTACTCCAGCTACCGCATTTCTCCAAGGCGCTTGGGAAAGATCAAAATAAAATAAAAGGCATTATTCGTCGGCGACAACTTTGCAGTGGAAACCGCACTTTCATATATGGCTACTTAGATGATAAATTACTACATTGGGGGACGTAGTGTTTTGGCATTAATGTATCCAGATTTTTGTAATTGCTCAAACCCTTTGACCCTCTTCTAAATAATTCCTCTTCTAAGTTCGTATCCTAAGGATATAATTAGAGATAAGCACAAAAGTTCATGTTACGAGAATGTTTGTATCAGCATTATTTATAATAGCAAAAAAAAAAAAGAGGTGAAGGGAAGGGAAAGAAAAAGAGAAAGAGAAGGAGGAGGAAAAAAAATTCAAATATCTACCAATGATATAAATGGTTAAATAAATTATGGCCACACATCCAATTTACTAGAAGACAACCATTAAAAACCATGCCTTCAAAGAAAATTTAATGACATGGAGAAATGTTTATGATCTAACAGTATATGCAGATTAGGCCATAAAACGTTATATACAATGTGAAATGCATTATGTTGAATCATATATAAAATTCCCCTTTTTTATAGGTCAAAACGGTTGAATGTCATCAATTTTATAGATGTGAGTCAAAGGAGAAAAAATACTGTAAACCAAAAAATTTAAGTTGTAAGTTGTGGTTTACTCTGCCGAGTTTTCTTTTCTTTTCATCTCTCTTTACTCCAAGGTCTTACGAAAGGCCTTTTGCAATTAGAGGGGGAGAAAAGTGTCATTAGAAAGAAGAAAAAGTGAAATTTCAGGAAGCTACCCTCCACAGAGTCGAGCCCAGCTCCGTCCAGGGGAGCCGTGTGCTAGAAGCTTCTGCTGGCTCACGAGAGCATACCCGGTGCTTTACCCAGCTGCATTCGATAACATCAACGTCAAGCTGATAGCTTGAAATGAGCCGTGGTGGCAGTATTTACATTATGGGAATTGGCAAATGTCCCAAATCAGGGTCTTCCTTTCTGAATCACTCACCAGTACACCACCGGTCCAGGGGTTTTGTTGGTCAGGTACGGGACAGGTCCAGGCTCAGGGTACCCCTGAGTCCCCACTGTCCGCCTACATGGGCCATTCCTCAATTGCAGGCTCTGGGTTCATGCTCACCAGGCAAACTTCTGATTCAGACAGCTTCACGTGAATCTTCCCCAAAGGGACAGGTCCGTGTGATGAACTGGTCCTTCAGGGGAGAGACAGACAGGGTAGTCACATTTCTCACTGTAATTCAATAAATTAAAATTACTAAATGCGGGGGTGGGGGGGTGCTCCTGAGACAAGTTCAATTTCCATGTGCTGTTGAGTCAACTTGCAAAGCCTATGATGCAAAGGTTAGTTCATGGGCTGTGCTGGATCCATAGCTCCTTGGTTGACCGCTCAGCCTCTGCTCTTTTTATTTTTTTTTAAGATTTTTTTATTTATTCCTTTGAAAGAGAGAGCGTACAAGCAGGTGGGAGGGCCAGAGGCAGAGGGAGAAGCAGACTAACCCCTCAACAGGAAGCCTGATGCAGGGTTCGATTCCAGGACCCCAAGATCATGCCCTGAGCAGAAGGCAGACGCTTAACCCACTGAGCCACCAAGGCGCCCCCAGCCTCTGCTCTTAAAGCCACACGTCTTGCATGCTTCTCCACACTTGCTAGTAATAATCAGTAATCCTAGCCTCTAGCATTTACTGTTTGCTTACTGCACAAGCACGATGCTAAGTGCTTGACTTGCACTGAATCATTTCGTCCCCACGAGACCCTGGTGAGCTGCCTTGGAGGGTATGAAGTCATGCTTCTGACGCCCAGCACCTTTGAACACCTTTCCCCACCTTCTGAGAACTCTCCTCCCTAAGTGGGAGCGCTGGAACTCACCTTCCCAGCCTCCAGTGCTCCTAGATCACAGGCAGGTCAGAGACATCCCTACCCAGGGTGATGGTGTCCAGGGCCAGCCTGGCAGGGCAAGCGGCAGTGCCAGCCCAGCGGCGGTCACGGGGGTGTCTGTCCTGGAGCAGATCTGCAGAGAAAGGCAGGCCTCGCTGCAGCCTGCATGCCTTCCAACCCTGGCTCTCTGGTCCTAGGCCTGAGAAAGCCAGGCACTACTGAATATTCTTTACCAAACTCCTCTTAGGCTTAATCCCGAGTATGTTTCTGTGATTTCCAAAAACTTTCCGAACCCTGACACGTGAAATGATTGCAATGTATAAACATGTGATTGATATCCCCATTTTATAATGAGGACACAAAGGCTCAGAAAAATTAGGTTATTTGCCCAAGGTCACATACTGAGCAGGATTAGACCTTGACCTCTTTGACCCCAGAACAGCAACTCTTATTTTAAAACAGTGCCGCGACTGACCATGCCACACTCCCCTGGGTCAGTCTTACTGCTTCCATTTTACTGATATTTCTGAGCTTCTGAGAAGGTCAGCTATCTTGCCAAGGACACACAAAGCGGTTGGTGGTTAGTGGAGCCATCCCTTCAGCACATTCTTCTTTCCTTCAAGAGCTGACTCCACGCTCCACGCCCACGTTGTCTCACCCATCCCTCCCCAGCGCTGGGCTGGACCAGTCCCTCTCCCTCTCCTCCGTGGGTGACGCCCTGCCCTGCATTCCCTCCTTCCTTGGCCTCTTCGCTGCCCCAGAATGCTCCCCTTCTCCCCACTCTCTATCGACATTCTACCATCTTTTCAAGATCCAAATTTCAAACATCACCTCCTCCGTGAGGCCTTTCTTGCTGTGCCAACTGACACGGTTTTTCTGAACTGCCTTCTATGCACCTCGTCTCTGAACCACCCATTTGGGGAGATCATCCTGTGTTGTCCGGAGTGCTCACGAATTCTGTCTTGTCCTCCCTTTCAGAATGACAGCCCTTCGCAGGCTGAGACCTGCCTCAGTGGTCAGCACCAAGCCCAGGGCCAGGCATATAATAGGCACTCGAGATGCATTGCTAACCTGAACACGCCAGCAGTCAGCTTGCCCTAATCAACAACATGATCTGTATGAGTAATTCTCTTAATGCTGTTTGTTCAGCTCTGCCCCATTTCGTTAGTAATGGAGATGAACAAGATGGGAACTGGTGGGACCTTTATCCCTCTATTCCATGTGACAGTTCTGTGGGAAACTAGCTCCCGTGCACACAGGCTAGACAAACCCCATCCATCTCTCCGAACAAAGGGATTCTAGACCCCCAGCCCTGTCTGTGGTGGGGTCAGGTCAGGCTGCATCAGGGTGTTCTGACCCAGCTCCACAGCCCATCTGCACACATCTCCTCCCCCCTCGCCAATACACAGTGGAGAACAATCCTGCTTCCTTTTCTTCCCCAAAGACAGTGCAGAGTCACTGGTTCCTGCCCTGGTGTCTGTTCCACCCACAGCTCTCCCAGCTGCTTCATTAATTATCCACCATGTTGTTCCATCTTCCCTCATGCTAATCCCTCCCCCTACACACACATACACATCTGCCAAGATCTCTACCTGTACCAAAGCATCATTGTCTTCTGCAACATACCCGTGGTGGACACCAGTTTGTCCCAACCCTCACCCACAATCCTCTCCTCCTTGGGAACCTTCCGACTGTGGCTGGCCAGTTTGGATATAGTCATAAGTGTGCTGAGAAAGGCTTCCCTTCCAGGATTTCTTTAAAGAGAAGAAGAAGAAGAAAAGCTTCTTGAAGAGAAGCTCTTTTTCCCCTTTGCCCCTCCCTCTTCCTTCTTACTGCCTAGGATGAGGCCTAGGAGATGAAGCAGCCATTTTGTAAGCATGAGGCAACCAGCATAATACCAAGGCCTCCACACTGGGGCTGGTGAAGTGGAAAAGAGCCTGAGGCCCTGCTGAGTCACTGTGCCTGCCCTGAACTACCTACCCAAGTCTTCTCGTGACATGAGATGACTCCAGCTTGTCCATTTAAGTCAGAGCCATAGGGCTTGCTGGGTTTGGGAGCTAATCACATCCCTAATTAATGCAACACCTTTTCAGATGCCTGCCACCCCGACCCCCAAATGAGAGAGTGGCAAAGTGGTGTCGCTTGTGTTTCTCCCTTATGCTTTCTCCTGTGATGCTGTGAATAGAACTGGTTTGTGCACTTTTGTATCCCACCTTGTAACAGCTTGGAGTGTTCTGGGGACAGAACCTGTCTTCCTCACCTCGGTCTCCCTCAGCACTTCGCCCAGTGTGTCCGCAAAGTGGGAACTCTCTACATATCTGCTGATTTGGGGTAAAGTGTGTTTCTTTCCAGCTCAGTCCTTTGGCCGAAAACTCACAATTACAGGGAGGAACCTACCAGTCCTTCCTTCTCTGTGTACGGAAGGAAGCGGAATCTTTCAAGCAATCATCGGAATATCACGTACATTTTTCCCTGCTGCAAATCAGTGATTTACATATTAAAGTGGTTATTAGAGGAGAGACTTCACCGATGCAAATTTGACATTCAGATGTCAGCCACTCCATGAATAAGGTCAACTGTGATGAGGACACATGTTAGTCTCCAATTAGAATCTCTTAATGTCTAAATAATGCTAATGCGAGGCATCTGCCAGCCCCAACTGGGCTCATAAACAAAGACGCTGACGAGAGTCAACCTAGTCCCCAGTTTCTCCCACTGCCATTCCACACCTCTCAACTCCCAGGAAATGAGCCGTCTCCATCTGGGAAGAGTTCCGGTCGGTTAGTGGACACGATGGCCAAGTCCTGGCAACGTGAAATCCCCCAGCTCTGTGGACCTCCGGAGCCAACAGCTGCTTGGAGAGGTTCTTGCTGCCCACCTCGCCTCTTCCCATGGAACGTGGACTCACACAAAGCCTCCATGTACGCAGAGCCTATTTTCTGGGAAAACCCATTTTATTCAATGATTTGGTTAGAAAACAAAACAATTCTATATTTTTTTACCTGATGATAATTTAAAGCATTATTCGATATTAGACATGAATATAAAATGCAAACTTTATATCGTTTTCAAATAAAACTTAAAAATCTTAAAAATAAACAAAAAGCATAAACATGTTGGCCGAAATCTCATGCTTGGGGAGAACCGCATTGGGTTCCTCCAAGGGGGTGGCACTTTTGATGGAAATGTCTGAGAAACACTGGTTTAGAGGAAATAATTCCAAGGCCAGGGCCGCCATCTTTCTGGAGAAATTGTGAGCACATCAGAGTGAGAGGAAAGACTCTTTCTAGAGGTCATGTCAGCTGCGCTCTTGGAGAGCCCCTCTCCCAGGAAAGCCCCTCTCCCCTCCCCGGAAGTCGTGGTTCCTCCTTTAGCACAACTGGCAGATGCCCCAGAGTCAATACAATCTCCCTGTCGTACCACGACCCCCAGGAGTGATCTGGTCTCTTCCCCTCCCCGGTTTGGACAATCAGGTCAAACGTGGGTGCCCTCTCTGAAGGATGGCTTTCCATCCTTGAATTCTGGCCAGGGCACAATGGGCGAGGAGCATATCATCCCATCACGCTTGGTCCTCCTGTGGGCCCGCACACGACTGGCCTTCCATCGAGAGAAGGGAATTGTGCATGACCCATGAAAATGTCTAAAAAAGCAGAACGGCCCTTCCGTTCAAGATTCATAAGATATTTTTAAAACACTAGTAGCAATTACCCCCCATGCCAAAATGATATAAAGCTCATTCTCACAGGCCTAATTCCCCTGCCAAAACTGCACTTTAGCAAATCAAGTGTAAACTCTCTAACCTGACATTTGAGCCTCAGGCTCACCAAGCAGTAGAGGTGGCCCCTTATTCCAAATGCGCCTTGCAAGCTCTGCCACTAGCATCTCTGTCTTGTACTCCGGTCATATTGGATCTTCCCTATGAGTCCTCTTTCTCTCTGTCTCTGTCTCTGTCTCTCCCTGTCCTTGGCTCTCTGTCTCTGTCTGTTCCTAAATGCCCTCCACGTCCAATTCTAGGACCTGACACTTACTTTTTCCCTCAACTGACATCTCTTCATTGAGGGTCCTGTGAGCTGGAACTCTCCTATGTCTGGTGTAAAATATTCAGAGGTGATGGGCGCTCGGAAGAAAATAAAAGATGGTCTAGACAAAAGAGCGTAACAAGGAAGTTCAGGTGGTCCACAAAGTCCTCTCTGAAAGGGGCTTTAAGCTGAGACCTACAAGGAGGAAAAGCATTTCAATTAGAAGGAACAGAGGGAGCAAAGTCTTAGGGCACAGACAAGCTCAGAGTCTGAGAAACTGCAGGAACATGGGGGTGTCTGGAGCACATGAAGTTTGAGAGGGCCCTGGCCAGGGAGAAACCTATAGGCAGGGAGAAGAATTTCACTTCTTCTTGGAGTGTGAAGCGACACCATTGGAGGGATTTTAGGAGAGAAGTGACATGACCCTGGGTGAGAACCCCACCTCAGCACCTTGCAAGTGATGTGTCCTTGGGCAAGTCCTTAATCTCACAAAGCTTACATTTAGGACCTACCTGCTTGTGGCCTCCAATAAATAAAGAGATAATGTACAGTATACAAGAGCAAGAGCCCAATCCCTGGGTCAAACAAGCATATGGCAGGTGTGACATTATAGTCACAGCTCCTGGATTCTTCTTAGGGGGAAGGGATTGCTCCTGCCTCTGGCGTCCCTTAGCAACGTCTCATACATCTCATAGCCTTTCTACCTATCTATCCATCTCTCTATCATCATCATCAATCATCACTTCCTCTCCTTCTGCATGTTTTTAATCTTCCGCTAGCCATCAGCGACTACCTTGAGAGTAAAGATCATATCTTACTCATTCCAGGGTCTCACACAAAACTGATTTCAGTGTACTTCACTGGGCAAAAATTCAGTATTTCTTAAATGAATGCATGGAATTAAGAGAAGGAAGGAAAGAAGGGAGGGAGGGAGGAAAGCAGGAAGGAGAAAGGGAGGAGGGATGATAGGGGGAGGGAGGGAAGAAGGGAGTAAGGCAGGGAGGGAGAGAGGAAGAAAGCTAACACTGGCATCCTTCATGTTTATGGGGGAAAGACACGCACATTGACACATCCCTTGTGAGCTTGGAGTTTATTTTCTTTAAAAGGAGAGATGATGAAAGAATGGTTTGCAAAGCCCTTCAAAGGGAACAAACTTAGGAGACAATGGTGA
Organism: Ursus americanus; assembly: GCF_024610735.1. Taxonomy (NCBI): domain Eukaryota; kingdom Metazoa; phylum Chordata; class Mammalia; order Carnivora; family Ursidae; genus Ursus; species Ursus americanus. The sequence continues at coordinate 8,885,240 of NC_142154.1, forward strand.
CCAGTGTCATGATTTCAAAATAAAGAGCCAAAAAAGAGGAGTGGGGATTCCAGCTTTTCTATCTGCTCTGAGGTGCGGCTCCACAAGGGTGTCTTTGGAGCAGTGTGCGGTTGTCAAACTCTGCCAACACCCCCCTCCCTCCCACACAACAGAAATCACTGAACCTCAGACATCCTGAGTCAGCCCAACCGGGACAGCGGATACATGAGCCTCCCCAGCCCACCAGATATGAGATCTAGAAATGACCTTCTCACTATTAAAAAGAGAGAGAGAGAGAGAGAGAGATGCCTGGGTGGCTCAGCTGGTTAAGCGTCCAACTCTTGGTTCCAGCTCAGGTCATGAAAGTCACGAGTTCGAGCCTCACATTGAGCTCCATGCTCAGCACAGAGCCTCCTTGAGTTTCTTTCCCCTCTCTCTTCCTCCCCCTCTGCTCTTCCCCTCGCTCACTCTCTCTCTCTCTCTTCCTTTTTTATTTTATTTTTTTTAAAGATTTTATTTATTTATTCGATAGAGATAGAGACAGCCAGCGAGAGAGGGAACACAAGCAGAGGGAGTGGGAGAGGAAGAAGCAGGCTCATAGCGGAAGAGCCCGATGTGGGGCTCGATCCCATAATGCCGGGATCACGCCCTGAGCCGAAGGCAGACGCTTAACCGCTGTGCCACCCAGGCGCCCCTCTCTTTCTTTTTTAAATAAATAAAATCTTTTTTTAAAAAAAAAAAAGTGAAGAAGAGAAAAAAACACTAATAGTGAACCAATACCACTTACTGAGTCCTTGCTATTAAACTATAACTGCAAGGTTTGTAGTTGATTTATTTTTATATTTTATTTATTTTTTTATTTTTATGTTTTATTTATTCAAGAGTCTTTTTATCCTCACGACAATTCTTGGAGAGTGTCAGCACTTGTCCAATATTGCACAGCCAGTGAGTAGAGGAGCTGGAGGCCAAACACAGGCTTGCCTGACTCCCAAAGCCCTGACCCAAACTGGCACGAACTTCAGCACCTACTTTACCAACCGAAGTACAGTCTTCCCCATCCCTGCCTTTTTACCCCATCCTTATGCCTGGGCTTGTGCCCGTTTCCTAACTAGCTCCTACATACACCAGGAGCTGGGTCATACCTCGGAGGCTAGAAAGCTGACCATTCCTGCCGAGCCCTTGAAAATCCCTCTTCCTAGGAGGCTGGACCCCGTCTCTCAGCCCTTGACTTTGGGAGTGAAGCCTGAGGCTGGCACCATTATCTCACAGCGATGTTCACCCCCGAGTCAGTCTCAAAGAGACTGGGGAATGGCAGGTCAGTTTCCCTGGCACCTCTCTGCTCTACAGGACTTTCTTCCCTTCCATCACCGTCCCAACCCTAAGATTCTCACCAAGCCTCAGGACTTCCCAGACCAAAGCTGAGCCTCCCCTGAGGCCACGGCAAAATCACGAGACCACCAGCCACGTCCGTAGCCCAGGCGGTTCTGCAAAGCTGCCCATGTGCCTCTTGGACTATTGTAAATTGAATTTTAGGGTGTCTGAGTTCTCTGGTCTTATGCATCCATTTTTTGGACGGCCAGATGTTAAGACAGACAGAAATATGAATAAAACATCATGCCAACTATCAAGAACTTGCAAACATGTCCGGGAAACACAGAAAGTTAAATAACAACAAATGGCTTAGCAAACCAATCAATAGAGAAATTGAAAATGTATGAGAAAACAGTCCTCGGGATGAATGCTTATGTCTGTTAGCTGGTGGGATTGTCCTTATCCTTGAAGTTTACCAGGCTTTTCCCAGATTATGCATGAGTCTGTCTCAATTCCACATAATCTCGGCTAGAGCCTGCATAATCTCTCAATGTGAAGATTCAAAGAATTTGCTTCCGCTTAAAAAATGTTTTCTCTTTCTGTTCTTTGTTTCATTTCTAACTCACCTCCATTTGTTCCTTTTTCGTCTTGTGGAACTGACATCGGGCCCCTGGATCCATCCTTCGAGCTGTTTATCTTGCCCCATGAGATGCCTTCTCTGCATTTTTTTGCTCCATTCCAGTGATTTCTTCCTCTTGGTCTCCCTGGCCATTAATTCAGGTCTGCATCTTCCTGTTCCATTTATCTGTTGAATTTCTTAACTGGCAAACTATACTTTTTTAGTACCGGAAAGTATTTTTCTGTTATACCTAAATCCCTTTTCATGGGATAGTGCGTTGAGTAGCCTCTCTCCAGAATGTATGCCCACCCAGACCCTTGGAATGTGACCTGCTTTGAAAACAGAGTCTCTGCAGATATAATTAATTTAGATGAGGTCATACTGGATTAGGATGGGCCCTAATCCAAGGACTTGTGTCCTCATTTAAATAAAAAAATAGAGGGGCGCCTGGGTGGTGCAGTCGTTAGGCGTCTGCCTTCGGCTCAGGGCATGATCCCAGAGTTCCGGGATTGAGCCCCACATCGGGCTCCTCCGCTATGAGCCTGCTTCTTCCTCTCCCACTCCCCCTGCTTGTGTTCCCCCTCTCGCTGGCTGTCTCTCTCTCTCTCTGTCAAATAAATAAATAAAATCTTTAAAAAAAAAAAGAAATTTCTGGGGCAGGTATTAAGGAGGGCACATATTGCATGGTGTACTGGGTGTTATATGCAAGTAATGAATCATGGAACTTTACATCAAAAACTAGGGATTACTGTATGGTGACTAATATAATAAAAAAATATTATTAAAAAAAAGAAATGTAAAAAAAAAAAGAAATTTCTGGGGCATATTCTTATTTCTCTGGGATAACATGGAGCCAACATGAGCCTTCAAACCTGACCCAGGAAGGTGACTATGACAAGACCAGAAGTCTGTGCTCTGTTAAGGACTCTTTACTCGTGGTGTATTGTCCTCTAAAGCCTGTCTTTAAAGAGCCAAGCTCCTAGGCTGGACTGTGGGAAACCAGAGGGAGTTTTGTCCATGCTGGGCTCACATGTGAAAGGAGGCTTGAGGCCCCTCCGGATCCAGAATTACAGCAATTGTCAGGAGGGCACCCCAAAGGGGAGGCCAAGGCGGCATGACCTTCCACCCCTGCCAGCAGATTCTACTTTAAAACCTTTGAGGGGCGCCTGGGTGGCTCAGTCAATTAAGCGTCTGCCTTCAGCTCTGGTCATCGTCCCAGGACCTTGGGACTGAGCCCCGCATCGGGCTCCCTGCTCAGCAGAGAGTCTGCCTCTCCCTCTCCCTCTGCTTCTCCCCCAGGTCATGCTCTCTCTCACTCTATCTCCCTCACTCTCTCAAATAAATAAATAAATACATAAATCTTAAAAAAAAAAAGAAAACTTTGAAAAGTCGGGTTTGACGTCATCATGGAAGCAGCATTCCCTTCTTAATTTCTTTTGCAAGAGACAGGCACAGAACCATCCCAGTTTGCAAGACTTTTTGTTTGTTTTCTGAGATGAAATTCACATAACATAAAATGAACCATTTTGATTTTTTAAAGGTTTTATTTATTTATTTGAGAAAGAGAGAAAGCGTGCACGTGCATGGAGGGGAGGGGCAGAGGGAGAAACAGTCTCCCTGCTGAGCAGGGACTCCCCTCCAACCCTAGACTCGATCCCAGGACCCTGGGATCATGACCTGAGCCAAAAGCAGCCACTTAACCAACTGAGCCACCCAGGCACCCCTAAAATTAACCATTTTAAAGTGAACATTTCAGGGCCTCTAGTATATTCACAGTGTTGTGCAAGCACCGCCTCTAGCCAGTTCCAAACTATTCTCACCACCTCCAAAGGGCTCTGTACCCACGGAGCTCTTAACTCTCCATTCTCCCCCCCTCCCTCCTCAGCCCCCCACAACTACCCACCTGTGTTCTGACTCTGGATTTTCGAGCTCTGGACATTTCATATAAATGCAGTCATATAAAATGTGACCTTTCGTGTATAGCCTCTTGGATCTTAGCATAATGTTTTTGAGTTTCATCCACACTGTAGCAAGAATCAGGTCTTTGTTCCTTTTCATAGCTGAATCATAGTCCATCCAACGGACTATGTCCAGCCAATGGCTCTACCACATTTTGTTTGGCCATCTGTCAGTTGATGGACCCTTGGGCTGTTTCCGATTTTTGACTGTTGGGAATAAAGCCATTACTAGCATAGGTGTACATGTATTTCTTTGAGTATAAGCTTTCAATTTTTTTAGGTATATACCCTGGAGTGCCATTGTGAGGCTTTCCATTTTAAGACCCAGGAAGGTTCAGGCAAACCAGGATGATCCTGTCACCTACTTTCAATGTGTCAAGCATTAGGACAACCCCACGAGGTACTCAGATATGAAGAGGATCAAGAGAAGTGCATCTGGATGGACACACTTACACAGATGATTCTGATCAGGGTCAGTAGAATTGAGGGAAGACAAGAAGAGGCATCTGACCTAGGCAGGGCTAGGTGGGGAAAAGGGGGAGGATCTGAGCAGGAAAATCCTTCATGAAAGGACAAGACAGAGTCCCACCCACCCTCAGGGGCTTACAGATGGGTTGGGGAAGCACTTAGACAGTTAGATTAATCAATGCAAAATTAGATAGAAGCGCTTGGGTCTAGAGGAACACAAGGGGGGGAGCACTGAAGGGTCAGGAAGGTTTGTAGACCAGGGGACACCAAGGCTGACTTTTGAAGGACAAATAGAAGTCGTCTGACGCAGAACAGAGGAGGAAATTGTAGGCAGAGTGAATGACATTGCTTGCTCAGAGACACAGAAGCCGGGTGGGACCAGTCCTCCCTTACACATTTCAGGCTAATGAAAGTCCCACTCCTGTGGATTGAAGCAAAAGACCTTGCAGCTGTAATACGATGCCAGAAACCACCACTTCACCCACAAATTACAAAATGCCATCAAAAACACAAAGGTTATATGGCAAGGAGTCATGAAAAATGTACTAATAAAGGGATGCGATGTGAAGCTGGATTATAGCCTGATTTGGTCAGATTCCAAAAGGACCATTGGCCTGAGCCAAGATATAATTTTCTACTGGCAAAATCCTATTTGAAAAGACTTTGTCTAATCTCTAAAATAAGATGGCCCATTGCTTATGTTGCTATTATGGTTACACTGGACCATAGCTTCTAAGGTGGAGCCCCATAAGTATCCTAAAGGAGTCTCCGGCTTTAACAGTAAATATGGCTCTTCACGCTCGTGTGCAGCTGTGACTCACTGGGCAGGGGACAGTCCTGAGCGGAAGAAAACCTGATGCTTACCTCCACCTGGGACATCTCCAAAGACGACGTCCTGGGGCTCTCAGTACGTAATCACCTTTGGGAGTCTGACGCAGCACAATAAAACTTAGAGCAGAAGCTTCGTGGACACCACAGCCAGGAATATTGCTTATTCCAGTGCGCAGGACAGTAAACCTTCAAATCAACTGCTCACAGCACCAAGGAGGCCAGTCGGAAGAGGCAGCTCCTTTCTTCCAACTTGCTGAAGAGAGGCGGTACTGAGCCCTGGGGAGGGGTGTGGTGGAGGGGTCACTCTCTGGGCCCTTTGCAACATCCAAGAGCAGAACCGTGTTTCTCTCCAAACTGGGAAGTCCACATCATCTCCTCCTAACCAGACTCCTCACCTCTAGGCTTGAACGTCTCTAGTTCAAATCTGCCCTCAGGGGTCAGCCTTCTCATTCACCGCTGGCATCAGAAGACAGCTCCCTCTCCTTGATCTAAAGCAGGGTAAGTTGCAAGGAGCTTCACTTGAAAGAATCCCCCCCACCCGCTGTCCTGCTTCGACTACCCCACATCTTCTCCAACAGTCCCATGCTCCCCATTGTGTCATCCCCAAATTGTTATCCTGAAACCCTTATCCCCAGCGTGATGGTGGGAGGAGCTGGGGCCTTGGGATAAAGCCGTGAACGTGGAGCCCTCCTGAACAAGAGGAGTGAGAGCGCTTGCTTCCCGGTTCTACTCTCTGTCCTGTTGTGAGGACATAATAAGAAGTCAGCAGTCTACAACTCAGAAGGGGGCCTTCACCAGAACCCGACCGTGCTGGCATCCTGATCTTAAACTTCCAGCCTCCAGCCCCATGAGAAATAAATTCCCACTGTTTATGAGCCCCCCAGTCTCTGTTATTTTTGTTATAGCAGCCCAAGCTGATGAAGATAGCCCCACTGTCCATATCAAACCTTATTTGAGGGATGAGGGGCTCATTAACTTCCAAACAAGTTCCTCATTCCTATCCTCAAAATATCCTTTAAAACAGAAGTTAGAAATACAAATGCAGGACACCTGGGTGGCTCAGTCGGTTAAGCATCTGACTCTTGATATTGGCTCAGGTCAGGTTCTCAGAGTCATGAGCTCGAGCCCTGTATTGGGCTCCACGCTGGCGCGGAGCATACTTAAGATTTTTCTCTCTCTCTCTCCTCTGCCTTTTCCCCTCCCCCTCCCCCTCCCCCTCTCTCTAAAAATATAAAAAATAAGGGGGTTTGGTGGGGACTTGAGAAAGTAGAGGCTACAGGTCCCACCTAACAGAATTGCTTCCACTCATCTTCAGACAGAGGGATGGGTTCATTCAGGGATGGGGACCCAAACTACCAACCCTTGTAATTTTTCAAAGGAGCTGGAAATCCAGATCTTACGTGAAATTCCTAACATAGAAAACACTATTCAGGCCAAACAAAGTAAGTCTAAGGGTCAGACTTTACCCCGACCCATCTGTTTAGCATCAAACTTTTCTTTTGATGGCACCATCATCAAAAAGTTCAACTGGAGAAAGTGATTTTAGAGAGCATCGAGGTCTTAAATTCATCAGTAAAGACCCCAGTCACTGCTGCAGAGATAGGAACACTCACAAGAGGAAAGGCCATTTCAAAGATTGATCGATTGATTGATTGATGTTTGTATTTATCAGAGATAGAGAGAGGACAAGCAGGGGGAGCAGCAGAGGGCAGAGGAAGAAGCAAGCTCCCCGCTGAGCAAGGAGCCCAGTGCAGAACTCAATCCCAGGACCCTGGGATCATGACCTGAGCCGAAGGCAGACATTTAACCAACCGAGTCACCCACATATCCCAGAAAGGCCAATTTAAACTAATGGGAGGGAGCAACATTGGAGCAATATCAGGTATGAACCCTGCTTCTGATGTCTCACATACCTCCATTTCAAATGATTGATGTGATAACTTTTGATCCCAAAACACGCATTGCTTTCTCAGCCAAAAGTATTTGGAATTCGGTAAGGCTGCTAGGTAAGATAGCACTTAGGGATGGCAGCCTTACGCAGTGTGAGACAGTGAGATTGGGTTGTCCCTGCTGCACTCTGATTAGATCTCCCTTCGCTACAAGGGAATTACTTGTGACCTTCACAGATCTGGATAACTCACTCCCTACACCTGTGTTCATACAGCCAAAATTCCAAGAGGTTCCAATCCAGATATTTGTCATCTGAGCACCCAGACAGTGACTAAATTTTTCCTGACTCTACCATTTATAAGCTGTCCAATCTTAAAGAAGTTTTAAATTCTTTGCACCTTGGTTACACTTTCTATAGGATGGGTGTAATAATAGGACATACCCCCATAAAATTGTCATGAGCATTAAAAAAGCTAAAATACTTTCAATGCTTAGTACAGAGCCTTGCTCATTAAAAAAAAAAAAGCAATGGAAGGTGAGCTGGTGGTGGTTTTGGTTTTGTTGTTGTCATCACTACTACTTGAAAGCAAACACACAATGGCTTTCGTCACCATGACGATGAGCTGACTTTCTGAAACGTGCATTTCTGTGCAGTTCAGGATGTACAGCATAATAAAATCATCAGTGCAAATGGAACACACACTCTTGGTCTAGGGAGAAGGACACCAAATGTCAAAAGACCTTTTGGCCCTTGTCTCTGCCTTGTGCTGGTTGCAACTGCATCACAGATCAGTCAGAATCACCCTGAATATTCCATCAAAGCCATCCTGCAGTCATTTACCAGGTGCCTGCAGTCTACCCAGACCAGCACAGACCCTATAAAAGAATAAAAAGCAGGAGATGAAACAATGATGAAATGCCACTGTATTCCTATTACACTGACAAAAATTAGAAAGGTGGATAACACCTAGTGCTGGCAAAGATGTGGTGACTGATGATGAGATCAGCTGTTCTGGAAAACAGACAAGGAACATTTCATACACCTCTGAACGTGCATGACCCACAGAGTGAGAACCACTTCAAATTGTGTGCCCTTGGGCAACCCAACCTCGTCCCAGCTCTGCTGAGTACGTCCCTACCCTCTAACCCAGCAATCCCATTCCTAGGTCTCTATCTCAGAGAAAGAATCATACAGACCCTAAAGGACATGTCCTATCCTTAAGATTCTCACAGATCCTCGTCCGTGGAGATAAGGAAGCTCGTCATGTCATTGGGAAGCAAAGCGCTAAAAGCAAAGTCTGTGTCCATCATCAGGGGATTCAATACATAAAATGTGGCAAAGGCGTATTAAGGAATTGCCGGGAGCATTTAGAAACACCCAACTAGATGTATATGTAGCGACATGGATAGAGCCTAAAAACAATGTTCTGTGAGGGGAAAAAATTAAGGAAGAAAATAAGACATTTTAGCATAATACTGTTTTATGTGAATCAGCAATATTAACAAAATTATGTAAATTAACAAAGCACCACGACATATGCTGCAAAGATAAAAGCATGTTTAAGCATATATTATTCCCATTTCTCAGAGGAGAAAACTGAGGCTCGGGTATATGAATAGGGAACTTTCCGTAAGTCCCACAGCTAGTACGCAGCAGAGGCAAGATGTGCGCTTTTAAATCTCTGCAACCAAACCCAGGCTTTGCGTTACACACGTATGTGGGCAGATGGACGACCCATCAATCAAAACCTGAAGGCTAAGTTTCAGGGTCAGTGGAGAGAGAACTTGGACTGGTGCCAAAGAGGGGGGGCAGGGCCCTGACTGTCAGATGTGATCTTCTAAAACGATGCCTCCAAAGTTCTCTGATCATACGTCTTTCTCAGCTTTCAAAACTTGAGTATGCCCTCCAATACGTCACTTGTTTATTTCCTGCATGTCTGAATTTATTAATATATTATGAACTTTATAAAGCAAATACAAAAAGTAAAAATTTTAAAGAGGTAAGAGAGCAATCTAATTCAAACTTCTATTATTTTCTCCTTGCCCTCTGATGGACTATCTTACAAACACTGCTCCACGTGCCTCCAACCCAGACCCTGCCCTCTGAGACTCGCTGTGTTCCCTTCCTTCAAAAGCTGGGGGCTCTCTCTGATATGCCAATGAACTCCACGCCAGCTGAAATCTGGAGCCGGGACTTCGGAAGTCGGTGTCTCTGACCTTCTCTGTCTGCTCCTTCCCTTCCCTCGTCTGGGGCCCGCTCTTGGGCTGAGTCCCACCTCTGCCCCGCAAAGGCCCCACATTGTTCCCGAGGCCAGGGGACAGAGGCATGTTGGCAGAAATCAGACCACATCCTCCCGTTGCCGTGGAAACATGGAAGTCAGGGATTGTTTTCTTCCACTGGCAACGCTGTAAACAGTAACAAAACAGCCTTGCCAGTCCTGAGGCCCCATCTCTAAAGGGCATAGCCTACCCTTGATGGACAGGTGGTGGGAATGGGGGCCCCATGTGTTCCTCTCATATCACATTAGCAATGCCTGGATTAAGTTTGATAATCCTGACGCCATCCCATAGCAGGTGGATTTGTTTATTGGGAGTCCTGTCCTGACCACAGGGGAATTTGGAACAGAGGAGCTTCCCACTATTCTGGAGCTTGCATGAAATATGCCTGCCATGGAGCTGAGGAGCCATCAAATAGCCAGGATGGAACCTTGGCTTCCAATCACTTCTCCCCACATGTGAGCCATGGAGGACGGACGGGCACGGGTTGTAAGGAAGTCCTTGACCTCCGAGCCCATTGAAGCTTCATGGGCAAGAATCATCCAGCAACAGAGTTGAGAGAGCTTGGGATTCACATTATGACATGGTTGGGTTGGATTTCTGCCTTTGCCAGTTACTAGTTGTATTCGTTTGCTTGGGCTGTCCTAACAAAGCCCCATAGACCAGGCGGCTTAAACAACAGATAGTCATTCTCTCACAGTCCCAAGGCGGGAGTACTGAAATCAAGGTGTTGGCAGAGCCCTGCTCCCTCCAAAGACTCTAGGCGAGGATCCTTCTATGCCTTCTCAAAGCTACTGGTAGCCCCAAAGACCCATGGTGGGCAGCAGCCCAGCTCCAGTCTCTGCCTCTGGCTCCACACGGCTGTCTTCCCTCTGTGTCCGTTCCTGTATCCAAGTCTCTCTCTTTTCATAGGGACACCAGTCCCATTGGATTTATGGCCCACCTCACTCCAGTATGACCTCATATTAACTAATTATATCTGCAGCAATCCTATTTTTAAATAAGGTCACATGCTGAGACACTGGAGAGAGGGAGGTTAGAGCTTCAATGGATGTTTTCAAGGAGACACAATTCAACCCATACAGTAGCTGAGTTACTTTAGTAAACTTAATCAGCCTCTCTGAGGCTCAGTTGCAGGGAACAGTGCTATGACCTACTTCGAGGGGCTGAGGTGAAGGTCGGGAGAGATCCCCAGGGAATATTCAGTTCACGTTAGTTGCCTCTTCTCCCTCCATGACTTCCTGCCTTCCCCCTTGACCTGTCTTTTTCCCACCTTGGGGACACTTTTGCCCCTATTCAGATACCAATTGTCTGCCTGCTAAACCACGGATTTAGCCACAGGCATAATGCAATCAGAGCCCAGATAGAAAAGAGGCAGGGAACAGGTCGGGAAGTGACTTGGTTGTGACTCTGGCCTGGGAATGGATGGTTTTGGTGTGCACAGCATTAAAAGCCATAAGGTTCAGAGGACAATTTGGTAATATTTCAATTAAAAGTTAAACACGCCTATGCTCTTTGGATGGTAATTTGACTTCTAGATATTTATGCTAAACATCTGGTGTATGTGCCAAATGATGCATGAAGAGGATAGTCATTCCAGTATTGTTACTAAAGCCACAGATGGAAAACCGCCTACGCTTTACAGTCCATCCACGTAATGAAATACTATGCAGTCGTTAAAAATAACGAGGGAGCTCTTTGCATGCCGATAGGGAATGATCTCCAAGATACACGTTTAAGTGAAAAAACAACGGTCAGGAAAGGAAGAATGACCAAGTGGGGCACAGACGAATTTTAGGGAATGAAAATACTCTTCATGATCCTATAACAATGGATCCATGTCACCACGTATTTGTCTGAACCCACAGAATCTACCAAACCAAGAGTGAACCCTACAAACCATGGATTTCAGGTGCTTATGACATGTCATCACAGGCTTATCGATCATAACAAATGTACCCCTTGGGGCACCGAGTGGCTCAGTCAGTTAAGTGTCTGACTCTTGGTTTTGGCTCAGGTCATGATCTCAGGGTTGTGAGATCGAGCCCCACATCGGGCTCCACACTCAGCACAGAGTCTGCTAGGGATTTTTTTCCCTGTTCCTCTCCCTCCTCCTCCTCTGCCCCTCCCTGCCTCAAATAATTAAATAAATAAAATCTCTTTTAAAAATCAAATGTACCCCTCTGGTGGGAGGTGTTGATCCTGGGGGAGGCTGTGTATGTGGGGTGGGGGTGGGGAGTAGGTTCAGAGAGTAGAAATGCCAATTTCTGTACCTTCCTCTCAATTTTGTTGTGAACGTAAAACTACTCTAAAACATAAAGTCTATTTAAAAATGGATGAATAAATGAGTATAGAAAAAGCAAGATCAGAATAATATTCTACACATATGTATGTGTGTAATATTTCCAGAAGAATGTATGAAAAAATAATAACAGCGGTTGCCTCAAAAACAGAAACTGGGCAACTGGAGCAGAAGACGAAAGGAGACATCCTTTCCACTGTTGCCCTCTCTGTGCCTTTTGAATTACCTACCATATAAACAAATTACAAAAAACAAATCCAAACGTTAAATACGAATAATAGGTTTCAAAGGCTTGTGACCAGTTTGGCTCCACCTAGACCAACGAGGAGCTCAAGGGAAGGTTCCCATCTGGTGCAGAGAAGGAAGCGTGTCAGGAGCTGGTGGTGTGTAGCCAGGCAGAGATCTCTTCATGGGGGGTTCAGATGCTAACCACAGCTGGGAATACAGGAGCAGGAGCTGGTCCTCAAAAAAAGAGACTGATAAAAGCTATTTAGGGAGTTGTTGGTGTCGCCATGTGCGCTGAGAGCAGAAATGAGGCTCCAGGAAGGAACTGGGGAGCCATCGTGGACTGCAGGCCTAGCTTGCATGGGGGTTGCCTGGGAATAGGGGTATCTAAGGAAGACGGTTAAGGCTCCGGGGCATCCACAGGCACACAGACAACTTAGCACCTGCTGGAGACGGCCAGGCTGTAGAGAGAGCACATCTCCCGACAAGGCCAGCAAGATCGGAAGGCCAGGGAGTGGGCAACGGAGAAACCATCAGTCTGTGTTCATGCAACGTCTCATTCCCTCAACTTCTTGCCAGGTGACTGGCTAATTTGGTAAAGTAATCAAGACACATTATCAGGCATTATTTCATGAATACCCCATGGGGGCACAGAGGATGTTTCCTCTTGAATCAACTTGACATCGCAGTATTAATAGCTGTCAATTGTTTAATTTGCTCATCCTTCCCAGGGGCAATTGCATTTTAACCGGCACTTCAGACACTCAGAGGCATGTGTGTCTATGAGAAGTTATTTCAAGACTGTGGCAGGATGATAGAAGAGAGCTATTTGGGGCAGGAGGCCTTCTCTTGTACCCTTCAAGCCCCGTGACAAAGGCGGATGACCCAATTCACCCACCTCTCAGCCTGGGTCATCCCTGGAATAAGACTGGGGACCACTTTAAGGGAACAAAAGCCACTTCGAGTAGAGCCTGCCAGGGCTTGCTCTCGGCTCCAGGGCTAAACAAAGCGCCGGTGTCACCTGAACGGCTCACCAAGCACAGCGGACTTGGGGGTCTGTCAATCAGACGTATTCCACTGGCATAATTTAGCTGCCACAATATGTCAAGCCTATAAAGAAATAATTGCTGGATCCCGAGACAATCAATGCCCAGCACAAGGCATTGCAAGGGCCCCGGGAACGTCCCTTTCCTCCCCCCTACTAGGAAACTGCGAGAACTTGTCCAACCCAACCCACTGAAAGAACTATTAATTACTTGTCAAGGACAAAGCCCCTTCCTTTGTGATGCCACAGACAGTGAACAACTCAGCCTGTCTAGTCCACCCTCAAAGAAAAAGCTGGTCAGGGCAATTTACCGCGATCCCCTGCCGTTCGCCAGGACTTACCAACTCCCCTAATGACTGGCTTCCTTTCGTATGCAAGGTGCGCAGGCCCGCGTGCCTCTCAATTGCCCTGGTGCAATTATTGTATTGATTTGATGCAGCATTAGCTCCACGTTTAAGGTGGTTTCTGTTTTTTAATTTGCAATTAAATCAAATGACACCTCTTTGCTAAGATGGCTGACACTTGTTTGTATAGTGCAGTCAGCGACGAAGGCAACTTCTATTTAGCATCATAAAACATGCAGCACGGGGAGATGGGAATTTCAAGCAACTCCATTTCTTGCCTGGCTCTTCAGCCTAGCAAAAAAAAAAAAAAAACAACAACAACAAAGGACATACCCATCCATTGTAAAAACGGTCCAGGTAATAATTGGTGCTTTACAGGGCTGATCTGACGATGTCACCAAGCAAACAACATGAGAAGCAGAATGTTATGGAATGAATGTCTGTGTCCCCCAAAATTCTTTTGTTGAAGCTCTAACCCCCAAAGTGATGGTATTTGGAGATGAGGCCTTTGGGAGGGGATTAGGGTCAGATGAGGTCATGAGGATGGGACCCTCATGATGGGATTTGTGCCCTTGTAAAAAGAGGAAGAGAGATTTCTCTCTCCACCCATACACACCAAGGAAAGGCCATAGGAGCACACGGTAAGAAGGTGGCCATCTACAAGCCCTCTCCAGAACTGACTCTGCTGACACCTTGACCTTGGACGTCCTGGTCTCCAGGACGGTGAGATAATACATATTGAACCTGCCCAGTCTTCGGTATTTGGTTCTATCAGCCCAAGCAGACTAATACAGATAATAACTGAAAGAGCAGCAAGAATAATTCATGTTTTTGTTGCATCTTCCTTTCTGGATGATCTCCAAGCCCTCGACCCACTCGATTTCTTTCCAACCTCTGATATGGATGTACTGTCTCCCCTTTTGTGATTGCATTCCGGTTCAACATGGATCTCAGGATCCTTCTTCCTCCAAGAACGGGCGAGAGGGTAGGTGACAAGAGTTGAAGTCTCAGGAGGGCATCTCAGAATCAGAGTAGTATCAGCACTCACTGATAACTTCCTTCAAAAACTCAGAAATATCTCAGGCTGCCCCATCCCCAGCTCTTTAAATACAGTGTAGCCAGCAACTCACCACATGATGATGGGCACGTAAATAGCAGCTGCAGAAAATAGTGCCTGGCTGTGGAATTATACCAACATTTAACAACCCAGTAAAGGAGGGTGAGCCTGCGACAGACATGCAGGAGTGAAGGGTAGAAGACAAGCGTGTCATGGAAGGTAAAGATTTGAAGGACATCCATTGGTGCTAAGAGGTAACGAAAGAGGAGGACCACAGGGAAGGTGGAAAGGATGGTTCCCAACATCAGGGGGCACGCAGGTGACCTCAGGGATCACTGTTTCGGTGGAGTGACAGAGATGGAGGCCCACATGAGGGGTCCAGAGGAATGAAGAGTTATCGGGGTGCAGGGTGATGCTCCCCTGCTCTGCATGGCACAGAGACCAAGGCTGTGATGACATAAGGAAGCTCCCTCACTCGAAGTACCTCCTCTTAGCAGTATTCCAAAGGATGCTTCTCGTGCTATAATGCTCATGTCTTTAGGATTAATAGTATTCGTAGCATACCATTTATTAAACTGGTAACTTAGACATTGAGTTACATAAAAATGAGCATTACCTTATGGGTGTGGGTTCAGGGTTAACTGCCCCTCCGCCTCTCTCAGGTATTGAGGAAATTCCACCAGCAGTAGCTTGAGGAGCTTCTCTGGGCTGGCCCTCTGGTCTGGCATTACTACTGCTTTGTAGCCTCTTGGCTTCATCATCCCTACTCCACCTCTTTGCTCCATGCCAGTCTGAGATCACTGCTGACCCATGACAACCTGTGATGGACCGGCCACTTGCTCATAACAGAGTCAGACCAGCATCTTCTGAGGGTTCTGTTCGTATGTTGCTTCTAACATCTAAGTAACCGTAGGGCTTTGCTCTGTCTTGTCCCAGGCAAATGCGGAAGCAGCTAGATGTGGAGGCTCTTGCCAACACCTTCCAGAAAAGCCTGTGAAGGAGACCTACAGTTACCATCTCTAGCTATGGTGGGTCGGTAGTTCAGACCTCCTTGGTGTTAGTGGGGAAAAGAAGTCTCGAGTACTATTGTTACCTGGAAGCTTTTCCCCCATTACTCTATGACCCTTGAGACACTGGGTGGTGGGAACTTATTCTTTCAAGCAAGTTTTCTTGCTATAGTCTCCATGGCTCTAGGGCACTGTGGAAGGGGCATAGGTTTGCGGGGGAAATAGGAAACAGAGATGACACAGAAACAGAGTTCTACTGTAGTGATTCAATCCTCTCCTTTGGAAATAAAAATGACCCAGGTAGATAAAAGGGAGGCAGAAAAGGGATGGTTCTTGCCCTTAGGGGGTGCTAAGATTCATGAATTGATATATTAATGGCAGAGTTAAAAAGGCTATTATGTACAGTCAATTATTAACTAATTATTCAGGCTATTGGGACCAGGAAAAGTCAGGGCAATTAGACTCATTTTTAAAAAATGATACTAACATTTAACAGTCTCTCCCTATCAAGTGACCATTAGGAAAATGTTCAATAAAAGATC
Source organism: Ursus americanus (assembly GCF_024610735.1). NCBI lineage: Eukaryota > Metazoa > Chordata > Mammalia > Carnivora > Ursidae > Ursus > Ursus americanus. The sequence goes on from NC_142154.1 coordinate 8,901,095, forward strand.
AAGGGAAAAAATGAAGAGGAAAAGCATTACTGTCATAGGTTAAATTGGGTCCCTGCAAAGAAGACATGCTGAAGTCCTATCCCTCAGTTCCTCAGAATGTGACCTGATTGGGGAACAAAGGGTCTTTATAACAGTAATCAAATTGGGGCGCCTGGGTGGGTCCTAATCCAATATGACTGATGTGCTTCTTTAAAAAGGCAAATTTAAACACAAAGACAGATACATGCAGAGGGAAGACAATGTGAAGACACAGGGAGAAGACAGCCATGGGACAGAAGAAACGCTGAGGATTTCCAGCAAACGGCCACACGCTAAGGACAAGGAAGGATTCTCCCCAGAGCCATCGGAGAGAATGGCCTTACCAATACTTCAATTTCTGACTTCTAGGCTCCAAAACTGTGAGACAATAAATTTCTGTCATTTTAAGCCACCCAGTTTGGGTCCTTTGTAATGGCAGCCGGGGAAACTAACACACTATCATATCCCATGCATACATGAATTGCAGGTCTTATCCCAATTTCTGAAAAATTTAAGTGTGAAAGAAATCTCCATCTAATGACTGAATGATCACATCATACAGATTTTTTTTAATGGTATGTTTGGTAAGGCAACTGTGGGAACATTAAGAACAGAAGGAAAGACAGAAAAAAAAATTCAGAAGTAAAGTTAGCAACACAGTATCTAAGATTCTTCATAGTTTGTTACAGGGATATAAATTTTGTTCTGGGCTTCCTAGTGACCAATATAAAGAAAGAAACCAAGAGGGTAGGGCCATCTGGCTGTGACACATGTCACCCCATTGATCGCCAGGGTTGATTCGGTTGATCCGGCTGACCAGGCAGGTGTCCCCTTCCTCCCTCACCGCTCCATATGCATCCCTCCTGAAGCTGTGTACTCGGTAGAAGTGGATGACCTTCCCTGATACAGGAGGACCGTTCTTTGGTAAGGGTAGATGTGTTCACCTGCTGGAACCCCCAAACAAGCTGCCAAGGTCCATTTGTAGGAGAACATAGGGGAGCCAAGCTTCCAAGATTCTAGACACAGCCAAATGAGGTGCTGCATCTGGCGGCCTGCCTTTCTGGAAGGAGGGAAGGAGGGAAGGAGGGAAGGAGGGAAGGAAGGAAGGAAGGAAGGAAGGAAGGAAGGAAGGAAGGAAGGAAGGAAGGAAGGAAAAGGGGGAAGGAAGAAAGAGAGAGAGAGGGAGGGAGGGAGGCAGGGAGGAAGGAAGGGAGGAAAAGAAGAAAGAAAGAAAGAAACCAAATCAGTTACGTAACACCATTTCCACATGGAGGAAGAAAGAAGAGTTATCAGGAGAAGCAAAGCTATTTCTGGTACTGAAGCCTAAGAGAAAGTTAATTAAGAGACTTGTCTGATTACTGAATTATATCCTCAGCAATATCCTTCATCACATAAACACACTCTTTAGTTCTGACTCATATAGGGCTATATCTTATAATATCCTTCATTTTTAGCCAATGACCATGCAGTCTGGCAAAAGCTGTGATTTTCAAAGCTAAAAGGATCGCAACTGGTTCATAGCTCTCTAACAATGGGGCTGAATCCAGAGACAAAATCGATAATATTTTAGGCTGTGGTTCCCAAGTGCTAGTCCGCATACTAGATGCATCAAGATCACCTGGGGACCACCTTTAAAAAAATACAGATGTTCTGGGCCCTGTCCCTGGGAATCTGACTCATTGGACAATTCTGGTGCCCGGTCAAGTCATCTGCAGGATGACCAGGCAAGCCTCCTGATATATAAGCAATTGCTCTCTGTCCTGACTTTGATAACTCTTGGACAAAAGAGAAGTCAAGGTGAGACACCGCCCACCCCAGCCAATTATGGGTTTCCTCAGTGTGTCAGTGTACATAGCCACTGAACACATCACCCCGAAACAGTTGTGTCCTGGGGCTGGAGTGACTCCTCACCTATCCCTCCACGTGCCCCGTGGGGCTCAGAGCTTCGTGTGAATCCCACCCCCTCCATTTATAATCCACATGGCCCTTAGCTGGGTCAGGGGACCTCTCTAGGCTTCACATATCCTAGAGAGATGGGAATGACAAAACCAATGGCATAAATGTCTTGTAATGATTAAATAAGACAGGATATGTGAAGTCTTAGCAAAGTGCATTGTGGTAGAAAAATCCAATAAAGGGAACTTTTGCTGCTCAATTTTCTTTTAGGAAATACCCTTTTACTGTGACTACACCCCAAGGCACCCTCCCTGATTGCAAGGTAAACATTGAGATGCTGGATGGCAGTGGGCGCCCCCCGGCTACCACCAGCCCTTGGTAATGGTGTCTTTCCCACGGCCCACTGGGGACATGGAGAGGCAAGTATGCAAAATGCCACGTGTAACGGAGCAGAGCATAGTCTTACAAGATTGAGGACAGATGGGGGAGCAAATGACTCAAAACCTATAAAAATAAACCCGACTCACTTGCTGCACTTAAACGCAATGAGGACTCAGGAGGCCTCCTGGAGAATGATCTGTGCTATTTTTATTTAGTGAGGGTCTTTTAAATCCTTTATTGGTTAATCCTCCTATTGGCTGGATGGTTCCTTCTCGTAGGATCCATAAAGTGAGGTGCAACCTCGGACAGGCTATTTTGGGACCTTATTCTCCGCCTCCAAACACTTGTTCATCTAAACCTGAGTGCCCACGGTACCTAACGTGCGGATTCAAGGGAGTGGATTTCTATGCCTCCCCAAACCCAGGAGCTTGTGGCAGCGACGCAGGGAGAGAAGGTAGCAGAGGGAGAGAGGAGGGGCAGCCAGGGAAGCTCGGAGGTGGGGTGTTGGACCAGACAATTAGCAGCAAGCTCATGAAGGATCTCTGGGGAGGCAATGTCACTGCCGACATCACCTTTGTCTCTTCAACGTCTGTGAAGGTATGTGTGATGCAACCATTTACAAGTGTCCACAGAGAGCTCACAATGACGGGAAATGCTTGTTTCACACCACCGTGTATGCTCGAAACAGAAATAAAGGCTCTACTGGACGGACCACGAACTCCCCACTCCTTATTTTATATATATTATCTCATTAAACCAACAGCCGACAGCCCATGTTTTATTATCATTCCATCCAGGAAGGTGGAGAAACCGAGAATCAGAGAAGCTAAGTCACTGGCCCAATGACTAAGCATAGAGCCAGGTTTAGAACCTGACACGTCTGACTCCAAAACCCGCATTTCACTTTCACCACAGTACGGAGCAAACAGCAATGACCAACACAAACGGATGGAAGGAAAGAGATCACTGAATCCCATCTGCATTCGCGGAGTATGGGCATTTTTAAAAGGTGTTTTGCATTTATCCGGAAGGATGGTACTTTTCCTTCCTAATGAAGAACATTAACCCTGATTTGTAAAGTCCCTTCCCATAGGACATCCCAGCAAACAGGAGGCCTCTGATGGACCTCGTGGCAAACCCTGATTCCCACCTGGGGTCACGGGCTGAGAACCCAAGCGTCGCCACTCTGTGGTCCACGTGAGGTGGGCTGCTTATCCACCATAAGAAATGAGACTCGACTTGTTCAGCTGTCTCCTCAACCCTCTCGGGCTGTTGGCCAGCTCTAGCCAGACTAGCACCAGAGGGAAACAAGGCCCTAAGAAATAAATGCAAGCTGGGTGGCTGAAAACAACAGAAATTGATCCTTTCTGAAATCAAGGCATCAGCAGCGCCCTGCTCCCTCCAGAGGCTCTAGGGGACATTCCACTCTTTGCCTCTTCCAGCCCCTGGTGGCACCGATGTCATATCACCCTGGCGTCTGCCTCTGCCTCCTCTCATTTCTGTCTCTCCTCTGTGTGTCTCTTCGAAGGACACTTGTCATTGGATTTAGGCCCCACCTGGATAATCCAGGACGATCTTGTCTTCAGACCCCCCTTAATTTAATGACATAGACAAGACCCTTTTTCTAAGTAAGGTCACATGCAGGGAATTCAGATGTGCATATATCTTTGGGGGAAGTTAACCGTTTAGCCCACTGTAGAGACATCCCTCCTTCTAGCCCAGGGCTCACGACAAGAGACCATGGAGACGAATGTTAGAGTCACATTTGTGGCATCACTTGTCCCAAGTATCGGCAACAAGTGTGGAATCACCCACACCAAATGAAGAAAAGTCTTCTGTGAGTTGGAAAAGGACGGAGAACGGTAAGCTCCTCTCTCCTTGTCTCCCAAACCAAGCAGGCAATGACTGACTATAAATGAAGCCGTGTCCCTTTAAGTTCCTGAGGCCCCAAACCTTGAAATCTCTCTTTAATTGTATGGTAATCGTTCGGGGCTTTGTCGGGGAAGGATGACAGGAGTAATCACCCGAAAACAGATTTCTAGGTAATTTATACTTAGTCAATCCAAACCTAATTCCTGAGTGACCTATACTGTGCCTAAGGAGCCTGAAATAATCATGTATTTACCCTTTACCCTGAAATTAGATGGTACTTACTATGCAATTATCCAGCCACTAAGTGACAATTACCATGTAATTAAATGGTCAGTGGTTACCATATTATTAAATAGCATTGACATGATATTCGTTCCACAGAAGCTTGCACGGTCGCCACAGAATTAAATTCCCCATCAAGAAATTACAGCCATTCCTGGGAAGTTCTGCTTTTTGCTTGGATGGCTTTCAAGTTGGCAGAAATTCCCAGGGCAGTGTGCCTTCAAGGGAGCCAGGATATGGCCAAAGCTGGGCACAGATATAACATAGCCTCCCGGGCATGCGTCCTTTGCCAGACCGGGGCAGCACCTCTATGGCCCGACTCCAGTCCAGCACGAGGACATGTGGGCAAATTCCTCCATCCTGCTCCAAAACCGTGCTGCAGGGGTGTGCTAGACATCATACCCTTTCTCTCCTGGTGCGGTACCTACACAGGGATGCCGGGCACTGGGAGAGCTGGAAGTCCTGAGCAAGGCAAGAGTTCTGTGTCCGCCTGGGAGAAAGAGTCATTAAATCATCATTATCAGCATGAGCTGGCTCCTAAGTTCCAGGAAGACAGGATCTCTCTCTACCTGCTGTGTTTATTGCCTTATCACCAACACCAGCCCTGGCACATAGTAGATGCTCAGTAAATAGTAGTTGGATTTATTTATTTTTATTCATTCATTCATTCATTCATTCATTCATTCATTGGTATGCATCGACTACATGCCAGCCACTACGCACTAAAACTTTTAAGGACACTGAGATCTGACGGAATCTCAGAGAGACTGAGTCACTTGCCCAAGGTCATTATACAAGCAGTCAGTGGCAGATGCAAGACCAGACGTAGATCTGTCTGCCTCCAAAGCTGTGCTCGTTCTAAGGCACCACAACCTCTTGGCCACATACAGCCTCAAACCACCCTGAACTAAGGAGAACTTGGGGAAGGTAAGGGCTTTCCTAGGATAAATTGCTCTGGGGTGTAAGCAATTTATGCAGAGCAATTATGCAGAGCAACCACGATAGTTTATGTCAGCTGTGACTTACATTCAGTAGAGAAAGAAAGTAAGGCTCAGAGAAGCAACTCATCCGAAGTTACACTGCTGGTAAGTTGCATGGAGTTGAACTTGGAAACAGAAGCCATTTGTCCTCCTGGTGTAACTGGAGAGATACAGACTGCCTGCCTGAGGTCCTCATGTTTTTACCACTAAAATGTTATGTCTTCGGGTCAGCATCATTTCCAGGTGTTACTGCTAAAATGTAACATCTCACTAGCACTCTCTAACACCCTAGATCAAATTACCTTGCCTCCAAAGACAGATTCAGCAGGGGGCAGGGAATGAGACCAGACGGGAATGGATAGAATTTGAAGTTGTACAGAGAAAAAGATTCAGGCAATCAGTACCAAGTAAGCCTTATCTTGAAAGTCAACTCTGATCAATTGATCATAGTTGCCTGAAGCACTACGTTGTGAAGCTTTCCGAGGTCGCATCAGCGCTCAGCAGGATAAAGTATCATAATTGATTAATGATGTCTGCCGTGGACACTAACTCTGGAGTGGCTGAACTTGGGCCAAGTATTTACCATCTGTAATCTAGTCTGTGGGATTCTACAAGGTCAGGGGCCTTAGCAGTTGTAGGGACCAGAGAGAAGCCAGTGCATGAGGCTGGAAGCCCGACTAACAGTAAGCAACCAAGGACACTGTTTTCCTCAAATTCAGGTACTCAAAGGAGAAAGTGGAAAGTCTCGGTAAAATGAACATAGTTGGGAAACCATCTCAGTTCTGCGGTTAATTAACTGTAAGCTTTTGACCCTATCATTGCCCCCATCTGGGTCTCTGAAGGTATTTGAGCAGCAAATCTCCAAACCACTTCTAAGTTCAGGATTCTGAAGTCTACCATGCATTGCACTGAATTGAGTGAAAAGAAGGGAAGGAGATAAGTGGGTAAACGCTGATCAAACACACTTTTAAATCTCTATTAGTGGGGTTTCAGATACAAGGTGGAAAGTGATACTTTCATTTTGGCCAAGTTGAGTGTTAGACATCAATTCAACACTCAAGTAGAAATGTCCAGCAGGCGGTTGATATGTAAGTCCAGCACCCAAGGCATGTGTCTGGGTAGAAGAAATAAATTTGGGAGTCATCAATAAACAGATGAAGCTTGGTAAGCTCCCCTGAGGAGAGAATGTAGCTGGAGAAGAGGGCCAGAGGGTAGTCCCACATTTAGACTTTAGGTGGAAAGAAAAGGAAGATTCTACACCGACTGAGAAGGAATGCCCAGTGAGGTAAGGAGAGAAGCGCAGGACTGTCACAGAAGCACAGGAAGAAAGGGTTTCAAGGAGGAAGGCGTCAGCTGGTCCAATGCCACTGAGAAAGAGAGGCACAGGCAGGACGAGAATTCGCCTCGGCAAGTCACATCCAGCATTAGTGACCTTGATAAAAAACTGTTTAAGGGAGAGATGGGGACAAAGCCTGATTGGCGTGAACAGATGAGACACTGGGAGGTGGGGAGGTAGGGACAGCAAGCATGGACACGATGCCTGGCTTCAAGGGACACATGACCCAAAACTCATTGTTAGCTCGTAATGTTTATGAGAGAATGTATGTGAAGGGTCTATCATAGCACTTGATCTAGGAGGTGCTCAAAGATACAAATTCCTTTCCCTTTAATCCACCTGCATTGAATGTCTGCCATTTTCCACAAAGATGCCTTTCTGACCACTTGTCAGGGCTCTCCATCAGATTCTAGTATTAAAGTCCTTTGTCTTGACCTTGGCCCTGGGGGAAACTAATAGACCTGCAAGGCTTAGCCCGCACATCCGTTCACCTCCTATAGCCTCATCAGGCCAGCCACCACTAAGGCCAGATGACGCCTTCTCCAAGGAGAGGAAATTAATCACGTAGGAATGACTTGGAAAGAGCCCTGCCAGGGCGGGTATGTGAGAGCCCCATAAATACTGCCGTAAGGGCTGTCATCCTCAGCCACAGATTCTACTGTGCCTCCTGTAAGACCTTTATAGTCAATATCCTTGTGCTACTGCACAAATGTGGTTCCTGATTATTCATCCTGCTTTCCTGCAGCAGGGACAGCAAACCATCTGGGAAGCTGGTGATGCTCATACTGGCCAATCCAGTCCATCCATTAATTTGTTCAACACACATTTCCTGAGCACCCATAGCTTCTGCAGATCACTATACTCCACACTGTGGGATCTACAATGAGGTGTATGACATTCGTGCAAAATTCATGCACATTCGTGGAACATCTACGAGATGCCAGTATTCTAGATTCTGAGTATCATTAGTGAGAAAGACAAACAAAAATCCCAGCCTTCATAGAGTTTATATTCTAGTAGCTCTGGGACTCCGGCTCCGTAGCCTTGTAGATCGGGTCACAGAAAGGATAACAATTAATAGGAAGGATGAAATCCCCAGAGACCAGAGCAAATGATTGAATGTCTACCCAAAGGTTCAGGCGGTAAAAGCATTAGCAGTCATCCACGGTGCGATCACCCAGGTGTGGAAAACTTCCGGAAGAGGGTGGAAGTGGAACAGAGTCTTAGACGATAGAAAATTTTGACCAGGGGGCGCCTGGGTAGCGCAGTCATTAAGCGTCTGCCTTCGGCTCAGGGCGTGATCCCAGCGTTCCGGGATCGAGTCCCACATCGGGCTTCTCTGCTGGGAGCCTGCTTCTTCCTCTCCCTCTCCCCTGCTGTGTTCCCTCTCTCGCTGGCTGTCTCTCACATAAATAAATTTTAAAAATCTTTAAAAAAAGAAAATTTGACCAAGGAGGATGAATGGAGGAGGCTTGCCAGGAAGGCCAATTGAGAGCACCAGATCCTCACCACTAGACCACCAGGGAGCGTCAAGAGAAAAAAAGCAAAAGTAACAAGATGGAGATGAGCAAGGGTATTCAAGGCACGTAAGTGAGAGGACTAGCGGGACAGGTTGAGGAATGATGATTGAGAAGCTTCAAAAGCAGCCCGAGGAGTTTGGGCTTGGTTCGTTTGCCTGGAGCCACGGCGGGAGTCTAAGCAAGGAGGGGAAATGATGAACACAGTGCGTGAGGAGGAGCTCTTTGTGCGAGAGATAAAGGAAGGTAAAAGCAAAGGGAGTCCTATGTTCTCATCCCAACCCTGTGAGAGATGCCCTACATACAGGATCTCGTGTTTTCTTCTAAGTTTTTAAAATAATTTTTAATTTGGAAACAACCACAAATTTACAGAAAAGTTACAAGTACAGTTTTTTCCCCAACCATTTGATTGGAAGACCCATCACCTCCAAGTCCTTTTGTGTTGAGTTTCCTATGCAAAAGGATATTCTCCCACATAGCCATGATATAATTATCAAAATCAGCGAGTTAAGATCATTACCATCATTTGATCTCCAGACCAAGAACGCGCTGTGGGTGGTCATCAGGCATGATGAGTAAAATAGAAAAGCCAGACCAGCTTTGGCTCTAAAAATCCCTGATGAAGCACCACGGGCTCTAGCCTTCATCTCTAACTTGCAGTGACAGTAGGGGACTAGCACATAGCTTTATTTTAAGAATTAAACAAGATATGACCTATTAAGTGTTTAGGACAGGGCTGGTTCTAAATAAGTACTCAATAAATGTTAGCTACTGCCTAATGAAAAACAACTCTGGACCTGGTAAGAGGGGACTTTATTTGAAAGGATTAATGTAAGACAGAAAAGAGACTATTGCAATTGAGAGAACATTCCAAGCACGAGATCTACAGAGATCTCAAGGGGTGGGGAGAAAAAAAGCTTTTCTTTTATCGGATGAAATGAGGGGCACCTGGGTGGCTCAGTTGGTGAAGCGTCTGCCTTTGGTTCAGGTCATGATCTCAGGGTCCTGGGATCTGAGCCCCTTGTTGGGCTCCCTGCTCAGAGGGGAGCCTGCTTCTCCCTTTCCCTCTGCCCCTCCCCCCTGCTCCTGCTCTTTCTCTCTCTCTCAAATGAATTTTAAAAATCTTAAAAAAAAAAAAAAAAAGATGGAATGAATCAGGCTAGGAAAAACCAGGCTTGGGGAAATAGGATGAACAGGAGAGACAGGTAGAACTGTCCAGATCTGACAGTAAATCAGAGACAACAAGGCAGGGGGGATTTCTTGAATCTTCACTATTTTCCAGGATCACGGGGCTCCCGTAAAATTCAACATCGTCCCAATGGTGAAAACCCATTTAATCCCTGGGAGCCTCTGCGTCCTCCTCTGCAGAATGGGGTAGTAACTGTTACTTCCCAGGACAGCTGTGTCACTTAAATGAGACAAAGGATGCCATGTGTCAACCACAGGTCCTGGTGCATGGTGAGCGCTGAATACTGTTTATTTTTTTTTTAATGTTGCATATCCACTAAGTATCAAACACTGCTCCGCAGCACAGGAATGAAAAACAGCTCGCAGATGCTTTTCTGCACTGAGTCAGACAAGGCCGGGAGTAATTGAGCCTCTGGGATTAGGCCCCGATAAATTGTAATAGAGAAGAGAATCAATGCCAGGGTCTTGCCTGCTGGCTGATGTTGAGCTAACATTGCAGCTGCTGGACGGATCATCCCCACCAACCCTGCCGGCCAGTCAGAGCAACCATAACTAGTATCCCCGCCCCCCACGCCCCAGCCTGCCTGGCCGCACAAGGGACTGCGGGAAGACACGGACAGCCTCTATCCCATCCTTGCTGCCTGCCTGTAGGCACTGAGAGGAGACAAGTTTGATCACCTCCCTCATCCCTCGGCTGTGCAATTCTACGCCACAGGCGGTCTGAAATTAACACAGCATGGTGTTCAGGAAAATTCCAGCAGCTTCATCAGTCTTCCCAGACACAGAAAACTGGCGAATGCACTCACTTCCATTCTGGGGCTGGAGGCTGGGCACACGCTCCGAGTCCACCTTCCCCGCGGATGGTTGGTGGCTGGGCAGGGCAGCGCACGAATGCTTCTGCATGCGAACCCAGCAGAGGACCGGCGACCTCAGACACTCCCCATGGCCCCCGCAGTCATCTTGCCCCATGACACTGCAAAGCTCGCCTTGTGAGTGCTGGTGTAAATATAGCTCCCTCGGGGCAGCCAGCGGGAGCCGTGCCCACCAGCATTCCTGCTCTTCGCACGCTACTTGGTTCCACTCCTTGGAGCCGGTCCGCCACTCCAGCCTCAGTATTCACAGGGCTCTGGGAAGCAGGGCCAACTTGCATTTTTGATGGTTTTGTTCCTGCCCTCTCGGCCCTGCAGACACCATCTCTAAGGAACTCCTCCTTGGGCGCACCTGGGTGGCTCTGTCGGTGAAGTGTCTGCCTTCGGCTCAGGTCATGATCCCAGGGTCCCACTTTGGGCTCCTTGTTCTGCGGGGAGCCTGCTTCTCCCTCTGCCTCCCGCTTCCCCTGCTTGTGCTTGCTCTCTCTCTCTCTGTCTCTGTCAAATAAATAAATAAAATCTTGGGAAAAAAAAGATTTTATTTACTTATTTGAGAGAGAGTGCATGAGCTGGGGTGGGGGGCAGAGGGAGAGGGAGAAGCAGACTCCCTGCTGAGCAGGGAGCCCAATGCGGCCCTTGATCCCAGGACCCTGGGATCATGACCTGAGCCAAAGGCAGATGCTTAACTGCCTGAATGACCCAGGCATCCCTAAAATCTTTTTTTTTAAGATAAAAAGATTTCCCTAATTTATTTTTCTATTCTCGGTGTTTATGTCCATGTCTGTCATAAAGTAGATTCTTAGCAAATAGAGATACAAACATGGGAAGATACACACTAAGCATTGGTGAAATCGAATGAATTAAAAGGATATCTTGGAGACTGCTTAGGGGATCTAGGTTCAGTTGGGGGAAAGTGACCCCAGGTGAGTTTGTACAGCAGTTACCTTGATACCTTCCCCTATCTGACCAAACACAGCTACCAAACAGTTATTTCTTTGATGCCTTCCTTCATTATCAGGTTACCTGCTGCTGTGCCGCCTGGGATCAGGCCTCTACCCCAGGACTTATGCCTGGAAAATGAGCCTTGAGGATATCTCTGTGACTGAGCAGCGATCAGCAGGAGAATGTGGAGTAACAGACTTTGCATCAGACAAAGTGCACCATGCAGAGCAGGGGACCGCAAGATGCTAGGACAAGAGACCACTGCAGTACCAACCGGGACAGGTCTCTCTGACACCTACCAGCCAAATGTCTAGTTGTCCTCAAGGGCAAATTTTTAATGGTAGTGACCAAACAACAAGGAGTACACGTGGAGCCTGGGGCAGCCCCTGTAAATTCGGTTCCAACATGGTGTGGGAGCTGGGACATTTCAGAGCTGCAATCAGGTGGGGAGCAGCAGGTGCTGCCTCTCCTCATTCATCCTGTCCCTGGACAGCAGTGAGGCTCTTCAGGGCAAAGGGCTTCCCGAATGCACTAGGGCTTCCCAAATGTTCTGGATAGAAGGACCTCAGTTGCCTCCAGATAGATCTGGTTTTTGTCTTTGATAAGTCATTGAGAGCTGGATTTGGGAACTCTTGGCTGAAAGAGTGGAAGGAAGATCCAAGACCAGTAAAAACAGCCACTCCTAAAGCCATCTGGTCACCTGCATGATCACTGTTTTCCCTCTTTCATTCCCTCTGACAGCAAGATATAAGCGGTGGCTTGACGTCAAGTCTACCCAAGGGAGGAGCAAGGGTAAAGTAAAGGTGGGAACACAAACCCATGTTGGTTGAAAACTTGCTGAGTGAGAAACCCTTTGAATGCATTGCCTCATTATTCCTCCCTCCAAACCCTTGAAGAAGTGCTATTTTCATGCTCCGTTGTATACTTGAGGGAATTAGGACTTGGAGGACTTTAGCAATTCACCCCAGGTCACACGACCAGTACGGGGGAAGAGCAGGGACTTGAATCCAGGTTGATTGAATTCCAGAGGTTAAATTCTTCACCATCAGACTAGCCTCAAACACGACAACATCTAAACTCTCAACAGCTCTAGCAGATATTCTGGTGGGTGGAGTTTACAGACATTAGTCCAAATCAGATTGAAAGAGTCTCTGTGAATTGACTCTCTTTGGATCTCACACCTCCTGCTAACTCCCATCATAACAGATGGGGAGGGGATAAGATCTGCTTGGAGCTTTCCAAGGAAATCCAAAAGCTGCCTTCTCCTCCTCCACTCTCCTAATGCCCCCTAATCCCAGAGATAATCAGAACACCAAAGGATGAGGTTGAATTCCAAGGGACAGTGCCAAGTTCCCAGGGCCGAGGAAGACCTATGCAGACTCTCAGACTTGGAGGCAATCAGCCAAAGCCCAATGGGCAAAGTCAAAGCATGAAGGAGGTTGCCTAATTGGGCCTTCCCTTCTCTCCACACTCTCACCCTAAGAGCTGGTTCCATGGCTTAAAATACTGGCTACATGCTAGAGATTCTAGGCTCCAGACACACATATCCAAAGTGGATGTCCCACCACCGGCGCGTCAAATGTAATGTGTCCTCAACAGAATTACAAAATTTCCCATCCAAATCTGTCCCTTCTCCCTCCCGCCCAGGCTTCCCCATCAGGAACAACACTCCTGTTCATCCAGATACTAAAGCTAAAGTCCTGGGATTCAATCTTTCCAATTCAACTTCTCATTACGAAAAAGTTCAAATACATAAAAGTGAACAGAATAGTGTAATGAACCCCCTCATACCCATGACCCAACTTCAACAATTACCAACTCTTAGCCACTCATTTCATCAATAGCTATGTCCCCTTCCTCCCTCTCAAAGTATAATAGTTGCCTCAAGGAGAAGCACTTGCACAGATGTTCCCATGACCAACTAAACTAGCCACTTTCATTCACGGAACACCATTTCTACTCAAAAGTGTGGCTAATAGACAAACTCTGGTTAGATAGACACAGGTATTTGACACAAATTTTCTCAAAAGTGAATAAAGGGAGCTTGTCATTTCAAGGAAAGCAATTGATAGCCCTCGTTGTCAATGATAAAATTCAACCTTTAACACAAACATTAGACTTTTGGAAAAATTGTATCTGGCACCCTGAGTTTGACAGCTTCCAGATCAGTGGTGATATTAATATTAATTAATATAATATTAATTAATATATGTGAGTTTTTAAATATTGTATAGTGAAATGTGCCAACATTTGGAAGATCTGCATGTCCAGGAAACTGGTATTTACAAATGACCAATGAACAATAATATAAAATCGCACATGGGCAAAAGATCTATTTTAAAGTACAAGACATTATAATATAACAGAGTACGAAAAGTTCATTGAGACAATTACAAATAGAAGCTACGATTTTTTGATGCAATATCAAAGAATATCCACAATGATCTGAAAAAGTCTATTAAAATACTCCTGCCTTGGGGCACCTGGGTGGCACGGTTGGTTAAGCAGTGGACTCTTGGTTTCACCTCAGGTCGTGATCTCAGGTCGTGATCTCAGGTCGTGATCTCAAGGTCGTAAGATAGAGCCCCGCATCTGCTCCATGCTCAGCGGGGTGTCTGCTTCAAGATTCTCTCCCTCTGCCCCTCCCAACTGTGTGCTCTCTCTCTCTCTCTCTCATAAATCAATCAATCAATGAATCTTTAAATTACTCTTGCCTTTACCAACTATGTACCTGTGTGAGGTCAAATTTTTTTCATATGCTCCAACCAAAACAACATATTGCAACAGACTAAATTCAGAAGCAGAAATGAGGACTTTACATCAAAAACTAGGGATGTACTCTATGTTTACTAACATAATATAATAAAAAAAATATTATTAAAAAAAAAAAGAAATGAGAGCCCCACCATCTTCTGCTAAGCCAGGATATCAAAGAGATTTGCAAAAATGTAAAACAGGGGCGCCTGGGTGGCACAGAGGTTAAGCGTCTGCCTTCGGCTCAGGGCGTGATCCCGGCGTTATGGGATCGAGCCCCACATCAGGCTCCTCCGCTATGAACCTGCTTCTTCCTCTCCCACTCCCCCTGCTTGTGTTCCCTCTCTCGCTGGCTATCTCTCTCTCTCTGTCAAATAAATAAATAAAATCTTAAAAAAAAAAAAAGTAAAACAATGGCAGCCGTCTCGTTAACTTTTGAAATATAGTTCTTTTTCACAAAAATGTCACTTGGGTTACAAATAAATACGTATAAACAAATGCTATTAATTAAATATTTTATACATTTGTTTAAGGTTTAATTTCCAACATAGTAAACATCAATGGCTAAATTCGCATTAAAGACGTCCTTTGGGGTCTTCGATAATTTTTAAGTAGATACATGTTCTGAGACCAAAACATTTGAAACACTGCTGATTTGTACTGTCAATATTTCTGTTTGGATCTCTTAAAGATCAGGAGTCTTTTTTTTTTTTTAACAGAATCGCAATCTCACTCTTCAAATGAACAGCTGGCAGCAAAGCTGTCGAGGAGAATGTAGCATTAAAACAGAAGCTGCAACTTGCAAAATATAGCCTGACTCACCAACAGATACTCTGCGCCACACCGAGCCACGGTGTGTGTCCTGGACTATCTAAAGCACAAACCCTCTCGACACCAGTTCCTTCAGACTTCGATCTTCCCGTTAAGACCGGGCACACGGATCGTGGAGACAAACTAATCTGCATACGGATTCCTGAGTTCTAAGGATAAGACCTCTTAGGGCGCCTGGCTGGCTCAGTCAGTAGCGTGAGACTCTTGATCTTGGGGTTATGAGTTCAAGTCTTATGTTGGGTGTAGAATTTACTTTAAAAAAATTAAAATTAAAAAATAGATAAAGATAAGATCTCTCACTGTGGCAGCAGCTTCGAGAAAAACAAAATTCTGGTCAATTCCTGTTAAGGGCATCTATGATTAACTCTAGCCCCCCCAAACTTTAAGTGCCCTTTCCTATGGGGTTCCTTTGAGTACTCTGTGGTTCCCCATGGTGTGCAGTCTCCAGTCCTGCAGCAAGTAATAATCTAGCATTTCTGTAGTACAGCTATGTTCCTTGTGTGACCTACAGCTGATGGGATCTGAGCATTCTAAAATCAAGACATTACCTTCTCTTGCCCAAACCGCTACAACAGCCCCCTACCTAAGTTCCCTATTCTTCTGCATATCAAATTATCCCAACACTCAGCCACTTGAAACAACCCCTTTAACTTGCTCATGATTCTGTCCACCAGGAATTTGGAAAGGGCACAGCAGGGACACCTGTCTCTCTTTCCCGACGTCTGGGGCTCTGCTGGGAAGATGCAGAGTCTGGGGATATCTTGATGGCTGGAAGCTAGTAGCATCTAGAAGCTTGTTCATTCCCATGTCTGGCACATGAGCTGGGAGAACTCAGACACTGAGGTTGCTGACCAGAGTACCTCCTAGGAGCCTCTCCACGTGTTTTGGCTTCCCCACAGCATGGCAGCCTTGGGGGGAAGGGAGTCAGGCTTCTTCCACTGCATTCTATTAACTATGAACAAGTCACAACTTACTCAGGTTCCAGAGGAGTGCAATCCGACGACTTCTCTCTCTCTCTCTCTCTCTTCAGACTTCTCTTGATGGAATCTTAGAAGGTTCTAGAAGAACATGGGGGAAGGGAGTTATTGTTGGCAGCCATATTTGAAGAATAGAGTCTGTCCCACTCCCTTTTAGTTTTGTTGCTCTATCGACCTCCTTTCAGGAGGTAGAGTTACATACTTCTAAAATTAACCAGGTTCTGTCACATCCTGGCTGGAAATGCTTCAGGGGAGTCTCACTGCACTGGGGGGAAGCCAGACATTTTTCCACAGCCCAGAAGGGCCTGCATATTCTAGCTCTACCTATCTGCCATTGTCTTGCTCACTCCCTCCCTCCAGCTGCAGTGCTCCCTCCCTGTTCCTCAGAAGGCTGGCTTCTTCTTGCCCTTCAAGGTTTGCTTAAATGTAACCTCCTCCGGGAAGCCCTCCCTACTGATGCTCCTGCATTGTAGCCCCAGAACCCAGAGTTAAATTAAATGATAGGCTTGATGGACTGAAGATAATATAAACAATTCTGCAGAATCAGAATTCTCTCATGTAGGTCCCAAAATTTGTTCTGTGAAACATTAGTGTAGCCAGATGTTCCTTTGACATTATTTAAAAATAGGAATCCATAGCACACATCCTTATCAAAACTTGACTAAAACAAAGTAGCACAGTTCTAGCATCATGGCTCCAAGTCTATAATATGCTAATTGCGTGCTTGGTCTCCAGGAGAAGGATGGCAGAGGCAGCCGTCCTCAACTTATACACCCACAAAACCTTGTATTTTTTCAAGTAGTATGTCATGCCCCACTTGCAAACGCTTCTCCAAACATTTATGGCCCTAAGGGTACAAAGCCAAGGAAACTAGAGTCCCCAGAAGGTTGTTCTGAGTCTCTGACCCATGTCTTCCGAGTGAGTTACAAATAACAGGAAATCAGTGGAAGGTCCAGCTCTTCTGGGAATAGCCTGATTGGGTGGAATTGAGGTCATACTTTTGACTAATGGTCCTGATTGGCTGTCAGTAACACTCCACCATTGCCATAGTGTCCAGCAAATATATGAGCCTCTCATCTAGACATATGAATTATATTCTTTAGAGCAGTGAGTCATTGAGGCCAGGCTCTGCTGAGGATTGCATTTTTTTTATTGGGCCAAGAACCTTCAGGCTGGCTCCGGGCCTGCTCCCATATAGTAGAAGCATGTCTGCAGCTTCCCAGAAGCAGACCGGCTGGCCCTGGGGATGGGGGAATGGGTTCAACGAGGGGCTGTAACCTGGACAGCTCAAAGGAGGTGATTTGTCTCTGGTGTCCCAACACCAGTTCCCAGAATCCATCTCTGAAACTATCACGAAGAAAAAAGGGTTGCGTTGTTAGGAACCGCTGGTCTTGGATAATGCTTGCTAGAAATTCTTCAGGAGGGTAGATCAGAAAATCAAAACAAAATATTTTAGAGTTTAATTCAAGCTAACCTCCTCTCCCATCCACCTCACTGTATAAGGAGCTGAAGTTTGATAAAAATCCTTCAGTCCTAACGATGAAATCAGCCCATGTTCACAGTAGTGCCGGCAGCTAACATGCGGCCCTTGCTATGCACCAGGCACCATAGAGAACACTCCACAGTCATCCTGAGAGACAGGTATGCACAGTGTCCCCATTTTACAGATGAGAAAACCAAAGTACCAAGTGATTACTGCCTTGCCCGACACCTCACTACTAATCAGCAGAAGAGCAAGGGTTTCAATTCAGGTGTAGCTCACCTTAAAAACCATGCTCTGAACCACTCCATGGCTTCTAACTAATATGACAGCTCAGCAAAACTGTTATAGAACTAGCGTAAGAGCTCAGCAAGGCTGCTGGCCTGTCCCACCTGCCTAGGGACACGGTATCCGACACAAGCTTCTCAATCTTTACTGTGCCCATGAACAACCTGAGGATCTTAATAAAATGCAGATTCTGGTTTGTCTGGGCTGGGGCCTGAGCTTCTGCATTTCTAACACGTTTCCAGACGATGCTAGGTGCAGGCTCCCCAGCCACACTTTGAGACAGTAGTTCTCAAATTTTGCTGAGCATTGTGGTCACCTGAGGAGCTTTTAAATATCCTGGTGCATGGGTCCCAGCCCCTACCAAATAAATAAAAATCTCCAGGGCCAGGCCCAGGTATCCGGAGTTGTGAGAGTTCTCAAGCAATCCCAATGTGCAGCCATTGGGGGTCGTAAGAAGTCCTCAGAATAGTTAGAGGGGGAAGCCAGGTCTCAATTTGCTTCTGAGGTGGGTGAATTTCATAATTCCCTCCATCCTTGTTGGAAGTTCCCCCCAAAATCATTATCCTCCTTGTTAACCCATTACCACCTACAAAATCATGGCGGCCCGGCTCCCTACGAAGTAGCCACCTGGCATAATGGCAGATATCAAATGGTTTTCAAGCCCTCCCCTCCTTTATACACCCTGTTCACCACTCACCCCTCCCTAGGGCTCACCAATATGACCTTGAAGTTGAACCTGGCCATTCCCACCGTGGTCCATCCCCCACCCACCCACAGACGCTCAGAACACCGAGCTGCTTTCCTGCACACCCACTCCACTCATCAGATGGAAAGTGTGAGCGTAAACACCCTGGTATTACCGAAGCAATGAAGCCTGCACCAGCTGTCTGTTTCTCTTGAGTCAAACCAAAATACTCACAGCTGACAAATGGAAGGAAAGGAAGACAGAGAAGTACGTTGAACTTAAAGGCTTTGGAAGGAAGGAAGGAAGGAAGTAAGGAAGGAAGGAAGGAAGGAAGGGAGGAAGGAAGGGAGGGAGGAAGGAAGGAATTAGGACAAAAAAAGGATGTCAAAACAGCCTTATGATATGTATTTGGCTCTGTCTCCCAAAAGCCTACTGCTCCCGTGTGTAGCTTCCCACCCACTGGTGGGGGCCCTATGCACACTCCTCAGAAGACCTTAGTCTCGCTTTTCTCCCTCCCCCCCTCTCTGCATCCCCTTTCCCTCTGGAAGACAAGGAAAATAAATTAAGGATATCTTTTTATCTTTAAGACTTAAATAGATGTTCTTCTCCGTGGAGGCCTGGAGGTCGGTGGCAATAAACTGAGAAACATCCTGGCCTACAGAGAGCAGGGCACGGCGGGCCACCATCTATTCAAACAGGGAAAGCGATGAGGAATCTTGTTGAGAAGTGCCCAGTGATACATCTTGTCAGTAGAAAATACGACCGGAGGAAGAAATCACAAAGGAGGCCCATAGATGCATTCCAGAACATTCGATGCCGTAAACAAACCAAAACTATTTTAACGATGAGATATGAACAACTTGTTCTGGAAAACTGTGTTGAGTCCACCATACTCTGTGCAAAGTGCTCCCCACACCCTCAAAGGGAGGCCTCCCAGTTCGGCCACATGACACACCCCATCACCCTGGAGCTGATGAGACCATAGGAGTCCCTCAGAGTGACCAGCTTATCCCAGTTTGCCTGAGACTTCCCTGGCTTAAGCCTTGAAAGCCTTGTCTACCGTGAACTCCCTCAGGCCCAGGCAAAGCGGGGTGGTTACTCATTCTGCCCCTTCCTCACCTGGGCGTCGGTCCAGGCCAACTGTGAGAGGCCTCTCACCAGGAACTGGGCTCCTCGGTCCTCATTTCCAGCAGCGGAGGCCTCTGTTCTTCCTGAAAGCCTGAGCAATTTCTTCCTCATTTCTCATCTATCCTCGTTGCTCTTCAAAAGCTTTCCAGCCCTGACTTGAGGTTCCTGCAGGTGTTTCCCCTGCGTACTGATGTGACGACTCACCTGGCTATGCCCTAGACCCAGCAGGTGCACCTGTGAGCCTGAGGAACCATGCACTGGTTGGGGAGATTTGAGCCACTTCTATTCGGAGGGGAGAAGGGGCAGAGCGAGCCTACAAAAAAATAAACACTAGGCCAACACATTCATTTTGCTTTAATCACAAAGGAATCACTGAAAGTCATCCATGTGAAACTCTTTGTGACATTACCAGGGCCAAATAGCTGCCTGGCTTCTCCATCCCCCACCCCAAGGTCTCATCTCAGCCCAAACTAACCCTCATTTGGGGCTTGACTATTCCTGGGCTGACAATGACTCCCCAATGCCACCATGCCACTCCCCAGGGCACAAGCAGCTCCAAGAGATTTCAGATGTGCAGAAAAGAGGAGAGCCCTGTGAGCTGTGGGTCGGCGGCAGTGACACCGGCCTGGACCCCCTCAATCTTAATTTGGAACCAAAGCCAGGAGACAGCCAAGACAAAACAGCTGAAGAGCAACACAGTGTCCTCAGGGTAACCCCTGAGTGTGGCCTTCAAGACCAGGCTCTGAAAGGGAATGATGGCATACCAAGGGCAGACCCCTTCTGCCCCCCACGACCCAGAACAAAGGGGAAAGATGAGAGGTGTGTTTTCACGGATGCCTCCACCAGGGCCTGGGAGGTCACAGCTACTGGGAGCTCGGGGGCTCAAGGGGGTCTCAGGTGTGGGTCCTTAAGGGGGTGCCTCTGCCTTGTCCGGCATTGCTGCTAATGCCACAGAAAACGATGTGGCCAAGCACACGGATGCCAATGCCATGAAATGTTAGAAAAGCGGAACGGTACGCGGGCTGCTCTAATTTCCCCAGCAATACTTCCAGCTCCAACCCTTCAGACCCTTCACGCTGACCCCATGGAGCTGAACCCCCCAGATGTGCCCTACTGCCTCCTACTCCCGAACATGCTGTGGTTGATCAAAATAATCATCATGGCTAACGGTAGCCCCAGAACTAGGATTGGACCCAGGCCTATCTGACTGCAAGCTACATCTGTTTCCTTGCCCCATTCCTCAGGCTGCAGGCTCCCTTGATGTCACCCCCCCAGGAATGCCCACCAATCCCTCGAGGTCTAGGAGCAGCTCCCTGACCCTGTACGGTCTGGGCACACATCTGCTGCTTGGCACCCTTCCTTGAACGGGGCTTACTCTTCTCCCAGCCCTTACCACACTGGGTACCACATAGGTCAACTCGTCTCTCCTGCAGCCCCCCAGTCGTAAGGGCCCACGGGGGCTGGAAATTTGCTTTGACCGTCCTCACATGCCCAAAGTCAACGACATTGCAAATGCTGCTACATGCGCCCTGCGAGGTCAAGGGTCAGAGTCTATGCCGACGTCCGTCACCCCCGTATACCTCGTGCGGAAGACACAGCGCATAGTAGGAGCTCACCAACATTTGCCCAGTGCGTACTTATGGTCGAAGGAATGATGTGCCTTCGATCGCGTTTGGGACTTCACTGTTCACAACCCAAATACTCTTATCAACGATGGAAACATTTCTCAAAAGTTTCTTTTACCTCCCTCCCTGTGTTCTTTTTTTTTTTTTTTTAAGGGTCGGATCAAAGCTTAACTCTGTGTGACTGTGACAAAACAGACTCATTTTGTGACACTGTGTGAATAGCTCCCAGAATCAGAGTCTCCACCCTAACTGGCCACCACTCAAGACGATGCCCATTCAGGTGCACTCCACGGTCCAGCCTGTCTGTTCATTATTCCGTGTAGCCTTATGGCCCGGGGCAAACTCTCCCACCAAATAGGCGTGTTTTCAGTGCCAACTGTGAGCAGAACAGTGTACAAGGTGTTCTGCAAAAACCTAAGATCAATAGTCACTCTCGAGGACTTTACAAATAGAAGATCAGAGGAGACATTTACTAATAACTATGACATATGGGAAAGAGGTTCCCTGGTGGGAGGACGGGTTGCTATGGGAAGACACAGACGCAGGAGACGCTCTGAAGTTGGACGGCCTGCAGAAGAGTGGGATTTTGACAGGGGTGGGAGAAAAGCGTGCATTCCATGAGGGAAGAGCCACAGAGTAATTATAAAGGGAACCGAGGCGGGGAGCACGCGGGACACCTTTGCAGATACCGTGTGTGCAGTGAGGGTCCAGAGAAGAATCCTGGAGGGGGCGAGGTGAGCCAAGAACTGCAGACCTTTGAAAGGCTTCACAAGGATGGGATGGAAAAACAGGTACTGTATGATGACTAACATAATGTAATAAAAAAACATTAAAAATAAATAAATAAATAAATAAATAAATAAATAAATAAATTCAAAAAGAAAAAGAAAAAAAAAAGAAAAACAGGTTTGACTAGGAGAGGGGGCAGAGCTGGACCTGAAGCTGTGTTTGCTTGGGCTTCAAAGAGAAGCTGGCAGGTCTCAGCAGCAATGGAGGAAGCATCTCCAGACCTACCTCGGGGGCTAGAGAACCTCTTAGGGAAGAGAGTCAGCTGGCACGTGGCCGAGAAAGGGGCAAAGAAAGAGAACAGATGGGAAATACTCCCCAGATGTGGCCACTCCCAAGGTCCTGGGGCCCAGCCCCCTCATGGAGACCTGAGTCCCAGTGTGCAAGGGGGATGGTTTCTTTTCTATCTCCGTGAGAATCTGCAGCAGACAGGCCTTTTCTGGCGTGAGAGGTGACAAGGTGGCTCCCTCCAGAGCACATGCCTAGGACAGGAGTCGAGCCAACAACTTCCGGGACACAGGTGCACACACCCGACTCCTTTAGGCCCCTTGACAGGACTCCGAGAAGGACCGAATCTCCCATCTAGCAGAGGAAAACAGATTTAGGGGAATCCTGTTATATAACATAATTGTGCCCCCACTTTTAACTCCAGGCTGCAGTTCTCTGGCAAAATGTTTGTGGCTGATATGTGATCTCATTTTTTTTCCAGCAAGCACACCTCTTTCCCGCACTCTTTCAACCCTTCCTCTCCTTAACCCCATTCATCCTGAATGGCACCCCCCCAAGAAAAATCGAAAAGGAAGCTTAGCCCTTATATAAACTTTAAAGAATGTGCTCAATATCTTGCTTAAGCATGATAAGCTCTAGCAGAAATAAGAATATCTAAAGTAAAGGGTTCAATTAAAATCATTTGCTCTCACATTCAAAATTCTTTTCTCCCTGATTCTTAATTCTCGCTCATAGAGATTTCTGAAGATTATCCTTCCATTCCTCTAAGCAACGGTATCATTTGCTGTCCTTCCAGCTTTTCCTGTCTCTTGTCCCTAAAACTTTCCATCAGCTTTATGTGCCTTGTGATTAATGATGACTTAAGAAGGGTGTTATAACAAATACGAGCGGCGTGGCCCACTTGGATTTGAGGCCCCGAATCCTGGGAAGGGTTTCCTACTGATTACACCCACGGATAATGGAGATGACCACTAATCTTTGCGGCTTCTGCTGGTCCCAGGAGATCCCAAAGATCATCTTGGTGATTTACTACGATCGTAAGAGAGGGTTCTCTGTGCACACAGCGGGGAGACAGGTGGCTGTGCTGGGGACACACAGATCCCATCAATATGGTGTCTGTGACTATCTGTAGCAGGGAATGAACGTGTCACCTTTGTAGATGCCATCATTCCAGGAGGGTCAACGAGAGTAAAAAGTGCAGGCCTCTCCCCACTGAACAATTCATCTTTGCTTTGTGATTTGCTCAGTTCTGTAGGATATTAGATGTTTTGCTTTGAAAACCAGAAAAAATATGTATGTATATACCGTCCACCAAATCCTCCCTCGTCCCAGCACTGCCCTGGATGGCACACTTCTTGGGGACAGGATATGTGAGCAGACACGGTGCTGGATGCTAGGAACAGACGGAGAAGCAGCACAGACTGAGCCCCGCTCTCTCAGAGCTGTCACAGTGGTGGAGGGCTTGGATCCAAAGAAGTATATAAAGAATGACAAAATGTGGTGTTGTGATAGAAATAACCCAGGGGTTAGAAAGGGGAATGTGAGAGGTAGGGCATTTTTTGGACAGACAGGGGCAGAGGTGAAAATTAAGCTGAGACTTGCAGTATGAGGAGTCACCCATTTGAAGAATGGAACATGGAACCTTCCAGAAAGAGGGGAGAAAGGAAAGCATGAGAAAATCTGAGCTAAAAAGGGTTTGGGCGTTGTGTTCCCAAGCTGGAAACAAGGCCAGTGTGGTTGGAGCATAGGGAGCAAAGGACAGGAGGACAGGGAGGGGCAGATAAGGACCAGCATGCCGGCTACATTCAGTGATTTGAATTTCATCATTAATGCAATAGGAAGCCATTGAAAAGTCTTGGCAAAAGAATGACATGATCATATATACATAACCAAAACTATTCTTGCTGTGTTAAACACGGACCGTAGGAGGGTAGGTAGGAGTGGAAATGAGCAGAGCAGGAGCTTTGCAGGACTCCTCCCGAGAAGATTTTCTTGGACTAAGTCAGTGGGATATAGAAATTGGGGTGAAATGGTTGGAATTGAGCCATGTGACAAACTTGGGTATAGGCTATAATGAGGAGAAAAAGACAAATCACAGCATCCCATACATCTGCGACTCAGATTACTGTGTGGCTGGTCGTGCCATTGACAGAGTGAGGGCCAGAGGGACTGGGACGAGCTTTATAGAAACCGTGTTGTGGATATGACATGTCTACAATATGA
Organism: Ursus americanus; assembly: GCF_024610735.1. Classification (NCBI taxonomy): domain Eukaryota; kingdom Metazoa; phylum Chordata; class Mammalia; order Carnivora; family Ursidae; genus Ursus; species Ursus americanus. The sequence goes on from NC_142154.1 coordinate 8,925,381, forward strand.
GATACAAGACGTTAGAGCAAAAATAGCAAGGGTTCAGTTTGGGATGTGGGTCTGGAGCTCAGGCAGAGGTCTGGCTGGAGATACACTTTTGGGAATCTTGGTTTGAATGGTGATCTTTAAGTCTGGAGGAAGAGATGATACTCCCTAAGGAAAGAATGAAGAGAGGAACCAGGAGGTGTGGCTTCCAGCCTCAAGAAAACCCCAAACTTTGCAGGTCAGGAAGAAAAGACAGTAAGGGTGACAGAGAAGTAGCCAGTGAGGTAGCAGGAAAACCAAAATAACCCAAAATCAAGGAGAACAAGAATCAAGGAGGGGAGAGTGAGTGTGAGCCATGCTGGATGCTGAGGGAGGCAACTTATGGAAACGGAGTGACCAGAGACTCTGACAGAAGTCTTGGGGGGGTGAAGGCAGAAACCAGGTGGAGCTGTTGATGAATGAGGACCAAGAGTGGAGAAGCTTCTCAAGAAGACTGGTGATGCTGGGAGCAGAGAAATGAAGCACAGCTGGAGGATGAGTGTCCAGTAAGGCTACTGTGAGACAGAGAATCCTCGGGCAAGAATGAGTGTGCAAAGAGGGGTTCAGGAGGGAGGAGACAGAGGGGCTGACAGAAGGATTGCGCCAAATACAGGTGGGCGCTTAGGTGGGCACAGTTACATCTGAGCCTGTGTGTCCTCAGGGACATGCAAGGTGGGCACATCGGGGGAGAATGGCAGTGGAGGGGGGGGCCACAGACAGCCCAAGAGGAGAGTCTGCATTCCTCTCAAGACAGTTGAAGATTTTGTATTTAAAGTGAATCCATAATTAATTAAGTAATTAATTAACTTGAATCCAGGCAGCACTGTGGTGTGACCTCCTCTGGCCATGTCCAACAGCTCAGTGTGGGAACTATGATACGTAATCATATGAATCACCCTGGCTGGGCCATGGTGTCCAGATATTTGGTCAAATATTATTCTGGATGTTTCTATGAAGGTTTTTTTTTTTTTGGATGAGATTAATATTTAAATCAGTGGCCTTTGAGTAAAGTAGATTGTCCTCCATAACATGGGTGGGCCTGATCCAATCAGTTGAAGGCCTGAACAGAACAAAGCCTGACGTCCCCTGAGCAAGAAGGAATTCTGCAGCAGATTGACTTTGGATTGAACTGCAACATTGGCACTTCCACAGGTATCCAGTGTGATGGCATAGCTTGTAGATTGTGGAGTTGACAGCCTCCATAAACATGGCAACCAGTTTCCTAAAATCTCTCTCTCTCTTTCTCTGTCTCTCTCTCTCTCTCTTTATATATATGCCTACTATTGATTATATTTCTCTGGAGAACCCTGACTAGTACAGGAACCAAGATGCTCATGGAAGCCAATCCAGAGCTAGAAGTGAGGGACAGAGAGATGAGGAGAATTTCAAGCAGGTGGTTCGAGTAAACACTCCCTTATTCATGCAGTGCACTCTCTGGATTCATAAGGACTCTGATTTGCTAAGGAGACCACTGGACTGGGAAAAGCAAAGCTGGGTTGGAATCACATCCTGGTATTGAGTGGAGGATGGACCCATTTCTCTCCACCTGTGATGTTCCTTTCACCAGGAAGACCTTTCTCCTCTTCCTTCTGGAGAGATCTTCCCAGTCTGCGGCTCATCCTGAGCCAGAGGTTTTGTGGATCTCAGGAAGAGGCAGGGATACAAAATGGTTCAAAACAACCCCTTCTCAGGATCGTTTCCATGTGTCCCCTATTCAAGAAGTCCACAGTATAAGCCCTCATAACCTTCTCGGCAAGTGGGACCACGGACAGCATAACAGAGCCACAGTCAAAGATTGAACGAAGGTGACCAGCGAGGATGTTAACCTTACAATCCTTTCACCAAATCACAAAATCGGCTCTGTGCTCTTTGTCGCCTCGCTGGTAAAAGAGGGATCCCCAGCACTCAATGATACAAGACAGCCAAACACACAACGCCCAACACTGGAGATTGACAGCAGCTTCTGAGTCACACATACTCACAGCCCAGGGAAGGAGGACTCTGCACCATGCAGGGAACACACAGGGGTGGCATTCAGGAACAGAGTGAATGACCACATGCTGTGAGCGGCAGGCTCTGCGATGGCGAGAGGGTAAGGTGGCCATTGGGTCTTGCGGGAGCATGTGACTGCTTTGTTTGAACAGCTTCTTGCGTTGGCTGGAACAGGAGACCATCATCCTGGGGGTGCTGCAGGAAGCAGCTGACTGGGCTGGTAGGGCAGAGACTAGGGGGGACCATTTCCCAGCTGTTTGAAGGACACATCTGGTGAGGACTTTGGGGTCCCATAAGGCTCCCAGATGTCAAGGCGGCAGCAGCACTTGAAATGTTACATCTTGCCACGCAGAGCTCCAAATCCCTCTTTTTAAATGTTGTGATTATCTTGTAAACAGCACATTTATAATGAAATATTTTGGTATGTGTTAAAGGAATTAATGAGAAATGTAAATATTTGAAATATACCATAATTCATTTTTTTAAAATGTCTACCCATATGTCTTAGTCAGTGCAGGCTGCTGGAGCAAAATACCATAGACCGGATGGCTTAAACAACAGAAATTTGTTTTCTCACTCTTCTGGGGGCTGGAAATCCAAGATCAGGGTGCCGTCATGCTCAGGTTCTGATGAGAACTCTCTTCCTGCCTTGCAGACGGCTGCCTTCTCACTATGTCCACACGTGGCCAAGGCAGAGAGAGGGCACTCTCTAGAGTCCCTTCTTATAAGGGCACTAATCCCATCATGAGGGCCCCACCCTCATGACCTCATGTGAACCCGAGCATCTTCCAATGACCCCATCTCCACCTACTATCACACAGAGGCTCAGACCTTCAAAATATGAATCTGGGGAGAACACAATTCCGTTTCTTGCGGTGCACAGTGGGAAACCACTCAATAATACAAAAGAACAAGCAACTGATAACACACAGCCATGTGGGTGAATCTAGAAAACATAACACTAAACCAGACACAAAACTATCTATTTTATGGTTCCATTTACACAACATTCTACAAAATGCAAAACCATAGGACCAGAGAAACAATTAGTAGGTGCCAGGGGCAGATTTACTACAAAGGGGCACGAGGGAATTTTTTTGGAGCAATGGATGGAATTGTTTTATATCTTGACCATGGTCATGGTTATACCACTATAGGTATTTATCAAAGCTTATCTAGGTACACACTTTAAAAAGGTGAATTTTATTGCATGTGAATTATTCCTTAATACACCTGACCCCCTAAAAAAACCACCTTCCTTTTTTCTTTAATTTATTTTATTTTATTTATTTGAGAGAGAGAGAGAGAGCACAAGCAGAGGGGAGGAGCAGAGGGAGAAGCAGACCCCCCACTAAGCAGAAAGTCCAATGTGGGGCTTGATCCCAGGACCCCAAGATCATGACCCAAGTCGAAGGCAGACACTCAACCGACTGAGCCACCCAGGTCCCCCCAAAAAATCATCTTCCAATTGGATAATGCTTTATAGTTAACGATGCACTCTCTCAGCCATTACTTTGTTGATTTCACAACAACTTGGCCAAGTGGTATTATTACCTTTATAGGAAACAAAGCAATGGCAGGTTGGTGACTTCTAAGCTCATTCAGCCTGAAGGAGATCCTGTCTTCTGAGTCCTAAATGAGACCTCTTCCCTCTCTGCCTGGAAACGCTGCTTGGGCAGTAACGTCAATCACAGCCCCCTCTCCTGCTCTGGCCTGTGCTCTGTGATACACGCTTTCCATTCATCCTTTTATTCTCTTCTCACTACTAAGCTCTAAGCAACCCCCACGCTTCTCAAAACAAATCTAGTTCCAAATAAGAACCCAAGAAACAAAAGTCTAAAAGAATCGCAGGGAAATAAAATAATTATGAGCCCCTTCAAGTAGGGAAGGCTAACAAGACAATGTTCTCCAGTTTTCCAGGTATTTTTTAGTTCATTAGTCTTTAAAATTTTTCAAACTCTCCAGACATTTCCTGAAAGACTCTGTATCCAGCAAATTCGTCACCTTTCTTGATGCCCCGTCCCTCTCCCAGACTTTCCGTTCTGCCCAAAGCACAATCCCTCACTGCCTACAAGTTGATCAGCAAAAGGTGAGAATGCTGGGTAAGACCAAGAGGTCTTAGCAATGGCGCAGTGGACACTGACAGCACTTCCTCCACTGTTTCAGATAAGCCCCGGGGCGGGGGCACAGCCTCTTGCTGCCCCTATCACGGGCACCATCAGCAAGTGCCTTTTCGCCAGAAGAGGAAGGTCGTGATTTGAGAAGAGAACAGATATTTTCTTTGCCCTTGTCATCTGGGTAACTGCAAGCTTTAAAGAGGACTCCATGGCATCCCCACCCCACAGACCCAAACATGATGCTAGCAGATTCTGCTTTGCAGACAGAGGATCTGGGGCAGGAGAGGGAGAATGTCTTGCCTGGCTCCTTGCAGCATGCAGTTAGTAGTTAATATCTATGAAGCACATTCTGTTTGTCAGGAACGCTTTCTATATGGCAATATATCAATGAAACACTTTCTCTATGTCACTTTTATATACATTATCTCATGTAAACCACTTGACAACCCTATTTGATAAGTACCATTAGCTCTGAACCCCATCTAATGCAAGAGAGGAGGTGGGTATTCTAAAGGAATCTGTATGTTTCACTACTCTTCTCCCTTGAAAAAATCCTGTGCATCCACTAATATTTCCCAAACATTTTCTGAGCTTGTACTACATCCCAGGTGCTGTACTAGACGCTTCCACATTATGTTACCTAACAGATGATTTAGAAATTCAGAAACAGCCAATGCATGCCCCCCTCCCCACTTAGCACACATCCCTAACCAATCAGGACACTCGCTCCAGTTGGGTCTAAATGCAGCCTCAGAGCCCTTCTCAACACAGAGCTCCAAAAATTTGCTAAAAATCTGCCAGCATCACACTCGAGGAAGCCTATGGGACCTTCCCACTGCAGAATCAGGGCAGAAATGGCCATGACATGACAACAGGAAATGGAGTATTTTGAGCAGAAGTTCTGGGATCAAATCCTTGCTCTACTTCTCATTGACTGGATGTGGGCTGCCAGCCTAACGGATATGCTAGGAAGATCTCATCTATGTCACAGACTGCTGGACCGAGAATTATTGGTGGGGGTGAGAAGGGAAGGCTGTAAACCAGAAGCCTGGTAGTGAGGGTGCTGGCAAGAGACCAGACAGTGAGAGAACACAAAAGACGGGTTTCTGGGGGGAAGCAGCCTAGGATTTTCTGCAAAGGAGCCGTGGTGGGGGGTGGGATGCCTTCAAGGTCAAAATGCCCTGTGCTACACCACAGGGTTGATTATGCACGATGGTGGTGACCTCACAGGTAGAGGGTGGGGCGAAGCCACGGCCCCAAGCTGGCTGCCTGGTTTGACTCCCAGTGCGTCACACACCAGCTGTGCGATCTTGGGCAAGTTCTTCAACGATGAGAAGGTAGAGAAACGGAGAAGCCGGGATGTGAATGTGTTACCCTTCACGGGCAGTGTTTTATTTCCTTCTCGAAGCAAAGCTGCTGCGTCGGCATGACTGTCTTCCTTTCACAGATGATGAAGAAGAGACTCAGGGTTTACATGAAAGGCCAAGGACAGGAGAGTCACACCAAGCTGAGCTTCCACCCAGGGAGGTCTGACTTCAACTATGACCGTGGCCTTCCTCCTGCTGCCCATGGCCTGAGCTGGGATCGGTACCCCAGCAAACTCCCCTATGCCTACAAGACACCTGACGGCTTGCCTTCCTTCAGTGTTTTGCTGTGGTGGCTTCCCTAAGGATGCCTCATGAGCTGAAAGGGAAGAAAGAGAAGCTGTCGAATGACAAAGACACAAGGTCACAAGAAGGACAAGTGAGGGTACAGCCCGGCAGGCTTTTGCCTGTGGCCACTCTGAGAGGAGAGCTCCCCTGCCCCTCCCGAGTGCAAGGCTGTGCGCCTTCTCTACCTGTCATCAGCTCCTACAAGGGGAGGCTACTGGGTATTGCTAAGGCATCCATCAATTTCCAAGAACAGTGCTAAGTGATGTATCTGGGTCATAAATACTGTATAAGCATTTTGCGAGCGGGTCCGTTTTTGTCAGCATTTCATTCCTTTTATACATCATTACCTATTCTGACCATTCAGAGCAAACTGTTTGAGAAATAGGAGCACAGCCCACAGCTAGCAGTAGCCCCTCTTCGATTTTTCTCGGAAGATTTGGCAGGGTGACAGGGGAAAGACGGGGGCAGGTCTCGGTGTCCAGCCCGCCTGATCAACCTGTACCCAAGTGCAACCTAACAGGCTTTATTTGAGCCTCCCTGTGGCCATTGAGCACCTTGCTACGAGCCAAGGACCTACAGAGGCATGATAGGAGAGGCGATTACTCTCTTAGACACCCAGCTCTGCCTGGAGGCTGCATTGTACAAGTCACCCAACTTTGCTGGGCTAGCGAGCCCAACACCAGAGCAACGGTGCCCGTCGTCCTCCGGGAAGAATGCAGGCTGTCGCGAGCTCCATCACCAAACCACCAGTATGGCCTATGGGAGGGTGGAGAAGCTTCAGAGCAATAGCCTAGCTCAGGGAAGAGCCTCTGGTAGGAGGCCAATTTCTCAACACGACTCACATTGAACGTCCAGGTTCGGTTTCTTCCCATCCTACCATGGGGAGGTCCTTCTTCAGGGAAGGGTGAGCTACCAAGGAAGCAAGGACTTGACACAAGAACCAGAGTGAAGAGGAGGCAGGGGTGAGCCATCATGTGACACTGATTCTCCCCTTGTGACATCTGTCATTTCCAATATAATGACTGGTGACCAAAAAGCTGAATGCAGTTTAGGTGCCTTAAGAGCTCTGAAGGAATAAAGTTGGAGTCCAGAGCCCACCAAGCAGCAAAGCCTTCAGAAAAGAGTCTGGACTCTCTGTTGAGATCTCTAAAGGGCTCCCCGCTGGTTGTTGGGTGAACAGAATGCAGGGTCACGAGACTGAAGCCCGCCTTCGAGTGAGCCGAGACCCCAAGCCCTCCATGCAGCCGCTAGCAGGCGATGGGAGCTGGCACGCCAGGCAGAGGCTTGTGTGTCCTGGGAAGAGCTCTGACCCTGCAGTTAGGAAGACCTGGAAGTTCCCCTGATATGTCTGGGTCCCTTAACCATTCTGCCTCTCCGTCTCCTACCCTTAAAACGGAGGCTGATGGAGGCAACACCGAAGTGCCCAGGACCTCCCCACGCACACGTGTGGCATCTGCGAGACAGAATCTGAGCTGAGTGGGGAGAAGCAGTGCACTTTAAGGAGGCAGGAGACTGGGCCAGCCCCAGTTCCGCTTCCTGGCTGTGTGACGTTGGGCAAATCACTTGGCATCTCTGAGTCTCAGTTCTCTACCTTATTAATCAGGAGGTGGGATTACAACCTGTAGGGTCACCCATGACTTTAAATTCTGTTTCTCTGCTAGGCATCTTGCAAAGTCTAAGGTAGATAGATGATACATACATACATACAGATGTATACCCACATATACACATATCTACATGTATATTCATACATACAAATAAATATAAATGTTATATAAAGGCAAATATTTGTGTCTATATGTATTTATATGAGTGTAAAAAGTATATACACTTTTTTTAAGTTTTATATCCTTTTTAAAATGTTTTCATTAGGGCCTCCTTCGTCAGAGGGCCTCTAGCAGGCATTACAGAGTGGGGGGCAGGGTGGGGGGCAGGGAGACATCTCACCTACACTTGAGTACCTTGTCCTCCCAAGTCCAGAGCTCAGGACGCCCCCGGGTGATCCCGGTCCAGGTACAGCATTCCCCCTCTTCCAGAACTGTCTCCTATCTCCGGCTACAGAGGGCTCAAAGCCAGTAGAGCAGGAGAAAGGATTTATTAAAAAGATCCTAAGAGCCTCCCCAGCGACTTTGGCAACAAAAAGCATGATGCTTGTACCTGTAGCTTCTCCCTGAGGACACTGGAGAATTCCTGGAGGTGCTCTCTGAGCCTGGACTTGCAGAGATGCCTCTGTAGCCAGTGGGCAGAGGGGCCTATGAGAAGTTGGGGCTGCTGCCAGCTTCTGCGGACCCCTGAGTTTAGAGCTGGCTGGGAGGACGGATGACAGTGTCCCTGGAGCAGGCCTTGAGGAAAACACACTGAGAGAATGCAGGGAGTAGTGGCAAGGGGAGGCGAGTCAGGGGCTCCGTGCACTGCCTCTAAGAGACAAGTGGGGCCTGGATCAGTTTACCCAGGATCCCAGCCTTTTCCACACGGTTCCAGGAGAGGAACTGAACATTTTCCCCTGCAGAACTGTGCAACAGCTTCATGGCTACTGGAAGGTTCAGCATCGGTGCATTGATTGCAAGGGTGAACCCCCTGAGCCGGACCGCCTGGATTTGAATCCCAGCTCTGCCACCTTCTACCTGTGCAACCTTGGGCAAGTCACTTGACCTCTCTGTGCCTTCATTTCTTCATCTGTAAAATGGAGATGACAATTGTATCTGTTTCATGGAGTGGTTGAGAGCTAAATGAGGGTTTGAACACTTGGCCCTTGGTAAGCTCCAGCCAAGTCTGAATTATTGTTTTAAATCAAGGTCCTGCTTACCATTGCTTCAGTGCCCTTGATGTGAGCAAATGCATCCCTCCTGGCCAGTCACTTATAATTTCCCCGTTGACTCGTGGCCATGACGTGGTACAATTTCCGCCTTTGACTTCTGAGCTATCCTCTTCCCCCTTGGGGTAACAACCCCTTACAGTTTTCTCTCTTTCTCTGGCCCACAGGAAATACTCCCATTTGACCTCAGTCCACGGGGGTGCAATGACTTTCCCAAGGCATTCATTGAGTCACCCGCAGACAGCTTCAGCTATAGGCTCTTGCTCTGTAGATTCCCCAATTTGAGACGGGTGTCAGACCCCTGTGGCTCTCAAGCACCAGGGGATGCTTGCCCAGATCTCTGAGAATTCCCACAAACATCCCTCTCAGTAGGTTTGGGACCAGAAAGAAAGTATCTCCTGACCCTCTGTCACCAAGAGTAAAAATATCCATGCACAGCTCTCTCCAAAGAAATTCTAATCACCCCTCTCCTCCTTTCTAAGTTTTTATGTCCTGTCTTTATACCACTTTTCAGACCCCCCAGTGGGCAAGGGTTTAAGGTTCCAAAACCAGTTTTCAACCATCTCTTTCGTAAGTCTTGTAGCATCTGACTTTGCAATATGGGAAGAGATGGCCTTGGCTGTCTTAGAACACCAACTGAGGTGCCGAGTTCCATTTTAATACCCTTTGGGGAGAAAGAGTTCATAAGCAAAAAGCACCTGTTTCGTATAAATACTTGAAGGAAAATAGCCTGGGAAGCTCACCGGATGGCCGTAATGACTCCCAGGGTTCAGGGCTGCAGGGAGACGGATATCCCTTCGTTGGTGTGAGGCCATTTCCTCGCCAGCAGAAACAGGCTGCCAAGGGCACAGAGACCGATGCTAAATTTGCGCGGGGACATTTTCCACCAGCTGCCTGCAAACTTCCCTGAGAGGCCAACTTCATTATCCTCTTAAAAGCTTGTGTTCTCCTGCAGAGGAGCGCGGCAGGCCAGAGGGTCGGGCTTCCTTACTCACGGACTGTTGCTTTCGCAAGAACTTCCTCCCACAGACCACGGCTCAAGCCCAAGGCAGCTCCCACCCCTGCACGTGGTGAGCATGCAGCTGGGACTGTCCAGGGGTCCTAAGCTGCCTTTCCAGAGGGCCTCCACGTCCACCATCCTTGGTTCAAATCCTGGCTTTCACACTCACCGGCCCTGAGACCTCCAGGGAGTTATGTAACTTCTGTCGACCTCAGTTTCCTGCTTTGTAAAATGGGAGTCTTAGCTCCTTCCTTTGAGGGTCTGGTGTGGTGCGTACATGATAGGAGATTATACGGGAAGCATACAGCAAAGTGCATGAAACATAGCAGTCTCAGGCATTTCGTTCCTTTTCGTCCAGGGCATGCTATCATCCAGGATTCTTTTTTTTTTTTTAAGATTTTATTTATTTATTTGACAGAGAGAGAGACAGCCAATGAGAGAGGGAACACAAGCAGGGGGAGGGGGAGAGGAAGAAGCAGGCTTCCAGCGGAGGAGCCTGATGCGGGGATCGATCCCAGAACTCCGGGATCACGCCCTGAGCCAAAGGCAGACGCTTAACAAGCCATCCAGGCGCCCCCAGTCCAGGATTCTTACATTGCTCTTTGTTCTACAGGTCTTAACACCACGTCAGCACCAGTATGACAAAAAATAAAAATACTGTCCTACACCAGAATAACACTCACTAATAATTTATACCGTCTGCATTCATAGGGACACAAAACATGGGAACTGACAGGTCATATAGGGGACTAGACCAACGACCTTTTCATTTCACAAAGGGGGACACTCAGGGGACAAGGAAGATGCATGGTTTAGTCCACAAGCCACTTCATTGAAGATCGGGCCCACGAGCAGACTTCCTGCCTCACTTGGGGCTGTGTATCTGACGACCCTATTTCTGAGAGTGGCCGGCTGGAAGAAAGGGCGCAGGTGGAAGGAACCAGAACCAGAGTCACAAGCGAGGCTCGCGGAGCCACGGAAGGGACAAAGCCTGGGTGATGGCCACAGACTCTTCGTCATTATCGGGCACGGACTTTTCTGCCTGCTGGGGCCACGTGTCATGTACATGACCGTATTCATGCTTTAACAAGTCTCTAAGAGTGTTGTTACCGTTCTCACCCTCACATGGGAAATCCGAGGTTCTTGGAGATTGAGTAACTTGACCTACACCCTATAGTGAGAAAATAGTGGAGCCAGGTCTGCCTGGCTCCCAGTTGTATGCATCAAGACAGTTCAGTGTGCCAGCAACATCTCCAAAGCATCCAGAAACCATCTGTCCAGGAAGCTCATCATCAGCCTGGCGTCCAAGATGAAGTCACAAGGGTATCTCCACAGGACAGCGCGCTGCGGAACCTGCTCGTTCACGTGTTCATTCTGGTTCATTCTCTGTTTTTTCTTTCTTTTTTCTCTTCACTGAGCAAGCACTCACCCATGTCCCAGCTGATGCTGAGAAACTCCTCCCACGATTCCTGCTCTTCTGCCCACGAGAACATCCCATCACCACTCCGTCCTATGAAAGCCATGGAAATGTCCAAAACATCCATGTAAAAGTTTGGGGAGTTCGTTATGGGTTGAAAAAAACAACCTAACCCCCAGTAACTAGGAGATGATCTTATTTGGAGATAAATCCTTTGCAGATTTAGCCAAGGGACGATGAGGTCCTTAGAGTGGGTCCTAATGCACTATGACTGACGTCCTTATAAGAAGGAGAAATTTGGACCCAGACACACAAGATCACGTGAAGACGTGCAGGGAGAGCCCCAGGCGAAGACAGAGGATTGACGTGAATCCTTTACAAGCCAAAGAAGACCAAAGAGAGCCAGAAAACCATCAGAAGTAGCAAGGGGCAGAGAAGGGTTCCCTGTAGGGGTCAGAGGGAGCATGGCTCCGCTGACACCTTGATCTCAGAACTCTAGCCTGCAGAACTGTGACACCATAATTTTCTACTATGTAAGCTGCCCAGCTTGTGGCCCTTCTTTATGGCAGCCCCAGTGAGATAATACAGAGATGCCCCGCACATCTCACCCTCAGCCCTCAAATTCCTCTCTGCCATGCTCAGAAACATCTAGACCTTTCCTCAGAGGGCTCCCAGATGCCCTTTGGCAATCAAGCTGGCCCAGCCCTCTATGTCTCATTCCTGCCTTCGTTCCCCTAAATTTTCCACATACCAATTCTATGGCAGGTACTCTTCTGGTTGCTGGGGTCACAAAATACATGTCTCTGCCATCAGGGAGCTCACATTTGAGAGCAAGAAGTATGCTGAGAAATTCAGGCAGGCAGCTCAGAGCACCCTCCACAAAGAGGTCATCCAGGAGGGGGCCAAGGAGAGAGAAAGCTTAGGAGCCAGACAGAGCCTGCCTTCTAAGGGCTGGGATGCTAGGCACAGTATCCGAACCATAGGTCTAGAACCCTAATGAGAGCCAATGCTTTGGGAAGATAGGGCTGGGAAAACGCCTCCCACCTAAGGATTGGTGCAGAGGCCAGGATAGGGCTGACCCTAGAGTGGGGTGACAGACAGCATCACTGTCACGGTGAGAAGCAGACATGGTGTTAACTAGCTCCCCTGTCCAGCACATACCAGGCCACCTGTAACGGGCACCCCATATCTTCTCTCCCCAGTGAGACTGTCCCTGTGGCTAGAGAAAGGCACGTATTTGGAAGAAACTTGGCAGAGGACCTCAAATTTGTCAACAATCTTGCAAATTGGCATGATATTACCAATAAAGAATTGCCAAGTTGAAAGGAACGTTTCTAAGCTCTCGGTAATGAAGAGCCAATTTGATTAACCTTGTTGCAGGGAAGACTGAATCACCTTTCTATATGATTTAATGGCCTCTCTTTAAAAATATTCCAGAATCATTGTCCTGTGAAAAGGAAAACAAAGAATACACAGCCAGGACTGGTAGGGAAGGAAAACATTATAGAGGTGTGTGGGTAGGTAATTAATTAAATAAAAAATCACATTCCCTTTCTACATTGTGGGATGTCTAAGCTCTTCTGCGGCTTTTTTTTTTTAATTAATAGACTTTTTTCCAATTTTAGGTCCACAGAAAAATTGAACAGAAAGCACACAAAGTTCCCGTAAACCCCCTCACACACACTCCAGCCTCCAGTCAATTTGGCAGCTTTTTAGAGTTTATAATCTGTTATGATTCCTCATCCTAAAGAAAAATTCATTTTGGGGGCACCTGGGTGGCTTAGTTGGTTAAGCGTCCGACTCTTGATTTTGGCTCAGGTCCTGATCTCAGGTCGTGAGATCAAGGCCCATGTCAGGCTCTGACCTGGGCATGGAGTCTGCTTAGGATTCTCTCCCGCCCTCTCCCTCTGCCTGCCCCCCACCCAGACTCTCTCTCTCTTTCTCAAAGAAAAAAAGAAAGAAAGAAAAATTCATTTTGACCTAATTTTATGTCTGTCATTCTGTACTCTTCTTCTCAAGAGCACCTTCAAAATCTCACAAGCTTCAAGTCCCACAGTCCAGACCTATCTTCATGGTCCTGCCACCGGGGAGGATTTCTTTTTTCCCTTGGCTGGTTCCAGCCTCACTACGCACACACACCACAGCCATCACAGGCTCTGTCCTTCCGACAGAGCCCTGTCAGGGATCTTTGGGCTGCCTCCTCACAGCCCAGCCCAGCTCATCTCTGCAGGCAGGCGTGGGACTTCTCCTGCTCATCTGGAGAAGGAACCATAAGAACAACAGGTCTGTGACCCCCTGAAATTCACTGAAATTCATGAAGCTCGGAAAACTGAAAGTTTCCAAAAACTTGTCAACCACAGAATCTGACCCAGATGGGTAAGAGACATCTGGTTATCTTTAGTGACCTAATTTCATGTGAATATTTATACATTTTGCCGTTTGATTTCAAATGCTGCCGCGGAACCCACAAGGACTGTTCTGTCACACGTAGGACATGCACGGTGGTTGCTTTTCTCAAGTCTGCGGAGCTCGGAATTCTGGAATACATCTGGCCCAAGGGCATTGATAAAGGGTTAGAAACCCGAACCTACCCCTCAGGGTTGCTGTAAGGATGACAAGTGGTGATGCTCGTGAGCAGGTTTGGAGAATCACAAACCACCAGCCGGGTGTAGACAGCGGTGATTGTAACCGTGACTACCGGCTCCATCATCGACCTAAGAGTGGATTAAGTAAGAAGGCAAAAGCCTCATTTCAATCTGAATTACATGTCCACGTGAGATGTTACCTGAGAGCCCAGCACACCACCTTGTAGGGCAAACACTGACACCAACTCCGTGCCCACTTCGGGGACACTAACTAACACAAGCCCTCGGAGCTGCTTCACACGCCTTGGTTTTGCGGAAGCCCCCCGACCTACAGGTGTAGCAGGAATCTGAGGTCTGTTCCCATCCTGACTCACCAGCTCACCCCAAACTCTCTGGGCCCCTATTCCCTTTCTCTAAAAGATGGGAAGTCATAGCTAATCACGGTCTGTATTATGGCTGAATTGTCTCTCTCCCCTCCCCTGCCTCCAAAATTCATTTGTTGAAATCCCGACCTTCCTAATCTCAAAATGTCACCTTATTTGGACATAGGAACTTGACAGAGGTAATCGTGTTCGAAGGAGGTCATGAGGGTGGAACTTAACCCAACTGAACAGGTGTCCTTATACCAAGGAGAAATTTGAACACAGGGACATGCATAGAAGAAAGGTGACAGGAAGAAACGGCAGGAGAACATGGCCATGGGCAGGCCCAGGAGAGAGGCCAAGAATAGATCCTTCTGCCATGGCTTTGGAGGGAAATAATGCCATGACACCTTGGTTTTGGACTGGCAACCTCCTGAGCTTTGGGATAACACGTTTCTACTGTGGAAGCCCCCTCATCCATGGTCCCTCGTGATGGCAGCCCCGGAAAACCAAGGCAGTGTGCATGTCAGTAAGATCTAGCTTGTGTCCCCGTTACTCCAGCACCGCTGCTTCTCCAGCGATAATGCAAGTCATACGTGCATCCTCGTGCGTACGACCATCGCAGCGAATCCGACTGCAGGGTGAGCCTGCTGTTGACAAGCAGCCGATTTCACAGCTCTCCACGCTCACCTGAGAAATCAGCTTCGCCCAAGTGCTCCAAAGGGTCGCAGAACAAAGGCAGCACTAGGATCTCTCCGCTCTGTCTGTTCTCTGATTTGGGATCTAGTCTGCTGACGGGTCAACGGGCTTGAATTTCACCTCCTGTCTCTTCCCATCTGTCAAGTCAACACATTTCAAATGAGTTGCAGGAGTATTTACCGAGCTGCTCTAAGCACAGACCGTAAGAGCTACCACGTAGCGAGACCTACTCTGGGCCAGGCACCAGTTGTGCACTTAGAGACATCATGTAACTTAAATGTTCACCACGGGACCAGGAAGTAGTAGTTTGATCTCCTTTGTATAGATGCGGAAGCTCGTCTGTACCACTGAGAAAGGCACTGTGAGCCGTGCAGAGTTGGAGTCTCTGCTCACGGGGATTCAGTAATCTTGTTACTGACGCAGGTAGAGAGAGAATCACATGGCTGGAGGCATGTAATAAGCTGTTAAACTGAACATAAATGACTATCAACCCTAGAATATTATGAGCTCCTCAAAGTACAAACCATGTCATATTTGACTTTGAATCCCTATGGTTGGCAGGGTTCTTCGCGTTCAGGAGATGTTTATAGAGGGAGGGAGGGAGGGAGGGAGGGAGGGAGGGAGGGAGGAAGGAAGGAAGGAAGGAAGGAAGGAAGGAAGGAAGGAAAGAAGGAAGGAAGGAAGAGGAGGGAGGGAGGGGAAGGAGGGAGGAAGGGAAGGGAGGGAGGGAGGAGGGGAAGGAATTGAGCAAGGAAGGAAGGAAGGAGGGAAGGAGGAAATCGGTTCCCCAAAAATAAGAGCCACTCTTCTATCTTGGCCCCAAAGAAAAATGGCAGGACTCAGAGTCATCAGGGTGGGGACAAGAGTAGCAAATTCAGAAGTAGAAGAAATGCACAGGACAGACATCAGAAAGAGCTGATCAAGTCTAGACCACAGAGAAAGATAAAGTGAAGGACACACCATCTATATTAAGGAGCAGGAGGGGAATGTAGTCCTGATTTTCAGTCAAGGGTTCTTCTGACAAAGCCCTTTGCTGGAGTGGACTTACAAAACACATTTTGAAAGCACATTCCATACCAGAATTTCCAGGGCTGGCAGGATGAAAAGGCAAATGCACCCAGATGATTTTGTCTGAGCACATTCCATTGTGTTCCCTTTTGAGCATGCTTCTATGGGCCTTAAAATCACCATGCCACACACCCATGTCCTAACTTCCCTGCTCACCAGGGAAAGGGAAAGGAAGGATCAATTTAACACACACACACACACATACACACACACACACACACACAATTTTTTAGAGAGATCTGACTTACTGGATCTTGATGGGTTGGGATACCTTTGAATGGTGGGGAGGTGGGATTGCTCACAAGAAGTAAAGTGTCTCAAAGGTCAGGAAATCCTCAATCTGGGCCATCTGTCTTTGACGTCGCAAAGCTGATTGCAGGGAACTGGAAGACCTCCACTACCCAAATGACCCAAAAAGAACTCATTGTCTCAGATATCCCCATTGATTCTCAACGCCATGCTAGGGGCCCAGGGTCATAGCTGATTAGTTCAGAGATAATGCATAGAATAACTTACTAAATCCTCTCAGAAAAGAAATCCATATATTTTTTTTAAAGATAAAACCTCTGTCCTCCCCAGAGTCACATAGGTGTCTAGAACTTCCCCTCCTGAGCACCAAGATTCAGCCTATTTGTCAGGGGCTGAACCTGACAACTTCTAAAAGTCACCCCTGCCTTCCTCTGTGACAGGGACAGAGAGACATGAGATAAAATTATCTAGATTGATTTATGGGAAAAGCCTAGAAAATTGTCACTGCCCTTGGCTGGAGTAGAAGGCCTGCTGGCAGAGGGGAATGTACCAATTAGCAGCCCTAGGCAGGCTCGGCACTGTCTTTGGGGTCTGTCTGCCTGAGCTCCGCTACTTAGCCTGGGATTGCAGCCTCTCCAGTGAACGCACAAAGCTTTCTTTTCCATTAAGCAAAGATCAAAGAACAGAGCTTATTAATGGCAAGAAATTCCCAGGGAATGCGCTGTCAGAGCAGGCATGGGGCAGGGTCTATAATCTCGTTCCAGGTGCTCAGAGCAGCCGTTGGCTCAAAGGCGCAGGACAGTGGATTTGCTTCCCGGACCGAGTAATAGGTTCTATTGATTCGAACGACCCTGTACTCGTCCTCAGGATTGGTCGCTCACCAGGACATTTAGTCTCTTCTTAATTTCAAAGGTGGCTCCATGTCGTCTATCCCCGCCAGCACAGATGAGGGACTGTCTGTAACTGTTAATCCCACAGACTTTTGGACCAGCCAAGACAGAGTTCCTTCCCCTCCCCCTGCAGGGTGCATAGTGATAGATTCCCCAAGAGCACATCGCCTGAGGTCCAAGTTGTTGGGGTTGGATTCGAAACAGACAAGAGTTAAGCTGGCCCCGTTGTGTTTTACCTGAGACCACGTTTGCTAAGGAAGACATTTTCTGCAACAGGCAAGGTGCCCACCTGGATGAGGCAGACAGTCTGCCAGGTACAGGCCTGCTGGGAGAAGGGCTATGTGACACCTAGCTGCTTGCAACCGGGATGCCAAAGGATTCAGCTGTTCCTCCATGTACTCCTGGATGGTCCCCTGAGAAGTGGAAAAACAGAGTCACACCACCACACAGCTGAATGAATAAATGACCCGTCAGCGTAAGTAGGCCAGTACTCCATGTTTCCCTGCTGATTATTCAAGCTGAGGTCATGCTACCTTATTTTATTCCAAATTTAGCAGAATATATCAGGAAAGTGAGCCCTCCAGCAACGAAGATCCTATGGCAGTAATGGCAGGTTTAGTGTGGTCGCTAAGGTCTATTGACCTTACTTTCTCTCTGCATGCTGCAGACCAACCCTCCCTCCTGCGGGGCAAACCCCACTCCCTGCCCTCACACCCCCAACCACCCTACTTTGTGGAGAACAGGTGTGACAGCTCTGTGCCCGCTGGGCGAGGCTGAACTACATTTCCCAGAATTCCCTTCACCTGTGTGTTTCTCATCAGCATGGCCTCCGAGAGAGTCTCTTCCGAGGTTGGATCTTGTAGCTCTCTTGCAGCACCTACCTGGTTGCTGAGCGGCTGACTCGCCCTTTGGACCTGAAGCACCAGCTGGTCTTACAATTGCTCTCTTCTCCCCCTGAATTTTTCTTCCTTTTCTCTGACTGCTGAGCCAGGTGTGTGTATTTGGCTCCATGTGAAGAAGCACCCCGGCTCGTGTAGGATACCCTCATCCCCACCGTTAGTGGCAACAAGGACAGACATGGGGTTCAGTTTGTCTTTATGGGATTCCAGCTTCCATACATGGGATCCAGACAGCTTGTGAACGTTCCTTTCTGACCCCATGCCTGGGGGCTTCAGGCTCTAGCATTACACTAAACGGCACGTGAAGGCTGTTTAGCTTCTGCCCGTAACTGCAGAAGCCAATTCCCAGTAGAAAATAAATTATATATTTATTCTGATTCTTTCAGTGAATCCCGTTCAATGCAACAACTGAGGGATTTTAGAGACAAAATCTCTTAAGGAAGAGTTAGGGGGAGAGGACCACAAAAGATATAAAAGCAACCAGCACAGGGGCGCCTGGCTGGCTCAGTCAGGAGAGTATATGACTCTTGATCCTGGAGTTGTGGGTTCAAGCCCCACATTGGATATAGAGATGACTTAAAAATAAAATCTTAAAAAAGAAAAAGCACCCAACACCGATTATGGCATATAGTCAGAGCTCAGTAAACATCAGCCAATTTTGAATGGACAAAGCTTTTGTGAAGATGAAAGAAATAATGGAACAATATTTGTTAAAATGTGTTGAGATCAATACTCAGTGATATTATTTATACCATCAGAAATATGGACAAAGAATGTCGATGAATCTGAGGAGACAAGTTCTAAATCTTTCAGATTAGGAATATATCATTTGAGATACATAGTTCTGTACCAAATAACACCTTATATCGACCCCACCTGAGGGCTCTCCTCCACCTGGGCTGGTGAATCAGAATGCCTTCCTCTGAAGGCTTGCACATGGTGCCCGGCCAGTCTCAGGGGTATTACCTCATTCCTACTTCTCCCACCTAGTAGGACTTGAAAGGAAGTTATGTTTCCAGAACTAGGATCTGATGGCCAGATCCTACTATTGGTTTCCTACCATATGAGCCAAATAATCTTGTTTTCCAAACATACTTGATTCTTAGGACCCTAGAAGAGCTCGAGAACAAGTCATACTCACTCTTACTTCTCTCCGACGTGGGTAACAAATCCGCTGTCTCCGTCCCAGTTCCTTCTGCTTCATTCTCTGCGTTCTGTCCTACTTCCTACAAATACTAATTGGCTGGGGTGCTGGGACCACCCTCCCCAACCCACAGGACCTGATGTTTTACTGCCTTTTAAGCTAAGTCTCCTGGAATGACTGATATTTCCCACCAGGCTCCAAAGAAGTCCACTGCTGCCTTTGGGGCCACAGGATAAAATGACCTGTCACAGACCACTTCTAGAATTAGGAATGCGACTTCTCTGCCCCTTTAGAATTGTAGCTGGCCCATGTAGGTGCCCTCTCCTACCCTATCCAGCCTAAGAGGCCATATTAGTTCTCCCTTGCTACCTCTCCTTCCCCTCAGCCCTAACAAATGGAGCCCTATTGCCTTAGAGGCCAAGTTTGCCTTAATACCTTGGTTCTAAAGACACCTGAGGGAGCCCCAGGGAGGTAGCTACGCTTTAGGAAAAACATTCAGTAATTGGATCTTGATTTCAAACCAACCAACCACAAAGGACACCTTTAAAACAATCAGGGAAATTTTAATATGAGCAGCATAGTAGATGGTATTAAGGGAACCACTGTTAATTGTTTTGGGGTATGATAATTGCAAGGTGGTTTTTAAAAGTCCTTAACCAGAGATTGACACTGAACTATTTACAGGTGAAATGATATGGGATTTGTCTTAAAATAATGCAAAATAAATAAATGGGAGAAAGAGGTAAAATGAGGTGAGCAAAATGATGATAATTGTCAGGTCCGGGGTGGAGGGGGAGGTCCCTAAATCTAGTCTCTCTACATTTTGTATTGAGCAAAATTTTCCATGATAAAGGTTTGGTTGGTTGGTTGGTTGGTTGGTTGGTTGGTTGGTTGGTTGGTTTTAGCCTATGAAAAACATACAGAGACTTTTTACCTACAGGTAAATTCTACCCTATCCCAGCTCCAGTCAGTAAATGGCAGCCCAACACAAAGTGAGAAAATCTTGGGTTTTCTCCACCTGGAGAAAGATGGTGCCAGGAGAGAATGAACATCCCAGAGTCCTGGGGTTCTCTATTAAAGCTCTCTCTCCCCTGGATTCTAAGAGCTGCAATTCATTGACCAATACTTAGTGGCTACGTCCAAGACTCTCAGACTCTAAGTGAAAGTAAGGGCTAGAAATAAGAATGCATAAAGCTGTTTGGAATTTTTAAAATAAATTTACTTTTATTATGTCCTGAAATATATGCGTAATATCGTAAATGTATTTAAAGTGAAAGAGTAGTTACTGTTCAAGGAAGCAATAAAACATGCTATCAAGTTCAAATCGCACTCAAACGTTAATAAACATGTAGGCAACAAAAACTACGATCCACGTTAGATTCGACTATTAATATGAAATAGAACCACCATCTGCACTGTCAAACAGAAAATGTTTCACTCTTTCAGATTATATTGTTACCCAATAAAAACGCTAGTACATTTTGCGTCCTAATGGAGTTTTCAAGGGGTCTAAGCCAAAGTTAAGATTTCCAAGGGGAAAATAGTTCTGAAAAATTTCATGTTGCCTCTTTTAATAAATAACTAACTTCAACTTTCTTACAGTGTTGGAAACTCACTCCGCACAGTGGATTGTGTCTATGTGTGTAAATCCTCATCTCCCTTCCCGTGAGCTAGCAGTCCCGTTAAGGTACCATCAACCCCTCTTGCCCCATGGTCAACGAGTCATTCAATCAACAAATAGGTATTGAATTGCTACAATGTTCCGGGCACTCTGAAGTGAAGGCTTTAAGAAAATGGGCTTATTCCCATCAAGGAAATTCAAATCAAAACCACACTGAGATACCACCTTACGCCAGTTAGAATGGCAAAAATAGACAAGGCAAGAAACAACAATTGTTGGAGAGGATGTGGAGAAAGGGGATCCCTCCTACATTGTTGGTGGGAATGCAAGTTGGTACAGCCACTCTGGAAAACCGTGTGGAGGTCCCTTAGAAAGTTAAAAATTGAGCTACCCTATGATCCAGCCATTGCACTACTGGGTGTTTACCCCAAAGATACAGACGTAGTGAAGAGAAGGGCCATATGCACCCCAATGTTCATAGCAGCAATGTCCACAATAGCTAAATCGTGGAAGGAGCCGAGATGCCCTTCAACAGATGACTGGATTAAGAAGTTGTGGTCCATATATACAATGGAATATTACTCAGCAATCAGAAAGAATGAGTTCTCAACATTTGCTACAACATGGACGGCACTGGAGGAGATAATGCTTAGTGAAATAAGTCAAGCAGAGAAAGACAACTATCATATGATTTCTCTCATCTATGGAACATAAGAACTAGAATGATCAGTAGGGGAAGAAAGGGATAAAGAAAGGGGGGGTAATCAGAAGGGGGAATGAAACATGAGAGACTATGGACTATGAGAAACAAACTGAGGGCTACAGAGGGGAGGGGGGTGGGGGAATGGGATAGACCGGTGATGGGTAGTAAGGAGGGCACATATTGCATGGTGCACTGGGTGTTATACACAACTAATGAATCATCGAGCCTTACATCGAAAACCGGGGATGTACTGTATGGTGACTAACATAATATAATAAAAAATCATTATTAAAAGTGAAAAAAAAAAAAGAAAATGGGCTTATTCCATTATACAGTAATGAAAGCTAACATTTGAAGAGCATTTTTGCAGTTTACAAAGTACAAAGAACAGAACTCTCTTGCTATCCCAGTAAGTCCCTGAATCGGTATCCCCTTTTGAAAAGGAAGGACAATATTATTATCCAGCTGAACAGTTTTGGGGGGTTTTTGGTTTGGGTTTAGATTTGGGGGTTTTTGTTTATGGGGTTGTAGGTTTTAAGGTTTGTTTGGGATTTTTTTGATGGTGTTTTTCGTTTTGCTTGGCTTTTTTTTTTTTTTTTTGCTTTTATTCAAAAAATATTCGTCGAGCAACCACTTTGCACCAGGGCTGTATTTCTATTGATAGCACGACAGCTGCTATAATGATCCAACGAACTGTGACAGCACCCAGCTTGGCAGAGTGCCAGCTCCTTAAATGGCCATTCCTTTCCCATTCACTTATTTCCTTGGATCTTTCCAGAGACGTCCTCTTAGCCCACTTTCCCAGCCCGCCTCTTTGGCAGTAATTCAGTCTCCCTTCTGCCACTAGGCCTCAGGCCTCGAAGCCCGGTCCATCGGGGAAGCATCCAGCATCAGCACTCCACCCCGACGGGCAGGTCTTCCACCAGTATCAGCCCAGCCCAGCCCAGCCCTGCCAGTGAGACCCAGACAGAATGGTGGCCCTGGGGGATTGGAGACAGGTGAACCAGTCAGATGCTGATTTGAACCAGATAGACTAAGATTTTAACTGCTTCTAGTGCTGCTGAATTCTGGGGAACCACTTGAATAAGCAACGCTTTGTGTATTCTTATTCCTGGCAAGGCTGCCCCGCAAAGAGAGGTCCCCTCAGAGCCTACATGGTGGGGCTGGGAGGGGCTCTGAATGGCTAGGCAGGCTTTCCCTTTGGAAACCAGGCTTCCCACTCCTCAGCCATTAGTAACACCAATCCCTTTCCCCACCACCCCTCTGTCACATTGTCTGCATTCTCACTTCTGACCAAGGAACCCCATTAATTTTCTGTGATGTACATTCCAAATGACATCACTTCAGTTCTTTGAATTTCAAAGAGCTGGATTAATGAACCACAAACTTCAAGCAAATTGGCTGCGTAATCCATCACATCTGACCACAGCATCGCCAGTGCCTTGAATCCCAAAGAATGGCAGAAATTTTCCAGGCTGCTTTTGAAAATGAACACAGAAGCCTTAAGCAGCAGCCTCCGCTGCGTTCATCCTTTCTAGAAACGTTATGTGTCTTCTGTGTCCTGGAAATTGAACGGTCCCCTTCTCCGCCTGGTATTTTATTGATATAAATTTAACCTGTTCAAATGTTATATTAAATTCCAATCTTTTCCAGAATAATCTACATTTAATTCCTCATTCCACCAATCTATTGAAAATATCCCTCTTGGCAGCCTTTCAGAAAAGCTATATGAATTGCAAAGTCTTTAAGATTTTGTTGAAGTATTAAGAATGCTACTTATCCACAGATTCAACTGAGGCCCTTCTATTCCATTTCATTTCCCCAAACTCCTTTCAGATAATGTCAGAGCCACAAAAAGCAGGAACAGTGACTGGGCACAGCCATTCACCTTTCCTTCAGCAGTGAAAATGGCATTAACATTCACCAATGAAAAAATATATATCAAACTAATTACCTCCTTTTCTTCCAAAGTAAAAGACAATCTCACACCATTCTTTTGGACATAATGCCATTTATTTCACATAAAGGGGTTTTTGGGTGCTCAAAAAAGATGGTGTTTAATACATGTGAATCAAAACCCAGATTAGCTAATTAACTGATGTGTCTGAGGCTAAATGAAGAATCAATATGCTGTGAAATTATTGAAGGCACAGAAAAAATGGCATGCCAGGTGAGACTAGTTCATGTGGTCCAGACTTCTCTCCACCGGTGCAACGAAAGAGGCTTTCTTCCAAAAGCACAATAGAATAAAACCTTGGTTAGTTGCAATGGTCAGGATATGAATCATTGCTGGATAGCTAAGTTTTCCGGAGAGCAACTGTGAGTAGCAAAAGTTTTTATCCTAACCGTTTCCATATTTAACATCACTTGCTCATTCAGAGTGAGTACTGTGAGCACTAAAAAGTATTTACTGGGGCACCCGAGTGGC
Source organism: Ursus americanus (assembly GCF_024610735.1). Taxonomy (NCBI): domain Eukaryota; kingdom Metazoa; phylum Chordata; class Mammalia; order Carnivora; family Ursidae; genus Ursus; species Ursus americanus. The sequence goes on from NC_142154.1 coordinate 8,949,037, forward strand.
TCAGTTGGTTAAGCGTCTGACTCTTGGTTTTGGCTCAGGTCATGATCTCAGGGTCGTGAGATCGAGCCCTGCGTTGGGCTGTGTGCAGAGTGTGGAGCCTACTTAAGATTCTCTGTCTCCCTCTGCTCCTGCCCACATGCTTGCTCTCTCTCTTTCTCTCTCTCACTCTCTCTCAGAAGGACTTGATGAGTTGTGCGGGCTTATTTGTCCCTCCAGAAATTGCCCCAGATTGTACTGGATGTGCCTGATGGTGACTTCTAACTTGGATTCCCCATTTCCTGACTCTCAGATGGGCTCCAAAAGACTGAGTCTCAGACAGGTAACATGGTGCTGGGGTGACTTCCAAACTGTCATTTCTGATAATGAAGCATTTAAATTCCCCAAATCCTTAACCCTCAGAAAGTACTGGGTAAGACATTCATCATGGAGAATTTATCCACTCTAAGGGCTCCTGGCAGGTTTTCTTTTTTTTTTTTTCTTCGCGGGAAGAGACAAATGCACACATCATTTCTTTACTAGTCACTGTCATCGATGGGATGTGATATGGAAACCCAGCCCTAGCTGATCCAATTTGAGCTATGGAGGAGAAAGCACAGAAAATTAGATTCTTGAGTAGAATTCGCTGGCTCTGGCAGTCCAATGCCTCACTGAAAATTCTAGAAAACCACAGAAAAAAGTTTATCCAGGCCAATGGAGAGAATAGGCAACATCAATATCATCGCGAAGTTACCACATAATGCTTAAAGATAAATCAATCCATTAATTTAACTACTGCTGTAACATCTCTGTGTTTCTGGTTTGTAAAATTTCTTGGAGTTCCAAACATTTATACCTGTACTTCAATGTATATAAATTTTCTAGAAACTTGAAGCTGTTTACTGCTATTACAAACTTTTTATTTTTCCCATTTTGTGTGGAAGTTGGTAACTGTCCAAAATGCACTGTGTGGTTTCTTGGCTATTTAACCAAGAGATGTGAGGTCTTGCTCATCCCCTTCCCTGGGTCACACACACACCTAGACACAGCCAGTGCCAGATTGTGGGGCAATAGGACAATGTTCCTGGGGATTTCCTTCTCAACCAGGTGACTTTAGGAACATTTCTTAATTTTTTTTTAATCTGTAAAATACAGAACATAATAGTACCAGGGCACCTGAGTGGCTCAGTCGGTTGAGTGTTAGACTCTTGGTTTTGGCTCAGGTCATGATCTCAGGGTCCTGGGATCAAGCCCCAAGTTGGGGGGTCTGCACCCAGTGGGCAGTTGGCTTGAGGATTCTCTCTCTCTCCTTCCACCCCCTCTTCCACTCACATGCTCTCTCTCTAAAATAAATAAATAAATCTTTAAAAAAAAAAAAAGAACATAACTGTACCTCTGTCCTAAAGTTGATGTGATAATAAATTAGTACAAGTAAATAGGTAAGCATTATGTACGTCTAAGAGGGAGAGAAAGTTCTTGGCCTCTCTATCAGTTTATCCTGGATTCTGTCTCTTCTCTTGTTCTTGTTTTTGCTTTTCATGTTTCTTCTGTTTTCTTCTGGATCATGTGGCTGTCATCTTTCTCTCTTTTTTTTTAATTTAAATTCAATTAGCCAACCCAGAGTACATCATTAGTTTCAGATGTAGTGTTCAATGATTCATCAGTTGCGTATAACACCCACTGCTCATCACATCACGTGCCCTCCTTCATTCCATTGTCTTCCATTCCTTCTTGTGTTTCCAGACCACCTGCTCCTTCCAATTTTATTTCATATTTCCTGCGAGTTGCCAAAATAAAATGAAGCTTCTTAGAGTTGCGTGTAAAGCAGGAGAAAATAGGTCCTGAATAGGAGCCTTGCTCTGCCCTAAAATCCTTCCTGAGGGAGTTTGTGACAGTTATGTCCAGCATCTGGAAGCCGATGTTCATTATCCAGTGGCAGTGTCTGGGGTGGCTGTGATTTGCAGGAGTCTGACTCTGATGTGTGGTAAAGGACCACGGCACCACGTCATTTTCCCCAAACATTGCTCCCGTGATCAGTTTTGTCCAAGAATCAGGACCTGGAATAAATGCGTCCTCAAGAAACATAGAATTCTTTCCAAATGCTGTAGGTTAAAGAAAGTGCACCATTTTATCTATGAAGAATTTTTCAAAAAGAAAAGAAAAAGTACCTGAATCTGGTTATGTCTCTTGACCTAACTTTTTTCTTTCGAGGGGAGGGGAAACTATCATAGATGGAAGGAGATACCAAAAAAGCTGGATCGACTCAATGCAGTGTGGACGTCGCGTGAAATCTAATTTGAAGAATCTAACAAAAAGAACAGAATTTTGAGACAATCATGGAACATTAAACATGAAAGAGGTATTCTATGATATGAAGGAATGATTGTGACTTTGTTCTGATGAGGATATTATGGTTATATATTTTTTAAAATCGTTGTCTGTTGGAGATATATACAGATGTATTCACGGGTGAATGATATGGTGTTTGGAATTTCTTTTAGAGTACCCCAGCCAAAAAGAAACTCTCTCTCTCTTTCTTTCTGTCTCCTCCTCTCACCTCCGTGTGTGTGTGTGTGTGTGTGTGTGTGTGTGTGTGTGTAAGGGGAATCAATACACAAAAATAGAATATCAATAAGCATTGACTCTAGAAAACAATACCTTGGAATTTATTATACTATTCTCTTTACCTTTTGTAGGTTTGAAAATTTTCCAAACACGTCTTCAAGTTTATAGGCTGATACATGTTTGGAATGTCATTTTAGCTGACACATGGAAGCACCATCCTGCCTGGGACAGAAGGCTAACTGAAAACTTGATCAATCCAGCCAACCATCAGCATTCATTGAGCACCCACTGTGCACCCAGCCAGGCAGCTCTGAGAGGTCTAGCTCATTAGGAACCATTCCTAATGTGGCCTTTGACACTTGAGTACATTTCTCTTCGTCTAATCAATTCTACGAAATCATGGTCACAATGGGATTCTCATTTGGGGATTAGCACAATTTGAGAGACAATTCAATGTGTCATTTTTGACCCTGTATCAAATCTCAAGTGTTTTTAATTAATATATAGAAACGTACAAATGTGGCATCAATTATTATTAACCAAGTTAATGGAAATTTATACAATGAAATAGCTCACCTATCTCAATCTTCTTTGACCTCAGTTCCTTTGGTCTTTCGAATCGTTAAGCACTGCTAAGGCTATTTCTGGAATCCCTCATTACTTTCAAAGAGTCTGGGTTCTTTAATACTTAGAGCCTAACAAAAACAGCGTGTACCTGGGAATGAGGAGATAGGAACTCACGCCCCACACTCTGCCAGCGATGAAATGTGTGACTTGAAAGAGTAACTTTTCTGCTCTGGGTCTCCGTCTCCCCATATAGGAAGTAAGGCTAATTGTATCTTCACATATTTTATAGAGAATATGCAAAATCATACCTGCCCCTCTATTATGGGGATTATGTAAAAAATGTACAAGACATGTGGTGGAAAATAATGTTTATTAACTTGAGAGGCAGGAACTGACACCCTCACAAAAACTTGCTACTCTTCTCAGAGCAAAAGTAAGTCCTAACAAATCCTCACCTGGGCTTCACGTTCAGTTGGGTGCTAGCGCCCATTCACTCTGGAACCTCTAAAAACACAGTGAGGTGTGGGTACAGTGACAGGATGTCCTCGAGACACCTGGAGCGATGCATGGATGACCTTGACTCCTGTTAACCCCAGAGGTGGCTAAACAGTATTTCCCGGCTGTGTTCTTGAGCGGGGACAGCGGCTCACAGCTGCTCTGTAACTCAGGGAGGAGACCGCCTCACTCGGCCGGGCATGTCAGAATCCTCGGTGGTGTCTTTTCATAAGCTCCTCTTGAGAGCACTCCTCCAAGATTTCCTTTGCTCTGGAACGCTAACATAGCTCCTCCAAAAGATCAGAGGAACGAAATCCATGCCTCACATTCCTCACCAAGGGTATGATAGCAGTGCATTCCAGCAACAGGCACAAACATTCACATCATGACCATTCTCCACGGACAAGGAAACCCAGTGATCCAGATAAAAGTGAGGGGAGAGAGAAATGACTGTCTTATCTAATGGCATCATTAATATCTTGAAAGTGGCCCCTAGAAGAACTGAAGTGTTACGTATGAATAGAACGTTGTATGTTAAGTATGAATAGAATGGCACCTGTTCCACAGCCTTGAGCTAATACAGTGGCCAGGAGCCACCACTAATAATGTCCCTGGAAAATTCAGCCTTCCAAGGCAAGCCTCAACAGTACATGTGTAAGCAGGTGGCCTCAGACCCTCCAGAGGATGGTTCTAGAACTAGTGTCAGGTCCTTACAGCCCACCTCTGTTAGTAACACCAGTCTTGAGTCTGCTCTGGTCTGCCCACCCACAGGCCACCCCCTGCTCCTACACCCCCTGGCCCTACAGAGCCTTCCAGCTTCACCATCCCCCTTCCCTGGCACGCCTGAGGGAGCGAGGCCACTGTGATCTGAGAACGCTCCTTTCACTCCCGTGACTCTGAATTGGCTTCTAATAAGCAGGAGCAAATTTCTACCCACTTGGCCTGCCCCTTCTCATTCTCATTCTGAATTCGACTTAGAACATCACAAAACTGGAGGGGTCTCTAAGAGACCAAATAATCCATTCACGTCCCGGGGTTCTGTTTGGCTCAGATCCTGAGCCAAGATATTGCCACCCCCACCTCGAATGTTAATAATTCCACTTGCATTCTGGTTCCTCCAAATGTTTCTGTGTGGCTTCCCTCCCTGGATTTTGGGTACACACTGAGCAGGATTGAAAATACTTTGGTGACAGCTGCACGGCAGGCATTTGGAGAACTCCAGGTTCCACACGGCAACACGGGGCGATGGACGGGCCCTCCAGACAGAGCCCATCTGATGACCAGAGGCGAGATGCCAGCAAGCGTATGGCACACCCTGGCCTCCTGAGGGAGGGGTGAACTCAGGACAGAACCGAGCTGTCAGAGAAGATCAGAGAGGGAGGCAGCCTTCTGCTTGGACAAGCCTGGGGTCAACTTCTGCCCAGACACCCAAATACACACCACATGGAGGAGGTCCACAGTGAGATTTTGAACTGCAGGCAGGTGGCTAATGGGAGGCTTATCGGATGCAAAGTGAACATGGGGCATAGACCAGGGCTGCAGAGTACAAGTGCAGAGCCTTCCCTCACCTGCCAGCCCAGACACCTGAACACTCACTTTGCCGGCCTCACTTTGGGATGAGAGCGACGCTGGCAGAGTTCATGACAAAGGAGCTCTGTGGTTGCTCCCGTGGCCTCTTCCCTGTTCCCCCCACTCCCTAGGAGGGCAAGAGGGTGCTCTCTTCCTGCATCAGTCCCAAAAGAGACCCTCTCCATCAAATGGTAGTTAGAATTTTTATCATGGCAAGGATAATAAATGGAATTTTCTCCCCATACAACTGTTTTTGAGGTGACTCTCTAAAGACAAAAGCTCATGGGGAAAGATGCCTCCAGCCTCTGATACCAATATTATCACAACTCTGGGGACAGTGAAGGAAAGCACCTACTGTCATTTCCTCCCACGGCCATGGGGAGTAATGAACAGCAAAGAAACACACAGACTTCACTCCAAAATCACTTCCCCTCTGGGCCTCTCTGAGGGCAGCGTCTCCGCTCCTGAGCCCCTGGATGGCTATTCCCAAACTCACCATGTGTCGGAAGGATGCAGACACCACCTGGCTGGAAGAGAGAGAGCCCCGGATGTCTGAGCCAGTGCAGGCAGCCAATTGGAGCAGTCACCAAATCCCAAATCTCAGGAGTCCCTTGGTGTCCCTGAAGTATGTGCATCGTGGCCGGCACAGGGGTATGGCCTGTGAAGGACAATTTCATCAAGTTTTGATGAGCTTTAAGATAAACTCCATAACATCTAATCAGTGTTAATGTTTTATTGTTTGCAAAATGTTGTTGGCAAGCATTTTGTGTGGTTGCCCTGGAGAAAACAAAAGAAACGGAAGCAGGGTCCACAGTCAAGGGAGTTTGATCCCCTTGGGCTGGCCAGGAAAAAGGAGGGAGGATTAGGTAAAAAGCCAAATAAAAACCATGTAATAATGCTGTGAGGTCATTGGGAGGTCAGTATGGACCAGACTAGAAAAAGCTACCTAGAGAAAAGAAGGCTTTTTTAAGAAAATACAATTAGCCAACATATAGTACATCATTAGTTTCAGAGGTAGAGTTTAGTGATTCCTCATTGCATATAACACCCAGTGCTCATCACATCACATGCCCTCCTCAATGCCCATCACCCAGTTACCCCATCCACCCACCCACAAGAAGAGAAGGCTTGAGCTGGACCTTATGCAGAGCAAACATCTATTTGGTTATTACTGAGTGCCAGGGCATACAATGAATTCCCCACCAGGCTTCAAGGAAGGTACTCTCAACTCCATTCTACAAATGAGTAAAAGACACTTAGAAACATCATCGTTGGGGCGCCTGGGTGGCTCAGTCAGTTAAGCGTCTGCCTTCAGCTCAGGTCATGATCCCAGGGTCCTGAGATTGAGCCCCGTGTTGGGCTCCCTGCTCAGCGGGAGCCTGCTTCTCCCTCTCCTTCTGCATGCTCTCTCTCTTTCTCTCTCTCTCTTTCTCTCAAATAAATAAATAAAATCAGGAAGGAGGGAAGGAAGGAAGGTAGGTAGGTTGGTGTCAAGGTTCAGGTAGGCCACCCTGAAATTATGCATCAGGTGGTCTGATTCCAACGCCAGTTTTTCCAAGCCCAGCATTATTATTACTGAGCCTCTCAAAGTGCCATTAGCCTCCACAGGGCACAGAGAAAGGTGGGCCGAAGGGGACAGAGGCCGGGCTAACTCAAGAGTTAAAGGTAGAATCAGGGAGAAATGCACAAACAGAAGCTCTCTTTCAAAAGCAAGTTTCCTTCCTACCCACAGTGGCTTTCCATTTTTTCCCCTGTGCTTATCTGCACTTCCAAAATTTCTCTGATGAACACATAAGTGTGTGTCATAAAGAGTAATCAGTATTGTATTAGAATTATAGGTGGGGCATAGCCAGGGAGCTTTGAGGCAGAGGAATCAGAGCTCCTGACGTTCTGCTAATGGCATCACTTCCTGTTACCGAGGAGGAAATGGAGACATCAGAATAGTAAGCCTCAGGAACCCAGGGAGATGGAGCAAAGGGGTGAGAAACCAGGTGTGTGCCTGGGGCGTGCTCTCCCTTTCTGTGTTCTGCTCAAGTTTTCCAGCACAGCAGGCACTGGGATGCCAGGGACGGTTGAGGAAGATTGGTGGAGTGGAGGGGGAGTCACTGCCAGGAGAGATACCGCCAGAGAAGGGGCGTCCAGGCTCCAGACTCCGCCTTGACCAGCACAGTGAGCAGCCAGGATCAGCGGAGACCGTTATAGACCATCCTGAAGGAAAGAGTTAAAGCATGAGAGATTGATGTTGTGGAAGAGAAGACAACGGTGCAGCAGCTGACCTTCCCGACTGGCCTATGACCCCAATGTCCGCCAGTGCTGAGTTCCGAAACCATGAAACCCAAAAGCAGAAAGAAGCACCTGCTCCCCACCCTTCCCCGTTCGACCTCCGCTGTCGCAGCTCAAGACACTGTATTGGCGGCTCTCAATCTTTTCCCTTCAGCAATATACCTGACACTTGTTATTTACATGTATAATATGCTCCTCAAATGTTGATGAAAACCCATAAAAAAATTCTGTGGGAGTAAAATGCTGCACAATATTTTATTTCACAGGTATTCGCAGAAGGCTTTCCCTTGTGGAAAGTGGCATATGGGGGATATGGATCCTGGTGGGCTGTCCATACCCCTCACCATTTTTCTCCTACTCCAGAAAACACACCAAAATGCAAAGTCAATAAGCTTCTGTAAAAAATGTCATCTTGAATCTATTTCAACTTATTGAGAAACTTATCAGCATTCATTCTTTCACTGTTTTAATGATATGCTGGTGAGACCCCCTTTATTTTTTTTATAATATTTTTTATTATATTATGTTAGTCACCATACAGTACATCCCTAGTTTTTGATGTAACCATGATTCATTACTTGTGTATAACACCCAGTGCACCATGCGATAAGTGCCCTCCTTAATACCCATCACCAGCCCCTTTAAGACACCATGTCTCTGGATAGGCAATCCTGCTTGATTTTTACGTCAAAGGATCCTGTGGGGATCCTTAACTCCCTGGCCGCACTTTAACCTCCTGACCACTAGGGGCCAGTTGCTCAGGCACTTTCCAAACCTGGACACCACCCTGACCTCAGTCAAGCTCTTTTGAAAAACAGCTCCCTGACACTGTCCTCCCCTACCCCACCCCCAACATTCTGGCGTCATGGATCCAGCTTCCTGGCCAAATTCACTGGCTTTCTCCAATCAACTCCTTTGACCTAACTGGTCCTCCCCCGCTCCACAAATTCCACCTGGGACGGGGATTGGATGGGGTCATATTGATTTCCCACTACCCACCATGACATAGTCATTCCTAAAATGGTGAAAGGCACGGGAGCAGAGAAGCTAGGGCTCCAACATGGCTAAGGAGACCAAAGGTGACAGAAGGTAGACACTAGTGCTTACAAAAGGTTACACACCTCAACATTTCACCCTCTTGAGCGTTACCCCCACATATCACACTCATGTGTTTCCCAGGGATGACTTATCCTCTGGCCCCTGTTATTCTGTTCCACACAACTGTGCTTACACAGCTCACATAGCTCAACTCCTTTTGTCCAAACACCCCTCAACTACTTTCCCAAGCCTTTACCCCAACCAACAGACCATTCTGCTCACCACAGTGCTGCTTACCCCCGACCGGGCCCTGTCTCACCGAGAAGCGCCACGGAATGAAATGGGATCCCCTGTAAGAGGTTCAGTTTTCCAGGAAAATTATGACTTTGTGACTTGGAATTTTATGGCCTTCAAGTAGAGATTTTCCATAGGGAAATTGGAACTACACAAGCAGGAGGAATTTGAGAAGTCCCCGCCATTATTAATGTTATATTTACTTTGCTCTAGTAGACAAGAGAAACCTGGCATAAACTTACCAAAGCTTCACAAAACCTGTAGCTGAGGCACTGACCACGTTATCCTATTTGAACTGACCGGCCTGAATATAATTCTGGGAGCAAGAAAACAGAATATTGGAATTCAGGAAGAGTTTGGAAGGGGGAGAAGTTTATGGCTACTTCATCTGTTGTCTGAGCACATGTTCCCAACTGTTACACAGGCAGAAATTTGCTGGCACAATCGTTATTGTAATTTCATTGAATTAACACTTCAGATCCCCACCTTCCATCCATCGTCTTTAAAGGAGAAAGCCATGTGTGCTCACCCCCTGAATTACATAATTGGTAGCTTGAAATCATTCCTGCTTCCTTTTCTTTTATTGATTTTTACGTCAAAGCAGATTTTCCAGACAATCTTTAACTTGATTCTAAATCATGGATCTGAGAGACCCAAGCAGGTGATGAAGGAGGAGAGAGTCACACACCAGATTACAAAGCTTTCTGGTTGCATTCTGCCCCGTTGGCAAAAGCCCGTGTCTGTTTCAAGAGAAAATGAATGTTCGGCTGGCCTGGGGAGCAAGCAGAAATAAACAGAAAAACATTTTTTAATAAGGGAAAAGTTATCTCTTGCAAAATGCCCCAACCCATCACTACAATTTAAGACGTTTGCTCAATTATGAGACAAACGTAAGTGAATTGTCAGGGAAGTTGGGTTGATTGGACCTTAGAAATAAACGCATTGCTGTCATTTTAAGATGAGGAAAGTGGGTTTGGAGATGGAAGACAGAATTTTTTGCAAGTCAAGGACCCATGATGATGTAACATCCTCCCAAGGGAGGTGATTTGGTGCCCCCCCCATGACATCACTTATTCATCCCTCATTCAGTCCATGTTCATTGAGCCTCGGTTTGCACCAGGCCCGAGGAATCATGATGTGATTGCTACGGAGGAGTTGCCGGACCAATGGGGAGAGAGCCAGATCTGCAGTCCCGCGAGGAGGATGGATTTTTGCCCAGCAGCCTTCAGCAAGGAACCCGGTGGGAAGGCTGTTGCAGTGACCTCCGAGAGCAGTGATGGGGGCCCGCCCACTGCGCTGACAACTACTGGAGAGAAGAAGGGATGAGTTCAAGAAATATTTAGCAGGTAAAATCATCATTGCTGATGGATGGGCTGCATGCAGTAATGCAGAGGGGAGTTCTCAGTGCCCCCTAGATTTTTTTGTTTTGTTTTGAGTGAAAGGGGATTGAAATAAAAAAATGGGATGTGGTGAGAAACATGCAAGTTACCCAGAATGCGTGTTAGAGTGGGAAGAGGAAGAGAGAGCCACACACAAGCGCTCTGAGAGGGGACGGAAGGAGCGGTTCACTCCCACCTGGAGAAACTGGGAAGGCTTCCTGGCAGAGCGATGTCAGGACTGAGTGGGATTTGAAGAGGTGAAAACTGGGCCCATTCTAAGCGAGGGCCCAACATGGACAAAGCAGAGAAGTGTCTGGGAGAACGGAGGGTAACCCAGTGTGGCGAAAACAGAGGGTGGGAAGGGGTGGGACAGCAGGAGGTGTGACTGGCCAGGTGGCCCACTTCCCACATAGGGTCTGGAAGGCTGGAGGGTGACAAGATCGAAGCAGAGTTCTAGAAGATACTTCCCCAATTTTTTCAGACTTAAATAATCTTCTTGCACCTAATCCAGGAGTGGAGGAGTCAACTCCACTGCCTGGGAGAGTTGAAAATGAATAAAAATGAAATTAAATAAAATCCCTTCCACATTCCTCTGGCTGGCCTCTCTCCAAAAAGGGCAGATGGAACGAGGTGGGCATGGCTGATGCTTGCCCTCTGACACTGGACAGTCATCAAGCTGCCCCTTGCAGCTTCCTATGGGTCTCAGATCGACTGATGAGCACCAAGGAGTGCTCAATGACAACCCTGGAGCTTTCTGGAGAAGCTGGGGCAGGAAGCTGGCCTTCTGGAGACCTCTTGCCAAGGGACTTGGGGGAGGAGAGAGGGAATGGGACTGAGGAATGCACTTGCTTGCTCCTGGCAAACCCAGCTCCATGGTGGGAAGGAGTTGACCAGCAGACAGGTGCCCAGGGGGCTGAGCAGCACTTCGCCACCATCCACAGCAGCCTCGGGGCACTGAATGGGGCCCAGCCTGTGGACACTGAGTTCATGCAAGTGAGACACGGGATGCCTAAGGGAGGGCATGAGTACGGGGCGTGAGAAAAGCCCCAGGAATCCTGCAAAGCCGAACTCAGTCAGTGCCACAGGCACAGACCCTGAGCCAGAGCCCCTCGTGTTCTGGCTCAGGCTGCACCTGCAAGTCCAAAGCCCGGGGGCCCCCAGGCCACGGGCCATCTGGAATTGACCCGCTCACATGTCAGTCTCTCTTCCTCGATTTGGGATTCCCTGAGGACAAAGGCCACTCAGACTTATCCCTGGACTCCTTCTTGGTGTCCAAACGTAGCCCAGGACCTCTTTCCTAATACAGTAGAAGCCCGACAGCCTTGAGTGACTCAGACAGGGAGCAGGTGGGAGGGGACTGGAGTGTGAGAGCCTCAACCAGAGTACCTTGATGGATGGATGTCGGTCCATAATGGGTAACTTTAAGGAACCGCGTCCATGTAAAGTACTCTACACCTCGTTATATGTCTATGTGTGTGTGTATGTATATGACTAAATGATTAAATTATACCAGTTAATTATACCATAAAAGTCATTTGTATTGGGCTTTACATTTTTTATAGGACTAGTTGCTCTGAACGTTGCAATGGAGATGGAGGCTTTGCCCCACCGCACTGCGTCTCCTCTGTACTTCTGGCAACTGTGACCCAATTTCCTTTTATGAAAATCAACTTGCCCTAATTTGCTTGGTCGAACTGTAAACCAGAGCCACATTCTCTCCCCTTGCTGAAGGGTTAGCCACATCATCAAAGCCAGACAAATTAAACTCTTTCTCTTTCTCTCTCTCTCCCCCTCCCACTCTCTTCTGGGACTTTGTGTCTTGAGCAGTGAGACATGGAACGAAATAAATTATTAGAGCTTTGGTACAAATAACATCTACTTTATTATTTGCACACAAAATAATGCATGATCATAAAAAAATAATAATCTCACATCAGTCCTGAATCAGAATTAGGAGTATGAGGACAGCCGCACTACAGAGGGAGAAGATGGGGGGGGTGCTTACTGTAACTCTGTTCTTTACCATGGAGAGGGCTGAGCACCGCCCCACAGCCGCCCCTTCCCCTCTCCCACTCCCCCTCCTGCCTTTAAACTTTTCATAGGAACCAACAAAGGCTTAGTCGCTGATTAGCATATGGCGGTGGGGAAAGACATGGAAGAAAAATTAGTTATACTCCTTGCCTTTTATACTTTCCTACGTGTCAGGCACTATGCATGTATTACACGATGGAATGCAGCAAACTCGCCATGTAGCTGCTCTTATGCCCATTTCAGCGGATAATTGGGAAGGCAGGCACAGGAGAGTGTGGCGCTGTCTTTCCCTAGTTGCATCCAGAATTGTGTAGCCCACCACGGAAGTGATTTGTGAGTAGATGCAGTTGTTTGACTAATGCAGACCCCCGGCTTATCATACAGCATAGAGGAGATTATTTGTAGACACACTGTGCTAAGAAGCACATAGTCATGAAAACCAAACACACGGAGCGTGGCATGACTGGACAGTAACACCAGGTGTAATGGGAAATAAACTCCCCAATCACCAAAGACTGACACTGAAGGCAACATCATCCACCGGGCTGAATATTGAGCATAGACATCGCAGGGATGTCCTTCTATCAGTGATAACTGCTAGAAGTAGCTGCTGGGCATGGGATCATGAAGGGGCTGGCCCTCTGATGCGCCATGACGCCTCTGGCCAGCTGCCGACCTCAGAGTCCCTGGGTGGGAGAGGGGGGAAGGGGAGGAGGAAGATGTCATATTTGGGGGCTGGGCCTGAGAGCGGGACACTGGAAGTGCCAGGCCTGTTTCCTTAAGAGATAAGAAATTTGAAGCACGTGGGCTCCTCCGAACTGATTCACCCATGCCAAAGCACCTGGATTCCCATCGCCTACTAGCTCCGGCTCGCCAGCCCTCCACTTGCACCTGTAAGCTCCAAGTGGCTTGCACAACCAGACACCCTGTTGCTGTCGCTTGCAACCAGACACCCTACCTCCTAGAGGCCCCAAAGAAGAGCAACGTGAACAAATCCCCAGGCTATCAAGAGACAGGCCAGTCACATTCGGGATGTATTACAGTCTTCAGGGGGGTGGAAGGGGTAAGCTTCTAGAACATCCTTCTTTCAATCAAGGGCCATATAGTGAGCACTTATCAGTGCAACATCCCAAGACAGCCATTTCCAAAGAAAAACAACAGAAAATCATTTTGTCCCGTGCCATCCACCCTGCTCTCAAACATTTCCTTGGGTTTATAGTGCCCACAAGGTTTGTTGGCACATGTTTCAGTCCATTGTGTTGCAATTTAGTATTAAATAATTCCCTAAAACTCAGTAGGGCAATGTGCTATTTTGATTGTTGTTGTTCTGTTGTTCCAGGGTTTTGGAACATGTTTTCTTGGAGGCTGAGTGGAACGGACACAGACTACCTCAGGGGCTGCTGTGGGAGGTGCAGAACTGAAGCAATTTCTAGTTTTAAAAAAAAAACTAATATTCTTTTGAGCATGTGTGTCTAGCCCAAATAAATAGAGTACAGTGAAAAGGTCCTGTTGGGTTTTTTTTTAAGATTTTGTTTATTTATTTGACAGAGAGAGAGAGACAGCGAGAGAGGGAACGCAAGCAGGGGCAGAGGGAGAGGGAGAAGCAGACTTCCCTGTTGAGCAGGGAGCCCAATGCGGGGCTCGATCCCAGGACGCTGGGATCATGACCTGAGCCGAAGGCAGACGCTTCATGACTGAGCTACCCAGGCGCCCCAAGGTCCTGATTTTTAATGATTGTCACAATACTGGCATCTGTTTCCTGAGTGCCTGCTTACTATGAACCTGCAACTATTTCCGGTTCTTTCAGTTTGTTGTCTCAAGTAATCCTCACTGGTAAAGAAATAACTCAGGGTAGCTGAGATGTGTCCAATGCCTCCCAGCTGTCGAGGGGGAGGAGAAATGAAAAATTAAAGTCAGGTCTTTCCAGTTCCAAAGCCTTAGTCTCTCCCCGGACTCCCTTATAATCAGTCTAATAATAAGTGACTCTTTGAGGCACGCGCTACCTCAAAGGGAGTTCAATCCAACACTCTCCTTTTAGAAATGAGAACACTGAGGGGCAGGGGGATGGTTCTTGACTAGTGTCAGAATAAGGACTAGATCTCTGGGTCTCCCGAATCCCAGACCATTTCTTCCCACTCTCCCACGCTATAAGAAACCCTCCTTAAATCCATCATGCTGCACATTTGCAGATTAAGTCAATGCGCTTTTTTTTTCATTGCAATCCTGCAAATATTAACTCCCGTCCCTCCTTTCTTCTTCCCAGTGCACCCATCTTTTCAATGCCTCCTCATCTTGAACCACCTCCCGGATCCTCCTGCCCTTTCGCCCAGAGCCACTGCCTGAGCAGTTCGCGGCAGGTCCGTGTTGAGAGTATGGAGTCATTGAGGAGTGACCAGGGGCAGCGGGGAGACCAGGAGAGAGCCGAGCGGAGCTGGTCTCAAGGGCAAAGGAACAGCTGGTACTTTAGAAGGCCACTGCCAGCCTGGAGAGGGCAAAGCAGGCCCTCATCTCCAGCCGCCAGTGAGAGCCGGAGCCTGACAAGGCTTAACTGTCCCCACGGCGCTGCGGTGGGGATGAACAGGTGCTCCCACAGCTGACTAGGCAGCTCAGCTCCTAGCGGGGACACGGGGTGGGGCACACGGAGCTGGGGACTGCAGAAGCTCAAGGAAGAGGAGACAAGCGGACCCTTGCAAAGCAGTTGAGAGCAGCAGCCTGGGATGGTGGTGTTATTCCCGGTAGGTCCGAAACACTGGACCTGCAGCCAGTCAAAGGCTAAAGGCAGCAGGGGGTAGGGCAGCCCCAGCCACAGGGTGGTCCTCGTTGGACGCTCCAGCATCATCCAATGTGCACATTCTCAGGCCCCGTCCCAGGCCCCCTGAGTCAGAAGCTACATTTTAACAAGATCCCCAGATGACTCCATGCACATTAAAGCTTGAGAGATGCTAGTCTAGGGTAACAGTTCTCAAAGTGTGGGTCCCACACCAGCAGAAGCAGCACCCCTGAGAGTTCGTTAGAAGTGCACACTGGCAGGCCCCTTCCCGGACCTCGGGGGAGGGTCTCGGCAAGGTTTTAAAGAGGCATCCAGGTGGTTCTGAAGCAAGTGAAGTTTGAGCAGCACTGACTCAGGATACAGCTTGTGTATTTTGGAAGGACGTAGTTTGGAGGGATCTCAGGAAAGGCGTTCTGATTACGGCTTGGAAGGAGGACCCTGAAGCTGGCCCTAGCCAGCAGTATCTGTCGCTGTTCCGGCCTCCCTGCATAGTTATCCACAGCGACCCGTTCCAGAATCCTGGCCCTGGGATTTGCAAGCTTCAGAGCTGAGCTGATCAGGGGTCAGTGCGTTTAGTAACGATCATCTCAAATTAGTGTACTTTATCAAGTAAGCTAGACCCCCGATGAAAGCAGAAAAGCCGAGATACAGAATCCATGCAGCAGCTGGGGCCCTTCTGCCTTTAAGGAGCAGGCCCGACCAGCTAGAACTTCATTCCCTGACCTGTGGAAATCTCAGGATCCTCCCCCAAGATTTCTGGGTGTTCCTACAAAGGTTACCATCTCAGGATTTCTTCCAGGTTCGGGTTCCCGTAGGTGAATCATCTGGTCAGCAGATGGATAACCTCACTCACCCTTGCATGAAGTCCCACTGCCCCATAACATCCGTGTGGGTGAGGGGTCAGCACAGTGGTGGTTTCCTGCTGAAGAGAAGAGAAAGAAGAATAGAAGAGAGGAGAAGAGAAGAGAAGAGAGAGAAGAGAAGAGAAGAGAAGAGAAGAGAAGAGAAGAGAAGAGAGAGAAGAGAAGAGAAGAGAAGAGAAGAGAAGAGAAGAGAAGAGAAGAGAAGAGAAGAGAATGGGAGGGGGAGGGGGAGGGAAGCGGGGAAGGAAGGGGGAGGGAAGCGGGGAAGGAAGGGGGAGGGGGAGGGGAGGAAACCTGCCATTGGATTTTGGAGGTAGCAGGCTTTCCAAAGGTACTGGGAAAAGGGACTAGTCACAGAAATGTAAATCATTTCTAATTGAGTAACATCACCCCCCCCCTTCTTAAAAGCCCCAGAACCTATCCTGCTCTGAAACTCCCTCCCCTTCTCACCTCCCTTCCATCTTCCTTCTGTGCCCCCCTTCTCATTCACCTGCTGCTTCTTTATAAATGCAGAGAAGCTTGTTTCTTGACTCTCACTCACTGCCCTCACTCACTGCCCTGGACATCTCCTCTTCTATACCAAGCAGGATATTTTTCTAAGTAAAATATTTTCTTTCCTCACGGTAACTCCAGTGTCAGCTCCAACAGACAGAGAGAAATCGGATGGCATTCTCCTCCTGTCCCCGCCATCATTTGAAGAGTCTTGACCATGCCTCCTTGTCCCATTTTCTTAATCTAACTCTGACATCTCTTCTTTCATTTATAATAATTCGGGTTATTTTCTCTCCTTCCTGCATCTGAGACTGAAACCTCCTTCCTGGGACTTCTGTGTTATACAAGGTTAACCAGTCCCCACAGCATAGCCCAGAATTATGCACCTCTCCTCTGTGGGACCTTTCCAAGGAACTGGCAGATGTATACAAAAGCTGAAATCTAGCTGTCCTTATTGTAAAGGCTAGTGTCCCCGCCAACATCTGGGGACTTTGGGATCCCAGAAGGAGAGGAGCTCTGTAACTCTGCTCTGCTTTCCACCCTTAGCCCAACCATAGGACACTCACTCTCCTTTCCTTGATTGTCACAATAGTGCCATGAATGATGTCCCCTGTTCAGCCCTCAATGTCCGCCACCCCACCCCACCACCCCCGGGTGTTCCGGTTCCCCACGGATAGAGTGAGCCTCGTGCCCTCACGTCTTCAATGGCTCCCACTTGCTTACAGAACAACACCAACCTCCCCCCAGCTCATTTTCCCACCAAGATCAGAAAGGAATGGTGGAAGGAAGACGGAGGGAGGGAGGGACAGAAGTGGTGTCCACACAAGACAGGAGGACATAAGTGCAAGCCATAAAGCTAACCCACGGGAGAAGGGTGAGACACATCCGAGGCCACTGTGCTGCTCACTGAAACCTGGCTTGGGGCTCACACCTCTGGGCGCAGTTATTATGGACAAAGCTGGAATAAGAGAACGAGTAGGGGTAGACTCTGGACTTGGGGCAGGTAGAAAAATAATCTAGGCCAAAGGCCGGTTTGCAAAGGGAATTAAATATGTGCTCTCTAAGAAATGTTTTTGTTTTGTCATGTTATCCTCCCCCGAGATAAAGGCTGTGTGAATGCCAGCATCGGGATCTTATTTCCAGAATAAGCTCCATTCAGTTCCCTTCTCCTGAATATGGCAGAATGGTTTACTGATCGAGTGTTTTTGTGCAGTCTTTTGTCGGGTCGTACACCTGTGGCCCATGCTTCAGGATCCATGCTGCCTCAGATGGAAAGCTCCGGAAGGTCAGGTGCTCCGCCTTACGTGTTAAATCGCCATATACGGCCCCATGACAGCCCACGAGCTATAGAGTATCATTTTAATGTTGCTAATAGAGGGCTGGGAGCAGCCGAGGGAACCATCATAGGGGCTGGGAATATGCTAGTTAAGAACATCCCCTGGCCACCTGCAGTGAGAAATCATGATTTTCCTGTATTTAAAGGCCAAAGCTAACTCCGGGGGAAACACGCGGATGAGGAGTGGAATATTGAAAAGCGTAGATGAGGTGAAGAGAAAGTCACAGCCATTTGGCCCGAAGGAGAGGCGGCAGTGCTGTGGTTGTTTCTGTGATGAAATGGAGAGGAACGTTGTCTGGGGAGGCTGGTGAGACGCAAAGCTGCTCTACAGCGGGGACCAAGCATGAACCGGGTCTGGATTCGGAAAGACTAGGAGTTTGAGTCCTCACTCTTGTTACTCTACAGACAATTGGCTACCTCAATTTATATCTCAGTTTCCACATCTGCAAAATGGGGATCCAGGCACCCCACCCCAAAGATGTACTGGAAGAATAAAATGGGATAATGAACATAAAGGTGTCAAACAACTGATCCACGTTCAAGAGTCCTGTCTGCTTTCACCCTTCCCTCCTGCCTTCCTCATCTCCTTCCTTCATTCCAGTAAACCAGCTCTAGAAATGGAATAAAACCACGTTCGTCCTCCCCCAGAACGATGTCACCCACAAACTCCTACAAAGATGTGAGTACTTGCAAATAATCCTGTAGGAAATATCCGGGTGAAGGAGATCACTAGAAGGCCAATGTCACCCCCAGCTTCAGTGGGGTTATTAGAAGCAGCAGTGGGGAATGAATATATAAAGATGCCTGATGTTCATCCAACAGTTTTTTAAAGACTTTATTTTTTTTAAAGATTTTATTTATTTATTCGACAGAGCTAGAGACAGCCAGCGAGAGAGGGAACACAAGCAGGGGGAGTGGGAGAGGAAGAAGCAGGCTCATAGCGGAGGAGCCTGATGTGGAGCTCGATCCCAGAACACCGGGATCACGCCCTGAGCCAAAGGCAGACGCTTAACTGCTGTGCCACCCAGGCGCCCCAAAGACTTTATTTTTATTTATTTGAGAGAGAGAGCCAGAGCAGGGGGAGGGACAGAGGGAGAAGGAGCAGCAGACTCCCCGCTGAGCACAGAGCCAGATGCAGGGCTCGATCCCAGGACCCTGAGATCATGACCTGAGCCAAAGGCAGACGCTTCACCGACGGAGCCACCCAGGCGCCCCCAACAACATTTTCCAAGATGCTCAGAAATTTTTCCAAAACCACATTTCATCTCTTGCCCCAAAACAAGCATCTTGTTCATCTCTGAAATGATGGGGCCACCACCACCCCCTCGTAAGAAACACGGTGTCCACCTAACGGCCTCAGAAACACTGCGGGCCACTAAGTTCACAGAAATTCACACAGGCACAGAAGAGAGGACACGATGATTTGCTTGGGATCTAGTCAGGATGTCAGAAGGTTGTTCAAAAATTTGGCAATGGTCGGGGGTATAGCTCCGTGGTAGAGCATTTGACTGCAAAAATTTGGCAATGGCTGTCTCAGGACACCCTGCGAGTAACCAGACAAACAGGGCCCTCTGTGAGGTACCTCCATCCCCTGCCTTCCAGATACTTCTATCCCATGGGTTTGTGCTGTGATTGGACTGTTAAGAGCTGCCATGTGGTCCGTGAGCCTCCACGGGCTTTCCTGGGGCACCTACACCAAGAACAGCCTTCGGGTGACCCCCAAGAAGGCAGAGACACGACTTTGCTGACAGGAAAGCACGGCGTCTACACCTGGCAGGCACAGACTCCCACGGGGTTCCTCAAGGAGCTCCCAGTGACTCGGAGAGGAGAATGTCACCTCCTGAATCACCAACACAACTCTGGCCAGCTGGCTCTGCTTCTCTTCAAAATCTCCTCCTCAGATCTTGACAAGCTCTTCAGTGAACACAACCAGAGGCCACCAGGAGATGTTTCGACCTTCTTCCTTCACACTTTGCCGCCTGTACACAGAACAAGTCAGTGTTGATAGACGCCGAGTTGTATTTCCACGACTCTAGGACAGTCCTGGGTCAGTGAAATGATGGGGGTATTTGGCAACTAACCTAGAAGGAAACGTTTCTTTATGTTGGACATGATCAATTTCGATTAAGAAATCCATCCAGGCATGCTTGAAATCTCCACACCAGGCTCCTCCAGCAAACAGATAGTTCTGGCAAAAGAGTATATATGTGGACATCCCCCTTCTTATTCAATGGCTCCAGACAGAGCGAGGCATGACCAAGGATCTAATACAGCCCGGTTAGTTACAGTCTGAACAACACCAGGATGCAGGAATGATGCAGGATAACTGCATGAGTAAAACCACAAACTAGAATTTACTTCCATAAAAGAGGTCCTCGGTTGTGTTAACTTTCAGCCAGACTTGTGTTTTTTTACTCATTAACCCATGTATTCCTTGAGCGCCAGGAAACACCAGGCAGAGAGAACATAGTATATGAGAAAGAAAACAAGCGTTGGAACCCAGGTCAGGTCTCCCTCCACCTCAGTCTCCTCCTCAGGAAAATGGGAGTAACATCAGATCCAGCACATGGGTTTGCTGTCAGGATCTAACGTGTATTGTGTAGATTGCATTACTGGTCGTCATCTCTCCCTCCAACTTTGCCCTGTGGCTTTGGAGTTGTCCCCTCCCTGCCCACTGCCTCTTTCCCGCCCCTTGACTTTGGGTTTGGCCATGTCATGTGCCTTGACGGATTGAACGAGGTCACATGATAGTGTACCAGTTCCTAGCAGGAGCCATGAGAGGTCTTGTGTTTTTCCACTTGTTCCCTTGTGCCTCTGTCGTAGGCAAGAGAAGAGCATGCCTTGGTTCCATGGCTGGTCCCAGGAGGGTGGGACCCGTGAAGCGGAGCCACCCCAATGACTAGAGCCCAAAACAGAGGCATCCTGGCAGACTTGCAGACCAACGATTAGAAGAACCACCCAACCAAATCCAGCTCTGCTTAGCTTAGATCAGCCAAACTCCGCACAGCACGAGCCATATGAAATGACTGAGGCTGTCTAAGGGACTGAATTTTGGAGTGGTTTGTTATACGGCATCTCTGTTCCAACAGCCAGCCAATACACGTATATCTACACACCTGTGCACATGAAGTGTCTCCCACGGGACCGAGTCTATAGTAGGTGCCCGATAAATACTGATTTCCTCCCCTTTCCCCACTACATTCCAAGTACAGTGATACATGCTGGAAATACAGAGATAAATAAGACCCTTGAGAAATTTTCAGGTCGGTGGAGTAAGAACCGTAATGTATCAGTTCATGTCCTGGATCCCTCACAGAAAATTAATGGAAGCTGTAGAAAGGAAAAGCAATGAGCAAAGGCCTTCTTTTCCTCCATTTTTCACTAAAATATGATTAAACAGACGTTCTCTCAAACAGAGATGTCTTTTCGATTTCCTGAGACCACATCCCTCAGACACTCTCATGAGTCTGGAAAGAAGAACTCCTTAAAGATGGGGAAAGTTCTGAGGGCTCTGCCTGTACCAGGTTTCTGTTCCAGACGTCAGCACCAGCCTGGTTTCAGTGGGGTCAGAGAACTCCGCGAAGCTAGCTAACTTGAGCTCGAAGCAGAAGGCCTTCAAGGGAGATAAAAGGACTTCTCTCTTTATCAGTGTTGAGGAAAGTAGTTCAAAAGTGGACCTATTTTTGTGAAGACAAAAGTATACTCTCTACAGCTGCTTTCCCTCATGAAAGGAAGCAGTTCTTGATGGGGACTTTGTCTGCAACGGAAGAATCAAATCCACTAGGAGGTAAAGCGTGAAGATATTAGCGATTTTATCACCCGCCATGTAATGCCTGTCACCGAATGTTCATCCAGTAATGGCGCAGCCCAGTAATACCCTTCCATGTTCTTAAAGCTCTCCTGTCAGGGAAGCTTTAAGGATGGTTTCTATTCTTTACCCTTTTGAAATGACCGTTCAATGATTTGCTATGAGAGGAGCCTCCGCCTGACAGAGAATTATTGGCTTTTTACTTGTCAGCTCAGAGAAAACGTCTGTGTGATGCCACTGGCAGCCAAGGCAGCCTGCAGACAAAAGGGCACCAAGATGGGAGGCTTGGAGTCCAGAGGGAATGGTGTGATCCAGGATTCAGTCAGGCCTCAACTCCTGCAAGGGCTGGTCTCCTCCAGCACAGGGACCTGGTTTAGGAGAAAGGACTAGATGCATTTGCATGACCAGACCCAGTTCCATGGAAGTCCGAGCCCTGAGCAGCATTTCCCTCTGACTCTGATGAACAGGAAGCTCCCTCCCTTCCCAGAAGCCGGACGGCTCCAGAGTCTTCCTTAGACTATGGGCTACCAAGCTCTCTCATCTACATGAGTTCATGTGACCCTTACCGCTAGTGGGGCGGCCATCCTAGCGGGATCATCACGTTATACATTGGACCACAGGAAATGGACTATTTTTTGGCCTACAAAAACTGCGATTTCAAGAAAGGTATTATTTTTTGTGAGTCAAGTTTATTAGACAGTAAAATTCAGACTTTTTTCTATATATCTATTAAGTTCTATAAATTTTGGCGAATGCTCTGTCATGCCACGGCCACAACAACCAAGATACAGAACGCTGCTGCGATCCCCAAAAGGGCCCTCATGTTTGCTTTGTAGTCAGTTCCCAGCCCCTTGCAACCATCCCAATGGATTTGCCTTCTCTGGGATGCCGTAGGGATGGAGTCATACAGTGGCTAGCCTTTTGAGTCTGGCTTTTTTCATCTAGCATCATACACTCGAGATTCACCTTGTAGTTGTATGTATTAGTAGTTTGCTCCAATTTATTGATGAGCAAAATTCCGTAGTTGGATTCACTATGTTTCTTTTCTTTCTTTTTTTCTTTTTCTTTTTTTATCCATTCCAGTGGATAGACAATTAGGCTGTTCCCATTTGGGGATGATCATTAATAGAGCCACTCTAAACACTTGCTTACAGGTTTTTTGTGTGGCTGAATACTTTCATTTCCCTTAGGTAAATGCCTCCAGGTGGGATCGCTGGGTTGTAAAATAAATGGATTTAACTTTATTAAAAAAACTGCCAAGCTGTTTTCCAGAGTGATTGTTGCAGTTCATATTCCCAGAAGCAGCGTTTAAAAGTCCAGCTCCACAATGCTGCCCACATGGGTATCGCCAGCTGGGCAGGGACCAGGAACGGGTAGCCCCTCTAACAGCTATGGAGCGGTATGTGATTACCTCTCCCTCATACCTGTTAATGCTGAGTACGTTTTCACGTGCTTACTTTCTATCCATACAGCCTCTTTGATGAAGTGTCCGCTCAAGTCTTTTGCCCATTTTTTTTAATTGGGTTATTTGCTTCCTTATTATTGAACTGTGAAAGTTCTTTATTCCAGTTCTTTGTTCAGAAAGTTAATATCTAATATCAGGATCCTAGTCCTTTATCAAATACGTGTTCTGCAAATATTTTCTCCAAGACCATCTTGCATTTTCATTTCCTCATACAGTGTCTTTGGAAGACCATAAGTTTTTAATTTTGATGTCGTCCAATTCATCACTTTTCTCCTTTCATAGCTCATGCTTTCTGCATCCTCTAGAAGCAATCTTTGCCTAACCCAAGGTCACAAACATTTTCTCTTATGTTTTCTTCTAGACGTTTTATAATATTAGGCTATGATCCATTTTGAGTTAAGTTTTGCATGGTGTGCAAAGTATGGTTCAAGGTTTTTATTTTTTTTTTTATTTTTTTGCATGGAGATACCCAATCGTTCCAGCATCATTTGTTGAAAAGACCATCCTTTCTCCATCAAACTGTGTTAACAACTTTGTCAAAACCAATTGACCATACATGTGCAGTCTATTTCTGGACTCCATATTCTATCCCATTGATCTATGTGTCTACCCTTTTCCCAATACCATATGGTCTTGATGACTGTGGCTTTATAGAATGTCTCAAAATCAGCTAGTGGGAGTCCTCCAACTTTGTTTTTGGGTTGTTGTTGTTGTTGCTGCTGCTGTTGTTTTCCAAAATTATTTTGGCTATTCTAGTCCCTTGCTTTTCCATATAAATTTTGGAATCAGCTCGTCAATTCCTACAACTATGCCTGATGAGAGAGTGACTTACCCAAGGTCACACAACTGATGTGCACTATCAGCTCAGTCTCCAATTGTGTTTATGGATCCAAGTTCATCATGTGGCCATGGGCTCCACACAATAGAATAAAGGAGAACATCATTATGGCAAAGAGCTGAGACAGGTCCTGCAGAGCTTGCCAAAGGTCAGAAATTCTGGCTCTTGATCCTTTGGGAACAAAACCAACCCTGTCTTCAGTCACTTAGTCCTGCCTTGCCTTATTGGGGAAGGGAGGATAACTGGATATTGTCTGGAACAAATCACACAGTCACAAAAGTCACAAACCCAGTGTCTGGGGGAGCCAAGGTAGACCCCTGGCATCTCACGGAGCCTTGGTTCTCAGCTTTAACATGACCTGTCCTGTTAAGAAGTCCATTCAGCCAAGCTTCTGCCCTGGTTTCCTGGCTGGAGTTCCCAGTCCCCACTGTCAGCTGGTGCTCGGACACCTTGCCTTACCCACTGCACTGCTCTCCACTGTTTCCTGCACCCTGTCATCGGCCGGGGCTCCCAAACAATGAATGCTCAGAACAGAGCCCTGCTCCCTGTGTCTGGCCCCATGCTCCGGGCTATTCCTCTTATCTCTATCCCGTCCCCAAACCAATCCCAGCTTTATGCGTCCCATCTGGTCTGCTTCTAGAGAGTATGACTTCTAGCCACCCAACATGCCACAGCTGGGAGGCAGACTGGGATAAGCAGCTGCGAATTCCAAAGCTGGGATTTGGGAACAGACAGAACTGGGTTTGAATCCCACATCTGTTATTTTGGGGCAGGATCCTTAATTTTCTGAGTCTTAGTGTCTTCGTTTATGAACTGCCCCCACAGGGCTGCCAGGAGAACTCAAATGAAATGAGGTATTTGAAGTGTTTGGCTCCGTGGCCGGCACATACCCGGTCGTAATCAGCACTACCGTGGCCCCCTAGCCCAGAGCCCGCACAGGGCAGCTCCCCGTCCCCACTAGCCCACACCGCTGAGAAGGACACCGCCTCCCAGCACCACCCCAGCTCCATGTCACAAGCGACAGTGCTTTTTCCTGACAGCTGTGTGGAAACAACCTTGAAAAGATTCAGCCGCAGAAAACCCTCCATCATGAGAACAGGGAGCCTCTTCCCTGTAGGTCCCTTACGCTGACTGGATTGGAGAGAAACGGGCATTTATTTTTCATGATCCGGGGGGGGGGGGGAGAAAAAAGACCTTTTGCACTTAGAGAAAGGAACTCAAGCCTAATATTCGACTTTATCGATAGACTTACTCACTTGTAATGGTGAATGGCCAGTGGGAGAGCCTGTCTCTATCACTGGAGGACCTTAATGAGTGCTTTAATGTGCTCATTTTCTAGCTTACAGTAGAGCCAAATGAGAAGTGATCTTTCATGCCCGAAGACAGTGCCAACGGCTCGGGAAAGGAGAAGCTGTTTTCCGATGGTGCTGCTGGAGGGTCCGGGTCCACCCCACTCTGCAGGCCCTCCCCATGACCAGAGGTGGGGACTAATGAGCAGGTGGCCTGAGTTTGGGATGGAAACTGAGGTCTGGGGTGCAGCACTGCACACCACACATACAGGAATCATGCCTGCTGGGCGCCAGGGTGGCTCAGTCGGTGAAGTGTCTGCTGTCGGCTCAGGCTGGGATCAAGTCCCGCATCAGGGTCCCTGCTCAGTGGGGAGTCTGCTTCTCCCTCTCCCTCTACTCCTCCCCCCTGCTCATACTCTCTCTCTCTCTCTCTCTCAAATAAATAAAATGAAATTTAAAAAAAGGAACCATGCCTCCCATCGTGGTACATCCCCATGGAGCTCTAACCACACGATGACAGGTAGGAGTCCACTTGTTCAAAGAACCAGCACGGGTATCCTCGGAGTCTTGCAGGCGAGTGGTCGTTGGAAGACCTCAAGCACAAGAAACAAAAGCGACTCCAGGGACACAGCAGAAGTCTCGAACTGCATGCACAGCATGAATGAGAGCACAAGCCCCATGGGTACGCCAGGCAGCACACAAGCACGACGCCCAGGCAGGTGGGACATGTTCACAGACATAGATGTGACTCACTCCCTTCCTGTCCACCCCGTTTCCTGTCCTCCGTCCGTGGCTGCCTTCTCTCCTCCTCCCAATCCCTCCAGCTAGACATGCTGGCCACTCTAGTCTTCCCCATCCCGTAGTTCCTAATTCATTTGCCCAACATTGATTGGCTTCCTCCCGCCTCACAGCAAACCTCACTTGGCACATCGAAGGGGTCCGCATGGGGCAGCGATGGCCCGGTGAGCAGCCTCGCTGAGGTTCCAAACAGGTGCTGCCCTTTTCTCCCAGCACAGCCTGCAAAGGACTGATTCCACCCCCAGAGGAGTGCAGATAGAATCCCAATTCTTGGCCAGAGAGGCATACACCTCGTGGGTATGCCTCAGCAACCCCAAACTTTCCCTGTGCCAGACACAGTGTTCCTTCCTGCTGTGCCAAAGGCAGTGGAGTTCAGCCTACATCCCAGATCAGAGATGGGTAAGAGCGTCAGTTTGCTGGGAGTATCCTAGTTTCAAAACCCGATGTCCCCAATCCCAGGAAACCTCCCAGTCCCAGGTACACCAGGACAGCTGGTCACTTGAGTAGACGACACCAATTCCAAGGGGAGGCCAGGGCAAAAACTACCCCCCATGACTTCATCAAGATAAAAAGCTTCTGCACAGCCAAGGAAACAGTCAAAAGAACTAAGAGGCAGCCCACGGAATGGGAGAATATATTTGCAAATGACACTACAGATAAAAGACTGGTATCCAAGATCTACAAAGAACTTCTCAAACTCAATACACGAGAAACAATCAAATCAAAAAATGGGCAGAAGATATGAACAGACATTTTTCAACGAAGACATACAAATGGCTAACAGACACATGAAAAAGTGTTCAAAATCATTAGCCATCAGGGAAATTCAAATCAAAACCACATTGAGATACCACCTTACGCCAGTTAGAATGGCAAAAATTGACAAGACAGGAAACAACAAATGTTGGAGAGGATGTGGAGAAAGGGGATCCCTCCTACATTGTTGGTGGGAATGCAGGTTGGTACAGCCACTCTGGAAAACAGTGTGGAGGTCCCTTAAAAAGTTAAAAATTGAGGGGCGCCTGGGTAGCGCAGTCGTTAAGCATCTGCCTTTGGCTCAGGGCGTGATCCCGGCATTCCGGGATCGAGTCCCACATCGGGCTTCTCCGCTGGGAGCCTGCTTCTTCCTCTCCCACTCCCCTGCTATGTTCCCTCTCTTGCTGGCTGTCTCTCTGTCACATAAATAAATAAAATCTTTTTTAAAAAAAAGTTAAAAATTGAGCTACCCTATGATCCAGCCATTGCACTACTGGGTATTTACCCCAAAAATACAGATGTAGTGAAGAGAAGGGCCATATGCACCCCAATGTTCATAGCAGCATTGTCCACAATAGCTAAATCGTGGAAGGAGCCGAGATGCCCTTCACCAGATGACTGGATTAAGAAGATGTCCATACATACAATAGAATATTACTCAGCCATCAGAAAGAACAATTACCCAACATTTGCAGCAACATGGACGGGACTGGAGGAGATTATGCCAAGTGAAATAAGTCAAGCTGAGAAAGACAATTATCATATGGTTTCACTCATTTGTGGAACATAAGGAATAGCAGGGAGATCGGTAGGAGAAGGAAGGGAAGCATGAAGGGGGGGGTAAACAGAAGGGGGAATGAACCATGAGAGACTGCAGACTCTGGGAAACAAACTGAGGGCTTCGGTGGGGGGGAGGGATTGGGCTAGCCCAGTGATGGGTATTAAGGAGGGCACGTATTGCATGGTGCACTGGGTGTTATACACAAACGATGAATCATGGAACACTACATCAAAAACTAAGGATGTACTGTATGGTGACTAACATAACATAATAAAAAATTATTATTAAAAAGTAATAAAAAAAACTACCCCCCATGGAACGAGCAGAGGGCAAAGGTGGTAGGAAGCTGGAGGCCAGGCCAGAAACTCTGCAGACGTTTCTAAAAACTGAACGGTCATCTCTTACATAAAGAACCCATACTAGGCAGGACAGACCTGGGCTCAAAAATAGCTCCCAAAGCTCAGCGTCTTAAGGTACCTAATGTTTGCTCATTGCTTAGATGATGACGTATTAATGTGGGCTGGCAGAGGGGCGCTGCTCCACATTCAGGCATGGGAGCTCTTTGGTGCAGTCGCTTGACAGCCCTTAGGGCGGGATCCCCCCGGGTCCTCTGTGCTCCGTCAGCCCCAGGAGGAGAGAGGCCAAGAGTGCCTGGAGATGGGGTGCACGACCAGCTGGGACAAAGTCACGTGGCTGGGTCTCACTCCAGGCGGGCAGAAAAACACAGCTGTGTGCACAGCAGAGCCAGACGTAGGTTGTTTGCTGACTATCCAGCTCACCTTTGTCTGCAGAGCTCATGAGTCAGAAAGTCCACATGCCCCCTTATCCCACACGCCCTTTCTGCAGCGACACCACGAGAACCGTGTGGGGTGGCAGAAGAATGAAGGGACAGAAGCCGGCGACTCCTGTCCTGGGTATACACCCAAGAGGAATGAAGACACGTGTCCTCACTGCAACTCGGCCGTGAATGCTCGCGGCAGCGTTATGCACAGTAGCCAAGAGGGGAAGCAACGGTGATGAACGGACAAACAGAATGTGGTGTATCCCTCTCAGAGGATGTTATCCAGCCTGAAAAAGGAAGGAAACTCCAGCATGTGCTAGCATATAGATGAGTCTCGAGAACGTTATGCTGAGTGCAAGAAGCCAGGCACAAAAGGGCAAACGTCACACGATTCCACGGAGATGAAATGTCCAGGATAGGCAAACCCATGCAGGGGCGGCTGTGGATGGAGGGGGGCTGCTAATAGCACCACCTCTGAATTACTAAAAACCATTGAATTGTACACCTTTAAAGGGTGGATTTTATACAGCGTAAGTTGTGTCTCCATAAAGAGAGAAGAGGGGAGGGAGGGAGGGAGGGAGGGAGGAAAGGAGGGAGGAAGGAGAAGCTGCCACCTGTTCCCCACCCAGCCCTCCCCAGCCCCTGCCAACCCCCTTGGCCCTCCGTGGGCCCCTGGCAGACCCCTGCCCCCCAGCTGTTGGTGGGTAGCAAGGGGACGCACGCTCAGCGGCTGTCGTGGTGACGTATGACAGGTCCAAGCCTTGCTTCTGCTCCACCGGCTCCAGCAGCAGGTGGGCCGCGGTGCCAGGAGCCAGCGGGGGCCACAGAGGCGAAGAGCACCAGATGTATTGTCACCAGTGGCATTACTGATCTTCATTTCTGCAGGGCTCTCCCGGGGCACCGGGCTTCTAACGGAACCACAGAGCTTCTGGAAACAGTAACCTAAAATGTTTCCTTGCCATCTGGTCTCTTAATGACCCTTCAGCTCAAAGTGCCAAGACTTCCAGGGAAGGGTTTTGGGCAAAAGCGCTAGTTTTTCTTGCTGGGGCAGCTGCAGAAAGAAAGTTCTAAAGACACAGACGATCTGAGGTGTCTGTTTCCTGAGACCCGCTGCTGAAGTAGACCCACACCTTAGTGTTGGAGAACGTGTTGTACAGCTGGCCGGGTTTGGTCACTTTGCCGTCACATGGCTCCTCACAGCAACCATGTGAGATGGGCGTCATTAGCCCCGTTTCACAGATGAGGTGCGTGAGGCACAAAGGGAAGAGGTTTGTCCAGGGTCACCTGCTCACAAAGAGTAGACCTCAGTCTCATTTGCAAATGAGAGAAATGAGGCCCAGAGGGGTTAAGTGTCTGCTCTGAGATCACACAGCTCAGACCAGGAACTTGGGCCTTCTGCCTCCCAGGACATGCTCCAACACCACCATCACAGCATTTTAAGGGAAAATCTGGGCCACAGCGTGTGAATGAGAGAGTTCTATAGTCACCCCTGGTGGGAGACCTCCCCTTCCTTGGAGGACAGTCAGCCACCCTCTCCTCTGTATGCCCAGAGCACCCATATTGGACCCCAGCTCTCTTTGTATATGTAAGTCATCCCCGCCTAACCAGGAGCTGCCTGTGGGCAGGAGCCACAGCTCCCTTATTTTTCCATCTCAGAAACTAAAACAATGCCGCAATATGGCCTCGAGTTGACTCCATTCATTCACTCGTTCCTTTGCAAACATTTACTGAGCACTTACTCTGTGCCAGGCTGTCTTCTGGGGTGCCGACGCAACGGTGAACAAAACGACCCTGGCGCTGGCCTTCACGGAGCTCATGCCCATCGGATGAGGCAAAAAATAAGCTGCAAGTGAAAGAATAAGTGAACAGATCATTTCAGCTGGTGACCACAGCTTCACAGACAAAAAGAACAAGAAGAGTAAGATCAGGGTGGAAACGTGATGTCCAAACAGAGACCTGAATGGTTAGAAGGAGCCAGCCATGCCAGGGCACGGAGGGCAGAGGGAACTGGAGGTGCAGTCTGGTGTCTGGAAAACACAGAAAGGGGGCCAGGTAGCTGGAGCACAGTGAGCAAGGGAGAGTGGTACCACACGAGGTCAGAAGGGGAGGCAGAGGCCAGATGGTACAGGGTACGAAGGCCATGGCAGGGCATCTGGAATTTGCTCGGGCATGATGGGAAGCAACAGGTGGAGTTCAGGCAAAGGAATGTCCTGATGCGACTGACACTGTCAGAACACCCCCTGACTGCAGTGGGGAAAGAATGGCCTCAGGAAAGGCAGCCCACAGCTCAGCGTGGCTGTCACTCAGAAAGAGTGCCCTGCGTAAGGTTCGGTACCTTAGCCAGGTGTCCCAACTTAGCACCACCAGCATCGTGACTACACGACACCATGTGCCACCTGAGCTGACACAGCAGGAAGGACACCAGACCCCCAGGTAGAATTCCTGCCCGGATATTTAACTTCGGTGGAATAAAACAGAAACAATAAGACAAATCCAGTGTGCTGGGCATTGTACACAAGTGAACTGGGCTGTTAAGAAATGTCGAATCCTGAAAGAAAATCCTCCCCAAAAAGAAGGGCGGCTGAAGAAGAAAGAAGAAAGAAGGAAGAAGAGGAAGTGGAAGAAGAAGAAGAAGAAGAAGAAGAAGAAGAAGAAGAAGAAGAAGAAGAAGAAGAAGAAGAAGAAGAAGAAGGGGAGGGAGAGGGGGAGGGAGAAGGGGAGGGGAGGAGGAGGAGGAAGAGGGAGGAGGAGAGACAAGGAGAAGAAGGGGAGGAAGAGGAAGTAGAAGTAGAAGAAAGAGAAGGAAGAAAAAGGAGGAGGAGGAGGAAGAAGAAAAGAAGGAAGGGGAAAGGGAAGAGGAAGAAGGGGGAGGGGAGGAGGGAGGAAGGGGAAGGGGAACAAGAGGAAGAGGGAAAAGGGAAAGTGGCTGAAGAGAGACAACCATTAGATTCAGTGTATGGTTCTCAAATGGATCCGGAGGAGGGGCTGGAAATCCCTATAGAGAACATCACTGGGACTACTGTGGCGATTTCAATAGGGATTGCGTGTCACATAATGTTAGTGAATCGATGTTAAACTTTGGGACCGCAATAATGATGTTGTGCTTATGTAGAAAAAGGTCTTCGTTCTCAGTAATGTTGAATGAACAAGGGGTGAAACGTCAGGATTTCTGTAACTCACTTTCAAGCATTTCCTCCCCAAAAAAGGGAGAAAAGGGAGAGATAAAGTAAACATGGCGAAATGTTACCAACCGATGGGTCCGAGGGAAGGACAAGCAGGTGCATTCATCTTCCAGCTTGCCTATAGGCTTGAATTTTTCAGAATAAAAAGTTGGGAGGATGGGAAATAGGTAAATAATGTGATTAATCCATTGATTAAATGCCCGGGATTTAGGGAGCTCCTTTCCCTGAGAGCTTTATGAGCCGTTGGCTCACGTTGATTCTGACGTGCACGGTTCTGGAAGGACAGGGCAGGACTACGACGAATGATCCTTCGTTGTCTCCTCCAGATTGCAGGATTCGTTTTTTAATTTGGAAATTCCAGAAGCAGCATGGACTGTGTGTGCGATGCTCTAGTGGCTACTGCCATCTCGTGGCTCTCTGAGTCTCAGGGAGGGTGGAAGGCACCCATTCAGGGTCACCGGATGCTAATGAGCTGCCCTCCACGGCCTGATGGTTAACACGCTGGAGGTTAAAGGTTTCAGAGCTTTTGTTAACTTCCCTCCACAGTAAGTAACGGAGAAGCGCAGCTCTGTCCTCCAGCAGGGAGGTGGGGGGGTGCCCTGGACGCACAGCATCTTTTGTCTTTAAAATGACCAGGCAACAGAATGTTCCATTGATTTTATTCTACAAAACTGGAGCCAGGGAGCCATTTAGGGAATTTTACTGCCATTTGCACACAATATTGACTCCTTGGCATTGTTTTCTTATTCATGAAGTCTACTAAAAACGAGACGGGACACTTTCCATACTGCCTTTTCAGAACTCTATCTAATTCACAGACAAAATTTAAGAGCAGGTCTGAGAAGGTTCCCCTTCATTGGGAGGCTATCAGAAGGGGGTAGACTGCCTTGTCAGAATAAAGAGAATGTTAGAAGCAGTTTGGAAATAAAAATAGATTCTGGATGTTCTTGGCACGCAGGATAGATGGGGCACAAGCTCTGAAACTTCGAGGACAGGCTTCCTTGGGTGAGAATTTTTGGCTTTGCAGGGACCACTTCCTGCTTGGGGCAGCTTGACATGTCACCTTCCTGAGGGCTCTTCATCAACATGATAATGATAACACATAGGGTTGTTTTAAAGATTAAGGATGTTTTCGGGCAGTGCTTCTCAAACTTGAGCAAGCACCGGAAGACCTGGGGGTTAAAACACAGATTGCTGTGCCCCACCCCCATAATTTCTGATTCACTGGGTCTCAGGTGGCCCGGGAGTGTGCATTTCTAATTTCTAAGTTAGTTCCCAGCTAATGCTGATGCTGCTGGTCTTGGTCACACTTTGAGAATTATTGTTTTAAGAATAAAGCACCACTTGGGGCGCCTGGGTGGCACAGCGGTTAAGCGTCTGCCTTCAGCTCAGGGCGTGATCCCAGCGTTACGGGATCGAGCCCCACATCGGGCTCTTCCGCTATGAGCCTGCTTCTTCCTCTCCCACTCTCCCTGCTTGTGTTCCCCCTCTCGCTGGCTGTCTCTATCTCTGTCGAATAAATAAATAAAATCTTTAAAAAAAAAAAAGAATAAAGCACCACAAATATCTGGGAAGCACCTAGCAGGTCGCTGACGGTCAATAAAATGTCTACCCGACGTCTCCCCACCCCCTCACTCCATCCGACACACCCTCTACACCAACCCTGGAGCTGTTGACACAAGTGTTTCTGAAGCTAAGCAGGAAAGTTCTTCCTAAAGACACTTCGCAACCCGTAGTGGGTAGACCAGTGCTCCCTGAAAATGCTCATCCACGTGGACTCTCAGAAGGTGACCTCGTTTGGATACAGGATCCTTGCCAATGTGGTGCAGGTGAGGATTGAGATGAGATAATACTGGGTTAGAGTAGGTCCCAAGTCCAGTGAGAGTGTCCTCAGGAGAGAAAGGGACACACAGAGAGACACACCGAAGGAAGACAGTCGTGTGAAGACAAAAGTGAAGACAGGAGTGATATTGCCGTATAGTAAGGATGGAAATGTTTGGCCATCTCTGTGGTCCTTTGGAGCCCAGTCAATCAGCAACAATCCGAGGAAACTGTAGGGTTGTGGCAGGATCAGTTGTCAAGGGTCCTTCCAGGAGATTTTAGTAGATAGAGGGCCTCAAATTATTCAAGAACTTACCCATCATCTCTACCTGATTCCTTTTCTTCACCTTGACCTCCAATTCAAGATCTCCTTCCCTTGGGTCCCTTCTGCACGGACATCTTTTTGATCCATTTGCTGGTTTTGCGTAAGCTCATCCATCATGTGTGTGGTACCTGGGTCAAGGGTCCAAATGAGGGCCTACCTACCACATATCTATAACTAAATGCTAGAAATCAACACATCAAACCATCAAATGATGTGTTCTAGCCTCCTGCCTTGACAATTACCCCTTCACTTTGACCTGCAAGACCAAGTGTGACTCAAATTCCTGGACTCATTAGTATTCTTTCCTGGAATATGGCAGCCTGGGGAGGGCATAGTCCCTCAGCCCTCAGCACCCAGCCTACCCCTACTCTTCACTGCCCAGCTCTGCCCCACACCTCCAAGGGCCCTACACACATGCAATGCATGCGGCTACCCCAGCCCACATGTCCAGGTTCCATCTGTACCACCTATCTGTCACCCCTAGATCAGCCCACAGGCCTAGGGTACGCGCACTAGAAGCACAGTCTTCCCTTGGGGGTTGGGCCCAGGGAAGAGACACACATGGGCCCTGAAAGTGACCTCAGTCCACCAGATAGGTGATATCAGGCACAGAGTGGTGTGGCACAGGTGTTGATGGACACAGTCCCTTAGCCCCAACACTGTGGGTCCCCACCCTGCAGCAGGACCTGAGAAGGGCCTTCTAAAGCACTGAGCCTAGAGGACAGGTCTAAAGGCAACACTGGTTTTCCTGCCCAATATCTATATCCCATCTTTGGGGAACCACACCTCACTTTTCCTTTGGGGAACCACTCTCCACTCTTCCAGTCCGTGTGGTGTCCATGGGTCTCACCCTTGTCACTTGGGGCTGTGCAGTTCATGCTCTACCCAGGGGCATGTGGCTAAGGAATGAGTGGGGCTGAAATCCAGTTGGGCCAAGTATGTGTGGCTTCAGGCCAATGGATCAGGCCCCTTGTTACTCACCTGCCTGAAAGGTCACCCCACCATCTCTCCAGGGACCAGGCCCACTCTATCCCTGGACACAGGCACCAAAATGATCACCAGCAAAAATACCTGATGGAGGAGACCATTTCAGTAGCTGTGAACGCGAAGAAGACTTGGAGATTGTGTTCTTTTGAAGCCCAGTGGAACAACAGAGTAATGAAGCTACCAAAAAAAAAATTTAAGCTAGAGCTGTCCTCAACCACATTTATAGAAGTTTAGCGCTCAGATCCAAGGAAGCTACAGACCCGATAGGTTTGCATTGGTCAGACCACATCGGAAAACTTACATTTTTAACAAATTTGCTCTGTGAAAGACGAAAAAACAGACCATAATCCAACGCAGCCTCCAAACGCACTTCATGAGAAAATTCTATTTGTTCTTTCAAGATTTAACATAAAGGTTCTCAACCTTAGCTGCACGTTAGATGCAACTGGGGAGCTCTTAAAAATATTAGTGCCAGAGCCCAACCCCATCCCCCCGAGATTCTGACTTAATTGGTCTGGGGAAGGGGGGGGTGGTTTCAGGTAACAGTATTTTTTTAAAAGCTCCCTTGGTGATCATAACGTGTAGCTAGGAATAAAAACCACGGGTTTAATCTTAGGCAAACACTTCAGAAATGTGCACGTTCGTAAGTAGTACAAACATCACCTAAACCAGGAGTTCCCACCCCAGGAGGATCGCCGGAAACCCCAGGAGGATCTGGGGCAGTTTTTTTTTTTTTTAATTCAGGTCCCTGACCTGACCCTTAATCGACTGAATCAGAATCCTCTTCGCTGAAGCCCAGAATTCAACATTTTTTCAAAGTTGCTTGCTTAATTTCTTTTTTTTAAGATTGATTGATTGATTGATTGATTTTAGAGAAAGAGAGAGCACAAGCAGGAGGGGCAGAGGGAGAGGGAGAAACTCAAGCAGACTCCGCACTGACCGCAGAGCCCAACTCGGGGCTGGATCCCAAGACCCTGAGATCATGACCTGAGCTGAAGCCAAGAGTCAGATGCTCAACCGACTGAGCCACCCAGGCGCCCTACCTGCTATAATGTCAATAATCAGCCAGTGACCTACAACAACATTCTTCTGTGAGGGTGCCTATCAGTCTCATCTGGGATTCAGCCAGTATGGGGCTGAGAAACAGTATTTTAGAAGTTCCCCTTCCCTGGGATTCTGTTGTGTACCCAGCCTCTATCACTAACCTGGGGAAGAACAATTAAAACCATAAACATACTTTAATGGCTAGTGTGTTAGTTACCCACTGCAGCATACTGAATTATTCCAGTCTATAAAAAAAAAAAATGCTATCTCACAGTTTCTGTGGGTCAGGAATCCAAGTGTGGCTTAGATGGATCCTCGGAGTCTGGGTCTCTCCCAGGCTCCAGCAAAGGTGTCTGGACTTGGCCGTGGGGAGCACCTGGGTGCAAGGTCACTCAAGTGACTGTAGGCAGGATTCACTGCTCTTGCGCTGTAGGACTGAGGTCCTCAGTTCCTCGCTGATGGTTGCCTGGAGACCCTCTTCTGTCCCTTGCCATATGGACCTCTCTGTAGGGCAACTCACAATTTGGCAGCTGGCTTCATCAGGGTGAGCCTGAGAGAAAACACTAACAAGCCAGAAGTCACAGTCTTTCGTGACCTACTCACAGAAGGGGCCTCCCATCACTTGTGTGGTATTCTTTTTGGAAAAGTAAGTCACTAAAACAGATACCATTGCACACGTATTAAACAGCCACCATCCAACACGCTGACAAGGCCAGTGCTGGCCAGGACATGGAGCACCAGGACCTCTCACTCATTCAGTGGAAATGGAAAATGGTACATCCACAATGAAAGACGATTTGATGGTTTCTTACAAAACTGCACATACTCTTACCCTACGATCCAGCAATAATTCTTTTTGGTATTTACCCAAAGGAGTTGAAAATGTTTGTCTACATAAAAGCGTGCACATGGATGTTTACAGCAGCTTTATTCACGATCGCCAAAATATGGAAGCAACCAAGATGCCCTTCCGTAAGTGAATGGGTAGAATTAATTAATTAATTAATTAAACAACTGTGATACATCCAGACAATGGGAATATTATTTGGCACTAAAAAGAAATGGGCTATCAGGTGGGGTGCCAGAGTGGCTCAGTCAGTTAGGCGTCTGCCTTCAGCTCAGGTCATGACTTTGGGGTTCTGGGATCGAGCCCGATGTTGGGCTCCCTGCTCAGTGGGAGTCTGCTTCTCCCTCTCTCTCTGCCCCTCACCCCTCACTTCATGCTCTTTCTCTCTCAAATAAATAAACAAAATTAAAAAAAGAAAAAGAAATGGGCTATCAAGCCATGCAAAGATATGGAGGAAACTCAAGCTCAAATGCCTCTTAGTAAGTAAAAGCAGTCAATCTGAAAGGTTACATACTATAGATTCTAATTACATGACATTCTGGAAAAAGGCAAAACTATGGAGACAGTAAAAAGATCACTGGTTGCCAGGGCCTAGGGGAGAGGGAGGGATGAATAGGTAGAGCACAGGGGATTTTTAGGACAGTGAAAACACCCTGTATAATACTATAATGGCTGATAAATATCGTCACACATTTGTTCAAATCCATAGAATGTCCAACCCCAGGAGTGAACCCTAATGTCAACTAGAGACTCAGGTGATCATGATGTATCAATGTAAGTTCATCAATTGTGACAAATGTACTACTTTGGTGAGGGGTGTTGACAGTGGGGAGTTCTGTGCATGTGTAAGGATAGGGAATCTATGAAAATCTCTGTGGCTTCCCCTCAATTTTGCTATGAACTTAAAATTGCTCTAAAAAAAGGTCTTTAAAAGATTTTTTTAATTAAGTCACTAACAAAAATTAAAAATAAAAAATAGAGAAGAAAAAATAACATAAAATATAAATAAATAAAGTCACTAGCCTAGGCCATACTCAGGGTGAGGGGATTTTCCATGGGTGTGAATGCCAAGGGATGGGGTCATTGGGGACCATCTTAGAAGTTGGCCTGCCACAGCCACCATATTTTGACACCTGTCTAGGAACTCTGGGCATACTAATTCACGGAGTCCTTAGAACAGCCTTGTGAAGAATTAAAAATTCAAAAAATTAGAAATAGAACTACCCTATGATCCAGGAATCCCACTTCTGGGTATTTATTCAAAGGAAATGAAATCAGGATCTCAAAGAGATACCCATGTTCCCATGCTCTTTGCAGCATTATTCACAACAGCTGAGGTATGGAAACCACCTAAGTATCGGACAACGGATGAACGGATGAAGAAGGTGTGATAGGATACACAGATCTAGACATAGATACACACAATAGAATATTATTCAACCATGAGAAAGAGGAGATCCTGCCATTCGCCACATCTTGGATAGATGGGCATCAGGCTAAGTGAAATCAGTCAGACAGAGAAAAGCAAATACTGTATGATCTCACTTATACGTGGAATCTAAAGAAGGTGAACGCACAGAAACGGGAAGTGGGATGGGGGTTACGGGGACGTGGGGGATGGGGGAATGCGGAGATGTCGGTCAAAGGGCAGCATACTTTCAGTCAGAAGATGAGTAAGTTCTGAGGAGCTAACGTACAGCATGGCAATTATGGTGAATAATACTCTATTATTTACTTGAAGGTTGCTAAGAGAGTGGATCTGAAATGTTCTCACCACACAGAAAAATGGTAATTATGTGACACGACGGAGGTATTAAGTACTGCGGTGGTGGTAATCATATTGCAACATGTAAGCTATCGAATCAACACATTGTACACCTTAAATTCACAGTGTTGCATGTCAATTACATCTCAATAAACCTGGAAAATTTTATATATTAAAAAAAAGAAAGAGGGGCACCTGAGCGGCTCAGGCAGTTAAGTGTCCGACTCTTGGTTTCAGCTCAGGTCGTGATCTCAGGGTCATAAGATTAGAGCCCCACAGCGGACTCCACACTGGGCGTGGAGCCTGCTTGAGAGTCTCTCACTCCCTCTCCCTCTGCTCTCCCCCCCCCCCGCCCCGCCCCGCTTGCGTGCAGTCTCTCTCTCTAAAAAGAAAGAAAGGAAGAGTGGCAGGAGGGAAGAGAAAGAAAGAGAAAGAAAAGAAAGAGTTAAGAGACTAAAGCTGATGGGGAATGGGTTGAAAGTGGGGGGAGGGGGAATAATGTCCTTGAAGCCATGTGGCCAGTAGGTACAGAGCTACCCCCCCACCCCCATTGCTACTGATTCCTCAGCAAGACACTCGTCCGCATAGATCCTGCTTCTGCCCATTTGTGAGCAGACTGCCTCCTACAACCAGTAGTTGGAAAGAGCAGTGGGGACAGACTCACTGGTGCATATCATAAAGGGCTGCAGTCGGGTTGCCCTAATGGGGGACAAGGGCAAGGACACGCCTCACTGAGCTGGGCCCCGGGCCAGGAGGTGGCCAAGACCAAACCTGTAGTTCCTGGCCAGGCACAACTCTTGTGACTCCAAAGGGGATTTTAAACTTTCCATCTGGTCCTGCCCCTGCCCAGCAGAGCCCTAAAAACAGTTCTAATCAGCATGAAGAATATTCTCCGGCTGCCCTGGTCTCCTGAGCACTTCCTAGCCATCTGGAAGAAGCTGGGGGAAGAAGCTATCTTTCACTTGCCATCCCTTGGCATGAATTTTGCATCACACTGAATTCCGTTAGCTTCAAGCTAACATCGTTCCCTCCAAGACAGTGCTCTCCACTCACGGGCATGCATGAGCTTACAGGAGGGGTCCCCAAGGGTCCAGGGGCTCCCGGCACATCTTGAGAGTGTTTTCATGAACACTTGAGTCTTCAGTCTTGGAGTTAAATCTGAAGATGAAACCACTCTTGGATTTATGCTATTAATAAAGCAGGCTTCTTTCTCTTTCCATGAGGGAGAATGACTAGACTTTCAGCTGAGTGCCTGGCGTGATTTAGCACCATGGAAGGCTGGGCACCCAGAGGACATAGTTGAGGGTGGCCTTGTGAACGGGGGAGAGGCCACACCCACAGTGCTCTCAGGACTGTGCATCCCACTGGGTTTCAGTGCCTCCCCAGGGGTCTAAAGTTGGCCCCATAGGTCCTAAAGGAGGCCCTTGTGAGGTTTATCACACAGGGAATCTAACCCCTGAGTTCCAAGCATGGGGCTGCCCACATAGACATCCCCGTGTTTATCACTGAGTGCCTGGGAAGGGGGAACTCCTCGATGCATTGACCGGCACACCCGGATGACTGTTCCCTCCACAGGCCGGTTCGGACCACACAGGTCTTATGAGAAGAGTTAGCACAGGAGGACCGGGACACTGGAGTCTGATGCCGACGTGGGATGGGGCCAGGCTCCTGCTTCTCTAGCACCCTGCAGGGGACACTGCTGGTTCTGGTCTGCGGACCACACTTTGAGTAGCAGAAGCCGGCTCGGGAGGCATGGAATGATGATGTGTTACTTCTGTAGGTGACATAGGTGACAGGGACACAGGGACAGGGCAAGGCACCCACTCACTCTGTCCTCCTGCCCTGAGTGTACGTTTCTGAGCAGGCAGTGAAACTGAGAAGAAGGAGCACAGAAGAAGGCTCTCACGCTCATGCTGGTTCCTCGATTAGCCAGCTCTGTGACTCCAGGCAAGTCTCCCGGTCAAATGCCCCAGCTGCCACAGCGCGCTGGGTGACATCTAAGGGAAAAGAGATCTGAGAGCATTCTGAAAATCACAAGAGTACGTAAGTGCAAGGTCAAAGAACCATGACCTTGGGGTGCCTGGCTGGCTCAGTCAGTGGAGCATGCAATTCTTGATCTCGGGGTTGTGAGTTCGTGCCCCATGTTGGGTCTAAAAATGCAATCTTTAGGGGGCCCCTGGGTGACTCAGTTGGTTAGGAATCTGACTCTTGATTTCAGCTCAGGTCATGATCTCAAGGTCGTGGGATCAAGCCCCGCATTGGGCTCCACGCTCAGCAGGGAATCTGCTAGAGATTCTCTCTCCCTCTGCTCCCCTCCACTTATGTTTGTGCCCCCCCCAAATAAATAAATCTTTAAAAAATAAAATAAAATCTTAAAAAAAAAAAAAAGGACCATGACCGAAAGCTCAAGGTTTAGAGCCATGTGCTATGTCCCAGTCTCCGTACTGGGCCCCATTCTCATGAGCAGCTGCTTTGGCCCCTTAGGCCAGCAGGCACCATTAGCGATCCAGAGGAGTCCCCTATGCTCTTCTCAGCGCCTCCCCATGGACACAGCCTGTGCACCCCATCAGCGTGATTATCCCTGAAGCAAAAGGTTTTCCAAAGGGATGCCAGATCTCCTCTTGGGTCTTCAAACCCTAAGTGCCATATTTGCCTGTTCTTGTAAGCCATCTGCCCCTGCCGAGGTTGTAGGGGAAGTGTGTCCTTCTCAAATTGTGGGCAGTGAGGGGAACACAAGCTAGTACCATCCCCATGTGATAGAGAAGGAAAGAGAAGGATGAGGAGTAAAGATGAGGAGGGGGTCGGGACGGAGGGCCCTGCTGTGGAGAGAGGAAGGGGCATGGCACAGCCAGGAATCCCCAGGCGCACCGCAGCCCCTGGGTCTCGCTTTCAGTCTTGACATTGCTACCCCCGTCGCCATCACCCCATCATCAGCAAACACACACTGAGACCGCTCCAGACCTAGTGTTTGAGGGGCGGGGGGCTGTTGGCTAGCAGAGAGGGTGATGAATCAAAGAAAAATAAAAACGCATCCCTTCTCTCCAGCAACACAGAGCTAAATGTAAGGATAAGTTACACCAAACACAAAAACCACAATAAAGGGCAGAATGTGCCCGATGCCAAGGATGCCAAGTGCTGAGAAGCCCTCTGAGGCAGAGGGTCCCGGGCTCCGACTGACCCGTGGTGATCACTGACCTGTGGTTGCGGTGGAGGGAAGGAAGGAAAACAGTTCATCACAGCAGGCCCAGCCCCTGTGATCAGGGCTGTCTTCCTGCAGCAGCTGCAACTTGAAGCCACGTGCTTGGCTAAGTGCAGTCAGCACGGAGGGCCTGGGTCAGCGGGAGGAGCCAGACAATACTGCCCCCCAGAGGCCAACTGGGAACAGTCCCTGAACATTGGAGACCCAGCCACCGTCTAGCCACCACCTTGATGTACTTGGAGTCCTGGCCCCCTGTGAAAAAATATTTGAGCCTGTCTCACATTCAGGGGTTCAGACATGTACAGATCGTTTGCTGGGCTGGGGATCCCCCTTGGTGAGGCCTGACCTTGAGGCCCAAAGGAAAAATCCATCCAGGTGCACCTGGCTGAGAGCGGGGCCTGGAAGCTGGAGTGGACAGGCCAGGAACAGCAAGAGGCTGGCCAGACCATCACTGTCCACACTGCACCCTCGGTGAAGAGGACTGGGCTCTAAGGAAAGGACTTGGCCACTAGGGGCGTGCGTGAATACACACACACACACACACACACACACACACACACACACACACACTGCTGGGAACTCTGGGAAAGAACTGACAGTGAGAAATGCAAGTCCTTTCTCTGCCTGCCGGTGAGCATGCTTCAGCAAGAAGGAGGGCTGGACAAAAGCCCAGGGCGGAGCCCAGAGGTCAGCAGGCAGAGAACAGGTGAACAGCCCCTGCCGCCTCTGTCTGCCCAAGCCCAGGACACACCTGCTACCTATCCAGCGGAAGAGAAGCCTGTTACCTTCATTCTTACAAAGGAGAAAATTGGATGATCAGAAAGATTATCAGTTACCCAGGGCCACTGATTTAATTAGTGGCAAAGCCAAAGCCCATGCGGTCCGTCAGTGACTCCAGTCTTTTCTGCATCAGAACTAATGTTCAGGAGTAAACACTAATAAAGAAAACAAATTCCATTATTAGAATCCTAATGAGGAAAAAAAAAAAAGGATAGCTTCCATATGCCTGAGGTTTGAACGTGTAGCAAACTAAAGTTGAATTACCTTCATGTAGATCAACTCAGGACATCCTCAAAATTGCAAACTCAAGGTGTTCAGGGACGTTCTAATGCAAAACTGCTCCCCACCTGCTGCCTTGTCTCTACATATATTTGTGCTACACATTTCCTCTGCTGTGTTGCAAGTTAAATGGCCCTAGAGGAAGTATTTAAATTCTTATCCCAAAGCAGAGAAGGGGAGTCAGCCAAATATAGAGATCTCTTATTTTCCTAATGAGAATATGTTATTAAAAAAAAAGTTTGGGGTCAATTCGAATATGCAAACTTTCTAGGAATGTGGAAGGAAGAGGCAAATGTCTACTTATAAATATTTCATTTATGCACTTCGGTGCTAAATGTTTTACAGCGGCATAACTTTTTA
The DNA here is from genome assembly GCF_024610735.1 of Ursus americanus. Classification (NCBI taxonomy): domain Eukaryota; kingdom Metazoa; phylum Chordata; class Mammalia; order Carnivora; family Ursidae; genus Ursus; species Ursus americanus. The sequence goes on from NC_142154.1 coordinate 8,991,800, forward strand.
CATCGTGTATTATTATAATAGTCTGAAACTGGGCCATAGTTCCTTCATGGCCCCACATTCATCTGCCAATCACAGCGTCCTTTATGGCCACTTACACCTGGGGTGGACGGTGCCTTTTTTAAATCTTGACGTTCTAACTGAAGGAAGTGCAAGGTATAAGTGCAAAAAATGTAAAACCAAAGATAGAATTATGGAATTTGCCAGACAATTCTTCCTGGTTGTGTTTTTCTTCATTTTACAGGATCAGGAATTTTGAGAAAAAGTATGCACAACATTTCACATTGTTGGAGACGCCACTCCAGAATGATATCTCAACCACTGTTGGAAAATTTTAACATTTCAACAACATCGTTTCTTGAGAATTGCTTTTATTTTTAATTATCTCATTATTTGAAAATAATGCAATTGTAGAACTTCTGATCTTTACCGTTAAGAAGGTGTTTAAAAAGAATTTTTGTTGGGGCTCCTGGCTGGCTTAGTCACTAGAGCATGCAAAGCTTGGTCACAGAGTTGTGGGTTCAAGCCTCGAGTTGGGTATAGAGATTACTTACAAATAAAATCTTTGAAAAAAAGAATTTGGGGGGCACCTAAGTGGCTCAGTCAGTGAAGCGTCTGCCTTCAACTCAGGTCGTGATCCCAGAGTCCTGGGATCCAGACCCACATTGGCCCCCTGCTCAGCAGGGAGCCTGCTTCTCCCTCTCCTTCCCACTCATGCTCTCTCTTGCTATCTCTGTCACTATCTCTGTGTCTCTCTCTCAAATAAATAAATAAAATATTTTTTGAGAAAAGGATTTTTGTTCTCAAGTGTGGCACTTTTGGTGGAAACACAGATCTATATAACTACTTTTCAAGCTGAAGAAGTTCGTTGTCTTGGGGCGCCTGGGTGGCTCAATCAGTTAAGCGTCTGCCTTCAGCTCAGGTCATGATCCCAGGGTCCTGGGTTCGAGCCCTGCATTGGGCTCCCTGCTCAGCGGGGAGTCTGCTTCTCCCTCTGCCTGCCTCTCCCCCTACTTGTGCTCTCTCTCTCTCCCAAAATAAATAAAATCTTTAAAAAAAAGTAAACCTTCAGTTAAAAGAAAACTAAAAAGACGTTTTGGGGTTCCACAATGGTTGAAAAAGTTGAGGTGATAAACAGTCTTTAAAAGTTTAATTAAACCACTTTGGGGTTCAAATCTAAGAAAATGAGAAGACATCCTCAAATATTTTTAATATTCTGAATATTCTTCATATAAAAGAATTCCCTCTGTGGATAAGGGAAATTGCACATAGAGCTTTATCGGTTAGACCTTGTGGTGGATTTATTGGACATTATCTCACTAGTTCTCATATTGACTTTCCAAGACTCAGACTCTGATCAACATTTTATAGAGAAAATTGTTCCTCAGAGAAGTAAAGCGGATGTTCCCTGGGTCACACAGCTAGAAATTGGCAGGTTCGGGATTTGAATCCAGGTTTGTGTGGATTTACGTATTTTCCATCACCAGATCTGCTGGCCATTTAAGAAATAACTATGACTCCCAGGAGTAGAAAACCTTTCAACAGCAAGCCAATGGCTCAGAAGAGCAAGAAAAGGAAAAACTAAATAAAACCAAAGGCCACTATCAAGTAAAAAGCAACTTAAGTACATTTTTAAAGAGACAAATATACATGGCAATTAAATGCAATGTGTGATCCTTGATTGTCTGCTGAACTGTGAAAATATTTTCCTTATGATATGAAAGACACAAGTGGGACAATTGAAGCGATTTGAATAAAGACCGCTGATTAGATTACAGTATTGGATTGATGTGGATTTCCTGCTTTTGAAAATTGTACTGTGATTACATGAGAAAATGTCCTTGGTTTTAGGAAATACTGAATGTAGTATCTAGCGATAAAGAGATATCATGTCTACAACGTATTCTCAGAAGTGTTGCAAAAAAACAGTGAATATCTGTATCATAACAGGAGGCAAAATTTGGGGACTGTGGATGAAAGATATATGACATTTTTTTGGTACTGTTTTACAATTTTTCTCTAACTCTGAAATTACTTCAACTATTCTCAATTAAAAAAAAAAAGTCTAGGGGCGCCTGGGTGGCTCAGTCAGTTGAGCACCTGCCTTGGGCTCAGGTCGTGATCCCAGGGTCCTGGGATTGAGCACCTGCTCAGACTCCCTGTTCAGTGGGGAATCTGCTTCTCCCTCCCTCTCCCTCTCCCTCTGACCCTCCTCCCCGCCACCCCCCTTGTGCGCCTGCGCCCTCTCTCTTTCTCTCTCTCCCCCCTCTCAAATAAAATCAAAAGAAAGAAAGAAAGAAAGAAAGAAAGAAAGAAAGAAAGAAAGAAAGGAGGGAGGGAGGGAGGGAGGGAGGGAGGGAGGGGGGAGGGAGGGAGGAAGGAAGGAAGGAAGGAAGGAAGGAAGGAAGGAAGGAAGGAAGGAAGGAAGGAAGGAAGGAAGGAAGGAAGGAAAATCAGAGGAGAGGGGAGGGAAAGGGAAGGGAAGGGAAGGGATGGGAAAGCAAGCAAGCTAGCTAGCTCTGCAAAAATATTGCCCTGGTCCATTTTTTCATGTTTTTTTCTCTTTTTCCCTTCTGTCCATAAAAACTAAAATTAAAGAATGAATGTCCCCAATGAATAGGCTGGAATTCCTGAAAAGCAAACACAAACTCTACACTGAGACGGCCTCAACAGGTGTAACCTGTTTACCTGCAGAGCACCAGCTGGGACTAAAGAGAAGGCATTTCCAAAAGGCTCCCTGGCAGCACAGAAACACGATTCAGAGTAGCTGATTTCCTTCCAGAGCAGCATTTACTAGCCCCTCTGCAGGGTGGGGCACCTGGGGTCCCTGCAAGTCTAAGAGCCTCCCCCCACCTGCGGCCAGAATCCAGGAAGTCACCACAGGACAGAGCACTCAGCACCCTGCCCTGAGAAAGTAGGAAGCAGAGAAAGATCAGGGAGCTGGGCTTTTGCCCAAATCAGAGAGCTATCAAGGGTTAGCAGAACCACATTCTGGAAACACATTTTATACACAGAGCGTGGGATACCCACATACAGGAGAGAGCGATCATAAATGTCTAGACATATAGTAACCCGTAGAGCTGGATGTCTGGGCTTGTGTCATATTTTCCATCACCGCATCCCTAGAACACCCACAATTCAAGCAACCCAGGCTCCCCCCAGGCTGAACTCCCGCAGCAATCTCTTGCACAAAAGCCGAAGCCGCCTGCAGCCCACCCCCAGGTTCCCATCATGCCTCAGACCCTTGCTTCCCAGCCACAGGCATTCAAGAACATTAGAGTCCAAGCCACCCCGCGAAGGTAGTTTGTAACTGTATTAGAAGGAGCGATTTCTCCACTCTCCCGTGCTCATTGCCTCGCACAGTAATGTTTCCTTGATTCTCTCTTTGACGGCTGGGTATCAACAGTCCCTGCTGCACAGAGCTGACTTTTCTGAACACTCAAAACCGCTACACACACACACACACACACACACACACCCCAGAGGACAAGGCCAATTCTCCCCATAAATGTGTAAGCTTGTTGCCATGGAGACAGGCTCCAGGTGCTCCAAGTGCAGATCAGCAGTACCACCTAGTGGGGTGTTGGGATTCTGCATTCCCCAAACTGCACGAGGTTGGATGCAAGGGGATGCTGCTTTTTTCTTCTTCTTCCTCCCCCTCCCCCTCCCCCCTCCCCCTCCTCCTCCTCCTCCTCCTCCTCCCCTTCTTCTTCTTCTTCTTCTTCTTCTTCTTCTTCTTCTTCTTCTTCTTCTTCTTCATCTGTCTGGTGTTTTCCTTCAATATTTCTAGGGATCTGTCCACTAATAGCTCTTCAACCAAGTTTATGGAGATTCTGTGCTTCCCACATGCAGAAAGGTGCTCGAAGTCAGATTTGGCACTAGGGTTCCATCTCATTTTCTGAATGTTCTGCTCTCCTATGCCATACCTAGCTCTAAATAAGTCAGGAGCTGGGGCACCTGGGTGGCTCAGTCAGTTACACGTCTGCCTTTGGCTCTGGTCATGATCTCCAGGTCCTGGGATCGAGCGTCGCATTGGGCTCCCTGCTCAGCGGGGAGCCTGCTTCTCCCTCTGCCTCTCTCTCCCCCTGCTCCTGTTCTCATTCTCTCTCTCAAATAAATAAAAATCTTTCATAAATAAATAAATAAGTCAGGAACTACTGCAGAGGCTCCCTGGATATCACATAAACTAACAAAAATAAGCCAATATAAGCCAACACCCGATGTGTAGGAGAATAAGACTCATCTGGGATCTTAAAAGTGGTAAGTCCTCCTTTATCGTTTTGCGCATTTGCTCAGTGAGTGTGGCTTCTGATCCACAAACGTGGAGGTGAGAGAAGTAGGTTCTCTTTGTTTTCTATACGTGAGCGTGCCCATTCCATCATGGAGCAGGAAGCTGATACCATTAAATTCAAGGTCTCCTGTCCTCACCTTATCCACGTTCCAGAGGACTCATGTGATGCTGAGTCTGGGGGCCGGGTCGGTTCTCGGGGTCCACCCTCTCATCCGTCTGCTCATCTGGGGCCATGACCTCCCCCCTCCAGACTGTGTTACATCCATCTGGGACCAAAGCCACCCCTACTGTCCTTCCTGTCATCCTCCCTGTTGCAGGACTGCCCAGTGGTGAATGAAAGAGGGAAACCCTCCATGACTATCTTCAATAAATAATCTGCCAACCGATATTTATCACACTTATGGGCATAAACATGTTGCTATACATGGTAAATGACGATGAAAACAGACTGCTTTGCTTAAGCTCATGGGCTTCCAGGAGGAAAGACTTTGTCAACGAAGAACAGGAATGCTCCAAGCAAATGCTGTAAGGGACGCAGAGGCCCATGACCCCTTAATAAAATGCTTGAGCAGGTGGGTTTCGGAATTCTGAATGTGTCAGGTTTTTAGGGAGGTAAGCAGTCTATATGTAATGTATTTCATAATATCTCCATTGCGGTCTAGAATGTCACCCATAGTCAGTCACCTCCATAGTTCCGCAGCAGAACTCAGGAGAAGAAAAGTGAAATAAAGGGGCGCCTGGGTGGCACAGCGGTTAAGCGTCTGCCTTCGGCTCAGGGCGTGATCCCGGTGTTATGGGTTCGAGCCCCACATCGGGCTCCTCCGCTAGGAGCCTGCTTCTTCCTCTCCCACTCCCCCTGCTTATGTTCCCTCTCTCGCTGGCTGTCTCCATCCTGTCGAATAAATAAATAAAATCTTAAAAAAAAAAAAAGAAAAGAAAAGTGAAATAAAGACATTCAACAGCCTCGTGCTAGTGCAGGTGGGATTTGCCACGAAATGAGGTTTAGCACCAAAACGAAAGAAGTTTCGCTTTTCATCATTTGTGCTTGAGGTCAGATCTGGAAGTGAGCCGGCCAGGTGGCCCAGTGGCAGCCTCCCAGAGGGCCAGAGACCAAGTAAAGGGACACAGCTACAGGTCAGCACGGCAACGTTAGGGCAGCCCCGGCTGGAAATACTCAAACCAGGTTCTTCACTCTTCAACATTCCCAGCTTTGCCCCAAAACTGCCCTTTGTCGGCAAAATGAAAATGGCAACCTAATGAATAGGAAGAAATATTTGCAAGTTATATGTCCAATAAGAATTAGTATCTAAAATATATATAAAGAATTTGTAAGATGTAATAGCAAAAAAAAAAATCAAATAAACAATCCAATTAAAAACCGGGACAGAGGACCTGAATAGACATTTTTCAAAAGAATACATACAGACGGCCAACAGGCATATGAAAAAACATTCAACGTCACTAACCATCAGGGAAAGGCAAATCAAAACCACCGTGAGATATTGTCTCACACCTGTTAGAATGGCTGAAATGAAAAAGAAAAGAAATAAGTGTTGGCAAGAATGTGGAGAAAAGGGAACCCTTGTGCCCTGTTGGGAAGGTAAATTGGTGCGGCCATTATAGAAAACAGTACAGAAGTTCCTCAAAAAACTAAACTTAAAACTACTGCTGATGTGGTTTTGGAATCTAGGGGAGGTTCAGTGGGGTGAAGTTCCAGAGCCTACGACCAAGAAAGAATTCTTGAGGCATCTTTGGTGCCAAATGGTGGCTTATGAAAGCTTGGGGACAGGACCCGTGGGCAGAAAGAGCTGCTGCCCCGGGGTTGTGGGGGGTGGCTGATTATATACCATGGGTTTGGGGGAAGGTAAGGAGACAGGGAGGTTGAGAAAGTTCTTTCCTATGTTAAAGAAGACTCACAGGATACCTGAGGCCTTGCCATTGCCAAATTAAGGTTGTTTTTCCCTCTAGCAAGGCATTCGCATTAAGATGGTTGGGGGCTTCCTGGAAGAATGTCACACGTGTCTCACCCAGGAGTGCAGGGTGTGGGGGTTGCAGGGTGTCAGCTTACGCTTTGGCTTCAGCCAGCCTTCTGCTCCCTCATCAATACCATATGATCCAGCCATCCCACTACTGGATAGTCCCCCAAAGAAAATGAAAACACCAATTCGGAAAGATATATCCAGCCCCAGGTTCACTGCAATATTATTTACAATAACCAAGATATGGAAACAACCTAAGTGTCCATCAATAAATGAATGAATAAAGATGTGATACAGTGATATAGAAGGTATGGCATAGCCATATGTATTTACATGGTATAGTACATACTGTATATATCGTCTACAGTGAGGTATAAAGTACACAGTATATACACTGTATCCATATACTACGCTACATGCTGTATATTACTATCTATACTGTACCATATATATAGACCTCTGCACAGCCGTAAGAAAGAATGGAATCTTGCCATTTACAACAACATCAATGAACCTTGAGAGCATTATGCTAAGTGAAATAAGCCAGACAAAGACAAATACCTTATGATCTCAATTATATGTGACATCTAAAAAAAATCAAAACGATACAAAACAAAAACCAACTTCATAGATACAGGGAACAGAATGGTGGTTGCCAGCAGAGAGGTGGGGGGTAGGTGGGCAAAATGGGTGACGCAGGTCAAAAGGCACAAGCTTCCAGTTATAAAATACTTACGTCATAGGAATGTAATGTACAGCATGGTGACCATAGTGAATAATACTGTCTTGTATGTCTGAAAGTTGCTAAGACAGTAAATCTCAAAGGTTCTCATCAAACGAAAAAAAATTCCCAACTGCATATGGTGATGGATGGGAATTACATTTAGGGTGGTGATCATTTTGCAGTGTATACGCACATCAAATCCTTCTGTTGTACGCCTGAGACTAATAGAATGGTATATGTCAATGATGCCTCGATTTGTCTTAAGTAGGCTCCACACCCAGCATGGAGCCCAATGCGGGGCTTGAACTCACGACCCTGAGATCAAGACCTGCGCTAAGATCAAGAGTCAGACGCTTAACCAACTGAGCTACCCAGGCGCCCCTAAACCTTCATTTTTTAAATGTACATAAAAACATTTTAATTTTTTTAACTGCCCCTTTGCAGGTCTCCCTGATGCCCACCCACCCCCTTTATACATTGCATTGAGGTTCCAAGAAAGTTCTCTTTCCTCTCAGATCACGACTGATCTCTAATTCCTTAAGTTTGGCCCTATTCAAGGTTTTTCAACAACAGCCATCCACTCTCTCCCAAGTTCAACCACACCAGCAACTAGCAACAAGGGCAGCGCATTCTTAAGGGATTTTGTGCAGAGGGGAAGGGGGTGGCGTTAGTCTTGAACGTGAAAAAGGAGAGAGGACGGAATCCTTCAGGAATCCTGCCTATTTGCTCTCCTTACCCTCCATTCACAGAACAAAAAGTTGTTGCCTCTCGTACTCTGGTCAAAAGACAGAATATTTTTCTGTACGTTAATTCTCAAATCTGTGAAACTTCCAAAGCAGTGGTGTAAATATTCAGGCAATGAACAAGGGGAACCAGATGGAGTGGTCTTCACAGTTATTTTCACTTCTCTGTCAAAATATTTAGCTGATACAGAAATCTTTTAGCATGCATTAATTTGGCATTGCCTGCAAACACGAACGCTAATTGCCCCTCAATGGCTAATGTGGCTTCCATTTCCACGTGTCTTCAGCACTCACCAAAGAGGACTGGACCCAAAACCCAGAATACAAGACCCGGAAGGGCCTGGCCTGAGCTCAGGGACAGGTGCCCCGCCCTGGGCCCAAGCTGCAGGCCCAGCCCTGCTCCTGCCTTCCCAGCCCACCCGGAAATCGGCAGGCAAACATAACCCCTGTGTTGTAAGCAGATGCTGAGGCAACTTGGAGAGCCAGGAGGGGGCCGAGCAGAGTGGAGATATTTCTGGAATAGGTCTATTCTCTAGGGCTGGATAAATCAGCCTGAACTCCTTGGAACTCTGTTTCCTACAAACTGTGGGAACATGAAACCAGATGACTGCTTCCGAGTTGTCCGGGGGGGGGGGGGGGTCTCAGTTTTTGAAGGCACGTATGGCATAAAACCAAATATATTTTTAATACGCTGGAAACGTGAGGTGGATTTTAAAGCAAGGGATTAGGCCTAGGAGAGGAAATTGAGATAACATGGGGAGGTGGGTCTATCTGCCACACTTCCTTCCCCGGCAGCCTGACTGGGAAGAAATCTGTAATAGAAGCTGCTTAAATTCAAAAACTGGACTGTGACCTGCCGAGGGTTCCAAGGGCTACCGCCTAGAACTAACAGCAAAGCTAGGGAGAGAGAGAGAGAGAGAGAGAGAGAGAGAGAGAGAGAGGGAGGAGGCTCAAGCTAAGCGAATCCCCTCCCATTCAGCAAGACCACTTGAAAGATGGGCTTCATGCCCAGCCTTGGGCTCAGCAGTGAGTTTGAAACCATGAATACAGCTCTGGCCTGGCCATCATGGTGGGATAGATAGTTATAGTAGACAGAACTATGGCCCCCAAAGATGTCTGCATGCTAACCCCCAGAACATGTGACCATGCTACCCTACACAGCTCAGGGAATTTGCAGATATGATTAGACTAAGCATCCTGTGATGGGAAAACATCTTGGGCTATCGGGGTGGACCCTGTGTCATCACCAGGGTTCTTATAAGAGGAGGCAGAAGGGTCGGAATCAATAGTAGGAGATGTGACCACAAGAAGCAGGAGGTTAGAGGACTGCAAGGAAGGAGCCACGAGCCAAGGAAGGCAGGCGGCTTCCAGAAGCTGGGAAAGGCAAAGCACCAGATTTCCCCCGAAGCCTGCACCTTGATTGTAGACTTCTGAATTCCAGACTGTAAGGGAGGATAAATGTGGGCCATCTTAAGGCACTGAGTTTGTGATAATTGGTTACAGCTGCTGTGGGAAACGAATCCACCTACCAACACACTCTCCCCCGTGTCAGCATCGCTCTAACAGAGGTATTCACGGGTCACTCGGTGGGGAGAGACAAGACGAGTCAGTCCTTCCAGAGAGGCCATGGAAGACCTTACAGAGGAAGTGATGGAACCATTCCCAGACACAAAGACGTTTCAAAGCTGGAGAGTTTAGGAAGCATTCCAGGCAACAGGCAAGGCATGAGTAAAGCGCAGACGCACTGAAGTTCACAGCATGTTCGTGCAATAGAAAGAATGTTCTAGAATGTTCTAGGGAGCTGACCAAGTGGTCTGGGAAGATGAATTTGCAGGCCAACTCTAAGGCAGGGATGGCTTCATGAACCAGGCAATGGAATGCAGATGGAACCATTTTCTCGGGAATTTGACAAAACCTCAAAGCCCAGGGCAGTGTGATAGGTCCCCCTACCCAGGGTAGAGTTGCCCAAGGCACTGGCTGAGGGGCAAAACTGAAGGGACGGAGGGGCCAACACAGTCAGGAATCGAGATAATGCCATATTTAAAAATCCAAATTTAAGGCCACAGAGTGATGGGGAAAAAAAACCCTCAAATTTTAAATAAAGACAGGATCAGGTACAATGCCTCTCACAGAAGCACAACTGAGCCTGAGGCAAATGGGAAAATCAGCCATTCTGATCCTGTCTTTCCTTTTTTGATATTCTGTTCCTCGTGCATTGTTCACACTGATTCTGATTGTTTCGAACATTGCAGAAAGATGTTCCTCACCTTGATCAGGGCGTTTTTTTGGCACTTCCTTAAATCTCGAATCCAGGCCAGCGCCTCGCTTTCCTTACGCTGGTCCCGGCCCCGCCCCTACGTTGTAAAGAGAGCACAAGCCTGTTGGCTGATATCCCCTCCACTACCTGCATGAGAGAGGCCAGAGATTCAAAGGGGGTTTCCTGGGGGCAGGCATGTTTTTTAAGAAATTCGAAGAACTAGAAGGGAGAGGCTGATGAGAGCTCCCTGGTATTTGGGCAAACAGAAACAAAAGCTTCCTGCTCTCCTGGCCATAGCAACGCACCAAGGAAAACACAGCAGATAGAGGGCAGCAAATGGATCCATTTCCCCTCCGGAAGGGTCCATCTGGGAGAGAGGGGTACAGGGATGTAGGCTGGAGAGAGAAGCTGAGTCAGAGCAGCACTGAAGGGACTCTGCTCAGATAAACTGAATGCCGCAGAGAGGGGACCCCAACAAAGGACATGGGGGGATTGTCAGGGGAGAGTCAGAAGAGGCTCTGACGGTGAATCACCCACATTAGGAAGTAGTGGAGTCCGGGGTGCCCACGGGATGTCTCAGAGGAGCCTAATGATGTCCCCTAGAGAAACCGCGTGGCTCACAGAGAGCATCCCACAGCGGGAACAAAAGCTCCAGCTAAGTCAAAAGACCTTTGACCGGATTCCCGCTCATCCCCCCTCCAGCACTCACCCTGGAAAAGCCAGCTGTGAGACAGAGGGTGTGACGTGGAACAAGGAGACAGAAAGGACAGGCAGGTGCCCACTTCCCCTGGTGGCTGAGGCAGCCTGAGTGAGGAGCCGAGGGAAAACTAGGCCAACTGCCTGAGAAATTGATGTCGTTTCACATCGGATTGGGCTTTTTTAATACCTGAAAAGGAGGCTAATTTGGCCCCAAAGTGACTAAGAAAGAACAGGCCTTGCTCACCACCAGTTGAAGTATAATTGAAGGTAGCGACGAGGAAAAAATAAACCAATCTCCTAATTGCTTCCTATGGAGTTCAATTCATTTAATAAAATAATTACACCGGTTATTCTCCATTCATTCTTCGCTCCAATCCTCTCTCTGTCCTTCCCTGCCCTAGGGGCTCTTGGAGACCCATCCCTGCAGACTACAGCACAGGGGCTCCCAAGATGGCCAATGCAGCGGTTAATTTCATGTGTCAACTTGGTTGGGCCAGGAGGTGCCCAGATAGTTGCACAAACATTATTCTGGGTGTGTCTGCTGGGTACTTGGGGGATGAAATTAACATTTGAATTGAAAGACTGAGTAAAGCAGTCACCCTCCCCAATATGGTGGGTCTCATCCAATCAGCTGAAGGACTGACACACACAAAAAGGCTGAGTAAAAGGGAACTTCTCCAGCCTGACTGTTTGAGCTAGGATATCAGTCTCCTCCTGCACTCAGACTGGAACTTACACCATAAGCTTTTTTGAGTCTCCCGCTTACCAACTACAGATCTTAAGACTTCTCAGCCTCCAAAGTTGTGTGAACCCATTCCTTACAATAAATGTGTGTGTAAAGAGAGAGACAGACAGACAGACAGACAGAGAGAAGGAGACAGAGAATGAGAGGTTCTGTTTCTCTAAAGAACCCTCACTAACACAGCGGCCTTCCAGTCGGGCTCTGCCAAAGGCAGCCAAGACCTGCCCTGCCCCCCACCTCTGGTAGCATCCCTGTCCCTCCATGACCAAAATCTCTCCCATAGCTCCAGATCTCAGAGGCTCTAGGGATAAGATTTCTATCTCTGGTGTCATTAGCCCAAGGGTGGCGATGTCTTTCGTTATTGCTAGCTCTGGAAGTTCCAACATCTTTTGTTCGTACTTGTAAACCCAAGCCACAAACACCTGCTAAGGATAGACCCTTTGTTAAAAGTCTCCCCCATTTAAGCCATTTGAATGAACTCCATTCCCCATCTGGACCCCGACTGATACATCCAGGCGAGGGATACGTCTTCTACTTTGACTACAGAGAATGAGGCAAGAATGCATGGCGATACACTTGTGCTTTAGGTAAGAATGAAATGGACAGGTAGCAAGGTGAGGTCACACTGTTGCCTTGCCTTTTCTTTATGAAGAAAGACAGAAGATCATGCAAAAGTGCAATCGAGGCAAGAAGCTTTGAAGCAGGTAGTAAAAGGAATAGAAGAACCACCATTAGACTGGAAACCATGAATTTTTAGAGGCACCACACTGTACCTTTGATGGGGGGCTCTTCATTGGCTTTGAGCAGAAAGCACTATCTTCAGCCCTTTGCACTGTTCCCCTTAGGAAACTACAAATAACCCTCCAAACAGATATTCAGGGCAGCATGAGTTCGGAGACTGAATAGGAAGCATTGTATCTGTAACAAAAAGAGGAACAGGACTGGGCACATCTACAAAGATCAAATGCACAAATACTGCAAAGTCAGGAGCCCACAGACTCTTATCTTATCTTGGAACATTTTATGGCTTGAATGGCCCAGGTGAGAGTTAATGGCCCATAATTCATCAAAGGCCAGGTCAACTGACTTGTATAATCAATAGACTTACAAACTCCCACTTTACCACTCTGAAATAGCACAGTACGGTAGAAAGAGCAAGAAGTCTGGATAACTTGGGGCACCTGGGTGGCTCAGTCGATTAAGCGTCCAACTCTTGATCCCAGCTCAGGTCTTGATCTCGTGGTCATGAGTTCAAGCCCGGCGTTGGGCTCCATGCTGGGCATGGAGCCTACTTAAAAAAAAAAATAAAAGAAAGAAGGAAAGGAAGGGAGGGAGGGAGGGAGGGAGGAAGGAAGGAAGGAAGGAAGGAAGGAAGGAAGGAAGGAAGGGAGGGAGGGAGGGAGGGAGGGAGGGAGGGAGGGAGGGAAGGGAGGGAGGGAGGGAGGGAGGGAGGGAGGGAGGGAGGGAGGGAGGGAGGGAGGAAGGGAGGGAGGAAGGAAGGGAGGGAGAGAGGAAAGGAGGGAGGGAGGGAGGGAGGGAGGAAGGAAAAGAGGTCTAGATAACATGATGACTTACCAGGTAAGTTTTGGCAAATCACTTAAATTCACCTAGTCTCCATTTTCTCATCTGTAAAACAAGGATAATGTCACTTACCCATCTGAGTTAGAGCACCCGGCCCTGAGCTCAACAGAGGGGAGCTATTCTTGAAGTCTGGCTTAACAAGTCAATAATGGTAAGATCTGGACAATACTAAAGGGTCTGGGTGGGAAAGGAATACTTAAGGTCACCCAGATCATTCTTTGACAACCAAAGTATCAGTTGGTTCATATTTGGAAGTATCCCACAGATCATATTATGGCTACTGCAGATGACAGAATAAGATCGTGCAGAAGATCATGGAAGAGCAGTACCCCTCAGACACCAATGCCCTGGGATGGTAAAAATTCCAGCACAGGTCATCCATGGAGTCATTTTGTGGGGAATGCATCTTTCAGAGAAGATCAAGACTGAACAGCTGATCTGACACTCTGGGGTTATTCTGCATCCACCACAGGGAAATTCCAAAGCTTTCTGCAAAAATTATTAAACACCTAGACTCTCATTTTGTCTCCCACCTTCTTAAGCCCTCCATGTGCAGGGCAGTCTGATTCCCATGTGGGAGATTTTCTTGGAACCCTCTCTTTGCACTGCTCTCACTTTCCCACATTCTCACAATAACTGAGGAGTCTGTATCTGGAGGGCCGGGAGGGGCAGAGATGCAGAAAGACAAACTCGAAGCAAAAAGAATACTGGCTATGACTTTCAACTTTGTTGAAACAAAGTTATTCTTTCCAGTTACTCCAAGGAGCTGGTCCTGTGCATTTCCGGTAACCTTAATGGTTAATTTCCACTGTATTGATCACAGGGAGCCGTTTCATTGTTATCTGACACTCACAGATCAAGACCAAAAGTATTAGCCTATAAAATGGACCAAAAACTGAGGCTCAGAAAAGGTAAGTAATTTACCCATGATCACACAGCCAGAAAGCATTCCTCCACAGTGTTAGTAAGCCTCGGAGCACCATACCCAGATCTGGCCTATCTGAACTGAGATCTACTTAAGACTGTACTGGAAGGGACACCAGGGTGGCTCAGCTGGGTAAGCATCTGCCTTAGCATCGGGTTGTGATCCCGGGGTCCTGGGATCGAGCCCTGCTTCGGGCTCCCTGCTCCGCTGGGAGTCTGCTGTTCCCTCTCCTTCCCCCTATTCATTCTCTCTCTCTCTCTCTCAAATAAATTTTAAAAAATCTTTTAAAAAAATAAATAAAATAAATCTCAATTTTTTTGTTTTCATGTGAATTCTAATCTGTCAATTATAGTCAGAACTACACATTATTTTTGAAACCTGGTATGATCTTTTGAAAGACACAGATTTGATTCCCAACCCTGTTGTGGCCAAACCACGTACCTTCGGGCACGTTGTCTCCTGGTCTCCTGTCTGGGCCTGGGTCTCCAGAAATGCAAAATGGGAATAGTGGCATCTGCCAGGCTGCGACTTCACCGAAGACATCCCAGCAAGAGGTGAGTGGGGCCCATGGGGTTGCACCTGCCCAGAGCAGCACCTGCCTAGAGAGACAACTGAATCTTACAAAGCTACCATAGGTGCTAGTGCCAGCCTCAAACGTCATAAAGACTAGAAATGCTATTTCTAAACTGCTAAGCGAAGTAGGGTGTACATACTAAATGGTCAGTTAATGGGGAAGGATGCCTTTGACTGCCAATAACAAAAAATTTTCAACTTGGTTGATACACAAAAACATTCCTTGGTTCACAGAACTGCAAGTCCTGAAAGAGGGAGGGGGCCAGGAGGTCCAGCCAGAGAATCTGCTCGCCTCTGCCTTTCTCTGGGCTGCCTCTTTGTCAGACAGGAAGCAAGATGGCGGCACACTTGTCCTGATATCTGTGCACCCCAGTGTCCCCAGGGACGAGAAAGGACAACTTCCAGAAGGTCTTGAAAAAGCTGGAAGCTTCTTTCTCAGAAACACCCAACAAGTGCCTCTTCTTGTCTACATTGAGCCAGGGCACATCGTCTCCTGAAAGAAGCTAAAGCCAGTCACCGTGGCTAGGGGATGGGTCACCCTGATGGGCTTAGACCATCCCGCCCTGAAGCTTGAGCGTGAAACAATGGCCAACAGTAGAATGTATCTCAGGAGGACAGCCTCTACTACCAAGGGCGACTGGGGGATCTCAACACCACTGATCAATACCTCTGAAGGCTTGTTTCCACTGGAGCAAAACAGTAGCACAAGTCACTTTCCCTTCCTGGGCTCTTTTCACCACCGTTATCTTTCAGTAGCCACCATGCTGATGACCATAATGATGATTTGGACAAAAGTGATTTATTATCTAGCCAGCAGCTCTGTTCTGAAATGCTCCCATTGAAGATGTCATGGAGGGGGCATCTGGGTGGCTCAGTCGGTTGAGCGTCTGACTCTTGATTTCAACTCAGGTCTTGATCTCAAGGTTGTGAGTTCGAGCTCCACCTTGGGCTCCATGCTGGGTGTGGAGCCTGCCTAAATTAAAAAAAAAAAAAAAAAATATATATATATATATATATATATATATATATATATATATAATGGAGACTCCAAGATCTGCTATGGTGGAGACGAGCAACTAAGGGAAGTGATCTGAGCAGTGTACCATACTCATCCACTTCAAGAGTATGTTCCTTCAGCGCTGACTCATTCTGAACCCCGTTCTAGATACTAGAGAGCCTTACATTCCTGGATAATCAGATAATGAGCGAACAAATGTAAAGCAAAGTAATTCCCGATTGTGAAAAGTGTTAAAAAAGAAATAGAATTTGGTGATAATTTGGCATCACGGGGGCTGACTGCAGCTAGGATGGTCTGGGAACATATCTGCAAGGAGAGGGGAGCCTTTGGCAAGAGAGGGAGGGAGGTCAGGACGCAGGGTCCTGGATGCCTGGGCGCCTGAGGAGTTGTGCTTTTATTCCAAGAACAATAGAGGCACCAAAAGAAGGGAAGAGGGGCCCCTACTGGGAAGTGTGACACAGATGAGTCCCAGCTCCATCAAATGAGTTCCAGATCCTCAGTGTTCACCCCTGTAAAATGGGATTTTTAAATACCTACTGCATAGAGCTATAAGAACTACATATGAAAAGAGATCTATAAACTATGTGGCAAAATAATTATTAGCAAGCTCTTCCATTGGCTCCTGAGGGCTGAGGTGTTTCGAGGAGTGTACTGATGTCTGCAGCCTATGGAGGAATGCATCAGAAAAATAAGATGGTTTATGGGTGGGGAGCTGGATGGCTAGATATGCAATGGAACGCGTAGAGGTAAATGTTAATGCAAGAATCCAGGTGATGGAGATGTGTGTGCTCACTGTAAAATTCTCTGAACTTTTAGGTGTCTGAAAGTTTTCACAGTAACATGTGGAGGAAGAGGGAAAGAGGGGCCACTTGTATTTTAAGAAATTTGAAACTTCTCCTCTCCCTCTCCAGCTCCACACGCTGCCCCCTTCTTGTCTAGCTGCTTTAGTGGGGTCACCTTGCAGTCCTGCCCAGGGACTGGGTCTAAAGGGGGGACACAGGCTACCTAGGCTGACGTGGGTTATCTCTGCAGTGACCTGAAGGCACCAGGGCTCGGCCAGGAAGCTTTGCAATTAAGCCCCGGCGAGGGCTGAGCCTTTGCCGCTAGAGGGCGGAGGGTGCTTGGACCAAGAGCCAGGTTCCTTCCCCCTCATCAGGGCCTGGGACCCACCGCCTCGGCAACTCCCTGCGGAAAACAGCTCTTCAAACAGAACAGTCTGAGAGTCAGTGCCTGCGGTCTGCCTCCCCCAGGGATTCTGATGAAGAAGACATGGAGGGAGAGAGGAGAGTAATGTGCACTGAGTAAGTGTCAGTCAGTGCTAAATGCTTTCACATCACTTATTTCATGTTTTAGTTATGAATCAGTCTGAAAATAGAACAGGACTTGCAGTGCAAAGGAAGTGCACTCATTCCTGGAAGACACTGCCCAATTAGGGGCTCCCGGGTTTCCCCAGGGCAGAGCAGCTCTTCCGGGAAGTAAAGTACCTCCCCACCCTTGCTCCAAGACCCAAGAGGCTCAGAGTAACTGTGCTCCCCGGGGCTGAGATAGCACCTCTCGTGACTTCCTATGATCCCACCCAGCATCCTCAGGGAGACTGCCCACCCCTCCCATGTCCGTCCACCAGCTTCTTCATGTGAGCTTAGGAGAGTAGGTTAACCTTGAACCCTTCCTCAGCTCAAACCATCCACTGCTCCCATTGATCCAAGTATATCCTGAGACCGTCCAGTACCTTAGGCACCAGAGATTCAAGCAAAAATACTCAATCACTCAATCATTTAAAATCATAATCCTGTTTCAACTATGGTGCTTAGAGACCACCTGCCCCCATCTCTCCAACAAGCCAGCCCAGGCGGAAGCCCAGCCACCAAGACTCCCCAGAGCTCCCTAAATGTGAGCCACCTCATCTCCCCCTAGTAAGGAAGCTGAAAACGTCACTTTCTGAGTTTTGACTTGCCAGATTGGGAGGAAGAGGGATCCGAATGAATTCTGTGGGAATCTGGTTGGAAAGACAGTCATCTCCCAGATTTTGGTGTTTAAATATCATTGCTCATTGGGGCGCCTGGGTGGCTCAGTTGTTAAGCGTCTGCCTTCAGCTCAGGTCATGATCCCGGGATCCTGGGATCAAGCCCTGCATCGAGCTCCCTGCTCAGTGGGAAGCCTGCTTCTCCCTCTCCCACTCCCCCTGCTTGTATTCCCTGTCTTGCTGCCTTTCTCTCTGTCAAATAAATAAATAAAATCTTAAAAAAATAAAAATAAATAAATATCATTATTCGTGACTCATATATGCCAGGCCTAGGAAATAAAACAAGAATAAAGACAATTAGATTCATCCACGAACCCACCCAAGGTACACACTCCTAACA
This sequence comes from Ursus americanus, assembly GCF_024610735.1. Taxonomy (NCBI): domain Eukaryota; kingdom Metazoa; phylum Chordata; class Mammalia; order Carnivora; family Ursidae; genus Ursus; species Ursus americanus. The sequence continues at coordinate 9,009,692 of NC_142154.1, forward strand.
CTTTGGTGCATACTCCACGGAAGTTTTTCTTCCCATGCGTCTGTCGAGGCACACACACTTCTCCCGAAATGTGATGTTGCACGCACTATTTGTAGCTTGTTTTTTATCATTTAACAATAATCCCAAGTACCTTTCAATGGGTAAGGAATCACTGGGTTTTTTTGAAAAAAGGCAAAATCATGACTCTCCTCCAGATACCAAATGAATGCATGTTCATGATTTTATTTAACTTGTTGCCGACGAGGGGACCATGAAGAAGTTTCCAGAACACTGAGATGCATTGGCAGGGGGACACCGACACGGCTTCCCCCCGGGGACAGGGGAGTCAAATGAACCTCCACTTGACAGAATTTATTTATTTATTAAAGAATACGTTGCTTTGCTATTAGTTGTCACCAATCTACGGACTTCAGAAACAGCTCAAAGACCACGAAAGGTGAGGAACGCCCACAGAATCAGAACCAGCTAACCCAGGTGGGTGTGCCCCGCACAGCGTCTGGTTTGCATCTGAAGCACACATTTTTTTTCCCTATGCTATGCAAACAAATATACTTCTGTGCTCTCTTTTTAATGGTTACAGCTTTTCATTATGTCATGTCTCTCTAATTCACGAAGCAAACTATTACTAGGCTTAGTTGTTTGGTTTTTTTTAAAGATTTTATTTATTTATTTGACAGAGATAGAGACGGCCAGCGAGAGAGAGAGGGAACACAAGCAGGGGGAGTGGGAGAGGAAGAAGCAGGCTCATAGTGCAGGAGCCTGATGTGGGGCTCGATCCCATAACGCCGGGATCACGCCCTGAGCCGAAGACAGACGCTTAACCGCTGTGCCACCCAGGCGCCCCATAGGCTTAGTTGTTTTGGATCCTTCATCAGCGTGTACAACGCAGGGAGAGTCCCTTTACTGTGAGCATCTTTGAACATTACCTGATGAGTTCCCTCAGATTAATTCCTAGGAATGACAGTCCTGGGTGGAAAGACGTCCACATGTTCCAGGTCGGGTACGTGTTGACAAGTGGCCTCTATGAACTTCTTTCTAAACTTTGAGTTTACCTCAAATCCAAACCCTCAAGCTCGATTTAAGACTCAGAGATTTTATGCTCCTTTGGCAAGAAATCATTCCTTGCACCGAAATTTCAATCCCCTTCTCTGTAACATTATCCACTAACAGAGATCGAGACCACAGGGAGTGACGTCCGTGGAGAATTCAAGCAAATGTGCAGATAATTCAACGTAAGCAATCCTTGGTTTCTGCAATTTCCTCTTTCCTGGCCGACTCCAAATACCCACTCCCCTCCCTGTGTCCAGCACAGCAGAGATGGTCCCCCACACAGCGGCTCTCCTCAGAAGCAGAAAGAAGAGGTCCTCAGAGCCTCAGGGTCCGGAGACCTGCCAGGCCTGTTATAAAATTAGCCTGGTTGGGGCGCCTGGCTGGTTCCATCGGGGGAGCACGTGACTCTTGATCTTGGGATCGTGAGTCCAAGCCCCACATTGGGGGTAGAGGTTACTTAGACAAAAAAAAAATTAGCTGGGTAGCACCCACCAGACAAGATCATGGGGAGAAGTGGACAACACTGAACTTTACTTGAGCCCCGTCCTCCCAGCAAATAGTAACAGTGAAGAAATGCCCCCAAACTTTAGTATTCTGAAATCCTCGCAACCTCTCGTGTTCTGGAAAACAGCCTGCCACACAGAGCTGCCTTTCCCACGTGACAGAGAAGACATGCCATGCCCTCTTCCCCATGACTCCCACAGACTCACAGATGAACCCTTCATGACCTGTGACCTGGCGGGACTCCGTCCTTCCAACCTTCTGTTCTTTGGGCCACAAGAGACTGGCTGAACTATTGGTCCCCCGAAACTAGCTAGACACAGAGAGAAACACCCCCGTCCAGATGACTAGCTGAGACCACCCCTGTTTTTGTAAACAACCCGACTCTAAAATCGTTCCAACTATCACTTATCCGCTCCTCCCTAGAAAAGTCGAAAGCAAAACTACCTTACCCCATGAGATCCTAGAGTGTCCGGATCTGGGCTGTTCTCCCTGTGTCAGCCTGAACAAAATCCATGTACTTACTTGTCCGGTTTTGCGTTCTGTGGGGACTTTTTGGCTTTGACATACCTTTCTTCAATCAGAATGCAATACTCTTCCTCTCTCAGAAGCTAGCACCCTCTCCCACAGTGGAAAAGCGGGAGTCTGTCTGATCCTGGCTGAGATTCTGCTCCAGGACCAGTGCCCGCCTCTCTGCCCATTTCCTTTCTTCGAAGCATGGCCCCTGCTTCCAGAACGTTCTGCCCACCCTTTGAGGGAGCACTGGGATGTATAGGCTCTGTCTACATTGCCTGGTCAAACTGATTGTCCTCTGGTGGGAGAGGAGTGTGGAGCGGGGTCAAGAATGCCCCTGGAGGGTGAGGGTGGGTGGGCTTCAGCCAAGAATGCACTTGCAGGCCATAAAGAGGGCAGAGACCTTGGGCACGGTCCCCTGTGCTCACACTGGAGGCCACCCCGCCACCCACACCTGAGGCTAGCTCTAAAGGAGGTCTAATTCTGGAAACTGGCCAAAAGAGCAGGAAGGACTGAGGGGACAGGACACGGGAAGAGCCCCGGATACCTAGGCAGACCCCCCTCCTCCCATTCATACATTCATTCAACATAGAGCAACTGAATTTACTCATCTGAGTGTCAGGGGTATTTATGGAAACAAGGAACGACAAAGGACTGGACCCCACCAGGAAGAGACTGAAAGAAGGTAGGATAGAATCTGGGCACACGCAGAACTCACCTCTAGGGCGGGTGATGATTCAAATGCAAAAATACATATAACACAGGATTGTGCGTGAGAGGCACCATGAAATTCTGTGGAAATGAAGAAAAAGACAAGTCATTTCTGGGCGCCTGGATGGCTCCGTCGGTGAAGCATCTGCCTTCGGTTCAGGCCGTGATCTCAGGGTCCTGGGATCGAGCCCCGAGTCTGGCTCCCTGCTCAGCAAGGAGCCTGCTTCTCCCTCTGCGCACCCCCTCATGTTCTCTCTCTCTGATAAATAAATAAAATCTTAAAAAAAAAAAAAAAAAGACAAGTCCTTTCTGGCAGGGCTGAAGCTCTCTTCTAGCCCCGAGGAGCCTTGGTGCGAATTGGAAGAAAGCATCTGCCTTGACAAGCCCAGCTCCCTGGGCCCAGGGCTTGGCAAACAAAGAGCGAGCTGGCTTTTAACACCACCCACTCCTCAGTGAAGGGCCCTCGCCCCCTCAGCTAGGCACCCTAGTGCCAGATTCAGCCTGCGTCTCCACGGAGGGCTTCATGGAAGAGGTGGCATTTGAGTCTGCAGAAAGGACGGCAGGATTTGGGCAGGTGGAGAGGGGGAGGTGGGTGGCAAGGGGGCTGTTGAGAGCCGAGGGTCGGATAGTCCAGGCAGAGGGGTTGGTGGATCCTAGGGCTAGGGGTGGAGGAGCCCCCACTGGGAGCACAGATATTCTGAGGGAGCCGTCCCCCAGGAGGTCATGCCACAGGTACTCTCTGGGGCAGCGCTCCCAGGTCACACACCCAGGCCAGCCCAGCAAGGCAGATTAGCAATGCAAAAAGCTCAGGTTTGAGAGTGATTATGGACTGAATTATGTTCCCTCCTCCCCCAGATTCCATAAATTGAAGACCTAATCCCAGTACCTGAATGCAATTGTATTGGAGACAAAGCCTTTAAACAGGTAAGAAGGTTAAGTGGGGGGGGGGGGGCTAATCCAATCTGACAGGTACCCTTACAAAAAGAAGAAGAGGGCGCCAGGGTGGCTTAGTCGGTAAGCGTCTGCCTTGGGTTAAGCATCTGCCTTGGCTCAGGTCGCGATCTCAGGTCCTGGGAAGGTCCGGGGATCCCTGCGCAGAGATGAGTCGGCTTCTCCCTCTCCCACTGCCCCTCCCCCCTGCTCCTGCCGCTCCTGCTCTCTCAAATAAATAAATAAAATAGTTTTTTAAAAAATAAAAAATAAAAGAAGAAGAGATATCAGGGGTGTGCATGCACCGAGGGAAAACTTCATGAGGACACAGTGAGAAGGCAGCCGTCTGCAGGCCAAGGAGCGAGGCCTCGGGGGAATCCAACCCCGCCCACACCTTTATTTTGGACTTCCAGCCTCCAGAGCTGTGGGAAACAACTTTGTGTGTTTAAATCACCCAGTTTAAGGTATTTGTGTCATAGCAGGCGGTACTGACCAACACAGGATGGACATCAGGCTCTAGACGTCTTTGCTGGGTCCTAAAGGAGTCCCTCAGCCTCTCTGGGCCTGTCTCCTGATCTGATGTGTAAAACAAAGGGAAGGACACATTGCACCCAGAGCAGCAGGGAAACGGAAGCGAAATTCTGTGTGCGGAATGGACGCCTAGTGTGTGCAGACGTTGACGAAGTGTTTCGTTTCTACAGTGCAGTGTGTGCCCCTGGGGGTGAGGAGGGGAGAAAAGACCAGAACGGGGGCCACAGTTAACAATACCGCACTGTAGATTCGAAAGTTGCTAAGAGAATAGTTCTCGAAAGTTCTCATCACAAGAACTACACCTGATGATCGGAATTAACTCAACTTAGTGCAGTAATCATTCCACAATATATACATGTATCAAATCATTACGTTGCACACCTAAAAATAATACAGTGTTCTATGTCAGTTATGCCTCAATGAAAAATAAATATTTTTTTTAAAAAATAAGAAGTGGGGTAGAGGCAGAAAACATAAGAACTTCTTTTTACATTTATCCTACCCATTCTTACATTTCTAGGTTTACATATGGTTTTCATAAACATAACATGTAAGTACATAAGTGTTTCTATATTATGAAAAAGATAATCCTTGTACATTTCCACTGGTTTTAATGCACACCATTCATCAATGTGGAGCTATATGTATATAATATATGAATAAACAGATTTCCATATCCAGGGGTAGACTAGTCCCCCCCTTATGTTCAGGGCGACGTTCCAAGACCCCCAGGGAACACGTGAAACCATGGATGGTACCAAACCCTGTATATACTGATTTTCCTATACATCCACACCCATGATAAGGTTTAATTTATAAATTAGGCACGGTAGGAGATCAAGAACAATGATTAATAATAAAATAGAATAATTATAATAATATACTGTAATAAAAGTTATGTGAATGTGGTCTCTGTCTCTCTTTCCAAACTACCTTAGGTACTGTTCCCCTCTTCTTGTGATGGCACAAGATGACCAAATGCCTACCTGACCAGACAAAGTGAGGTGGGTGACGTGGGCACTGTGTGGGAACGTGAAGCCGCTACTGACGTTTCATCAGCTGAGCCACGCAGGTGCTCCTGTATGTGATGTTTTTAAAGGCACTGATAGGAATGTGCAATCAAAACAGTCCTTGGAGGGGCGCCTGGGTAGCGCAGTCGTTAAGCGTCTGCCTTCGGCTCAGGGCGTGATCCCGGCGTTCTGGGATCGAGTCCCACATCGGGCTCCTCCGCTGGGAGTCTGCTTCTTCCTCTCCCACTCCCCCTGCTGTGTTCCCTCTCTCGCTGGCTGTCGCTCTGTCACATAAATAAATAAAATCTTATATAAAAACAACGACAGTCCTTGGAGACCCATGTAGACCATAACAATACTCCAGCAATATTTCTTCGTACCCTTTGGTAGGCCAGGGTCGGAAGGCAGCGTTGAGGAATGAGGGCAGGGAGGAATGCCATCACTATCCCATGCCATTGGGAAGTTGGAGGTTCGTGGGAGGACGGCAGCCCCTGTGCCCGTGCCAGCCTTCTGGGCAGGTGTTGAGACCTTTGAGATGGGGCTTGAGCCGTCTTCGGGAGAGCCTCTGAGATTCTGCCAACAGCTGTGGTCCTCCGGGCACTGGACATCACCAGCCAAGCCCTCCAGGCATGGGCTCTGGCAGACAGCGGCATGCACGTCACTGTCCAGATGGTCCCCTTTCGTGGTTACAATGGCAGGAAAGCTGTGAATAGTGGACAAACAGACTTGCCGCAGACAGGCTGAGCGTATGCGAGGCTCCCTTTGAGATGTCCCCAAGATGACTGGAAACACTGCAATGGGGGGCGGGGACGGCTAGTGTTCCTGCCTGGGGAGCTGAGTGGTTTAGAGCCTCTGTCATCTGGGCATACGTGTAAGTGGGGTCCTATTTTGCAGTCACAGACCAAGGGACAGGAGCCCCCGTGGCGTATGAGTTCTACATGTCACTGAATCTCTACTTTCTGGAGCTTAGAACCCACATGATGAGAGAGTCCAAGGGATCCCCAGGTTGGACCATGAGGAGGTGGGGAATGGGTGGGTGTGCATTGACCCCGAGGGAGGTTTTTGTCCCTGAAGGTGGGTGGGGCCTGAGAAAGAGAATACAAACCAGCAGCTCTTGCAATGTTGGGTTGCGTTCAGAAAACATGGCCCACACTCTGGTTTCCCGCACACTTGGTAGAAATTCCTATCTGTGTGACCTTGGACAAGTCACGATGTCTCTGAGTCTCAGTTGTTCCATCTGTAAAATGGCAATATCCTCTTCCTCAGGGCAAATAAGGGGAGAGGTCTGTTTATCCAACCACTCCTTGACCTCCAACATCTCCATAAGCTGTGTCTGAAGAATGCTGTTCTGAGTGCCCAGCCTTCACAGCTCCGGGAAGACCTCTGAGCAGTATCCCAGTAGTAACCTCAGTGCCATGAGTCCTCCTCCCACAAACTGTGACCAGCGGGATGGAGTTGGGGAGCAGCTGCTGCTGAGGTCCTTCTTCCAGCATGTTCTCATTTTGCATCTGGCCAACGGCTTCCCCATGCCTGGCCAGGCACCAGCAGCCCCTCTCCTTTCCAGCCCCAAGAAGAAAAGCCCTGTGAAAGGACCAGCTTTGCCATTAGCCACTCCAGCCCCCACTACCTGGGGTCCGCAAGGACCACCGCCCTTCCCTGAGCACCATCGCCACGCGGCTCTGCACGTCCTCCTGGGAGCCAGCTGGAGGCTATGAGCTCACGGTTCTCCCAGCCTCTCCTCCCCGCTTACCCTCTCTGAGGTCACTGGCCCCCTTCCCCTCTTTTCCTCCTGTTCCACCTTCTCTCCCTCTGGCCTCATTGCCACGACCGGGGCTTACCTTTCCAGAAAGATTTCAGCTCCTCTCATGCCCTGTGGTGGAAGGAGCGCTGACGGCTCTCCGGCATGTGCACAAGACTTGCCTGGAAGGACGTCTCTCTTAAACGGGTCACAAACCCTGGGAGCCAGACATTCTTTTTCAGTCCATGGAAAAGGAAAAGGAAGATGCTTCTAATTCCATATGGTTATTGAACATCTGCCCCTGCTAGGCACCGGGAGCACGGTCTGTCCTGGCTCGGGCTGCCAAAATGCCACACCACAGACCAGGTGGCTTAAACAGACATTCATTTCTCATGCTTCAGAGGCTGGAAGTCTAGACTCAAAGTGCCGGAGGGTTGGATTCCTCTGCGGCCCTTCTCCTCGGCTTGGAGACGGCTGCCTCCTCACACGATTCATTCCCTTTCTCTCCGCAGGATGGGCCCTTGTGTCCCTTCCTCCTCTTATAAGGACACTAGTCATACTGGATTAGGGTCCAGCCTCATGGCCTTCTTGTAACTTTAACGCCTCTTTAAAGACCTCATTCTCAAATATGGCCACATTCTGAGGTGCTGGGGATTAGATCGCCAACAGATGAATTTGCAGGGGATACAATTCGGCCCCTAATATCACATAAGCAAGAAACATTCCCTGCTGCCCTGGGAGCTCAAAGTGGGGTTAAGTGGCCCTATCACCTAAGGCAGTTTTTTAACTATCTCGCAGGCACCCCGATGTATAGAAAAGGCACCAGGTCTGGTGGCTCTGGGTGCAGAAGCAAGGGCAGGAACCACACCTCATCCAGGGACCTCCAGGCAGTTCTCAAACCTCCAGGCAGTTAACAGTGAGATCTTGAAAAGGAGTCACAGCTTGTGTTTCTTAAGCATTTAGGACAGACCAGGTGCAGGCAAGAACGCATTAGCTCCATAACAACCCAGAGGAACTATCATCCCACTTTACAGACGAGAAGGGGGGCACAGAGGAGAAAGTCACTTCCCTGGAGCCCAGGACCTGGTGAGGTGCCTTACAGAGCTCCTCAGAAGCCGTCGAGAATAACACAAGTATACCCGATTACAGCGCCACCGAATCTGATGATGATGGGGGGGCGTTATCCCTCAACGAATGGCTGGGTCCTCTAAACAGTTTCCTACCTTCGTTTCATTTTACCAGTCCTATTACAAGTGTTTTTGGTTGTAAGACATCTCTCATGTTTTTGGAAGGAAACGACATGTGGGGGAACAAAGGAATTAACCCTTTCCTGTGCAGACCCCCTTTACTGAGCCATTCAGAGGAGCGTGAGAGACAATAAGAAAATGTTTGCTAAAGACACGAAGCAGGCACTCAGTAAATGTTAGCAGGGCGCTGTTCGGCTTTTCAAACTGTCGGTTCTAGCTGTGACTCTGTGCCACCATGTGCTATCTGACACGTAAGGCAGACAACATGAATTTTCTGAGCTTTGGTTTCCTTATCTGTAAGGCAGGGGATCCCATGGCGTGTGGGGGAGGAGGGGTGCCCACATTAAATGAAACCTGGAACAAGGTAGGAATTTAGTATGCGTGAGTCCCCTTCTGTACCCTGGGGTTCCTGGATGGACCTTCAACGGGGGAACTGTTTGGCCTGGGGGTTACTCCATCTGGGAAGCTTCCAATGTGCTTTCTTGGCTGCTTCTGTCTCGTGGGTAGAGGGCTGGGGACTCTGAACCGAGGTCAGATTACTCCACCTGCGGGCGCCTGCCCTGCTGGGGACAGAAACAGATCCCTCTGAAGGAGCAGTTAAGCGTCATTTGCATTTCTTATAAAGAACAGATGCTCATTTCCATTGGGAAACGTTCCCATATGGCCTGGCCTTGTTGCAATTTCCATCAAGGGCTGGTCTTGAATTTTACAATTAAAGGTGTCCCTTGGCCACTGCCAGAAAAGGAGCTGAGTTTCCATTTGGCCCCAGAGTTCCTTTGTTTGTCTCAGAAAGGAGGGAAGCCAGCCCTCTCTGGCCCGGAGTCCTTGCCAGCTCTCCCTGACATTCTCACTGGGGGAAGGGATGGGGTCTGTTCCCCAAACCCCACAGCACAGTCTCATCTCTGCACATGGAATCTGCCCCGGGGAAGCCCACATCTGCAGGTAACCACAAGCAACACTTCATCCACCTCCTGGCAGTCCCTGTGCTTTCCTACTTCCCAAGAACTGTTCCCCCAACTGCCAGGCCAGCCAGCTGGGCTTCCCTGGTGAGAACTGAACCCTGGGTGTGCTGTGTGTTTTTCTGGAAGTGGCCATAGGAGGGCGCCCGTTCCCCTCCCGGCCACCGCAATTCCATTCACCGCCCCTCCCCCCCAGCTGCAAGATGCTCCCTGTTGTGCCCCCGGGCTAAGGCCTTTCATCAGGGACAGACCTGCCCACCCAAATAGCATCACATGTCCCCCCTGAGCTTTGTCTTCTATCACACATTTGTCTCCGAGTCCCACTCCCTCAGGACCTTGATGGGCTCTGAATCCATTCACTGGCTGTGTGATCTGAGTATACAACTCATCCTGTCTAAACCCTAGGCTCCTTAAAGGTAAACTGGGGTACTAACACCCACACTGTGGGCCGCTATGATGATTCCATGAGATAACAAATAGAAAAGTCTCCTTCCCCTTCACCGGGTGGCAGGAAAGCTCCAGAATGGGATGAGGTTTGGGACAAGTTTCCTACCCCTGACTCCCTCCCCCGCCACCACCAAGTAACTCACCTGCCCCGACCCTGCAGAGCACAGAAAAACTGAGCTGAGATTCCCCCCTGTAAGGACTGGGTTTGATGGAGAATTACTTCCTGCTGCCAGGGCCCAATGGCTTTCCACAAGTTGACCTAACAAGACCTAGGGTACCATGTTGGTGGCTCATTTAGCAGTTGTAGCACTTGGACGGAGGCCACAAAGATTTGGTGGATCTTTGCACTGAGCCATTGTTGAACACACGGTTTTATGCGCTTAAACCAACTGCCCTGCTCAGAACCACCGTCTCACACGCTTTTCTCGGCTAAAAAGGTAGTGGATTTTTTGCTATGGGACCTACAAGGAGGGCATCTGAGGGGCCCTAGCCAAGAAAACTAGCTGGTGTCGTCTTGGAGCCCGGTCCATGGGCTCACAGCAGTGAAGCATGTCTGTTCTTTCACAAGTCTCTTAAAAACCACCTGTCAGACAGTCTCTTCCAGGGTTATGGAGCCATCAGGAAGGCTGGGCTCATTTTCGCCCTTTGTGCTACTGACGTCAGAGGCACAGTGGGCAGATCAGAACATTGGTGGGATGCTACATTCTGGCACTTCCTGCCAGACATTGCCTACCACACATGGATGGGTGTTTAGGAGTGATCTAAAAAGTCTGGTGGAAAGAGCCCCGGAGTCATTTGGGATTTTGGAAACATAAGTTTGCCAAGTGTAGCTGACGCTGATGATTGCCCACTCAGCACGCATTTCTCGCCCACCCTCCTTTCCTCTTAATTCAGAACAGGCATCTGCCCTCCTTCACTCAGCCTTATGCTTCTAGGGGGGTTCATGTCAGCCCAGGCTGAGGGGTGAGTCCTGATAAGTCTCAGTCAATCGTGGGTTCCCAAAACCTTTGTTGGTGATGGATTTAGATATGGGCACATGGCCTATTTCTGGCCCACAAGATACAAAGGGGAAGTCTGCTGGCAAACTCCTGGGAAAGTTTCCCTTGCCCTTAAAAAGAGACCTAAACAAGATATAACCTCTTCCTGCCTCAGGACCTACCTTATGATTGAATATGATGTCTGGACCTGCACCAGCCACCCTGTGACCACACAGGCACTCTAGCCTAGGAGTGGTTCAGACATACGGATACGTGTGCAGAGCCCAGAGACTCACGGAGAAGCAGAGAACTGGAGCCTGGTGTCCCCCTGGCTTGTCCTGCCTATGGCCCTCCTATGAAGTTGAGTTGAGGGTGGCCATGTAGGCCCCCTGTGATATACCATGTGTGCTGGGTCAAGACTCTCTGGGTCTCATTTTCTACAATGTATAAGAACAGTTTGCTTTCCTCAAGCTACCTTGGAGAGAACACTTCCATGGCTGATAAATATGGCGTCCACCCATACTGGGGCATGTAGAAAAAGATCGCTTATGGTGGCAACTAATAGAATTGTAACAATAGGGTTCTGTATTATTTTATGTGTATACAAAAATCCTTCAGTTGCATTTGCAAGTCACGCAACTTGAATCAGGCTTACACGCAAATGAGAATTAATTATAAGAATCTGGGCCTGTCTCCCAACACTCAAAGCTTGGAGTGTGATTTGGTCTACAAACACATTCAAATCCAGGTTCCAGATGCCACCAGACCACCCCCTCTGTACTGTGTTGAATAGTGTCCCCAAAACTTTGTGCCTACCTGGAACTTCAGGTGACTTTATCTGGAAATAGGCTCTTTGCAGACATAATTGGTTAAATTAAGATGAAGTCATAGTGAATTAGGATGGGCTTTCAGTGCAATGACTGGTACCCTTATAAGATGACATGCAGAGGGGCTCCTGGGTTGCTCAGTTGGTTAAGCGTCTGACTCTTGGTTTAAGTTCAAGTCATGCTCTCATGGGTCATGAGATCGAGCCCTGCGTCAGTCTCTGCACTCAGCGGAGTGTCTGCTTGAGATTCTCTCTCTCCCTCTCCCTCTGCCCCTCCTCCTGCTCACAGGCTCTCTCTCTCTAAAAATAAATAAATAAATCTTTAAGAAGAAGAAGTAGACAACGTCATGCATAAAGACATAGAGAGATGTGATGTGAAATACACAGGGGAGAATGCCACATGACGAAAGAGGTAGAAATATTGACGTGGTATGTCCACGAGGCAAGAAATGCCAAGGATTGCCAACAACCACCAGAAACGAGAAAAGAGGCAAGGAAGAACCCTTCCTTTGAGCCTTCAGAGGAAGTAAGGTCCTGCCACCATCTTGATTTCAGGCTTCTAACCTCCATAACTGTGAGAGGATACATTTCTGTTGTTTTAAGCTACCAAGTTTGTGATCATTTGTTACGGCAGCCCCAGGAAACTACTGTGTATGCCTTCTACTAGTCTTGGTTATGTGGGCTTCTCTTTTCCCTCTGACTACAGACCAACCCCTGTCCTCCTTAATGTACCCACCACACAGTGACATACCACATAGCTGCCAACAGCTTGCAGATTCGACACTTGTCGATCGGGCTTCCAGAAAGAGCAGTATTACCTCTGCCTCCCAAATTCAATTCTCCGAGAAAGAAGTCTAATTGGCCCAGCTTACCTTAGGAGATAAATCTGGGAGACCAATCACTTGTGGTCACAGGGAAAGTGATTTTGCATCAGGATGTCGGTTCCCAAAGTAGCCATGTGGAGTGGGAATGGGTGATGAAAGGGGAATTTCTAGAGCAACAAGTGTCCATCGCAGATACTCTAAGTCCTTATTCCGTAAATACTGGCCTCCCTAGACCATATGAATCTGTCCTTTTGTATTTTCATGCATACCTATCAATAAACAATGGGGTAGAAAAGGAGAACGAAAAATGAATCTTAAAAAGCCAGAAATCTAGGTTGAGCAATGAAAGACTTGAGCAAAGTCAAAGAAAAGATGGACACCAGTGTTCTAATGGTACAAAGTTAAGTATATAATTTGGTTGTCCTTAGTCCGTGCTGTCTGCCTATAATAGTGAGTAGACGGCATTCAGCTCTGTGCAAACGGGACATGTAAGAAGTGGCCAAATGAAATTGTGCTCTTGCTTCAATCTTTGTCTCGGCACACATTTCCCAGTTACAGTGGGGAAACTGAGTCAGGTTATTGGAGGCTCAGCCGTGAAGCAACTTTGTCCAATTTCATTGTTTCTGCCAAAGGCAAAATCACATGATAAACACTGAACAGATACAGAGAAACACCCAAATACACCCATGTTTGTCTTAGAAATTCTCACCTACGTCTCCATAGAAATGGCTGAAGCAAGTCTTGAGAGGCTGGCCGGTTAATATTTCTACAAGGAGAACTTCTGTGATGTGCTGAGAGGTAAGAAACTTTTAGCAACTTCTTGGCCATCTTCCTGGATCACTGGGTAATAACCCACACTGTTGATGGCTCATAAAATCCCCATACACAAATTTCATGATTTCGACTACAGAACTATTACCACAAACTTTCTTGTCTCGCAACACACATTGCTTATAAATAACTGGTACAGGGCGTTGGTTACTGAAGGGAAGTTTTGAGATGGGAAGGAGAACCACCTTAAACCCTTTTGAAAAGTCAAGTTATTCCCCAGGTATGTTCCTGCATAATCAGTCTGGTTTTTGAAAGATACTCTAGGTCGCTTCCTGTGGCCAAGCACTTTCCTTCGGTGGGGTTTCTCAAGCAGCCTACAGTAATCACTGCTTTCAGCCTTTTCCATGCAGACCAATTCTGAGAGCAAACATAGAGCCTTCCCGTCAATAATTTCCCCAATTCGCTGCTAAGTGCGGCCAAGATAACGTGGTAAAAACCTACTGAAATGACAACAGTTTTCCCCCATAAAATGCATCCTTTGTGGGCAGATAATTCATATTCATTAGTGAATAGTTTACATTCTTTGGGCAGTTTCTGTCTTGGTCACCCCCTCAACACCAAGTTGAAGACACAATCTGATCTCAAATTGCACAGGCAGCCACTGTGAAATCTCATTCTCTTCAAAAGAGAAGGAGGTAAGCCTCCCTGGATGCCAGGGTCCTGTGGCACTGGGGGAGCCCACTGGGAGAGGGAGTATCCAGGGTAGAGGGACAGGGGTCGGGGATCAACATTCACTACTGCTCTTCTAAGATTTTTAAACCGAGTATCATTATTGGGACAGAAGGGAAGAGGCCCACGATCCCTAAAACAGTGCTACAGTTCATCGTATGGGTCTGCTCTTAGAAGAGCCCCCAGAAGGCAAAAAGATAGCATGATGGAAGGATTTAAGGTGCTAATAATCCACTGACATGCTTGGCACAATGCCTGACATGTGAGAAGCCTCCAATAAATATTAACTGTTCTTATGATTTGAAATGGTGATGGAGCTTCTTTCTTAACATCCGTGATTACTGCTGGGGCTTCCAGGTCAGGCTGTGTGCAGTCTAATCTCTAGAGGACAGTGTTCTTGGGGGAAACAGCTGGTACCCGGCAGCCATCAGGCATTCTGTGGCCAAACACAGCTCCAGACCCGTAAGGTGAGGCAACCACAGCAATGCATCATGGCCGCCTTTGTGGAAATCTACTGGCGTCTCCTGGGAAGCCGAAAGCTTGTTGACACCCCCACACCCCCGCACCCCCCACACCCCCGATGCTCCGAGTCCAAGGCGTGCCCCTTTTTGGTAAACGTAACATGGTCCAGCAATGGCTACCATTTGTAAAACAAAACAAAACAAGAAAAGAAAAGAAAATGAGTAGCTCTGGGAGGGCTTCAGGCACTTGCTTCAAGTTTTGGTAAGTTCAGCATAGACTGTGTGAGCTTTCGCTTAAGACCTGGGAGCCTTGAACGGTAGTCATGGCAGCAGAAGTAAAAACAGGACGTCCCATGGATCGTTTGTTTTTTCCTCTTATTCTCTACTTCCCTGTCCGACATATCTCAGTAATACCTGGCATCCTGAGTTAGTTCTGGGTGGTCTTCCTCGGTTGACCTCCTCCTTGAAGCACAGTGCTACGCCCTTGGAATCCTAGAAAGAGGGGCTAGTTAAAGCATCAGGAAACTTCAGGAACGACAGGGATTCCTGAAGGTCTCCAAAGACCAGTGACCAGGCATCTGTCGATAAGCTTGGGCAAGGTCAAGTATTGCAATATCTGCCTCCCCCAGCAAAGACAAGAGGGTCCTCACTAAACCCCAGACGTCCAACATGCGTGCTGCCTTCATCCAGCATCTGTAGATTTCCCCCAGTGACCCCACAATCTTGAAGCTCAAAGAATCCCATCTCCTCTGCAGACTCTCTGTGGGAAACTTGAGCAGCCTCAGTTTCTTCATCTGTAAAATGGGAATAATAATTGTATCTACTCTATAAGGTTGCTGTGAGGTGGAAAAACATGTATTAAACATTTAACACAGCCTTAGATGTTAACACAGATGGTAAATGCCCAGTAGAGGCAACCTCTGCTCTTTGAAAGTTTGCATTATGCCGCTTTGCTTTTAAGAAAAACCTACCATGGTACCTGTTTTTGCTAACCAAAAGAAACCTAAAACGATTTTCGCTTTAAAAACAAAAAAAAAAGGTGAAAAGCAAAAACAACCTTCAGTGTTGTTTTATGGCGAGCCACTATAGAGGCAGCGTGGAGCAGGAGAGTGGCGCCCCCAAGCCCCGTCCCCCGGAACTACACCCGGCAAAGTCAAAGTCAATCTCCAGAGCTTTGCACTGTGTCGGTGACAGCTGTGCTTAATCTTGATTTATTTTGTGCATCCGTTAGCAAAATGTGTCCTAAGGTATCAGAAAAGCCCAAGAGAGGTGACTTTTTGGGTCTGGGAACACTCAAAACTTTTTCCATATAAGTTAATAGTAATTGCTTCTTTGCTGTATGATTATCGACTTACAAAAGGTTTGAGAGGACTGCTCTACTTTCAGATAGCAGGGGAGACCTGTATATAGAAGAAATAGAAAGGACAATTACTAAGGCAAGTATTGTAGACCGTTGAGTACCTTATAGCAACACCCTTTGGGATAGATGAAGGATTTGTAAGCTGAAGTTCCTGGCTCCTTTGAGGAACATACTTAAATTGTATGTTTATGGGTATATTCCTGGGGAGAAGTCACAAGCTTTAGCCAGATTCTCAGATTCTCTGCTCTGGAAGAGGTTAAGAACCACTGTAGTTTCTTTTTCTTAAAAAGAAAGCCCCTTATCTCCACCCATTAGGATGGCTGCTATCCAAAAAACACAAACCCAACAAACAGAAAGTAGCAAATGTTGTCAGCAGTGGGAAGAGATCGGCTCTCTTGCGGTGGTGACGGAAAGTGGTGCAGAAAACACAATGACTGTTCCTCAAAACATTAACACAGAATTACCATCTGACCCAGCAACGCCACTGCTGAGTGCATATCCTTAAAGACCTGAAAGCAGGGTCTCAAAAAGATATCCGGACCCCGTGCCCATAGCAGCACTATTCACAGTAGCCACAATATGGAAGCAGCCCCAAGGCCCATCAGAGGATGAGTGGATTTACACAACGTAGTACGTGCTAGCAATGGAGTATCATTCTATTGGTTTGCTCGGGCTACCGTCACAAAATACCATAGAATGGGCGGCTTCTACAATGCTAATTTATGTTCTCATCGTTCTGGATCCTGAAAGTCCAAGGTCAGGTTTCTGGTGAGAGCTGAATCCCTGGCTTGAAGGCCACCTTCTCGCTAGGTCCTCACATGGCCTTTCCTTGGTGCTTGTGCATGTGTGTGCAAACACACACCGAGACTGAGCTCTCTGGTGTCTCCTCTTATAAAGACACTGATCCTGGGGCACCCGGGTGGCTTAGTTGGTTAAGTGTCCAACTCTTTTTTTTTTTTTTTAAGATTTTATTTATTCATTTGATAGAGATAGAGACAGCCAGCAAGAGAGGGAACACAAGCAGGGGGAGTGGGAGAGGAAGAAGCAGGCTCCTAGCGGAGGAGCCTGATGTGGGGCTCGATCCCATAACGCTGAGATCACTCCCTGAGCCGAAGGCAGACGCTTATCCCCTGTGCCACCCAGGCGCCCCAAGTGTCCAACTCTTGATTTTGACTCAAGTCATGATTTCAGGGTCATGAGATCGAGCCCCACGTCAGGCTCCATGTTCAGCAGCTGCTTCTCTCTTTCTCTCCCCCTCCCTCTGCTGCTCCCCCCACTCATGCATTCTCTCTTTCTCTCTCTCTCCCTCTCCTAAAATAAATAATTTTTTTAAAGGACACTAATCCTATCAGATCACAGTCCTACCCTCGTGACTTCATTTAACCTTAATTACTTCCTTACTACGAATATAGCCACACTTGGGGTTGGGGACGGACTTATGAATTTGAGGGGACACCCTCCGTCCATAACGATTATTCATCTTTTAAAAGGAAGGACATTCTGGCACAGGCAACAATATGGACGAATCTTGAGGACATAATGCTGAGTGAAATAAGCCAGTCCCAAAGATAACTAGAATCCGGTTCCACTTCTAGGAGGTAACTAGTAGTTAAATTCATAGAGACAGAAAGTAGACTGATGGTTACCCGGGACTGGGGGCCAGAGGGAGAAAGGAACAGAGAGTTATTTAATGGATACAAAGTCTCAGTTTTACTAGATGAAAGCAGGTTTGGAGATTGGTTGCACAACCACGTGAATGCACTTAACACAGCTGAACTGTACATTTAAAAATGGTCAAGACGGCGAATTTTATATTATGTGTATTTTACTAAAATTAAAAAATACTAAACAAAGAAATAAAGCCCCACTGAAAGCATTGTTCAATTCTTGCCCCAACTAGAGTACCGAGGAATAAAGAGCATAAAACTACGCAGAGAAACTGTGCTATATACCCAAGTTATGTTTAGGGGCGCCTGGGTGGCTCAGTCGGTTACGCTTCTGCCTTTGGCTCAAGTCATGATCCCACAGGCTCCCTGCTCAGTGGGGAGTCTGCTTCTCCCTCTACCTCTGCCCTTCCCCCCTCCCACTCATGTGCTCTCTCTCTCTCTCTCTCTTTCAAATAAATAAAATCTTCCAGACAAACAAACAAACAAAAAAAGAGCATAGACCTTGAAATGAGATAGACCTGGGTTCACTTCCGAGTTTCCAATAGACCTGAGCATGACCTCGAACAATCTTCATAAATGTTCTTAAAGCAAAACATACATTTTACCTTTCAAGTGACTAAATCTGATTGAACACCAGGTTTCCTAAAGACGTCTTTGGAGCGCGTTCAACAAATTTCCAGTAGTCAGGCTGTTTTGACAGCCCCAGAACGGGTCCCCCCGCCCACACTAGACTTGGTAACCTGAACTGGCCCATGTTTAGAAGTGTGCATTCTCTCTGCTCTGCGTGTATATTCCAGATGGCATTTCACAAAGAGGCATCAAATCTTATATCAGAAATGAAGAGCAACTTCACCCCATTGTCATTAAACTTGCTGAGTTTCTTCTCCAAAAAGGTACTTTGTGGAGCTAATGCTGACACCCAGCAAAGACCCTGTTGGCTATTTAGACACGTCTGGTCCAAGCCTGTAAGAGAATCAGTGATGTCCTCACCGGGCTATTGGTTTCATATCAGGGAATAGCTGGAATTCACCCCACGAGACGTTCAACGTGGATGGTCCTCAGCAATCACTTCAACGTCCCCATTGCTTTAAAACATGGGGGAAGCTGAGGCCAGAGAGGCTTAGGGACTGGTTTGATAGAAATTAAAGGTAGAAAAAGGGATCAAACCCAGGCCTTTGGAGACCAAGCACAGACATATTTCAGCTATAACAGGCTGCCTCATGAAAATATAAGTGCCTCATGAGTGTCCAAGTCATCTCTGCTCAGAAACCCAGCCAATTTTCTCCGTATTGCTTCAGTTTTAATATATGCACTGTCAAAGGGAGCATATATAAAAATGAACATTGTTAGCGATGGTAATTAAATCCTGGACTCGTCTCTACATTCCGCTGTAACAGCACGTATCACATCATTTTATAACTGTCTCTCTGCTGGCCCATCTCCCCTTCCTCCTCCACCACACTGCAGATCCCCTGACAACGGCGACTGTCTTGTGCCCAGCCCCGAGCACAGCACCTGATACAAGTCTGACCCTGGATAGACGGTAGTCAGGCCACTGATTGTGCCAGGGAGGTATGTCCCATCTATAATGATGACTATTCATTTCATACCTTAGTCTCAGAGGAAGCGAGGCGTCTGAGAAAACTTACGGCATGTGCAAGGGCCCCAGCGAGCTGTCAGAGCATAAGAGAGTTCTGTAGATGCCTTGCAGGGTTTTTTTGTTCTATGGCTTTATAATAAAATTAAAGCCTCATATGTATGTCGGGAAGCAGAATGGCTGAATCCAATATTTAAGCATGTTGCAAATTTTAAGCATAAGATCTGCTCTATTTCCAGAATTAAGTCGGTTGTTCATTAATCCTTTATGTATCGAGAACCTGGGTGGCCCAGCCAAAGATATGCCATCTGGCAACCAAAAGCAATTTCAAAATAAGCTAACTCCTTCACTTACGTGTCTCAAAAACCATGAAGTGGAGCTTGATACACACTCCAGAGAAGACGTTATTAGAAAGGTCTTACCTTCCCTGACCATTTCCCTCACTTTCCTGCCATTGGTTTAGTGCTCCCTTCCAGCACCCTTCTAGATTAAAAGGGTAGAATAACACCACAAATGTTTCTCCTCTCTAACCTCAAACCCACAAAATGGTACCAAATTCATTTAAGAAGTATAAGCCCTCAATAGAAAAAAGAATAAGGGACACCCGGGTGGCTCAGTCAGTGAAGTGTCTGCCTTCAGCTCAGGTCATGATCCCAGCGTCCTGGGATCGAGTCCCGCAGCGGGGAACCTGCTTTTCCCTCTGCCTGCTGCTCCCCCTGCTTGTGCTTTCTGTCTCTGACAAATAAATAAATAAAATCGTTGGGGAAAAAAAAAAAGAGGTGGGACACGAACAGACAAAAGATTTCAGCAGAGTTCTGCAAGATGGCAAGCCCATGGAGAAAGAAACAAGAAAAGCCTCTGGGTGAGCGGAAGTCCCAACCAAGAGTGACGGAGACGGCATCACACTCAGAAAGGATCTCAGCCTGTCTTGCAGACACACAGAGACACCTGGGATTCAGAAACGCTGGTGGAAGTGACATGTGAGGCTGGAATGGAAAATTGTAGAAAACGTACAGATGGGGCAAGGGGACTCCCAGCCACTCTCCCCTGGCCACCACACCTCACACACACATGTGGAAACACAGACGCCTGGAAGCAATACATACTCCCTCCAGGCAAACAATCAGACAACTTCTTAAAGCAATTGAATGTTCCGGGGAAAAGAACTCTGCGTTCTGGCCTTGAGGGGCCCAGGATAATAGACAGCAGCCCCCCTGATCCCCCTGAGACAGAGTCTTCCATTCGAGAAGCCCCACCTATGAAATGCCAAAGGATGTCATCTCTATGAAGGGGAATTTAGCAATACCGAGCAGAATCACACATGCATCTGTACTCTGGCCCGCAAGTCCCCTTCCACGAATCTGTCCACGTGACTTATACGCAAACATATGCACGAGGCTATTCGCTGCAACTGTATTTGGTTTTTATTTCAATTTCAGTTAGTTATAGAGTGTAATATTAGTTTTCGGCACAATATAGAGAGTCAACACTTGCATACAACACCCTGTGCTCATCCCAAACACACCCCTTAATGCCCATCACCTATTTCACCCATTCCCCACCCCCTCCCCTCTGGTAACCATCAGTGTGTTCCCCATAGTTAAGAATCTGTTTCTTGGTTTGCCTCTCTCTCTCTCTCTCTTGCTTTTCTTTGCTTGTTTGTTTTGTTTCTTTAATTCCACATATGAGTGAAATCATGTGGTATTTGTCTTTCTCTGACTGACTTATTTCGCTTAGCGTCATACGCTCTAGCTCCATCCGTGTTGTGGCAAATGGCAAGATTTCATTCTTTTTATGGCTGAGTAATATTCTGGTATATGTATCTTCCTTATCCATTCATCAGTCTGTGGGCACTTGGGCTGTTTCCATAATTTGGCTATTATAGATTATGCCGCTATAAACATCAGGGCACATGTATCCCTTTGAATTAGTATGTTTGTATTTTTTGAGCAAATACCCAGTAGCGTGATTGCTGGATCGTAGGGCAGTTCTATTTTTAACTTTTTGAGGAACCTTCATACTGTTTTCCACAGTGGCGGCACCAGTTTGCATTCCCACCAGCAGTGCTAGAGGGGTCCCCTTTCTCCAACACCTGCTGTTTCTTGTGTTGTTGATTTTAGCCATTCTGACAGGTGTGAAGTGAGATGTCATTGTGGTTTTGATTTGCATTTCCCTGATGACGAGTGATGTTGAGCATCTTTTCATGTGTCTGTTGGCCATCTGGATGTCTTCCTTGAAAAAATGTCTATTCATGTCTTCTGCCCATTTTTAATTGAATTATTCATTTGGGGTGGTTGAGTTGTATCAGTTCTTACTATATTTTGGATACCAACCCTTTATCGGAAATGTCATGTGCAAATATCTTCTCCCATTCAGTGGGTTGCCTTTTAGTTTTGTTAGTTGTTTCCTTACTGTGCAGAAGCTTTTTATTTTGATGAAGTCCCAATAGGTTTTTGTTTTGTTTTTTTTTTTTTTTTTGCTTTTGTTTCCCTTGCCTCAGGAGACATAACTAGAAAGAAATTGCTATGGCCAATGTCCAAGAAGTTACTGCCTATGTTCTCCTCTAGAATTTTTATGGTTTTAGCTCTCTCATTTAGGTCTTTGATCCATTTTGAATTTATTTTTGTGTGTGGTGTAAGAAACTGGTCCAGTTTCATTCTTTTGCATGTTGCTGTCTAGTTTTCCCAACACCATATGTTGAAGAGACCATCTTTTCCCGTTGGATATTCTTTCCTGCGTTGTCAAAGATTGATTGACCATATAACTGTGCATTTATTTCTGGGTTTTCTCTTCAGTTTTATTGATCCATGGGTCTGTTTTTGTGCTAGTACCATACTATCCTGATGACTACAGCTTTGTAATATAGCTTAAAGTCCAGCTTTGCTTTGCTTTTTCAAGATTGCTTTGGCTGGCTATTCAGGGTCTTTTGTGGTTCCATACAAATTTTAGGACTGTTTGTTTCTAGTTCTGTGAAAAAGGCTGTTGGTATTTTGACAGGGATTGCATTAAATGTGTAGATTGCTTTGGGTAGTGTAGACATTTTAACAACATTTGTTCTTCCAATCCATGAGCATAGAATGTCTTTCCATTTGCTTGTGTCATCTTCAATTTCTTTCATTGGAGTTTTATAGTTTTCAGAGTACAGGTTTTCCACCTCTTAGGTTAGGTTTATTCCTAGGTATCCTCTTTTTTTTTTTTTTTTTTTTTTTTAGGGGGAGTAGAAGAGGAAGAAGCAGCCTCCCAGCAGAAGAGCCTGATGCGGGGCTCGATCCCAGGACTCTGGGATCACGCCCTGAGCCAAAGGCAGACGCTTAACAACTGAGCCACCCAGGCGCCCCCCTCTTTTTTTTGGTGCAATTGTAAATGGGATTGATTCCTTAATTTCTCTTTCTGCTGCTTCATTATTGGTGTATAGAAATGTAACAGATTTCTTTTTATTTTATTTTTTTTTAAGATTTTATTTATTTATTTGACAGAGACAGTGAGAGAGGGAACACAAACAAGGGGAGTGTGAGAGGGGGAAGCAGGCTTCCTACTGAGCAGGGAGCCTGATGCAGGGCTCGATCCCGGGACCCTGGGATCATGACCTGAACCAAGGGCAGACGCTTAATGGCTGAGCCACCCAGGCGCCCCATAGTCATGTAACAGATTTCTATATGTTGATTTTGTATCCTGCTACTTCACGGAATTCGTTTATCAGTTCTAACAGTTTCTTGGTGTAGTCTTTTGGGGTTTTGCAACTGTATTTGTAATGGTGAGAGATAAGACCCAGATGTCATCAGTAGGAATAGGTTGAATAGACACTGGGACATCAAAACAAAGCAAAGCTCCCCAACTTTGCAGAAATGAGAAAGGCACTTGTAGACTGTTGTCTCCATGATACATTGTTAACAGGAGAGGAAAAACCAAAGCACAGAACAGTGTTTAGATTATGTTACATTTTGTGTAAGAAGGGAGGAAATATGAATATAAAAACATAAATTTATACTTTTTACATAATGGAAGAATAAGACAAAACCAAATTTTTTTAAGATTTTATTTATTTATTTATTTATTTATTTGAGAGAGAGAAAACATGAGCAGGGGCAGAGGGAGAGAGAGAGGGAGAAGCAAACTCCCACCGAGTGCAGAGCCTGACGCAGGGTTCCATCCCAGGACACTGAGATTGTGACCTGAACCGAAGTCAGATTCTTAACCGACTAAGCCACCCAAACAAAACCAATGTGCCCCAAAACAAAACCAATTTTTAAACATCCTTGCCTACACGCTTACCTAAAACCAAATCTTTAAAATGCTCACTTAAAAAACAGAGATTAGCAGACTCAATAAAAAAGCAAGACCTAACGATATGTTCTTTACCCAAAAAGCACTCTGTAAACATAAAGACGAAGACAAGTTGAAAGAAAAAGGTTGAGGAAAGACCTATAATACAAACGTTAAGCATAAGCAAACTCGTGTGACCCTAAAAATAACAGGCAAAGGAAACTTCAGGAGACAGGGTGTTACGGGAGATCAAGCAGGGCATTTCATTACAGTAAAGAGGGTCAATTCATTAAGAAAACATGACAACCTTGCGTACACCTCATAACATTGCTCCCAGATACACAAACGAAATTTGACAGAATTGATTTTCGGAAGCATTCCCTGCAATTAGAGGAGGCTAAGTCTCTCACTTTGTCACTTTCAGAGTGTGCCTACGTTTGACAGCTGGCTGCCCTGAGGTACTTTTCTAAGCCCCTCATGCCATTGCCAATAGCCAGTGCAATCCACAGCCTCGTGCTTCTCATTGTCCCCTAGCATCCAAGTCCCCCAGCCACCGCATCAACAAATGCGTGGCTTTTTCCCCTCTCCTCCCCCCAGCACCTTATCCAAAGTAACCACAGGTAAAAAGCTTCATAATCATGATACCACTGCATGCCAGGTGTCATCACACCCCCTTATCACTAATAATGGGGTCCTTAAGGCTTCAGTCGGTGAGTAATTGGGCTCTGAAATTCTATGTTCAGGGGTCGCACCTGTTCTCAACTATCTCAGTCTGAACCTCCCAGACAGCCAAGCCTGAGGCAATCCCAAGGAGCTGGAGGGGTTTTTTTTTGGGGGGGGGGTGGGAGGAGGGGAAGAGAGAGTGAGACAGGGAAGGGGGGAGAACCATTAAGAGGGTACAGTGCCAGCTGGCCATCACTTAATGTGCACGGTCCTGTGGGACCATCTGTTTCTCAGGATGGTCTGTCTAGGAGGGGAGAAAGGGGGAGAATTTGATCAACTGGCTCTCTCGTCCACTGTCAAAGCTTGGCCCCAGGGGTTGCACCCAGGGGACCCGTGATATCTGCCACTTCAGCACCAGCAGGAAGCCCTCTGGGCATGGGGGAAGAATCACAGCATGGAACCAAAGGAAGATGCTGTCGGGGCATGTGTGATGGTGGTCAGAGTCCGTGAAAAGATGCTTCTAGCAGCAACAGCTAGAACAGGACATCTGAGGGAAGGAATCCAGATGGTACATAGGAGGGATCTGATACAGAATATGAACAAAACCGACACCACACAGCACATTTAAATATGAAATGTTGAATGCTTTCCCCTCAAGTTGGAAAGAAAACAAAGTTGCCTATGAGCACCATTTCTGTCAACAATGTACCTGGGGTCAAAGGGAGTTCAGTGAGGGAAGAGAAGGAAATAGAAGCTACGAGAATTGGAAAGGAAGAAATAAAGCTGTTGTTATTCGTGGAGAATACGATTGCTTAGAAAATTCGAAAGCTTAAATTCTTTTATTCATTTATTGGGAACCATGAGAAAAAAATTCAGTTTAAAAATCAATTGTATTTCCACAGAGGAACAACACATTGACAAAAAATGAAACCTTAAAATAAATGCCATTTATGACAGCATCAAAATCATCAAACATTGCTGGGCTCCGAAGCCCATGGATACATGATAAATAACTCAAGGATGATTATTTTAAAAAGCCAAAACAAAACAGAAATACTCAAGGCTCTGGAGCTGTGAATTTCCATTTCCTTTTCACTTTGTTCCTGTTGTAAATTTCTCCCCCATCCAGGTCCAGATGTTAGTGTCTCTCCCTGGGAGGTGTGATCACAAAGGTGATAAGACCTGTCCTGTCCATGGAAAGAAAAATAATTAATGGTAGAAATAATGCCACAAGACTGCTTCTGAAGACCTCCTGGGGAAAAGCCAAGCGAGCTCCGTGAGTGGGATTGGACACACTGCACATGGAAGCCAGAATCTGAAAGAACGGTTAATAGATTTTACAAACTGAATGTGGAGCAGAGACTGAGAGTCTCTGGTTCCCCTTTCCTTCAATGTCGAGTTGGTGGTAATCAAATCTGCTCTACAGCTTTGAGGTCCAAAGGGAGAAGACTTTTTCTCACCTTCGGGAGAAGAAAGCTGTGCATCTTCCAAGGAATTTGGAAGAACTTCCCCGGACGGGTTGGCTGGAAGCTATTTGAATACCATCACCCACCATCATACCCAAAGACCCAGCACCTTACCTCCCACCCTCCACTCATTTTGCCAACTGCCCCACTGTGTTTGTCTAAAATATGTCTTCTCTGGGTGCCTGGGTGGCTCAGCTGGTTAAGCATCTGCCTTCAGCTCTGGTCATGATCTCAGGGTCCTGGGATCGAACCCCACAACAGGCTTCCTGCTCAGTGGGTAGTCTGCCTCTCCCTCTCCCACTGCCCGTCCCCCCGCAACTTGTGTGCCCGCCCTCCCTCCCTCTCTCTCTCTGTCTCAAATAAAGAGATAAAATCTTTAAAAAATAAATAAAATAAAATAAGTCTTCTCAGTTTGGTGTTCCAACTATACATCGTACATTTTTCTCACGCTCTGCCAGGACATTCTTTGGGACTTCAGAAGCCTGTCTTGCTTGGGTGGCTTGTTAAACTCCAGGGCCTTTTGCCCACAAGGCACTTTGGTGTCAGTGACTAAAGTTGACAAGCTTTTAAGGGATCTACTGTGATGTTACAAACCAGAGAAACATGTGGACTCTAAATATTAAAAAAAAAAAATCAATATAAATACATATTTAAACGTCCATAAAATGTAACACTAGGCAACTAATCAATTGCCACTCTCCGTCCTTGGTTTCGTATGAATTACATTCAGAATGGCTCGTGGGTGCATTTCAATGTGTGTTTTGGGGTGGTGCGGTCTCTAAAATGAGGAGCGCTCATGCCTTTCTGAAGTCTTCTCTGGCCCTCCAGAATTCCCAGCGTGGGCCTGCAGATTAGGACACCTTTTGAGAGTTTCACAGAGGGATGATTAAATGAGACCATAGAAATTAAAGTACAAAAGAACAAGTATGTGCACAAATGCCAATAAATTTTTTAAGGTTCTTTGAGGATCTCTTCTGTCATTCTTTATCCTCTCCTTTTTCACTATCAGAGAACAAGTCACGGTTCCCTAGAGACACGTCCACCCCCACCTCCTACTCTGGTTTCTCTGCTCACCAATCCCACTCTAAATCTGCCACCAGGGTCCAGACAAAACTCAAGCAAGGGAAAATTTTCTGTCATCTCTCGCGCCCCAGGGAAACTTGATTTTTCTAAGGCTCACACGTGGTGATTACACTACTTGCCTAGAGTAGGAGTAAGGATCAATGCCCTCCCCTCCATTGTCATCTGTCCCACCGGAACCCTTCCCCCCTATGCTCCCTAAAATAGTCCTGGAATATTTAGCTTTCAGTGTTCTCCATGATTGAAGAAAAAGGGATTTTTCTGTCTTCCTCCCAATCTTTTTAGTTCAAAAGTTCCTTTCACCCAAAGCAGGATATTCTCACTACTGTTAATTTCTGGGCTGAGGATGGTAATGGCAATCATGATACTAATTAGTGACCGAACTTACTTCGGTCCGCTGATAATGCAGCCATGAGTAGCAGAGCTGTTTTAAAGCAACACAAGCCCACATTTTATGTCTGGGATTTTTCCAGCCTTTAGAATCCATATTGGAGTTTAGAATCCATATTCATAATCTCTAGAGTTTATTAGAGAATAATGTGATTAATCAAAGTTTTGCTGATGATTAAAAAAAAAAAAAATTCCCTGGACTGTTAGAAGACCTTGAGTCAGGAAGAAGCAATGGGTGTTCTTGGAGGAGGTAGTATTTCCCCTTCTGTGGAGTTACGGAAATCCGGAACGAAATAGGGATTTTATTTGCTGCCCACCAAACCTGTTCCTCCTCCTCTGCTCCATTTCTGAATCTGACCTTGCTCCTTGATTCACCCTCTGAACCTTAGAGCCACTTTGGATCTCTCTTTTACCTTCAGCGGTCCAGCCAATGTCAGGTGCCTCATCAGTGAACCATCTCTACCTGGCAAGCATTGCTGTTCCAACCCGTTAGCCTTTTGCCCGGACTCCCCAACTGGGATATGCTTGGTCTCCCCACCTGGAGCCTCCATCCACATGCACTCCAAAAGATGAGGCTTCCTACCCTGCAGAATATGTCATTAAGAACCAGGGCTATTTCCCTACCCGTTAGTCTATCAGGTTAAGGACATTTCCTTCTATTATTAGCAAATTGGGTTTGTTTGTTTTTTTTTAACAAGAACTATTAATTTTACTAAATTTCTTTTTTTGCATCTCTTAAACTCAGCATGTGAATTCTTATTGGATCTACTGATATGCTGTATCATAGCAATATATTTTCTATTTTTATGCCATTTTAACCCTCCTGAGATAAACGCCACTTCCTTGTGATAGCAGATAATTGTTTTCAATTGAATTCAGTTTGCTAGTGTTTTGTTTGGGATTTTCACAGCTATGATTTTCAATAATTAGGGGTTTGCAAGGCAGTGATTTTCCAACAGTGAGCTGCATGTCCCTTAGTTTCCATGGAGGCCCTAAGTGTAGCTGGGGGCAGGAGGAGGGCATGGGGGAGGGTAGTGAGAGCCAGCAAGTCACTCCATCCTCTCTGTTCTGCCTCCACCAGAGCTGCTTCATTTTTTCAAATCTCTTTTACACGTGGGGGTTCCACGTGTGGCTTTAGTATTCACATTCTTTGAATAAAATGAATTGCGTGGTTTTCCATCTCTTCATATATGCTGAAACACTTTAAATAGCATGGAAAATGATCTGTTCCTTGAAGTCATTTAGACTCAGATCCTTTTAATGGGCGGGGGTATAATAAGACGATCAGTAACTTTAAAAACCTTTTATATTGAAATTTATTTGAGATAATTGTAGATGCACGTGCAATTGTAAGAAATAATACAGAGAGACTGCTTACACACTTGGCCCAATTTTCCCCAATGCTAACATTTTCAAACTATGGTATAATGTCAGAACCAGGGTATTGACATTTATAAAGCTTATCGGGCTTATTTGGATTTCCCCAGTTGTACTTGTACTTGTGTGTGTGTGTGTGTGTGAGTCTATACAGTTTAACACTTGCATGGGTTCAGGTTTTGGTGATGGCAGTCGAGCTACTCAACACTCAACAGTCCCTAAACCACAGGGACCATTCACACGGCCCTTCTACAGCCAGACCCACACCCCTCTGGCACTCCTTCCCTCTACCCATTTCTCATCCCTGAAAATCACTACTGTGTACTCCATTTCTAAATTTTTTCATATTAAAAATGTTATATGCATGGAATCATACAGTGTGTGACCTTTTGGGATTGGCTTTTTTCACTCAGCCTAAGTCCCTAGCGGGGCGCCTGGCTGGCTCAGTCGGTAGAACATACAACTCTCGATCTTGGGTTTCTAAATTCGAGCCCCACGTTGGGTACAGAGATTACTTTTAAAAAAATAAAATCTTGGGGCACCTGGGTGGCTCAGTCGGTTGGGTGTCTGCCTTTGGCTCAGGTCATGATCTTAGGGTCCTGGGATTGAGCCCCACATCGGGCTCCCTGCTCGGCTCCCTGCTCGGCGGAGAGTCTGCTTCTCCCTCTGCCCCTCACCCAGCTCGTGCTCTCTCTCTCTCACTTGTGTTCTCTCGCTCAAATAAATAAATAAAATATTTTTAAAAAATTATAAAATCTTGAGGCACCTGGGTGGCTCAGTTGCTTACGTGTTTAACTCTTGATTTTGGCTTAGGTCATGATCTCAGGCTTCTGAGATCAGCCCTGCACCAGGCTCTGTGCTGGGCATGGAGCCTGCTTAAGATTCTCTCTCTCCCTCTCCCTCTGCCCCCCACCCCCCTCTCTCTAAAAAAAAAGAAAGAAAGAAAAGAAAATCTTTAAGAAAAGAAAGAAATCCCTGGTTATTCATCCAAGTTGCTGCATGAACCAACGGTTCGGTCCCTTTTTATTGCTGAGTATTATTTCATGGTGGATGTTCATGTTCCACGGTTTGTCTAACCATCATCTGCGGAAGGACATCTGGATCATTTTTGGTTTGGGGCTATGACAAATGAAAACACTATGAGCATCTGCATATAGGCGTTTGTAAGAACATAAGTTCTCATTTCTCTGGGATAAGTACTCAATTGCCGGGTTATGTAAGTGCATATTCAGTTTTATACGAAACTGCCAAACTCTTTTCCAGAGTAGGGATACCATTGTACATCCCCACCAGTAAATGTATGAGTGATCCAGTTCCTTTGTTTACTCACCAGAGTTTGGTGTTGTCGCTATTTTTGATGTTAGCCATTCTGATAGGTAGGTAGTGATGGTTCATGGTGGGGTGGGTTTTTGTTTTTTGTGGGGTTTTTTTGAGATATAATGGACAGATGACATTATATTAAATTTCAGGAGTTCACTGTGGTTTTAATTCACATTTCCCTGATGGCTAATAATGTTGAACATCTTTCCATATGTCTATTTGTCATATTTTTTTCAATAAAATCCAATATTCACGTCTTTTGCCTGTTTTCTAGCTGGATTATTTGCTGTTGCTTTAACTGTTGCATGTAGAGACATCTTTGTATGTTCCAGAAACTAGTGCTTCGTTGGGTGTGGGTTTGCAAGTGTGTTTTCCCCAGTGTGTAACTTGTCTTTTCATTCTGTTCATGTGGACTTCCACAAGCCCAAAAACCAAAGTTTTTGGTTTTGATGAGACCCAATTTATCACTTTTTCCTTTTATGGTTCATTCCTGAAGCTGTCAAGTCTAAGAACTCTTTGCATCGCCCTAAATTTTGCAGATTTTTTGGCCTATTTTTCACAAAGGTTACAGGTTTGGGGCGCCTGGCTAGCTTGGTAGTAGAGCATGGGACTCATGATCTCAGGATCGTGAGTTTGAGCTTCATGTTGGGTGTAGAGATGACTTAAAATATAAAATCTTAAAAATAAATAAATAAATAAATAAATAAATAAAATACGTAAAATCTTAAAAAATAAAAGATTACAGGTCTATGCTTACGTTTAAATCTGTAATTCATTTTGAGTTAACTTCTATAAAAGGTGTGAGATTTAGATCGAGATTCTCTCTCTCTGTCTTTTTTTGTGCGCCTATGTCCGATTGCTTCAGCACCATTTGTTGTAAAGCCTGTCTGTCCTCCCTCCGTTAAATTGCTTTTACATCTCTGTCAAAAAATAGTTGAGCATATTTGGGTAGGTCTATATTTACATTCCCTACAATCTGTATGTCTATTCCCCTGCCATTAACACAGTCTTTTTTTTTTTTTTTTTATTTACTTGAGAGAGATGGAGATAGCAACAGAGATAGCGAGAGAGCACGAGTGTGGAGGAGAGGGAGAAGCAGGCTCCCTGGAGCCTGACGTGGGCCTCAATCCCAGGACCCTGGGATCAGTACCTGAGCCCAAGGCAGACACCTAACTAACTGAGCCACCCAGGTGCCCCAACACACAGTCTTGAATACTGTAGTTACGTTAGTTTTGAAATCAGGTAGACTGATTTTTCCCACTTTATCCTTCTTTTTCAAAATTATATTGGCTATCTAGTTCCTTTGCCTTTCCATATGAATTTTAGTCTACGCTTGTTACGTCTTTAAGAACCTTGCTGATGCATTGATAAGAATTGTATTAAACCTATCCATCAATGTGGGGAGAATTGACATCTTTACTATGTTCAGTCTTCCAATCTAAAAACACAATATATCTCTCCTTTTATGTGGTTCTTCTTTGATATCTTTCATCAGCATTTTGCAATTTTCCACATACAGGTCCACTACCTGGTTTGTTATGTCTTCTAGTTTCCCTTTTTGTGTGTTCATTGTTATTCTATAGAAATGCAATTGATTGTTATGTGTTGGTCCTGTATCCTGTAACCTTGCAAAATTTTTATTAGTCTTGGAGGGTTTTTTGTGTGGATTCTTTGGAATTTTCTGTGTAAACAATCATGTCATCCACAGATAAAGATAGTTTTATTTCTTCTTTCTTAATCTATATGCCTTTAATTTATTTTTTCTTACATTTGTGCAGTGGCTAGACCTCCTAGTACCATGCAGAGTAAGAGTGATGAGAATGGACATCCTTTCCTCTCTCCTGATCTGAGAGGGAAAGCAATCAGTCTTTCACCATTAAGTTTAATGTAAAGTGTAGGATTTTTGTAGATGCTCTTTATCAAGTTATAGTAGTTCTCCTCGATTGCAAACTTGCTGAAAGTTTTGATTATAAACGGATGTTGGATTTTGTCAAATAGTTTTTATGTATCAATTGATATCATTATATGATTTTTGTTTTTTAGGTTATCGATATGGTAAATTTCATTGATTGATTTTTGAATGTTGAACAAGTCTTGCATACCTGGAATAAATCCTGCTTGGTCATGCTATGTAATTAATTCTTTGTATATGTTGCTAAATTCTACTTGCTAATATTTTGTTGGAGAGCTTTGTTTCTGAGTTCATGAGAGATATTGGTCTACAGTTTCCTTTTTCTTGTACTGCTTTTGGCATCAGGGTAATAATAACTTCATAAAATAAATTGGGAAGTGGTCCCTTCTCTTCTGTTTTCTGAAGAAATTATGTGGAATTGGCATTCATTCTTCTTTAAATGTTTGGTAGAATTCTCCAGTGAAACTATCTGAGCCTAGAGATTTTTTTTCTTTCTGAGAGTTTTTAAATTACTAATTCAGTTTCTCTCATGGTTATAGGACAAGTCGGATTGACTGTTTCATCTTGGTTGAGTTTGGTAGTTTGTGGTATTTGAGGAAATGGTCCATTTCTTCTAAGTTGTCAAATTTATTACCGTATGGCTGTTCGTAGTAGTATACCCCTATTATCTTTGTAGTAAAAGATCTACAGCTCCCCTAATTTTTAAAAAAGAGGAAGATTTTGCTACTCTATTGTATGCTACCAAAGAACCATAGACTGTAATGCAGGGTTTTTTAAAATATTTTATTTATTTATTTGAGAGAGAGCACATGTTGGGGGGGTATCAGGGGGAGAGGGAAAAGCAGACTCCCTGCAGAGCAGGGACCCCAGTGCAGGGCTCAATCCCAAGACCCTGGGATCATGACCTGAGCTGAAGGCAGATACTTAACCTACTGAGCCACCCAGGTGCCCCATGGAATACAGTTTAAATGCAGTCAACAAATGCCTTGTATTATATGGCACTGCCGTAATTCAAGTTTGTTTTTATTTTGGAGTTGTTTAATATGAAAAATTAAAACTTGTAGGGGCCCCTGGGTGGCTCAGTCAGTTAGGCATCCAACTCTTGGTTTCAGCTCAGGTCCTAATCTTAGGGTCCTGGGATGGAGCCCCATATCAGGCTCCATGCTCAGCAGAGAGTCTGCTTAAGTTTCTCTCTCTCCTTCTCCCTCTGCTCTCTCTCTCTCTCTCTCTCTCAAATAAATAAAACCCTCTTTAAAAAAAATTAAAATTTATAGGGGCACCTGGCTGGCTCAGTCAGACAAGCATGCAACTCTTGATCTCAGGGTTCTAAGTTCATGTCCCACATTGGGTGTAGAGGTTAATCAAACATAGTATCTTTTAAAAATGTTTTTTAATTTGTATTCACAGGACACATCCAAGTGTGTACCCTATAACCACAGTATCAGTGATTTTTTAAAAAATTATAATCCTGGAGCCTCAAACAAGCATTATAATTCTGTGATTATTATTTCCTTCCTTTCATTATTTCTGGAACATGCCACACTGATCTTTGTTATTTAAAAAAAGAGAAAAAAAATGAGTTTTTTACTCTTTGTAAGTTAAAAGATCAACAGAATCTGTAGTGATATCCCTGATTTCATTCTTGCTATTGATAGTTCGTGTCTTCTCTCTTTCTCTTTGTCAGTCTTACTAGAGGCTTATCAGTTTTATTGATTTTTTTTTTCATGAATCAGATTTCTGTTCCACCAATTTTCTCTATTGTTTCCCTATTTTCCATTTTTTTGATTTCTTCTCTTGTCTGTACTCCTTCCTTCCTTCTCCTGGCTGTGGGTTTTTTCTGCCCTTCTTCTCTTAGTCCCTTCAGGCAGGAGCTTGGGTTATTAACTAGAGACTCTCTCTCATGTTGAATGTCAGCGCTTAGTGCTACCAATCTCCCCCTCAGCTCTGCTCTCGCTGCATCCCACATACGGGGATATGTTGTCTTTTTGTTGACATTCAGTTCTGTGTCATTTTTAATATCAGGAATGTACATGACTCATTGCCCATGACCCATTCTTAGACAAGTGATGAGCAACTTCCGTGAACAGATGGTTCTCAACCACGTCCTGTGTAAAAAAAGGAAAAAAGTAAACACAGAGAAATGCTCTCAAACTCAGGTAGACATTATGCTCAGACATCCTGCCAATCGTGGAGGAAAGTCAGTAAGAAATGATGTTGGAAGAAGGGTGTGTAGGAACATGACATTACAAATCAGTCCTCTTTACGTATGCCGAACAGCATCTTGCGAAGACCTTGGTTTCTCTGTTTACAACAGGTTTTACAGGAAATTGGACTTCGGTGGCTTTTAATGTCATATCGGCTTGACAGATGTCTCGTGGAGATTGATTGTGTTGTGTCGTTTTGTTTCTTTCAATTTCTTTTGGGGCTTCCCTCTCGACCCATGGATTATGTAAAAGTGTGTTGCTTAATTCCTACATGTTTAGAGATTTTATTTGTCTTTCTATTATCGATTTCTCCTTTGATTCCATTATGGTCAGAGAACACACTCCGTAGGATTTCAATTTCTCTTTTAGCTGACGTTTGTCGCATGGTCCAAGATATTATCCGTGCTAGTGAATGTCTCATGGGCACCTGAAAGAGACTATCTATCCTGTTGTCAGACGCAGTGTTTTATAAATGTGAACGCGAGCCTCTTGGCGCATTGTGCCTTTCGGATTTTCCCCCTCCTCGCTGACTTCGCGTCTGATAGTTCTTGCAGTTGCTCTCTCGGAGAGGGGAGTGTTGAGGTCCCTGACGAAGATGGTAGATTTACCTATTTCTCCTTTCAGATCGCTTGGTTTCTCCGTCATGGATTTTATTGTTTGGTGCGCTCATATTTAGAATCACGATTCTAAATCCTGGCGGATTGACCCTTTTATCAAAGCTTGTAAAATCCCTTCTAGTGTCATTGAGCCCTTCCCGTGTTTCACATATCTTTGAGGTAACTTTGACAACCTGTATTTTCCCAGAAAATCTTCAATATTGTGGAGGTTCCCGAAATAGTCGGTTACGCTGCAGCATCTCGTGAGTGTACGCGTACGTTGTGTTTTCACATTTATACGATACAAACAACGATCCGCAAACAGCACGTACTTCATAGCGCTGCTTTGTAAGCTCTTATGATGTCCGTAAACGTGATGGTACTCTTCGTCTCCATCTACAAATTGCTTTTCTCACTCAGCACCTCTGTTCTCAAGATGTGTCCATGTTAACACAGAAAGATACCTCATTGCTGGGCTGTAACCCTTGGTGTGAATAAACATGAAGAGTTTATCTGTGCAAGTGCGTCTTCATGTGATGGGAGGGCCTGTTATATTATGGGCCTTGGTAGGGTCTGTAGCAGGACAATAACCGGGAGTCAGTCACTTCTTTTTAGTCTTCTCACGTCTCCCAGCAGCACTCACTCCCCACCCTCCATACCCCCCTAGTCTTTCCAGGGGCTTCTCTTCTTTTCTCCTCTTTCTTTTTTTCTGGAAGCTATCCCTGTGATGTTCCCATGCCAGCTCTTTGTTTTTGCCTTGGAATGCTGTCTCTGCCCCTGTTAAACTTGACTCACCCAGCAGGGCCCAGAGCAAACGCCTCCAAAACTCATTTTTCCCCTGCTCTGTCACAGCATCATATCTGAATCTCTACAGCATTCTTAGGTTTATTTTGCAGTTCATGTATCTTCTGTCCCATGGGGCATGATTTGTTTTCTTTTAAAGGATAGGATGATAATTTATTCACCTCTGGGCCCCATTTCCCTCAGGAACTGCTCATCAGGCTGCATTGTGCCTAGAATATGCTGAGCATTTGGTAAACATTTTGAAATCAACACATCAATGCACAAAGCCTCTGGCCTTTACACAACTCCTGGGTGTCACTCCCACCCAGCTCTGCATGGACACATTAGAGCATGCAACAGAATTGCACGGGGCACAATGTCCATTTCCCTGGAGAAGCTCTTCTGGAGCCAGGCCCAGGAATTCTGCAGTCCTGTCCTGGCTACGTTCCTCGCAGCTTTCATGGATGCCAGGGACAGGGCCTCAGGGCTAGAGGCCACCCCTATCCCCACAACGAACTGGAGGGATCAGACCCCTGATGGGACAGATTTTCAGGGGTGGCAAGTGAGAGGTACAAGACTCCTTCTCCCCCAGCTGGGGAGTTACCAGAGCACACCTCCAAAATTAAGATGAGGGGCGCCTGGGTGGCACAGCGGTTAAGCGTCTGCCTTCGGCTCAGGGCGTGATCCCGGCGTTACCGGATCGAGCCCCATATCAGGCTCCTCCACTATGAGCCTGCTTCTTCCTCTCCCACTCCCCCTGCTTGTGTTCCCTCTCTCGCTGGCTGTCTCTATCTCTGTCAAATAAATAAATAAAATCTTAAAAAAAAAAACAAAAACAAAATTAAGATGATATTCCCAAATAATGACTATAATTAATTGAACACTTATGCTAAGTAACCCAGGGACATTCCCTGGCACTTTACAGACATCTAGTTGTAGCTGCTGTTGCTGCTAATATTTTCAGGGTTTATTTTCAGGCTCTGGGCTAAGTGCTCTATACACATTATTTTTTCTTAATTTAACCTTCTCGAGAATCCCATAAAGTAGAAACTATGATATTACTCTTATTATCATTCCTATTTTACTGATGGAGAAACTGAGGCTCAGAGAGGCAGAATAACCTGCTCATAGTCACACAGTAAGGGGCAGAGCCAGACTACAGACCCGGGCTTGTTCTGGCTGTCTCCAAATGCCATTCCCTCCTCCCTCCCTGACTCCCTTCCTTTATTAAACAGGATTTTTAATTATACAGAGAAAACCTGATCGTATTTTTCTAAAACTCCAGATCACATCGACAGAGTACAAATCTCCTTTACCCTTCCCCATCTCCCACTGTAATCTGCATAGAATTTCATTTCTTAAGCTTCCGACTTTGTTTTTCAATTCTTTTTTGGTGAAGCGGTAGATTCCCACAGCTCAGAAATCAAACCATCCGGGGCACCTGGGTGGCACAGCGGTTAAGCGTCTGCCTTCGGCTCAGGGCGTGATCCTGGCGTTGTGGGATCGAGCCCCACATCAGGTTCCTCCGCTAGGAGCCTGCTTCTTCCTCTTCCACTCCCCCTGCTTGTGTTCCCTCCCTCTCTCGCTGGCTGTCTCTGTCTCTGTTAAATAAATAAATAAAATCTTTAAAAAAAAAAAAAAGAAATCAAACCGTCCAACTATCCAGCTCTGTCTCCACCTCTGTCCCTCACGGGCCCTGCCACCTGTCCCCCAGCCCCCACCACCGCCCCGGGGGGACCCCTGGGTTCCTTTTCTGAATGTCCTCACACGGTGTCTTCATCGACATACATGCTTTTAGAAGCGTCCTTTCTGATTTTTTCCCACTTGGGGCTCCAAAGATAGCCCACGGTCCACACTGCTTTGCATATCAACGGTTGTTTACCAAGCATTGTTCCATACTGTGTTTTGCCTTCTGGTTTCTGGGAAGGAAGGGACTGGGACTTACCAAGCATTGTTCCATACTGTGTTTTGCCTTCTGGTTTCTGGGAAGGAAGGGACTGGGACTGGCCCCAGCCTACATTTCTAAAAGGAGGTGTTTGTTCTGTGATGTTCTCTTATCTTCCGTCCTGCAGCTCACTCCCACCCCCTCGGTCCAGCTCCTCCGCTGGGGTTGGCATCACAGGCTGGGCCCTGGACATCTCCATCCGCCCTAGTGTCTCTGCAGGTGCCCCCGACCCACCGACGGACATGGTCACCCCGTTGGCCTTCCCATAGCTCCAGTGTGCCCTGTAAGGCACAGGAGGGCGAGTATGCTTTTGATAGCACGTGAAGGTCTAAATGTTGGCCTCTCTGATCATACAGGGAGAGTTCACTTGGGGGAAGGGGCTTCACGGGCACTGCTGAAGGGAGGCCGCCACCCAGTGATTCCCAGTTCTTGAGGTGGAAAGAGCAGCCAGCTCAGAAGGACTTCTTCCTCATAGAGTCCCCACACTGCCACCAGGTGACAACAGCCTCTGTCCCACCCAGACCCAGCCCTGCCCTGCTCCTTTCTGCACCCGGAGCCGGAGCCGAAGCAGTGACTCATCGGTGACCTTGATCCCAGCTGCTCCCCCAGAAGGGTGATCACTGACACCCGGCCCCTCCCTTGGGAGCCGAAGCTGACGAAGCCATCCGTCGCCACAGCCCTGCACCGGGCAGCCCCATCGGACCAGGAGTTCCGTCTGTAGGGAGCTTGACCCAGAATGGAAGACCTGGTCGAGCGTATCCAACACTGAGATCAGAAAACAGAGACTGAATGGGGCCTGACGCTGCACTTGAAGCTACATGCGATTGATTCTGAATTCATGGAATGAATATTCGTGGAGAGCCCGCCATGTGCCAGACGCTGTTCTGTCTATAAATAGCACAGCAAGCCAAGGCCCCTGCGCGCATGGGACTTGCACTCTGGGAGAGCAGACAGCCAATCGCCACGCCAAAAAAAAATGGATGCATGTGTGTATTTGTACTGTCAGTGCGTGTGGGTTTGGATTGTCAACCGGGAACACCTGCAGATGAACAAGTTGGGTTTATTTATTTGTTGTAAGGACAGACACCACACACCACGGTACAAGGGTGTTAGAAGAACCGGCACAGGATTTGGCCTTTGGGTGGGTGGTTTGGGAAACGGCCCAAGGAAGTGGGGGCTTGCTCTAGGTCGGGTGCGGGAGAAAGCAGGGATGAGTATGTTATGATAGGTATCTCCTCATAGAGAAGACCAGATCAAGGTCAAAGCTGTAATTAATAAACAGCACTCATATTAACCAGGAGAGGTGGGTGGTTGGTATTTTGTGACTTGGACAATGCTTATTATTTGCTGCGTTCAGATGTGATGATGGAGTGGTCTTGCTTTTGTCTTGACCCGTTATGGTCAAGAGTGGCCCTGTCTGATGCCGATGTTCCTTGAAATTCTTTACATTCAACAGGTCCAACTTTACCTGCAGGGTCAGCTTCCTGCTTTTCCCCTACTCTTCAAAATATATACATATATAAATAAACTCTCAGGTAGAAATAAGTGTTAGGGAGTAAGGCCGGGGATTCCCAGGGTAGGGAATGTGGTGACTTTATAGAGGCGGTCAGGGAGGCCTATGTGGTCAGGTAACATCTGAGCAGAAACCTAAAGAAGCAAGGGGGTGAACTGTGTGGACATCAGGGTGGGAGGGGGAGAGCTTTCCAGGGAGAGCCAGCAAAGGCAGGGGCTCCGCAGTGGGAATGGGTTTGGCTTGTCTGAGGCCTGTCAATAGGGTCAGGGGTTACAGAGCAGAGCAAGTGAGGACAGGGAGGTGGAAGATGACTGGGAGAGGTGATCTAGGCCAGATCAGGTCAGGCCAACATAAGGACTCTGGCCTTCACTCTGAGATGGGAGGATTTCCAGGGGAGGACAGCCGCAACACTTCCTGTCATTAAGCTCCCTCTGGCTGCTGTGTTGAGAGCAGACTGTAGGTGGCCAGAGGGGATCAGGGAGATGAGCCAGGGGTGAGAGGGGCAGGTGGGGGTGGGGGGAACTGCTCTGATGACCCAGGGAAGAGATGATAGTAGTTTGGAGCAGCCTGGTGTTGGCCGTGAACGTGGTGAGACCAGCTGGCTCATACTAGAAAAGGATTGGAGGTGGGTAAGGGAGGATGGTGCCAAGACTTTTTATTTGAGCAAAAGATTGAGTTGCTGTAGTGTCAGCCTTGACAGTTGGGTTTTCTCTTTTTTCTGCTTTGAAGGCAGAGGCCTCCACTTCAAAGACGGCTACATTGGCAGTCACACACTGGCTGGAGATCAGAGCCAGGCCACCCCCCCCAACAACCCACCCCCACCCCCACCAAAGCTCCTTTGTTTTGGAGATCTTGGTTGGTTTCAGTAACTGACCACTTGGGCCACTTATTTTTTTCTCTACCTGCTCTTTAAATTCCAGCTTTTATGTTTGGAACTTACCAATAAAGAGTGAGCCCATGGGCCCCTACCCTGAACCCCAATAAACACAGAACCCCAGGTGCATGCTTGCTTGCACTCTCTCTCTCTACCTGCAGTCTCGCTGTGTGGCCGCAAGGGTGCTGTGTAATTTCCACGTTTTGCAAGTATAAACTTACGTTTTCAAAGTTTCCTAATGGTTGTGGCTGAAGGGTATCTTGTCATCATAAGAGTCACAAGGGCCATTCCAACCATAACACTAGAAATTGACAGGAGGCGCAGGATATGTTTTGCAGGGTATTGTATCGGGAGCTCAGTGGGGGCATGTTAGGGCGAGGTACCTCTAGACATCCAAGCAGAGACATCGAGTAAGCAGTTGTACCTGTGGGCCAGGAGTTAAGGAGAAGTTGGGGTGGGAGTACGGATTTGGAAGTTGCCAGAGTTTACACGAACATAAGGCATGGGCCTACATTCACCTGGAATGTGAATGTAGGTAGAGAAGAGGTCTTATCCTCTGGAGGTGACTCCAATACCTGGTCATCTGGGAAGTGAGAGGGAGTCAGCAAAGGAAACTGAAAAGGAACATTCCAAAGACAGAAGAACCAAGAGTTTAATCATCTATTGAGAAGTTTGCATTGCATTCTGCACATCATCTCAGAATTTCTAAGACTTTAGATTCTGAGCCCCCAGAAGACTGGACAGATGACAACAACAGGAGAATAAGAGAAAGGTATCGGGTGGAACTGTCCATTGACATGAAGAACCTATTCCCTCTTTTCTTTCTTGGTAAAAAAACCCTGACTCTGGGGAGGCAGTACATTCGTAAATGTACGTGGAAGTATGTGGGGGACTTCTGCTTAAATGGAGCTAACACAGTTGGAAGGCAAACACCTGCTCTTCCACTCTATCCCTTCCTGCCTCTGAAATGTGGATGTTATGGCTGGAGTTCCAGTAGCCATCTTGGAACATGAGGCAACTGGGAAATGAAGCAGTAAGGGTGGTGGGGTGGAAATACAGCTCATGCGCTTGATAACTGTGGAGTTGCCAACCAGTTCCGGATTACTTAGCTTCAGATTTATTTTGCATGAGCAAGAAACAAACTTCTGTCTTTTTAAAATTCACAGTTATTTCGGGTTTTCTGTCACATGTAGCAAAAGCTAATTCTAACTGATATGAGATTTGTTCATAGGATTTCAAAATTGTGTTGACAACTTCTGAGAGGAAGCAAGGATTCAGACATGTCATAATCCTCACCCTCCCAGAACTCCCTGTGCAGTGGGGTGGACTAAGAGGTCATAAGCGGGTCATTACAACACGGGGGTAGGGGCTGTGATGGTGGTTATGCTCCTGGGTCTAGAGTGAGGACTGAGACAGATGGCAAAGCAAGCTTCACCTCCTCTTTTCCTCTCAAATCATATCTAAATTCAATAACTCAACACGTGTTCTTGGTCTGATTTTGTTGCATTGCTGGCATTTGATTT
Organism: Ursus americanus; assembly: GCF_024610735.1. Taxonomy (NCBI): domain Eukaryota; kingdom Metazoa; phylum Chordata; class Mammalia; order Carnivora; family Ursidae; genus Ursus; species Ursus americanus. The sequence continues at coordinate 9,050,450 of NC_142154.1, forward strand.
TAATATATTCCAGTACCTAATTTAAGCCGTGGAGTTGAGGAGGGGGGAAATGATACTGCAGACTCGATTTTAGATGCGTGGCACTTATAATCTCTCAGAGAACCTGAATGGAGTAATAAACAATGGTTATGAGCTGGCTAGGAATCCATTTTGTACGTGGATCTTCACCCAACCAACAATTATATAAATACTCCAGCTCTAGCAAATTGGCGGGATGTTAAAACTACAAATGTGATCTGTGTCATTTCTCTAATGGGCCAATTATTTTGATGCCTCCTTTTCCCCTTGGGGGCACCTTAACAGCACGCTTGGCCAACTTCTTACCTCTGACCAACACTGCTCTTAAATACCAGAACTCTCCTGTCTTGACTGTCTCCAGATCTAGGCCAAACAGAGACCCAAACCTATATTGAGCACTTACTAGGTGCCAGACCCATTACGTATGCTTTCTTATTTAATCTTTACAGTGACCCTGCCATAAGTTCTAGAATCTTCCTTTCACCAGCAATCGGCCTCCAGCCGTCTCCCCTCCTGAGGGTAGAGCCAGGATCCAAATTCAGATCAGGTTTCCTCTGCTGTCCTTTCTCTCTGCACCATACAGTTTTCCCCAGATGTCTTCCCCGCGGCCACCTCACACCCCGAAATCTCTTTTGTCCAAACAGCTCTCTAGGCAGGGGTTCTCCTTCCCAGCTTCCGCCAGTCAAAATCCCATCCCTCTTCCAAATCTTCCCTGTGTGCTCCCCTCCCCCTGGATAAATCTTTCTCAGACCTCCCATCGGTGTGACCTCTGCTTCCTGGGAATTCTCCCGGCCCCATAATGGGCTCCTACAGCACTTGGGACTTCTATACTTTACCGGGGCTTTTCGTATCCAAATTTCAGTAGAAGAGAGAAAAGACATTTATTGCACACTTACCTTGTCATAGGAGTTCGTGTCCTTTAATTCCGGAAATAGGACTTTTTACCCGCTGCATTACAGATGAAGAAATTGGACGCACAACAACCTGAAGGCATGGAATGAAATGCAAAACTAGAAGACAAGAAATAAAAATTATAGATCATTTCTCCCGTTCGGAAACTAGCACACCGCACAGGCGTCCAGCAAACGTTTGTGGAATGAATGAATGGATGAATGAACGAACGAATATTTGAAGACTGGCTTACATAAAGAACTTAGTGAGAAATGGTGTGGGTCAGAGATCTGAAGTACCCTGAAAAATACATATTCCAAGTACTTCATGGGATTTAGTGGCTGCAGAAAATCCCAAACATTGAAATAAGTAAAACGGAAGGGTTTCCCTAACACTTTCACAACTAAAAGTGTGGCTCCGCACACCCGGTATGGAAGAGGCGTTTGCAATCTACAAAGTTCCCTTCTTCGGAAAGCTCTAGAACATCGACGGGTTTTGTTCCTAAACTTCGGCCGCGGGGGCGGGCTGGCGCCTGTCCCTTTAAGAATCTGGTCAAAGTCTTTTTCCTCGCCCCGCCCCGCCCCCTCGCGGTGCCGGCGAGGCCCGGGCGCCCACCCTTTTCTCCCCCTGCGGGCTGAACTACGGGTTCGGCCGCCCATCCGTCACAGAGGCGCCGCTTCTGATTGGCTTCGCGGCGGGAGGAGGGGCGGGAAGGCCTGAGAAACTAGTTTGTTGGCGGCCACCGGGCTGTATCTCAGCGGCAGCGCGCTCCGGCTGTGGGGAGCCGGGGGAGGGGAGCGGCGGCGGCGGCGGCGGCGGCGGCGGCCCGGGCTGTGGAGCCTCGCGCGGGGCCTCTGAGCGCGGCTGACCCGGGACGACGAGCGCGGCGGGCGGCGGCGCCCCGAGCGGTGAGTGGCGGGGCCGGGCCAGGCTGGGCTAGGGGCGCCGGCCTCGGGCCGGTCTAGCCGCGCGCCCCGGCCGACGGGCTGGCACTTGTCACCACCTCCCCCCTCCCAGGTCGGGACCGGGAGTGCGGGGAGCTGCGCGCCCCACCGTGGGAGCCCCCGGCCGAGAGAGTCCCCGCGCGGCCGCTTGCGCCGGGAGCAGCGCCGTGGCTCGGGGCCCCGACCGCCGCGGGGTCTCGGGGGCTGGAGTCGGGGACAATGGTGGGGAGGGAGGGGGCTGGAGTCGGCCACCTCCTCTCCAGTCCCCGCGACTGCTCCCGCCCCGCGCGTGCCTGGGGACCCGGCGAGGGTATTTGCAGAGAGCTCCGGGCGAGGGAATGAATTGTTTTGTAAATGGATGTGGCGCGCGGGAGCTACTACTCTTTCCCTTGGGAGTGGTTGATTCATTGAGTCCGCAGACTCTCTTTTTAAAAAATTACTATCGATCCTGGAAAGAAGAGGCTGCTTGTGTTTGAGGATGTGAGCGGCCGGGCTCTGCGCCCGGGCTGGGCGAAGTCCCCGCGCACTTGACGCCGAGGGCCAGATGGCCGTCTGCCTCGTGCGGCGCGAGGGCCGGGGGGTTAACCAGGGCAGCGTCGTCCCCGCGAGCCCGGCCTGCGTCCGGCGTCCCGGTGCCCCCGGCCGTCCACGTCCTGCCTGACGGGGCCCCTTGTCTCTGTTTAGAGAGCTGTGGATTAGCGGAGCAGTGGTCACACGCTGTTAAGTCCCACCCATCTGCCCACCGAGGTGGCGCCACCCTAGCAGGTCCAGAGCGAGCCTTCTTCAGCCCGGCAGTCCTCTTCCCCACATCCTGCCCTGGCTCCTGAACCGCATTTGGGCACGCACCCCCTACTTTTCCTCCTCTAGTTGCTTGTGAAGCTTTTCCTTTGAGAGACTGTACCCCCAGGGGAACTGTACATTTTTGTGCTGCTGCTTCGAAGTCCCCAAGGTGCATTATCACTGTCTTTGTGCAAAGAAAAGTCTTTATAGAGACCCAATCAAAGGGATTGGGGTGGAGGCCAAGCCAGGCCCCTGCAGGTTTAATCTGGGCACTCTTGGGTCCTGCCAACTTGGTTTGAGCAGAGGAAGGACTCCCTGAGCTTTGGCCCTCCCCAGTGAGTCAGGGCAGAGAACACCAGGTGTCTGGGCCTTCTGGTTTCACTCTGGCCATGTGAAAAGTGAAGTTGCCAGTGGCACCGGGGGAGGAGGCAGGAACCCCGCGTTCTTATCGTGGACCAGCTATGGTGACGGTGATGTGGGGTCAGACCCTTTGGGACCCTGGACCTCTGTCTCCCCCTTCTTAGGTGGGACTGATGCTCACTGGGCCCAGGTGTGGTGTTAGGATTCCTAGGGGCTGTTGATAAAGACTTGCATTTGGGGGCTGGGGGCAGGTGGGGAGTAGGACACAAGTTCCACCCCCCCACCCCCCCGGGGGGCAGATTTGGTATCCTTCTGAGACCAGGGGTCCTGGGGTCCCCAAGCTATGCCTGAGGAGGGTGATGGAGTCAGTCTTCTGGGCCTGGCAGCTCTCTTGGTCTGGAGTCATTCCATTTGTCCGGAAGTGACTCCAGGGAGATTGTTAAAAGGAAGGTAGAGAGAAATGGTAGAAACCTTCATCCTGGGGCTGGGGCTGCAGCTGGATTTATGTTTGTGGTGCAGAGAGAGGAGCTATGGGTGAGCTGCACACTCAGCATCGGAGGCGGCTTCTGCAGCCTGATGCTCCTTAAAAGCCGCTCAAAACCTCTGGGCACCCAGTGTGGGCAGAGGAGAGCAGGAAGAAGGGGAAGATTAGCCAGGCCTGGGACTTCGCGGTCTGCAGCGAAAGCAGCTCACTTCTTAGCTTCTACCACTCTGATGCGCTAGGGAGCTGGGGAGGGAGTGTTACTGGGTGAGTGGTTTGTTCATGCCTTTGTTAATTGACTAATTGAGTCTTTGTCAGAAGGGTCTTGATGGGGGCCCTGTCATCGGGGAGCTCCTAGACAAGGGTGTGCTGGCACACGGATTGGGCCCTGCCACACGGACACACAGGTGTGTGCACAGTACCCCAGTGATAAAGGCAGCAAGGGGAGCTGAGGGGAAGGGATGCCAAAGGCTTTCTGGAGAGATGATGCCTTGACAAAGATGAGAATGGCATGGTGGAGCCCTGATTCCGGGCCCTAGGCAGCAGCCTTCTCCCACCACCCACCCACACTTCTCCCAGAAGCCCATTCCTTGCAGCCCCAAGGTAGGTGCAGGTTGAGATCTGGGAGAACGCAGATGGGCGTTGATAGAAGGGTTCATTTGAGACTGCGGAGTCAGCAGTCCCAGGAGTCTCCAGGAAGATGGATGGCTTCTGGCTGCAGTCTCTCTGCTCAGGGGGACCTGGGAAGAGCCACCCCACCAGCCCCAAAGACCACCCCATCGTCTAAGCCCTCATCCGTCCGGACCAGCCTGCAGTGTGGCTGTGGCCTGGCCAGGGAGGGGCGGACAGAGCTGGCAGGAGGAAACAGAGTGTCCAGACACAAATGAATTGGCTGATCAAGATGCTGGTTTTCATCTAATGTGGTAAATTTCATAATTGAATTGCCTCAGGCAGCCAGAGCTATTGAAGCTTTTTCCCAGCCAGAAAACACTTCATTGGGACAGCTGGGGGCGGGGGCATGTGTGCACCCACAACTTTTACTCACCTCAGCGCAGTAGGGCTTTCCCCTTAGTAATCTGGGTCTGTCCCCGGGTGATGGAATCCAGCCCAGTCTCCACAACAGGTTCCAGCCTCGTTCCTGGACCACCTGGCCCCTGAGCATCACTGCCCCTGTCCCAATGGAAAGGTCGCGAAAGCTGATACCTGTCACCTGCAGGCACTTGCCTTGCCAGACTGACTCCAGGTCCCTAGGCTGTGAGGATGGGGATGCTGGGAGCAGAGAGAGAGCTCAAAGATGGGAGGGCTTCCTGTTAAGTCTCTTCAAGCATAAGATCAGATGGGGGGAAAGAGCATGGGCTCAGGATTGGATTCGGATGCTGCTCATGTGTCTGTGATCTCCTGGGCCCTAGCCACCTCCACCCACCCTTTTCACCTCCCTCTGGTGCCAGGAGACTCTGTTCTTTCTCACTGCTGAACCTTTCCTTCTAAGCCCTGTCCATGCCTTTTGGAGGAGCAAAGGTAGGCACATATGGGTCATTGACTTGTTCTTCAGAGCGCTGGCTCTGTGATCTGAGAAATCCAGTGTAGTTGGGGAATTTTACCGTATTTCCTCACGGTCTCCTGCGCCCCTGGGTTGTATACAGAGTCTGGACCAGGCTCTCTGGGCCACAGCTTGTTGCAGTGTGACTGAGGCCCAAGGCCAACGCCACCTCTTCACCATCCTCTGACAGTTGGAACGCTCACACCTGGAACGTGTTGGCAGAAAGAGCGCTTAAGTGGGGGTCGGGAAGTCCTGCTGTGCCTCTCCCTGGCTGTGTGATTTCATGTAGGTCCCCTTTACGAGCCTCAACTTGCTCTTCTCTAACATGTGTGGATGCTCTTCTGTATGATGCTGCTATTAGATGTTTTGCCATAAAACCCCAGAAGTTCTTACAGCCTCTGATGTCATGTAATTTTATAGGCTTGAGTTCTTTGCCTAGCCTTCTTGGGCAGAAAGACAGAGAGAGCAGCCAGTGGAGTGTGGAGGGGCAAATTAGAAGTCAGGAGTCTAGACTTCCAACTCTGCCTCTGATGTGTGCTGTGGGGCTCTGGGTAAGTCGCTTTCCCTCTCTGGGCCTTAATTTTTCCTCCTGTAGAACAAGAAAGGTATACAGTAGGCAGGCTCCCAGTTTTCTTTCCTTTCTTGAGTGGAAACTGAGTCAGACTTTACCAGTTTCTCAGGCCTCCCTTGGCTCCCTGCCTCTGCCCACTGCCTTGGAGTCCAGGGCCCAGGTGTAAAGGGCCTACAGGCACTGGTGCCTGTGGATGAGGGGCTAGTGACGCCAGAGGACTGGGTCAAAGAAGAACAAAGCTGGGCCCAAAGGAAGGTGGCAGGTGGATGACTTACTTCCCAAGGTTGCTCGGGCTGGTCCCAGGCACCCCTGCTCCAATCCCAATATGGATGGGGTGGGACCTAGCCCGCAGGTGTCCCCAGGGCCACCTCCAAGAAGAGAGATGGGCACAGATCTCCCAAGATTGGTAGGGTTCGTGAGGGAGCCCGGGGGGACAGGAGGAGGACGCGAGGCTCCTATAACCAGACTTTGCCAAGGAGGTGCCTGCAAGACCAGTTGGATCGCTCCTCCTGCAAGAAGGCGGGGGCTGAGCAGGGCCGTGGGAGAACCACGTCTCTGTTGCCAGAGGGAGGACCACACTGGCCTTGGGTGTCACTTCCCACCCACCTCTGCCTGCCAAGAAGATACCTTCTACTGTCAGCCGATCCTTCAGAGTAGGATGCAGGGATAGGATGGAAACAGAAAGCCTTGTTTATTTTCTACCTGTTCTCGTTGGGCCCCCAAGGAGAGAGGCTGACCACAGATCAATCTAGGGTGAATGGAATTAATTTCCTAATTACGATAAGAGGAGCTTTGCTCACTCAATTCCAGGATGAGCTGCCTGCCAGGTTTGCCGTTGGCCAGGCCAGATTTGTCTGGGCAGGAGCGAAGTCCAAGAGACACAGGAGCTCTTTTTCTAGAAAGCCATTACATCCAGCATCCAGAGTTCAAGTTCTGCTGCATGCTAGCCAGGGTTGTGAGACCCTGGGCAGCAAGTTCCTTAACCTGTGAATGCCTCTGTTGTTCACAGCTTTGAAAATCCAAGGGAGAGAGCTGTACAGCTGCATTCATGTAGCAAGCTTTTATTTAGCACCTTCTGAATGGCTCATCCTGAACTAGAAACTGGGGGAAAAAAGTCAGGTTCAAAGAGAGTCCTTTCTTGGAAGTTCGGCCTCTGATAGTTGAGGCAGACAGGTAGTCAAGTGGTTGTGACACACTGCTGAAGAGTGAGTGGCATGGCAAGAGTCTGCCTCAGTTTCCCCACTGGAGAGGTGAAGAAGTAGACTGTTTCTAGCATCTCCATTCCAAATGGGTACAATGAATAATCTTTGCCATCTGTTCTCTACCAGGCTCTGGGATGCAGAAGAAAACAAGGCAAGGTCCCCACCATCCTGGAGCCCCTATTCAACTGGGGCCAGATAGACAAAATGAATACAGCTGCCGTTAGGGCTGCGAGACGTGGATGGGGAGGAAAAGGTCAAGGTGGGGACCGAGGGAGCCTAAAGAAGGCGACTCTGGGCTGGTGACCTTTGAGCCGAGACCTGCAGGACTGGACCGAGGCACCCATGGGAAGAACTGAGGAAAGGCATGTGGGGCAGGGAGCGAGCGAGAGTACAGGCTGGAACAGCATGGGCCGCGGAGGGGGATCCAGCCAGAGATAGGCGGCAGGCATCATCCGCTGTAATCTTCTGATTCCTAGGGAGGCCAAGAAAAACACGTTCCTTTAAGCTGTTTAATTGTTTCCTTTAACTTCGGTAACACATCAGTTATAAATGGACAACATGAGAGAAAATGCAGCATGGCCTGGAAGTCCCCCTCATCCTTGGTATCTATCACTGGTTTGGTGTATACCCTTCTGGCCACCCTTTTTCTGTACAGATTTTGTGTTTCTGCCCACAGCTTCTGTGGCCCAGTGTGTGGTCGCACTTCTGCCCATCTTACAGCTACACAACACTCCCGTGTGCCCCAGTCACCGGTGTTCATCTCACCCTCTCCAGGGAGATGGTTAGGTCCTGTCTGACTCCCCCCCCCCTTCCATACAATCCATGAAGTCCTGTGTGTCCTGGATTGTGCATCTTTGATTTTTATTTTTATTTTTTTTTAATTTATTTTAAAGATTTTATGTATTTATTTGAGAGAGAGAGAGCAAGCGAGCAAGAGAGCACAAGCAGAGGGGAGCAGCAGAGGGAGAGGGAGAAGCAGACTCCCCGCTGAGCAGGGAGCCCGGTGTGGGGCTCCATCTCAGGACCCCAAGATCATGACCTGAGACAAAGGCAGCCGTTAAACCAACCGAGCCACCCAAGCTCTTTCTGATTTTTAAATGTTCATTGTCAAAGCTGAATGCCTTTCCCAAAGACTTAGGCAGGTCATTCACCCACCGATGGTGTCTGGGAGCCCATTTGCCCACATCCTCACCCGTACTTTATAATACTTGGTATTATCCACATTTTCATGAGGGGGCGGGGGGGATCTCATTATTCCTTTAAAACAAGCAAACCAAAAAAAAGTGATCCAGTGTATCCAGGCTTCCTTTTTTTTTTTTTTTTTTTTTTAAAGATTTTATTTATTTATTCGACAGAGATAGAGACAGCCAGCGAGAGAGGGAACACAAGCAGGGGGAGTGGGAGAGGAAGAAGCAGGCTCCTAGCCGAGGAACCCGATGTGGGACTCGATCCCGGAACGCCGGGATCACGCCCTGAGCCGAAGGCAGACGCTTAACCGCTGTGCCACCCAGGCGCCCCCCTTTTTTTGTTTTCATCCATCTTTGTTTTTTCCAGAATATCGAGGTTTAGTAATTGCTGGCTCTGCCTCTGACTGGTCTCCTGACCTCCAGTGAAGCTTCATCTGTGAAATGAGGCCCTTTTAATCCCTGCCCTGCCCCCTGCCAGGCTGCTGTGCGTTGCCTGTGGTGCATGGGAAAACATTCCTGAAAGTTCATTTTATGCTGAAAAGTTCTGCAAACATCATGGGTTTTACTAGTGAGAGCCAGATATTTGAAGCCCGGAACGTGTGAGTGACTCTGAGTGTTTCTAAACAGCCAGTCTAGGGGAGGGGCTGGGGTGGCTTTAGGTGGGACGTCTGCCTGGCATCCCTCACGTGGCCTGAGAGGGAAGTCAGAGGGCTAGCTGGTAGGCGTGTTCCTCCCTGTCTCACCTGCAGGAATGAACGAATGAGCCAGGAGGGTAGAGAAAGAGCTCTAGCCCGTCCCTAAAAAGGCTCTGAAAGGGGCATTGGTCACCACAGGCTGACCCCCCAGTTTAGCTGCTGGTTAGACTAAAGCCTTGGGCCCTTAGAACTTTATGGATTCCCATGTTTATTACTTTGGGGGTCCTCGTCTGTTTTCCCGTAACAGGAGGCTTTAAAACGAGAAAAGATAGACAAAAGGGCCCTTGTACTTGTTTTGGGGACAGAAGGATGGGGAAGCTCTGGTAGAGAAGGAAAGGAGTCTGGGGCCGGGGGAACCACTCCCATGTGGTTCCTGGGTGGCATCAAGTCCTAAGATGGGGAACCCGGGGGGCGGGCAGCCCTGTGTCCTGGGCCCCTAGAGGAATTCATGACTGCTGGGATTCCCATGCCCGGGGACACTGTAGCCAGGCTCTCCTGTCATTCCCCGAGTGGGCTCTAACAGCTCACCTCCTCTGCTCGAGGGGCGGCATCCAGGCTGGCCTGAGCCCTGCTGCCCTGGGGATGACCCACATGTAAGCCCTTCTGCTATTTCCCCCAATACCCGACCTGGTTAGGACAGCTGCAGGGGACAGGAGGCCACAGAGAGGGAGGTAGACAGATGTGGGAGAGAGTAATAAAGAGCAGATGCACAAGGGGACCGTGGAACCCCCAAAGGGTTTTGGTAGGGGGCCTCCCCTCTCTGTACTCTGCAGCTAGTGAGCAGGAAGAGAGGAGGGTGGGGAGCCTGGCTGCTGGCAAGTTTTTGTGTTTTTTTTTTAAGATTTTATTTATTTATTTATTTGACAGAGAGAGACAGCCAGCGAGAGAGGGAACACAAGCAGGGGAGTGGGAGAGGAAGAAGCAGGTTCATAGCGGAGGAGCCTGATGTGGGGCTCGATCCCATAACGCCGGGATCACGCCTTGAGCCAAAGGCAGATGCTTAACGACTGCGCCACCCAGGCGCCCCTGCTGGCAAGTTTGTACGTTTTTCAGACATCCCCTGATGTCGAGGGTTGGAATTTTCAGGAAGGGAGTGAGGGGAGCATCTTGGGAGCTGATTTGGGGGTGGTCCACAGGGGGCAGAGGCCCGAGTGGGCTGCCCTGGCTGGGTGCCACCTGCTGCCAGCCTGAGCCCAGCTCACGGGTATTTCCCGGAGCTAGCGTGAGACCAGGTCACCAGGTTTCCTTTCAGGCCCTGAGATGGACTGGTGTATCTGTGCTGCAGGAAGTCACAGCTGCTATTTTTACCACTCCAACGAGGACTTTTTACTGGAAGGTACAATTACAAGCAAAATGTCAGGGTTTGGTTGGCCAGCCAAGCCCCGGGAGGCTGCCACAGGCTGAGGCAGGGGCCACGGCACATCGGGTGGTGTGTAAAGCAAGACACTTCGCACGTGGACACGTACCTCTCCTGGTTGCTGAGTGGCTTCCTCTGACCACTTGCAGGGTCTGGAGTTCTCCACTAGGCCAAAAAGAGGCCTGCGCTGGGTTTTGCCCGGATAATTACACCTGAACACCTTATAACTGGCTGGTCATGGGACTGAAGCTAACCAGCTAAGCCATTCCGTTCCCGAGTGCCCTGGAAGTTGACATTATTTTCAGTGAAATTACTGAGAGCCTTCTCTATGACACCTGCACTGCTAAGTGCTAGGAGTAGACATGAGTAAGACAGTCCCGGCTCTCAAGCATCACCTGTGCAGCGATTAAGGATACAGGAGGTGTGAATGGTCCCCAGACCCTTCGGACAAGCACCTGGTATGCTTTTCCTCTATATGCAGTATGGTCTGAGGCCAGGCAGGGCTGATTTTAGCTCCTGTTGCGTCATAACAAATCATCACAAACTTAGTGGCTTAAGCCGTACCTATTGATCAGCTCATGGTACTGTAGGGCAGAAGCCTGAGCTGGCTGGACGAGCTTCTCTGCTTAGGGTTTTGGACCAGAAGTCCAAGGTCAAGGTATTGACTGAACTCTCACCCTGAGGCCCTGGGGGAGAGTCTGCTTCCTGGCCATTCAGGTTGTTGGCACAGTCGAGTTCCTGGTGGTTGTAGGACTCAGGTCCCCCTATCCTCTCTGGCTGTCATCTGGATGCTGATCTCAGCTCCTAGAAGCTGCCACAGTGTGTGCCAAGCGTCCCCCGCCACCTCCAGACCCGAAGTAGGGTTATCAAATCCTCTCCTGTTGCAAATCTCTGGCATCCACTTCTGTGATCCGCTGGAGGAAACTGTGCTGTAAAGGGCTCTTGTGATTAGGTCAGGCCCACCCAGAAAACCTCTCTGTTTCTAGGTCACCTGATCAGTTAGCAACATCACTAATTATATCTGCAGATTCCTTTGCCATGTGGGTAATGTGGCAAGCACGCCATGTAGGTCACAGGAGTAAGGCCAGGGTGGAGATCAGGGGACCGGCCATCTTTGCACGTGCCCACCACAGGGCTCCTGCCACCAGGGGCTGCAGCCACAGTACGAAGAGCAGCAGCTCTCACTAACGGAGTGAGTTTTGTGTGCCTCGTGCTGCTAAGCTCTTTCCCTGGATTCTCTCCTTTAATTCCCAGGGTAGTACTTTGATGTGGGGACAGTTATTTTCACCCCCATTTTCCAGATGAGAAGACTAAGGCTCGGGGAATGTACATATCTGGGACCAGTCACTCAGGCACGAACAGCGGTACTGGGATTTGGAAGCAGGGGCTTAGAGCCTAGCCACCTCGTTAGTTGGCGTTTCCACGTTGATCCCTGCGATTTATGGAACACTGTCCGGGGCAGGGTTGAGGGTTACTCTTTCCCATCTAGCACTTAAAATACTTAAATATGAAACATGTCAGTCATATTGCAAGTTAATACAGCAGACACCAAGAACCTGTCACGTGGGTTTGACAGATGTCTAGATCTTTCTGATGCTTACTGCAGTGGCTCTTGTGGTTAATCCACTACCCCTTCAGCCATGTTTACTAGCTTTGCATGTACTCTAGGCAAGAGAAATGCCACAGAATACTGTCCTCTAGGAGTCGGAAATTAAAATAAGGGCACAATATACAATGACCTGAAGGAATAAAGCGTGCCAGACAAAAAACACCACAATGCTATCACAAAGACTCAATGGGTATCAGATCCTTCACTGCAGGAAATAAGACAAAAATGTGTATTTACTCACTGCCACGTTCCCGGTACACAGCACAGAGCCCTGCACATAGTAGGTGCTCAGATTCCTTATCCAGGTGATTTTTTTAGCATCATGGGTGTGCAGGGCGTGCACACTAGGTGCCAAGTCCAGAGAGGGTGTGATGTGGAGGTGAGACTTGAGGGCAGAAAGGGTGGAGGGGAGAGCTGGAAAGGCCAGCCTGTGTCTGTGTGCTTGGTGGCAGGGAGAGGGGCTCGGGTGGGCGATGAAGCTGGAGGGGGGACAGACTGAAGCCTCATTGAAACCTTCTGAGCAGGAGAGACTGATGGTCAGTAGCAAAGCATTTGGCCTCAGATTGCAGGGAGGGGGGACACATTGGGGACAGGGGCCCCTCACAGTCCAGTGTGCAGTGGGGAAGGCCTCACCTTGTCTCCAGCATAGGACTGGTGACACAAGGAACCCAGGAAGGAAGATTTAGTGGAACTTGGTGGCCACGCAATGTGCTAAAAATGTATATATGAATGAGTCGCAACTTCTGGGCACCCATGTATTTGGCTATAAATATACACACATATGTAATTTCAAGAGACCAAGAATTATCAGCTGCAAAGCCCAAAGGCAGCAGCCCATGCATGGCCCCTGTAGTTTGCTGTCTGAGGCCCTGCCCAGTACAAAGTACCCAAATCTGTTATTTTGGGGGAGAATGAGGGGGTCCTGTGGTAAGAAGAAAGTGGCTGGTAATGAGGGGAGGGGCAGGGCAGGCCGGAAGAAGGGAGGCTCTGGGGCAGGTGGGGAGGCCAGCCAGCCGTAGGGTAGAAGGTGCTGGCCCCTGTGACCACAGCTCCATGCACGCTGGGGAGGGGGCTGAGACTCGCAGGGGTGGGTGATCCTGCCGTCACCCACCCTGAGCTTTCCATAGAAGTTTTCCTCTGAGTTCTTAGCACAAACACAGCTAATGTGGAGGATAAGTGAGTGCTGCTAACCCGGTGTTCTCCAAAGTGTGTTTAGGAGGACGCCCGAGAGTCTTTTAGGGGTCCCCAAGGTCAAAACTGTTCTCATGGAAATACCAAGGTGTTATTTGCCTTTTTCACTAATCTCTCCGAGTGCATGGCTTAGTGAGCTGATGTTTTCCAAATGACCAGATGACCTCCAGTCCACACCGTGCATGAGTGGAAAATCCATTCAGGGTGCAGGATAGCCCAGGAGATCGGAATGTCACAGAGTACAAGAGTTCACGGATTCACGCTCAGGTTCCACACTGCAGCTAATCTTTAAGAGACTACTGCTTGTCCGGTCTTGGTGTGATATCAAGTAAGAATACCCGAAATTATCTGAGAAGTCTCTTACAGCTTCCTTCCTTTTCCAACAACCCATCCCTGTGAGGCTGGATTTTCTTCACGTTCTTCAATGAAAACATTTTACAACAAACATTTTGAGTGCCCAGAGCACCTGGGAGCCAGGAACCAGCTACCAGGCCCTGAGCCCAGCTCTCTACATGAATTTCCCCCCTTTAGTCCCTCAGCAGTCCGGTGAGGTGGGTGCGATGATTTTCACGCCCGTTTGACAAATGCGGAAACAAGGGCACCGAGCATTTGAATGCCAGCACAGATCTCATATCACGGACGAGGCATTAGCAGCAAGAGGGGAGGTCCCAGGTGATGGTGGCTGTTCTCTGGGCAGGAGGGAAGGCAGGTGCCTCACAGGAAGCCTGTATCACAGGTCTGGTCTGTCCCCAGGTCGTCCGCTGTGCTCTGCAGCAGGCACCCTTCCTGGCGGTACTAAGCCTGGCAGGGACACACACCTGCACACGCTTCCTCCTTTCCTGAAGCCCAGGAGGGAAGATGCAGGTTTGCTAAGTGGAACGGCGGGGGTGCTTGAGAAATCAAGGGTTTTCATTTAAAATACCGTCTCCTGTTCAGCTGCACACAGCATTTGTGGCCAGGAAAGTTCCTTGTCTTCATAAGCAGCCCTCATCATGCTATTTGAGCAGGGACTTGGGAGAAAAACAGCTTTATTTTTATTTTTTTAAAAGATTTTATTTATTAATTTGACAGAGAGAGAGACAGCCAGAGAGAGAGGGAACACAAGCAGGGGGAGTGGGAGAGGAAGAAGCAGGCTCCCAGCGGAGGAGCCTGATGTGGGGCTCGATCCCAGAACGCCAGGATCATGCCCTGAGCTGAAGGCAGAAGCTTAATGACTGCACCACCCAGGCGCCCCGAAAAACAGCTTTAAATACTAAGGATGTGTGCAGTTTTTAAATTTTCTCTGAGCCTCAGTTTACCCATCTGTACAATTGGCACCTTGAAGAGGTGTCTTAAGGGTTAAGTGCAAAAATGCATTTAAAAGCCCCTGGCACAAAGGTTCATGTATACGGCAGGGTTTTAAAAAAGTGATACTGTATCTGGCACAGAATTCAGTTCAGAGGGGTGGGGGTCTCCCCTGTTCTCACCAGTGGCACTACTGTCAACCAGTTTCTTACCCAGCCTCCCAGAGGTAGTCTGTGCACATACCCATGGGTGTGTGTCGTGTCTGCGTGTTTATAGGTAGTCTGGTTTCTAGCAGACATAAAAGACAGCCTCCAATCCGCAGCACTTACAGTAGCATGGAAAGCCACCTGCTTTATATATATATATTTGGCTGCATAGTATTGCACTTTATGAATGAACCAAGGTTTATTTGACTAGGACTCTTATTTATGAACATCGAGGTTGTTTTCCAGCCTTTTGCTTGCAGCCAAACCTCATGTGCAAATGGGACTGAGGGCAAGGTTCCCAGGCGTGGAAATGCCGGGGCAGAGGGCACCTGCATTTGTCATTTTGAAAGACTCCGAATTGCTCTCCAGCTACACTTCCTTGCTCTCGGCCCTCAAGGGGAAGAGAAAAGACAGCTTCTATCTCAGGCTTTAGGAACTGAGGAGCGTTCTGACTCCAGGTCGACACCCATGCTGACGGCCCGAAGAAGAAAGAACGGGGAGAAAGACCCACTACCAGGAAATGGCCAGTGCTTTACTCTTGGTGTTTTTGTTGTTTTTTCCCCCCTGTTCTACTCTGCATATTCATTTTCCTCCTAGACTGTTGCTCCAGGTGGCTCATTGAAAGTGATATCTAGGCCAGAGTGTTTTTAATGGCTCCATCTGTGGGGCCCTGCGAATCTTTTAAGGGACCAGACAGGAAAAGAGACAGCCTCCCTCTGGGTCCCCAGCCCCCCTCTGTTTGCCAAGGGCCAGGCCAGTCCTTCTGAAGAGGGAGGAGCCCAAGACCATGATGCAATGTTTGCTTTGGAGGGGACTTTTCTCTCTGCCCCCTTTGTTTCCCTCTGCCGCACTCTGGATAAGTGAAAGGAAACGAGTTATTTCAACAGATGGGTTAGCCCGAGTGCCGAGTTCTCCGTCGCCTCTCTGATTAGAGCCGTGGTGTCCATTTCGTTGGCCCTGCTCCCAGCTGGAGCAGCAGCTGGCCTTGCAGGCTCCCAGCTTTGGGGGCCAGAGACGGTCCCCCACTGAGCTGAGGGGAGCAGGATGTGGTACCTTCTGTCCGTCCTGCCCTGATGAACTTGGTGCTGTCTACACCACCACCCCACTTAGCTGTAAGAAGGCACTTTGTTGCAGGGGCAGTTTAAGCACGGTAAACAGAACTTTTAGGACAATAGGACATCGAACATCTGTGATTGTTCTCCACAGATTTCATCCCTAGAGAATACAGTAATTCAACATAAGCAACACAGTTATCGTTGGATAAAAATTTTTAGGGACGCCTGGGTGGCGCAGTCGTTAAGCATCTGCCTTTAGCTCAGGGCGTGATCCCAGCGTTATGGGATCGAGCCCCACATCAGGCTCCTCCTCTCCCACTTCCCTTGCTTGTGTTCCCTCTCTCGCTGGCTGTCTCTATCTCTGTTAAATAAATAAATAAAATCTTAAAAAAAATTTTTTTTTTTAAACTGTGGATGAGTGACCTAGATGGTGGTTGTATATTTCACAGACACTGAAAATTACATTTGGCAACCACAGAGACACTGCACTGTTTGAGGAGGGAGCCAGGAGACTGTGGATCCCAGCGCCTGTAGGCAGCAGGCACTCCAGTAACCTTGTTCAATGGTGAATGACGGATAGGAATTTGGAAACTATGTAATTAGGTAAAAACAATGTAAAATAATCTTATTTTACTGCAACAATGTAAACTGGGGATAAAAGGAGAAAAGAAGCCAAAGTGAAAATAGTTACTCTGTTCTTAGTGTTTCTAAACCTTATCACTTTCCCCCAAAACCTTTTTAGATCTTTTTACCCCCATTGTGCTTACCCCTCCCATAAATGTTAATACCAGATATACTGTAAGTCGATGTACTGTGTGTGTATCTGTGCTTTGTGTATAAAAAGAACAAGAGGGGCGCCTGGGTGGCTCCGTCGGTTGAGCGTCTTTGGCTCAGGTCAAGATCCTGGGGTCCTGAGATCGAGCCCCACGACCGGCTGCCTACTCAGTAGGGAGCCTGCTTCTCCCTCTGCCCCTCCCTCTGCTTGTGCTCTCTCTCTGTGTCTCATATAGATAAAATCTTAAAACACACACACACACGACTTTCATCCCCCCCCCCCCCCCCGCAAGAACCAATTTTGGCCCCTTAGGGCAGTGTCCCCAGCCACAACCTCCCTGTCCCCTCACCCTCAGGAAAACACCTTTGTTCGGGGTTGTAATTCTGAGGGATTTACATCTTTCATATCTTTGGCTTCACTCTTACATTGTCTTTTTGGTAAAAATGACTGAGCTCCTGGGTGTGCCTCTTGGCCTGTCTCGCTTGGACCGTGGAGCTCGTGCCACAGGATGACAGGGCTCTGGGCAGAGCACAGGGTGCTGACTGCCCAGGGCTGTAGCTGCTGTGGGCTGGACTTGTCGCCCAGACGGACCCTCCTGAGGGTCTGCTTCTCTCCTGAGCAAGATGGCCTCTCCCAAAACACAAAACCTTCCTGGAGCGGAGCTGGCAAAATCCTTCCATTGTTTTTGAGCAGCTGAATGAGGCATGGGAGACTGTTAGATCCTTTCCTTGAGGCGGCCTCACTCAGCTGGGTGTCCTCACCTGAGCAGGACACACAGAATGACCCTAGAGGCTGCTTTCTCACTAGGACCCTTTGCAGGGAAGGAGAAACGCGTGGGAGAAAAGGAAGTGCGTTACCCACATCGGACATCCTGGGGCTTGGAGGCTTCATTCTCCTCGAGAAGGCACTGCCCTGGGTGCACGGAAGCTGGTTGACAAGGGTGACTCCAAGGGGTAGACAGAAGAGAGTGTCCGGTGGCTGGAACCCCAGGCTGCGGCCCCCAGCTCTCTTCTGTCCTTTTGGGGTGTGGGAAAGAGTGGGAGGGATCTGTACCGCGAGCAGCTTCGTGACGTTGGGCACACAGTACAGTGGTGGGAGCTCATCGCCCAGCATCCAGCCGGGGACATCCAGGTGGTGGTTGTGCCTCAGGCTGCGGGAGGTGGGTGAGTTAGCACAGAGAGTGCCCAGAACAGTGCCTACGATGTAGCAAGTACTCGATAACCGCAATTCAGTACGTAGTACTGTTCCTGCCCTTAATCCCGGAGCTCGTGTTCTCACGTCCAGATGACAGAAATCGTGGTGCGTATGGTGGGGCTGTACTGGCACTCGTGGGCGAGTGAAGCCGTGGGCCTGGTTTTGGCCAATGAGATGGGAGCACAAGTGCTGTGTGTCTTCCAGGCCAAGCACTGGGTTGTCGGTGCTGCACGTTCCAGAGCGCTCTCCCTTTTCCCATTGGCAGTGACTGATGACATGGTGCTGCTCTGTCGTCGGGGTCCCTGGGGCTGACGGTGATGACAAGAACACTCCCACACTCCCCTCGCCGCTGCCACCGAACCATGATGCATGTAGTATGAGCCAGAGAGAGACCGCCGTCCTCTGAAGCCCCTGATATTTGGGGATGTTGATGCAGCGTAACCTAGCCCATCCTGATTAAAGCAGACGGTCCCGATCGATCACGTCGGGCTTGCTAATGGGGATCGCACCTTCTGTGTGAGATGCCCAACACAGCAGAGGCCCACGGTAGCCATACATTTGGTCTGGCTCCCCTCCTGGCCAGAATTCCCTGCCACGGCTTTGCAACAAGTGTGGCTTCATCTCCCAGCAGGGTTGCACAACCTTGACCCCTTACCTCCTGTCCTCTGCTTCCTCTGGGAAGGCAGAGCCTGTTGCCCTGGGGAAGCCAGCACAGCGCCACCCCCGAGCCCTTCCCCAGTAATTATAGCGCCCCAGCTTCCCGGCCGCAGAGGCTGCAGCAGCCTGCAACTTGGCTATCAATCATGGAAGCCAAAGAGGCTGGCCTTCCTCAATTGTGCGTCACTTTTGGGGGCATTAAGGGAAAGGGCTGGAACACGTGGAGAAGGCACTGAAGCCTTTGCCCACCCCTCTGGGTCTCCCTGGACCTCCCTTCCCCTTCCAGGCTTGGGCTGCAGGTGGACAGTGGGCCATGTGTAGGGAAGCCTTAGGACTCACTGCCCACCAGGGGACACACTGTAGGGGGGAGCCGGGCACATCTGAGAGGGTACAGCGCACTGGTGATCATGACCTCAGAGCCACTGGCAAGAGAACCGGATTGTCCCACAGTGTGGTCTGCCAGAGATCTCGAGGTGGCTGGGATTCTGCCCTGTGGGGAGATGAGTTCAGAGGCATGCTGGCCTGCTGTCTCCCTTCCACGGGGAGCCAGCTGATGCAGGGTCATGCTGGTACCGCCTAAAGAGGGACCTCGTTTGTAACCCAGCGCTGTATGAAGCAACACCCTCCCCCCTTCCCCGAGCCATGCTCTGTTATAAACCACCCTTGTAGCTAAGCCATTCCCCTGCAGGAGGGATGGGGTGAGGCTGTGGGCTGGGGTGGGGCAAGGTTGCATCCAGCCGAGTAACCACATTGAGCGGAAGATGTGTGTTACACAATTCTCGTGACTTTACTGCAGGTTTGAGATCTTTCAAAACAGAGATGGAAAACAAAATCAAAATAGAGACACAGCAAAAAAATAGAAATAGTTCTAATCTTTTGCGTTTTAAATTAAAAACGGTACATACAATTTTTTGAATGTATATAAAGTTTTAGTTTTTTAAAGAAAGGACTGTTGAAAGGCAGAGGCATTTAGGGAAAGGACCCTTTGTCTGATGACGCACTTGTATCTAGAATGATCTGTGCCTCTGATCCAGTTACTGTGGTCATAGTGATTTTGCTTTCAATTAGCAATTAGATTTGTGTGCTTTGTAAGGGGGCTTAGTTTGCTTTCCACTTGAAAAGGTAGACCGGATACCCCTGCACCCTGCAGGCTCCCTGAGGGGCTTGGATCCCCAGATGTGGGGGTGGGGCAGGGCAGGCACTTGAGCTGCCTTGTCACGTGGCCACCCCGAGATTCCCCGCCTGGGAAGCGTGTTGCATCACACAGCTCAGCGCATATGTGGTGTTAATAGCATTTAACTCCTTCATTTTTACAGTTCCAGGAGACACCCAGGTCCAGCCGGCCTCTCACCTTTGGTGTTTTTTCTCATCACAGAAATATTACATAATCATTAAAAATCAAACAACTTATAAATGAATAGAATAGACAGTGAAAATTGCGTCAGTCAAAGCAGAGGACAGGGGCACCCGGCTGGCTCTGTAGGTGGAGCATTCGGCTCTTGATCTCCGGGTCGTGAGTTCAAGTCCCATGTTGGGTGTAGAGCTTACTTAAAAAAAAAAAAAGCAAGAAAAACAAAGTGGGGGTAGGGATGGAGTAAGGCTCAGGGGTGTCTGTTCTGTTCTTTGCTCGGGGACAGGGGTCATGGGGGCAACAATACTAAACAGCCCATGGAGGGAGCATGACCAGGCCACTCGAAATGCCCATCATTTATTGTCCCATTTGTTTCTCAGTTGTTTTTCTTGTCACTCTGTGGTTGAAAAAAACAGACCCAGCGAGACGAATTAACTTTCCCAACGGCACACAGTAATGGCTGCCTGGTCTTCAGCAGCCCTGTTCTAACCAGTGGCCTTGAGGACCTGTGATCTCTCCTCCGCTTTGTCACGGTTGTCCACATAGCTGGGGCAGAACACCACCGAGGAGCGTCTGCAGAGTACTTGCCGCCTCTCCCCACTCCTGGCCCTCCCCCATCCTGCTCGCACGTTAGCCTTTGTGTGATGAGTGTGTTGCGCGGCCCAAGAGCTGAGACGTCGCCATCTTGGTTTTTTGGCCTTCAGCATCGCCTGCAGCAGGTGCTCAGTCAGGATTTGTCTCGGGTTTTGTTTTTTTTTTTAAACATTTTATTTATTTATTTGACAGAGAGAGAGACAGCCAGCGAGAGAGGGAACACAAGCAGGGGGAGTGGGAGAGGAAGAAGCAGGCTCATAGCGGAGGAGCCTGATGTGGGGCTCGATCCCATAACGCCGGGATCACGCCC
The DNA here is from genome assembly GCF_024610735.1 of Ursus americanus. NCBI lineage: Eukaryota > Metazoa > Chordata > Mammalia > Carnivora > Ursidae > Ursus > Ursus americanus. The sequence continues at coordinate 9,070,702 of NC_142154.1, forward strand.
TGAGCCGAAGGCAGACGCTTAACCGCTGTGCCACCCAGGCGCCCCTGTCTTGGGTTTTGAGGTTTGGTGATGTACGACCTTTGCAGTCACCAGGGTCCTGTGTCTGGTACCCCAGTGTGGACTTGCTGACCGGGGCCCACCTGCTGCAGCTGGGCTGTGCAAGGTGAATTCCTCGCTCACAGGTCTGGCACCTGGGCTCAGATGCCTGGATGGATGGGGAACAGCCGGCCACTCTCTCTCCCACATGGCGGGCTGGCGCCTCATCACGGTGTGGTGGGCTCACGTCATCTGGCTTCCCCTCGAGTGAGCACCGCAAGAGACGGGGTGGAAGCCTCCGGTCTCTGAAGGTCTGGGCCCAGCAGTGGGCCCAGGGTCTCTCTGGCTCCATTTGGTCAGTCACAGTGCAGCCACAGAACCCGCTCAGACACAACGGGAGGGGACGTGGACCCCGCCTGTCAGTGGGAGCTATGTCACAGTTCGTGGGCATCTTTGGTCCTCCTATAGCCCCACGTGACTGTGCCCCTGGCCTTTCTCTTCCCTGAGTGGGGGCCAGCCTTGTTTCTGCCTAGCCTTTGTGTTTGCAGTTCCTAGAACTAGGAACCTAGAACCTTCCTTACCCTGTTGTCACACCCTGGCCCCAGCTCATCGTTGAAGCTTCAGCTCACATGTCCCCTCTTCACAGGGGCCTAAGTGACCCCACCGTCTTGTCACCGTGGCCCACTGCTGCTTTATTTTCCTCACTCACTGACCTGTCTCCTCACTGCTGTTCTGTCCCCCCCGCCCACGGGATCCCAGAGTGCAGCCCCTGGGGGCAGCACCCTGTGCCTGTCCATCACCTCCTCCCACACCCGGTACGCGGCACGTGGGAATTGCTCAGGGAGCTTATGGTTGATGAGTGAGTTGGAGCCACATGACTTGCAACCCACCATCTGGGCCCTGGGTTTTCCCGCTCCCTCCGGCCTCCAGTGAAGATCAGAGCTTACATCCTCATTTTGAGGAGCCGGACTCCTGGCTGGTGGAGGGAGGCGGGGAGGGGTTAGTGCTATGGCCAAATGCAGTCAGGCCCTCTGGACAGTGGCACCGACAGCAGGGTTTTTTTTGTTTTGTTTTGTTTTTAAAGATTTATTTATGTATTTTAAAGAGAGAGCATGGCGGGTGGGGCAGAGGGAGAGAGAATCTCCAGCAGACACAGAGTCCGACAGAGAGCTCCATCTCACGACCCTGAGATCATGACCTGAGCCAAAATAGTCGGATACTTAACCAACTGAGCCACCTGGGTGCGCCCCGCCCCCGACAGCAGCTTTGATCATCCGTGGTGCAGTTTTTCTCTGAGAAAGGAGACCTTTAGCTTTCCAGGGCTGGGATCTTCAGAGTGCATGCATGGCGAGTTTCTTCTGGAGGTCTTACCCCCTTGGTGACTGCGTTTCCTGTGCGTGTAGTTGCCTTTCCAAGGGCGCTGGGAGAAGTGAGCTGGGCACATTGTCGTCGGTGCACTTTTACCGCCTGTGTGCAGGAGCGGAGGTTGTCGGAGGTGAATCAATACCTCTCGGGAGGATGACAGATCGCCAGTCGGGAGCGTGGCTCTTACTTCATGTGCCTTCAATCCATCAAGGCCCGGGAAGACGCTTAAGTAATCAGAATAGTTCTGCGATACACACAGCATGAGAGCGTCTGATGTATCTTGGCCCCCAAGGCAGGGAGCCGGGGAGACGGCCCTTGAACACACACTCTCGAACACCTGCCCCTCCTGCCACTGGACCGGGAGCCTGTGTCCTGCACTCTGTGTATCCCCGACCCTGCGTAGCGCTGTGCGTGTAACTGCTGGTGTGAACACGGAAAACCATTCCCTAAAATCTGTGCTCGGTGTCTGGGGTGGCCTCCCTGCAGGTAGAAAGGGCAGAGGGACCCACACGGTGAAGACCCCTGAGCAAGGAGCCCAGCCCCTGGTCACCGATCCAGGGAACTGATTGATGTTCAGTGAGCACTTGTCCTGATGGGAACTCTAGGTGGCCAGTGGCAGAAACCCCTGTCAGACAGAAAGGAAGGGGAGAGGCAGCCCGGCTTCAAGCTCCGCAGGGACAAGGGGCCCCACTGTGCCTGGTCTGTGCAGCTCCTGTCTTGGGCAGCGTGGCCACCATCCAGTCTGGCCCCTGTCTCGCTTCAGTCCTGTCTGCACCTGCTTTGTTCCCTGCAGTTCCAGTAAACGCCACAGACTAGAGTCTCCTTGACCCATCGCGGTGGCTAGGAGGACAGCACACCGATCGGCCAGGCTGGGGGCACGTTCAGGCAGCCCCAGGGCTCAAGGATGGGCTGCTTTGGCCATCCAGGCCGGAATGTCCAGCCTCGGGTCCTGCATCCGAACCATCTGGAGCAGAGGAGGGTGGTTCTGACAGCAGTCAGGGCGTCCGTGCTGACGGGAGGCAGGGAGTGTGGCCCGCACATGTCCACTGTTGCGGCCCCCCTGATAGCCTTCACCATCCTGGCCTCCATCTTCTCTGCGTTTGCAAAGCGGCTGAATGAACTCTCTAGAAGACGTCAAGTGGAGTGAGTTTCATGCATGGTACGCGTCTCCAGTTTTCGTCATAAGCAAAGGCAGGGACCAGAGGCTTCATTCGGTCAAATCGAATGGCTGCTCTGTGCCAGGTCCCACTGCATGTCGGGGTCACATCGGTTAGCTCCACACATGGTCCCCACCTTCAGCAGGTTGGGGAGACGGGACAAACACATAATGTTATGTAGCAGTGGGTGCTGTGGGGAGGGCAGAAGTGAGTGAGAGGTGGAAAGGGGGTGATCTCCACAAGGTGGTAAGGTCGCTTTCTGAGGAGGTGACAGAACGAGCCATGCAGAACAAAAGTGAAAGAAAAGGGAGCCTTCCAGCCAGAGGAGCCAGTGTGTGAAAAGGTCCGGAGGCCCGGTAAGCGGTCCAGTGTGGCCTGAGGGGGTAAGCAGGATGGGAGTTGGCAGGATGTGAGGCCTGAAGGCAGCCAGTGAGGAAGGGTCAGCTCATGTGGGGCCTGGCGGCCACGGTGACAACTTGAGATGATTTCACCGAGGGTGCTGGGACACCTGGTGACGGGGACGACGGGATCCAGGTGATACTTCTGGATCCGTCTGGTGTCTGGAGGGAGCACAGATCATGGAGGGCAGAAGCAGAACCGGGTGGGGGGTTTCCACTAGTCCAGGGGAGGGACGGAGGCGGAGAGAAGGGTCAGGCTCTGGACATTTAGGAGGCACAGCCACAGGTCTTGCTGAGGGCTGGTTGCTGCTGCTGGGGAGGGACGCGGGGGCCTGGAGATCGGCCCGAGGAAGGCGCCTGTTGGTGCCCTTGCCCGTTCTCCTGGGTTGGGGACAGCGGGTTTGGAGGAAGTGCGGCGCACTCTCCTGGGCAGGTTATGGTGGAGGTGACTGGCTTCCAGATGTTCTGTGGTTGAGGTGAGGAGCCTGCCATGGGGTGTGTAGCACCCGGCGCCCCCAGCTCCGAGGCCTGTCCTCCTGTGCCGGCCAGCCCCGACCTGTGGGCCCGGCCGGAGACCTGCAGCTCTTGTGATTCCCTTCCTGTGTCTGGGCCTCAGCGTCCTCGTCTATAAACTGGGGTAATGAGACCCTCCACCTCCTGGAGTCATGATGCTTCTGGGAGGTGATCACCTCGCCTCAGGGGCCGGGGCAAGTCCATGCATGCCTGATGGCTGCTGTCACCGGAAGATTGGCTCAGAACAGGCATTGCCCAAAAGGAGGTGGGACAGTCTGGGGAAACAGCCAGGCAGGTGCCTCTGCCCTCGGCATGGAGGTGCCCAGACAGGCAGCTCTCTGGGGGTGGGAACCTGCTTGGGTGTGTGCGCCCACAGCTCTTCGCCTGTGCGGGAGATTTGCGTCAATAAGCAGGCATCTTTGTGCTGAGCAAGACATCAGTCAGTTCGGAGCCCTGGGCTGCTCACTCAGCATTGGCCTTGGAGAGGTCACCACTTGACCTCATTCTCAGGGCAGACGCGCCTGCTCTGCTGGGGTTTGCCCTGCTTTTTGACGCTCTCTCATTCTTTAAGTCTGCTTTGTCCCGCCCTTAGCCCCCTCCGTAGGGAGTCTCCACCCCGTTCCCTGAATTGGAGACCTTGGAGCCATCCCCCCCAGCTCGGTGCATGGGTCAAAGGCCATATAGGTCCTCTGGAGCCCAGGCACAGCGGGGCCGGGGAGGATGGAGTCATTTGATGATTGGCCAAATTTGGGGAAGTGTCTGTGAGCAAGATTTGGGGAAACGTGTTGCAATGTCTGGAATTCGGATCTGGGGCGAGTACGGAGCTGCCAGTAAAGCCTCTTTGGGCTTCGCCACTGGAGCTTCTCGATCTCTGGGCCTCCCGGTCCCAGGGCCAGGCTCAGAGGTCATGTTCTGTAACTAACTGCCAGCCATTGAGGAACTCTGAGGTCCCAGCAGGACAGGGACTTTGTTTCATGGAAGAGAAAATGGGGGGTTGGGGGAGAGGTGCCCCAGGGTGGTGGTTGAGTGGGGACCACCTGATCCAGCCTGGACCTGGGCCCAACTCTCTTACCCTCATGCCGGCTGCCCCTCCCACCCCCGTGGGCTAACCTCATAACCCTGGTGGCCTGCAGTGGCAGGTGTGCACAGAGTGTCCCTAGCGGGTCACCTGCCTGGAGCTTGGGGGCCAGGAGAGCAGGGCCAGACGCAGCCCCTGTGCCTTTCCTGCCCGGGCCCGGGATCAGGGGCCTTGCCCAGGCAGCTCAGATCACGTCAGTTTGTGATTTCTCTGGTTCTTTGCCAAGGGAGGAGTGAGGGAGAGAGACAGCAAAACACTTGGACTCGAATTTACAATCTCACTGAAGCATGAAATCGCTTCCTTCCTTTAGCAGATTATTACTTAAGCAGAAAACTGACTTGGAGTGGGGGTTGGGGGAGTTATCCTCTTTTGAAAATTAAAAAGGTAAAGGAAGAGGTTTGGGTTTTTTTGAGGGGGGCTCGTTACCAGCAGGAAGAATGTAGCAGGCTCTGGGGAGTCAGGATGCTCAGCAGAGCAGACCTCTGAGTCCCGAGTCCTGGCCTGGCAGAGAAGGGCACGGGGGTAGGCAGGTGAGGCGCTCGCTGTGGCCCGAGATCCTGGAGTCGCCTGTAGGGACTAAGGAGGCTCCTTTGATTGCGGGTTTTCCCATTGCTTTAGCTGAGCAAATCTGGACTGCTGTAGTGGTCCACATGTCTTACTGTCACCGGGAGTTCCTTGTGGATCTCTTGTTCGGGACCTCAGCACGGAGCAGGTGTCTTGCGGGTGAGCGCTCACTGGCCAGCCAGCTTTGCCTCCAGACCCTTGCTCATCCTCGCTGGGTCAGGAGGCCTCGGATGACCCTGGATTTGGAGAACATGTCTACACTGAGCCCTTGGGCTATAGTGGCAGCTCCTGGGCATTTTCCGAGGGCAGGGGAGGTGAGGAGCTTGGGCCAGTGCTGCTTGGAGCCCAGCGCAGGACAGGTCCCACCGGGAGCCTGGGGGAGGGCGTAAGGCTCTGCTTGGGGTCTGTGGCTCCTTGGGCTCATTGCGTGTCCAGCCTGCCACAGAAAACCCTGAAAGGATTCGTCTCCTTGGGCCCATGGGGAGTAGAAACTGGGCTTGGATCTGGACAGCCCACGTGGGAATCCTGGCTCCAGCACTTTGGGGCAGCCACTTTGCTTCTCTGGGCCTTGGCTTCGCCAGCTGTTGAATCCGGCCAGTGTCTCCAGAGGACAGCCTGAGAATGGGATGTGGCCCAGAGCACATGCTGCATAGCCCTGCTCTGACCTGAAGTCTGCCTGGTGGCCTGAGGCCACCATATACGTGTTCCCTTGACCATGGGAGGCAGCCGCGGCTCAGACTCACCTCAAGGTGGCTCATTTCCAGGCCAAAGACGTTTGCTTCCAAAGCTGGTCTGAAATCAAAAGAATCAGTTTTGGCAGGGCAGCTACTAACCCCCCCACAGTCCCTAGACACGTGGCGGGGGTGGGGGCGTTGGGGGGCAGAGCTGAGAGAGGAGGGGCGGGGCTGAAGGGTGAGCCGCCGTGGGACCACCCACGCCAGGAGACAGGGCCCGGCCCCTCTCACCTGTGGCCTTGTCCCGGCAGGTCGGCTCAGCATGTCGGTCAGTGTCCACGAGACCAGGAAGTCGCGGAGCAGCACGGGCTCCATGAACATCACCCTCTTCCACAAAGCCTCCCACCCCGACTGCGTGCTGGCCCACCTCAACACGCTGCGCAAGCACCGCATGTTCACGGACGTCACGCTCTGGGCCGGCGACCGCGCCTTCCCCTGCCACCGCGCCGTGCTGGCCGCGTCCAGCCGCTACTTCGAGGCAATGTTCAGCCACGGCCTGCGGGAGAGCCGGGACGACACGGTCAACTTCCAGGACAACCTGCACCCCGAGGTGCTGGAGCTGCTGCTGGACTTCGCCTACTCGTCCCGCATCGTCATCAACGAGGAGAACGCCGAGTCGCTGCTGGAGGCCGGCGACATGCTGCAGTTCCACGACGTGCGGGACGCCGCCGCCGAGTTCCTGGAGAAGAATCTCTTCCCCTCCAACTGCCTGGGCATGATGCTGCTGTCGGACGCGCACCAGTGCCGCCGGCTGTACGAGTTCTCCTGGCGCATGTGCCTGGTGCACTTCGAGACCGTGCGGCAGAGCGAGGACTTCAACAGCCTGTCCAAGGACACCCTGCTGGACCTCATCTCCAGCGACGAGCTGGAGACGGAGGACGAGCGTGTGGTCTTCGAGGCCATCCTCCAGTGGGTGAAGCACGACCTGGAGCAGAGGAAGGCCCACCTGCCCGAGCTCCTCCGGAGCGTGCGGCTGGCCCTGCTGCCGGCGGACTGCCTGAAGGAGGCCGTCTCCGGCGAGGCCCTCCTCATGGCCGACGAGCGCACCAGGCTCATCATAGACGAGGCGCTCCGTTGCAAGACCAAGATCCTGCAGAACGACGGGGTGGTCACCAGCCCCTGCGCCCGGCCGCGCAAGGCGGGCCACACGCTGCTGATCCTGGGGGGCCAGACCTTCATGTGCGACAAGATCTACCAAGTGGACCACAAGGCCAAGGAGATCATCCCCAAGGCGGACCTGCCCAGCCCCCGGAAGGAGTTCAGCGCCTCGGCGATCGGCTGCAAGGTCTACGTGACCGGGGGCCGGGGCTCTGAGAACGGGGTCTCCAAGGACGTGTGGGTGTATGACACCGTCCACGAGGAGTGGTCCAAGGCGGCGCCCATGCTGATCGCCCGCTTCGGTCACGGCTCCGCTGAGCTGGAGAACTGCCTCTATGTGGTCGGGGGACACACGTCCCTGGCGGGCGTCTTCCCCGCCTCCCCTTCTGTCTCCCTGAAGCAGGTGGAGAAGTACGACCCCGGGGCTAACAAGTGGACAATGGTGGCCCCGCTGAGGGACGGCGTCAGCAATGCCGCAGTGGTGAGCGCCAAGCTGAAGCTCTTTGTTTTCGGAGGGACCAGCATCCACCGAGACATGGTGTCTAAAGTCCAGTGCTACGACCCCGCGGAGAACCGGTGGACCATCAAGGCTGAGTGCCCCCAGCCTTGGCGGTACACAGCAGCCGCCGTGCTGGGCAGCCAGATCTTCATCATGGGAGGTGACACGGAGTTCACGGCCGCCTCGGCCTACCGCTTCGACTGTGAGACCAACCAGTGGACGCGGATCGGGGACATGACCGCCAAACGCATGTCCTGCCACGCCCTGGCCTCGGGCAACAAGCTCTATGTGGTGGGGGGCTACTTCGGGACGCAGAGGTGTAAGACCCTGGACTGCTATGACCCCACTTCGGACACGTGGAACTGCATCACCACCGTGCCCTACTCGCTCATTCCCACTGCCTTTGTCAGCACCTGGAAGCACCTGCCCTCGTGAGGAGCGCCTGCAGAGCCCAGCCAGGTGAGTCCCCAGCAGCCCGGGCCCGTTCCCACTCTGGTCACGGTCACTGTGTCCTCTAGGGAGGCCTGGAGGGGGCAGCCGGGGGCTGGGTGCTCTCGGAGCCTTTTCCAAGCTGAAGCTAAAGCCTAGCTCTGCCCCTTACTTGCAGTTGACCTTGAGCAAAGCAGGTAAGCCTCCGCTAACGGGGAACAAGCACCTGACCGGTGCGGTGCGTCCCAGACGCACATCAGCGTCCCTGGGGTCCTCTGACAGCACTACGTGGAGGTTAGGCCAGCCGGCCGAGTCTAAGAGCAGTCTGCCCACGAGAGCACCCTCACGTCGGACGCAGCCGAGCTGTTGGGGCTTCCCCAGACCGCTCTCAGATGCGAGCATTCTCTGGAAGGCCTCACAGAGGGCCGTGCGGGCCGTTACGGTCGCAGTCATGATCTATTACAGGAAGGAATACAGGTTAAGATCAGCTGAGTACAGGAGACAGAGCCCTCTGCGTGTGCACTCCGGACAGCATTCTTGTGCCTCCGTCAGTGAGTGACGGACGCACGGAATATTGTCCGCCGGGGACGCTCACACGCGCTCTGGTGTCCAGAGTTTTTCCCGGGGCCCCACCACGTAGGCTCAGTGGATTGCCCGCGGGTTCCTCTCCCACTCCAGGTCAGCTGGTACAGCCTGACCCAGAGCCCCTCCCCTAAGTCACACGGATGTGCCCACCCCCACCCTAAACAAGGACAGTCTGTTGGGTAGGACTGATCATCTCCCAGAAGCCAAGGGCAGAGGCCAAACTTCTTTTACGACCCGAGTGCTAAGGCCACCCGCCAGACCAGGTGAGTGCCCTGTGCATCCGGCTTGCGAATGGGGCCCCAGGGTCCCATGAGAAACAGGGACAATGGATGGGAGCGCTCAAGGGGCAGGGGTCGTGCTGGAGCTGTGGGGCAGGCACCCTGTGGAGGCAGCGGGATGCCGCTCCCGTCCCGCAAGGTGGCGAGCAGGCCTTCCTCAGAGCGGGCATCCTGGTGAGCCGGGCAGGGACTGCGGTGCAGGACTGCCCACGTAACCGCTCCTGCTCTTTGTTCTTGGGGCCGTTTTGGTGTGCGGTGCTTACCCAGAGGGGGAAGGGGACGGTGGATATAGGAAGCTAAGGGACACCGGCAGGTGCTCTTTGGGGTGATGGAGGGATAGGGAGACACGGGAGGGATTTGCCCAAGGCCTGAGGGCAGGTGCAGTCAGGTGGAGGGAAAGACCAGCTTATCCAGACAGGCCTCTTCGGAAGGTGCGGTGGGGTCTCTCCTGCAGCCTTTCTGGGGGCAGGAACAGCACCAGAGCTGCGATTGGATTAGGGTGTCCTGAGCCAGCCCGGCAGGGAGCTCAGGAGGAGGGGCTGGAGAGGGGTAGGGGTTTCGTCGGCACCAGGGAAGGGTTTGTGTTCTGGTCCCACCCTCCTTGGTCAGGCCGTGGGGAAGCCGGGCTGTGTGTCCCAACCCTTAGCCCTCCTCCTAGGCCCCTCACCCCTGGGACAGGGACAGTAGATCCTCAGCCCTTAGGACTGAGTTCTGGAGATCCCGGGGGCGGTGGCAGAGGGTGGGAGGCAGGGAGGCATGGGCCCCAGGGGCTCTGAGAAGCTGGGGCATAGAGCTAGAGATTCCAGGCTCTGTCTCCTGCACAAGAGGCCGTGCAGGGCTAGCCTTCCTACCCCGGAGGGCTGGTGACCAGTCACAGCTCGGAGAAACTGGCCCCCTTCAGTTCAGTTCACAGACACCCCCTCAGGAGCCAGCCTGGGCTGAAAACCTGATTTCCTCCCTGACGTGTTGGCTGCTGGGACTGCCCCTCCAGGCAAGCACGTGCTCGGGCCAGGAGATCAGGTCGGGGAGGCGCCGGCCCGTGAGGCCAGCCAGGCCGCGTTCCCTGCTACATCCGGGGTGTTTGGGCTGCTAAAGGCCAATCTAGATAGGAGGGAGCTTGTTCCCTTGTGAGGTTGTCCTGTTTTGTTTTAATCTTTTCTCTCCCTCTTTGGGAGAAAAATCTGAGTAGCCTAAGTTGTTGGTCCCCTAGGACGCGAGCTTTAAGAGACTAGGGCATCTCCTCACGGCCTCCCTGTTCCTGCACTCAGGGTGGTCACCTGTGGGGCCTGAGGGCTCCTCCTGCTGGTGCTTGCTCCTCCCCATGACCCTGGACAGCAGTTCAACCCCACATGGGAGGGGTGGGGGCAGGCCAGTGGACCCCATGAGCCCTGTATTTTTCCAGGAATTTCCCCCCATTCCAGGGATGGAGAGGAGAAGCACTCATCACTCTGGTTCTGGCTCTCACTGCTTGACCCTGGTTACATAACTCCCCTAAGCTCAGTGTTGCCATACCGAATACAGGAGTGAAAACTGTATTACCCCTAGTGCTTGCATAGGTCAAGTGAGGGGGTGGGTTCAGAGTCCATTTTTATACTAGTTGGTGACGTGGAAGGATGGTGGCGGTAATGGCTTCAGGATGCTTTGGGCGGTGGGGGCCTCTCCACATCCCTGGGCCAGCCCCTCCTTCTAGAAGGGTCCATCGCCCACAGTTAGGAGGCACATGGGGTATGTCCATCTGAGTGCTGCCAGGGCCTTGTCCCTCCAGCCTGGCCCCATCCATGGCGGGGGTGCTGTTGTCAGCCCCATTTCCGGGGGTACTAAGCAGGTGCAAAGAGGCTAGTTGCACAAGATGGAGCCAGTCCCGCATCCCACTGGAAAGCCATGTCTGGGCCCTGCCGTCCCAGAGCTATGCCTGCACGTGAGTGTGTAAGCGTCCCCAGGCCACAGGTTTCCCGAGCTCCTGTGCCAGCACCGTCCGCAACAGAGACAGAGGGTCCTTCAGCTCTTGCTCTGCATCCCAGCCATTTCCTTCTCGCGGGCTTCGCAGCCAAGCAGCCCCCTCCCTGCCGTCCTTCTGCCTGAGAAACCGCCGCTCCCGTGGCTCCGTCCCACAGGTCGACCCAGGGTTGTTCCCACGCTCTGCACAGCCCTGCTTCCCTCCGGCTTTGCCTGCCCGGGACGGCTTGGAGTTCTCCAGATGTCTTCAAAGGCCGGCGTGTAAACGGGGCTCTCTGGGGACAGGCCCGTGACATAGCACCGGGCAGGAAGCTGGTGCCCCCGGGTGTGCCCAGCCCTCCCTTTTCTCCCCAGGAAATGGGGCTGCGGCGGCGGGCAGGTAGCCCTCCTGTGTGGCTGCTTGGGCCGCCACCACAGTGCTGCAGGGGGCTGGAGGGGTGGCCCTGAGTCGGGGGTGGCAGGTGGGAGGGGTGGGAGGGGGGCTGGGACAGCAGCAGTGTGGGGGGCAGGGGGTGGAGCCGTGGCACCCGAACGAGGCGCAAGAGGAGCCCAGGCCGAGCACCCTTCGCGAGGATGGAAGGCAGGAAGAACGGAGGTGTGCATGCCGGCTGCCTCCCCTTCCACCTGCCATGGCCACCCACGGTGGACTGTGGTGGCACTTTCCACAGAGGCTGACTGCCAGCTGGGAATCCCCCGGCCCCGTGCCGGGGCCAGAGAATGGGATCCGTATCCCCAGGTTCACCTCCCTGTGCCTGCTGTCCCAGGCCCTCCCGCAGGCAGCAGGGTGGGGCCCGGCTCAGGGACCTTCCTGCCTCTGTGCCTGGAGCGCCCCTCCGTCCCCTGGCCCCTTGGTCCAACCTGGGAGACTCCGACTTCAGGAGCCAGCCAGCCGAGGTCTTCTGCACTCTGCACCCCCCAGCGTTACCCCAGCTGACGTCCCCATGGTCATCCCCCAGAACTTCGTTTCCCCGCCTCGGCCCCCAGCCTTGAGCTCTTGGTGGGTCCCTGCGTCTACAGCGAGCACTAGTTGTGATCTCATTGACCCCCCAGAATGAGTTGCCCTCGGTGCCGCTGTCGCAAAGGTGGCCGCTGAGGTGGGTAGGTCGTTGGCATCACATGAACAGCTAGGAGGGGTTGGAGCGGGGTTGGAGCCCCAGACACACCCCACGCCTGCGGGCGTCTGGAGCCAGCGCTGGGTCTCCTCCCGTCTGCACCCTGGCACCGAGCACGGGTCCGGCACGGGCGGCCACCCAGCGGTAGGGCTGATCACTGTGTTGGAAGCTTCACGCCAGCAGGAGCTCCAGAACCAGCCCCTGAGCCTCAGTGTCGCAGCCAGACCCACATATCTGGGGGACAGCAGCCAGCGGCAGCTGGGAGGCCCCTGGAGCTGGGTCTGTGGGTTACCCTGGGTTACCCGCGAAGTGTAGACTAGCCATGAATGTTCTTTTCTCTTTTTCTCTCCCACGAGTCCCCCTGCCCCCATCAAGCCCTTTAAAGACACAGAGCTCTCGTCTCTCTCCCCCTGACCCCCACCCAGAATGCCGGGCAAGCGTCCAGGCCACCAGGAGCTCATCTCTCCACAGTCATTGTTGGGACCCAGCCACTTGGGGTGGAGGGGTGGAGGGGCCTCCAATCCCGGCTCTGGGAAAGGCTGAGCCGGTTGTTCCCCCGCAGGGCCCTGCAAGGGGCTCAGTCACTGCCACAGGAGGGGCGACTCAGCACATTCTCTCCTGCCTTAAAAGAAATTGCCACCAAGAGGAAATCCCAGAGCACAGACCCACACGGATGGGCCCGGTGTCATGAGAAAGGTGACCGGGGCGGGAGTTCAGTCCCCTTGAACACCCAGGTCTGTCCATCCGTCCGTGCACCCACAGTCTCGTGCTCAGTGAGGTTCACTGGGGTTGGCTGCATGCCAGGCCTGGGATCGGGTGCCGGCCACCTTCCCTTGCTGCGGTCCTGCAGGGCAGACCGCTCACCCACAACCCATAGGACCAGGAGAGCAGGAAGGGGTTGCCAGGGCCAGCTGCCCGTGGGCAGTGTGGGGTGACCACAGACCCCACACCACTCTGCAAGGAGGAGGGGTGTCCCATCTCACAGATGAGGAGCCTAGGCCTCAGAGAAGCACCTGCCCAAAACTGGGGTGGCCCAAACCAGGAAAGCCATGGGCTGAGCCTGAGGGCGGCTGTGTGAGCTGGGAGGGAGTTCCGTGGGCTCCCCAGTTCCTCTGCCATCAGATGCCTTTAGGTGCTCTCTCCTCTTCAGCAACTCGGGACAGCCCAGAGGGACCACTCCCCAGGTCAGGGTCCCACAGCCCCTCACCCCGGGCATGGGTGGCTTTGAGGTTTGGTTTGGGGCAGTGGTGAGGCCTTGTCTCGGGGGGCACCCCTCGTCTGCCTAGTGTGGTGGGAGCAGAGACGGGCCCCAGAGGTTTGGGGTGGCCACTGTAGAGCGTCCCGGGATGTTAGGGGCCTTGTAACCCAGCTTCTCATTGTGAGCGGCCTTCACCAACACCACTGAGGAAAATATGGCTGCCCTGCCTCGCATCTTGGGGCTGCTGACCCCCTGGGGACTTCCCGCCATGCTCAAGCCAACCTTCCAGAAGCCTTGGCAGGGAGGGAGCAAGGGGCATACCTGATTCGAAGGAAGAAAGTCCCGCAGATTCCAGTGCTGGCTCGAATTTTTAAATGTTACCTGAATACATTCAAACCTACAAGTAGCTCTAAGCCCTTATGTGTGGAGGTCTTGCACGGCGGACACAGACGTGCAGGGCAAATCTAACAAGACGGGAACACCAAGAACGGCATCATCATTCAGTGATGTCCTGCAGAGATGGTCTTGTGTCTTTGCCTCTTGGCAGACACGCCGGTTTCCTGGAGCGCTCCGCCAGTCTGTGCCAAGGGCCCGCTTCTCTGTGCCTCCCCGGGGCCACCGGGAGATGCCTTCCGGCAGCTCAGCGTGCTGGAAGGACAGCCTCCGTGTCCCCTGGCACAAACCTGCCTCCTGGGTTAGGGCCATCGCTGAGCCCACGGCACTTAGGTGCCGGCCCGAGTAAGTGTGCCACCCAGCGCTGAACAGGTGTGTGGATGAGCCAGGAGCCTGGCAACCCCCTGGGCAAACTCCCGTCCCCGTCCCCGCAGGACTCCGGAGAACCACTTCTTACAGCGCTGCTGCCCCCAGCCCCCCGGCCGGGGTTCAGCTCCATGTGGAGACCGAGTGGACAGCGCCCTCCCGGTCCTTTGTCCCCGTGGCTCCAGCCACGAGTGTCACACCCTGACCCTGACACACGTCCACAGCCACATCTCCATGTGGAGTCAGGCAGCGCTATGCTGAGCTGTCACGGTGGGTCAGGCTTTAAAATCGACCACGCTGGCCCCACCGGGTTGTCTCCGTTGCTTCAAGGACATTGTCCACGGAACCTCTCCTGTGCGGTAGACCGCTCCGTCCTCTCTGCGAGGCTGAGATCCACCCCTCATCTTACACAGGACAACAGGAAGCCCAGAGAAGGCTGACGCTGCACGGATGGAGAAGCCAGGCTGGAGTGTGAGCTCGGTGACCACGGGCGTGTGCTCTCCACCACCGTCCGCCCCCAGAGCCCGTCTCAGGGCTCAGTAGCAATCTGTGGGGGACCGCCTGCCTCCGTACTTCTGACCACGTCCACGCCCGCCCTGTCTCCACTGCACCGGCCTCATTTTAGATTTTCAGACGTGCCAGCTTCCCACCTCCGGGCCTTTGCACGTGCCATTCCCCCTGCCTGCACCGCTGTCGCCCCCTCTAGCAAACTCCTGTCCCTCCTCCCAGTCTCAGATTAAATAGTACCACCTTCCCACACCCTCCACGAAAAAAAAAAGTCCTGATCCTTCTACTTTTTTATTTTTCATGTGTAGCACGTCTGTCAGCGTGTGATTACGGTAGGCAGTTACTGGAACAAGCGTCGTGTCTCCCATTGGGGGATGATCCAGGGGACAGTCGCTGTGTCTGTTTGCCCTCTTGTCTTCCCCGCTCCGAGCGCAGCGCCTGCTGGGTTGCGGGGGCTCAGGGCATGTAGCTGGAGTGGCTGATGGGACGGGTGGTTGCCACCTTCCAGGTGAGGTAACCAGGGCTGAACTGCCCGGGGCTGCGCTGCTGGCAATGGAAGAGCCGCATTCTCACGCCCGGGCCTTCTGCTCTCGGGGCCTGGCTTCCAGCCCCTTACGTGTGGCCTCCTGCTTCTCGCTTTGTTCCAGGTCAGGACAGAGCCATGTGGACACGACTCATGCTCTCTCTCCCTCCCTCTCTTTCCTTTGCAGACTCTGCGTGTCTCTCCCCACCCCTGCGGCTGCAGCCCTCACTGTCCCAAAGTGGCCCTGACCCCGTCTGCCGCTGCAGGAAGCTCAGCCCGGCCCCGGAGCAGCCCTTGAGGTGGCCAGAAGCCGGCCCCACCGGCTCGGGGAGCAGCAGTCTCAGGGGCTGTTCTGAGCTTCAGACAAGAGGAGAGAAGGTGTCTCGAGTGCCCTGTGTGTCCGCCCAAGGCCTTTTCCGCTTTGCGGTGGTTTGTAGGGGAGAGGACCTTCCAGAGGTGCATGGACCGACCCCAGGACTCCCTCGGCCTCGGGGAGAAGACACATATGCTGAGCATTGAGATTGCCTGTTTCAGCAAGTCCTGTTCGGAGGCCGGGAGGCCGGGCAGGGGGGAGCCCCGGGTGGGTTGGGGTGGGGGGTACTGGGCAGAATTCGGGTCACGCAGTGCCAACAGCACAGTCTTGGCCTCACCGCCTCCCTGTTGTGATTGTGACGTCAGCCAACAGAGGGTGTCCCGGGCCTTGGGGAAATGGGGTCAACCAGCGCTGAGAGCACAGGTTGCCCAGGAGGAAATCGAGGACACATTGTGTCAGGGGCCGAAACCCATCGGGTGACCTCAGTGGCGCCCACAAGGCTTCATTAGCAAACGACACCAAGACCCCCAGCGTTAAAGAGGAAACTCTTGTGGGTCCCTCCCCAGAGTCAAGCCCGGCGTGCCCCGTCACGGCAGGACTTGGGGGCTGCCCATCTCCTCAGAGCCTGCCTCTCCTCAGAGCCCACCCCAAGAGGTGGCAGTGACCCCATCTCCTGACAGGACCATACTGGCCCTCAGGATGTGGCCCTGCCCCCAAGCCTAGGAGCAGATAGGAGCTGGCGACCGCAGGGTTACCACAGGGCACCCACTCTAGATCCCGCCAGGCCTGGCCTCCTCAGCATGGAGGACCGCAGCAAGGCCCGTGACCCCGGGCCCTCCACCAGCACCAGCTGGCCTCTGGCCTCTGGGCCTTCCAGCTGGCCCACTTGCTTCCTGGGCTCCAAAAGCAAGAATGGTCCCCAGGAGAACTGCCAATTCGTGGCTCATTTTGTCCACCTCCCAAGTCAGAGGGTCCCTCATCAGTGTATCCCCAGTATCTGGGGTTCTGGAGGGGTCAGCTCACACCTAGTATTAGGGTTTGCAGCCCAGCCCTTGCCACCCCCCCGGGCACTACTGGGGGGGGTTGGGGTCTGGGCCAAACTGGTGGCTTCCCTGGCCGCCTGCCAGCTGCCTGCCATTTGCTCGGTGCTGCTTGACTGGTTTGGGACTGGGGCGCCCAAGCGGGCTGCATGGTTGATGGGGCCGCATCACAAACCAGTTGCTGTCTGTAATTTTGCCCTGACCCCTCGCAGGACCTCGGTGTAGCCGCTGGCCCTGGGGCGTCTCTTGGGGGGGCCCTTGTTGCTGGGTTTGCCCGCTCATGAGCACCAGCCACAGGCCATCGGCTGCCACTCGGGAAAAAGCTGGAAGCAGAGAGTGCATCTCCAGGTCCCCTTGGAGGCCACAGAGCTTCCATAGCAGAGGCTGGCCTCCTTGGCTCTGGGAGCACAGCCTCAGCCACCCAAAGCCCAGGGCTCTGGTCCCCAGAGATGGCTCGGCCGCGGGGGCAGAGGAAGCTGCTCGCCCAGAGGCCTGGGATTCCAGATGCCTGGGGTGGGACAAGCACACTTGTCACACAGCACCACGGGCCTGCAGTGGTGCTTCCCCCAAGAGTTGTGTTCCTTCTGTTTCTAACTTAATAAAAGAGCTGAGAAAAGCCGTGCGTCCCTGGGGGGCTGGGGCCAGTCTTGGGAGGGAAGGCGCGGGCAGGCTTGGATTCCACCCCACCAGCCAGGGCCGGAAGTCTGCCCCCTGGCGCCTGCCCCTCCGGTGAGTTGGGGGGCGGGGAGACCTCCTCCCCAAGGACCCTGGCACCCAGATGAGATGGCTTCCTTTCCTCAGACTGTCCCAGCAGTGAAGCCTTTGAACTGCCCCTTGCCCCTCGTAGAATCCAGGCTGCTTTCCTGGAAAGCCCCTGCAGGGCCAACTCCGAGTTCAATGTGCTGCTCTCTGCGGAGCCCAGCTGACACTCGTGAACGGAGGAAGGCCGGGAAGGGGGTGTAGTCGCCCCCAGCGGCCGGCACTAGCACCCTGCGGCCTCTGACGCTCCTGTCCATGCTGTCCCGTCACGCCCGCCACAGCCAATGTAACTCCCAATTCGGGAGCGTGGGCTCAGGGCCGGCAGCCCCGCGTGGCCCCCGCCGCCCGGGTGCTCTGAACCTCTGCGGTGCGCAGGCCCCCAGAACGCACAGTGGCCTGGAACAGTGTGAAGAAGGGGTTCAGATGCTGAAGTAGGGGTGGTACCGCTCCTTTGTCATCACCTCGAAGGAGCATCGTCTGAATGAGTGGGTCGATCTCGAAAGTGTGATACCCTCGCAATCTCCAAGCAGAGACGCTCTCCAGCTCCCTCCACAAACCCCAGTCACAGCCCCTCCCGATGCCCGCTCCTGCCTCGATGCTGGGAGCACAGGCAGGCACCACCTCCCCGCAGGCCTGGACACGGGCCACCAGGCGTGGGGGCGGCGGCCTAGTAAGCTGCAGTAGAAGCAGCAGGGATGGTAAGTAGGGGTGTGTTTGTCTTTACACAGCCTCGGGGTGAGCGTAAGTGCGCCAAGGCGGAGTAGCTCTCCAGGATTGGGCCCCAGCCTCCTACCTTGTTACTCTGGCGGCTTCCGCACGAGGCTTCCATCTCCTGGCCCAACGTGGCCACCCCGTTCCTGCCATCTCATCTGCATTCCAGCCATTGGGAAGGGGAGAGGACATGCCCCCAAACTTGCACATGTAACTTGTTCACACTCCCATGCGAGGCCGGACATGCCAGCCCCAATGCCAGACGATCACGGAATAAAGGGGAGGTGGATATTGAAGGACAAGGAGCAACCCCTGCACTGGCCCGCCTGACCTGGAGTTGAAAGGAGCCTGTCTACACTGGCCTGCTTCCCCTTCTCTGGAGCTGGTCGAGTGGGGCATTACAAAGCCGCAGGCCTCTTCAGGAGCCTGGCCCTGTGTGTGCGGCAGCACCAGTGAGGCCCTGCTGTGTGGCCGCCGACCAGCCCTCTGCCCCACTGCCCCCTGCAGGCCACGCGCAGTGACCCTGGGAGGGGGGCATGCTCGTCCTCTTCCCTCTGGTGAGGAAACAGGCCTAGAGGTTAGAGCCCCCCCCCCCACCCCTTGGGCAAGGGCTCACGCTGGAGGCAGGAGGCCGCAGTGGCCAGGAGCTGGGGGCGGGTCGGAGCGCCCCTGCGTGTGCGTCTGATGCAACGGCGGCAGGGTTAACGAGGACATGAGGGCCGGTTCTGAGGAGTCCCCAGACAGCCTTGTCGCGAGAACGGCCGCCATAGTTGCAGGGCTGGAGGTGGGCAGTGCACCCAGTCACGGGCCAGCTCACCCCATTCCACGTTCCTTGGACGCCCCCCAAGAGGCCAGACCGTGCCTGGGATGGGGCTTTGGGAAGCGAGCCCCAGCAGCGGTGGGTAAGATATCCCTGGGCGCCTTGTTCCAAGGTGGCCCACTGACCTCTCGCAGGTTGTAGCTCCCGACGGTCGGGCCACATAGAGCCTACAGCACCCATGAGGCTACTTGGGGGCCTGCATTTCCAAGGCCGGAAGGTGGGCCGATCATCCCTCCTCCCTGCGCCTCAGCCAGGTCTGCCTTTGTCCAAAGGCCCTTCCCCGGTGCAGGAGCTGGTGAGGGGCCAGCCCAGACCATCCACCCCAATGGCCTATGGCCACCATCCCTGCTCAGCACCCAAGGCTACAAATCCTGGTGGGCAGAGAAGGAGCGTTGTAAGCAGCAAGTAATTGTCTTTTTAACCAGGGGGCTCAGAAAGAGCCTTTGGTGGTTCTGGGTCATCAGTCCGCGGGCCTTCTGTGCAGCAAGAAACAAACTGCATCGTCCCAGCCCAGTGGCTCCACCAGCCTCTCCCCTACAGGAGGGGGAGCATACTTCTGGAACACACAGGTGGCCTTGGAGGTGGCCGGCCTCCCCGTGCTTCCCTGCCCCTCCGGCAGCGGGGCCAGAACAGGCCCCACCTGAGCTCCCGGCCTCGGAGCTCATAGCACCTGCCAGCGTGGGGCCCGCCCGGAGGCAGGTGTGGCCGGGGTCCTTTTCCAGCAGGGTCGCACAGCTGTCCTAGATTCTCCATCACTTCGTGGCCGCTTTGGGCTTGGGCAGACGTTCTTAACCTGGGATTCAGGATCAAATTCAGGGGTCTGTGTCCTTGAATGGGAAAGAATTACACCCTTATTTTCAAGGACCTGTAACTGACAGTGTTTTCTTCACCTGGGAATGTAGGCAGCCACCCCGCTGGTATCATCAGCGTCTGTGATTTTGCCTCTGGATGTTCTCATGACGGTACAGTTGTCACTGTCTTAAAATATCACAAACTCATTTCTGTGTGACAGATTACAGTCATTTTCAGACTGGCCACCAGATCATGTTACTGATAGGGAAGCGTGGATGTTGCAAGACCTATTATAAATTTGGTTTCTAAAATATCTGATGGGTGTCCAGGAACGGTGTCCCCAACTCCTATGTTGAAGTCCTGACCAACCCCCGTGCCTCGGAATGTGGCCTTCTGGGAAACAGGCGCTTTGCAGAGGTAATCAGTTAAGATGAGGTCCTAGCAGAGCAGGCTGGGCCCCTAACCCAACCCGGCCGGTGTCCTTAGAGGGGAAGTGTGGACACAGACGCACACACACGGGAACGCACGTGGAGACAGGAGCTTCGCTGCAGGGGCCAGGGCTCTATCAGGAGACGGGGAAGAGGCCCAGGACAGACCCGTCCCTGGTGTAACGAGAGCAGTGTCCTGCCCACATCTTGATTCTGGACTGTCTCCAGGGCTGCAGGACAACACGCTTCCATGGTTCCAGCCCGGCGGCGGCTCTGTGGTCAACGGATGCAGCGGGTGTCCTCTGCCAGCCTGCGTGTTGTAGCTTACGTACTGAACACAGGGGAGGGGACATAAAATCAAAACACTCCCCTGGGGATTCCACAAGCTTCCAGCTGACCCGAGGGGCGGGAGCACTGAAAAGTTTAGAAGCCCTGAGCTAGGGGGAGCGGAGGGGCCGGGGGTCCCGCGCAGACAGGGCACTGCAGCGCTCGCTCTCTGGAGCATCCCTGTGGCTGCAGGCGGCACGGGACCCCCGGCCCAGCACCCGAGCTGAGCACTGCAACCCCGCGCCTTTCCGGGGTCCCGATCCAGGGAGGGGCAGGGCCCACCCAGCCTCCAGGTTGGCGGATATGACGGGGCAGGAGTAGGGCTGGGGGGCTCCCCCAGGGAAGCTCGTGGCCCTGCCTCCCTGGCAGGGGGGTTGCCATCCGGCCCCCTAGCCTGGGTCGCACGACTCTGGGGCACCAGCCCCTCTGGCCCAGGCCTCTGAGAGCCACAGTCACCCACGGAGTTTTCCCCAGCCAAGGCCCCGCAGAGCCCCCAGACGGCCGTGGAGAGCTGCTCCTGGGGTTCACTTCCGACCTCCTCCCCGATGACAGACCAGCCAAGGGCCCTGGGTCGGAGAAGGGCTGCCTGAGCCTGGCAGAGCCCTGAACGCTGGGGACATGTTTGTGATGCATGTCCCCAGAGGCCAAGATCCCATTTCCCGGGTCCAGATGATGGGGACACTGGGGCCACAAGTCCCTCCCTCCGGTGGCCAGGACCCTGGGATCACGACCTGAGCTGAAGGCAGATGCTTCACCGACGGAGCCACCCAGGCGTCTAAGAAATGAGATGGTGACATGAGGGGTGAGACGATACCCCAAGGCCACGCTGCTGAGTTGGGCTATGAGGTTATGCACTGACTCAGGGACCGCGCGGGGCTCCAGCTCCCTTCTGCTCACCAAGCTTTTTCTGACCCGCACTGCGGCTTGCTGTGGCCAGCGCCGGCCCTGCCCGTGAGTCTGAGCCATGCTCAGGGCCTTGGACAGCAGGCCAGTCCCCACTAGCTGAGCCTGTGGGGTGCACAGGGCAGGGGCTGCGGATGCACTGGGAGTCAGGCCGGCTGGGGCCCTGATTCCAGCCCTCCTGGGACCGGAACCCGGGTTTCCTCCCTGGGGAAGTTCGCTTTGCTTCCTTGGCAACAAAGGGGGGGCGGGGCAGATAACACGGGCTGTTGCAGGGCTTAAACTGATGCCGGTAGATAAAGACGTTGCTGGGCTTCCGCCCACAACGGTCATTTCCTTTGCTCCTATAAGGTGGCAACTGAGTAACGTGTCATGTCAGAAGAAAAATTAACGAGAAAGACAAAGCACACCAGATTCCCTGGGGAGTCACGGGAAAGTCCATTAGAAAGACACATTTCCCTTTTAGCCCTGGCTGCCGGGAAACCCAGGGCCCGCTGCCCGTTTCAGCACCGAGGCCACGATCTCTCCCCTCGGGGCACCCACGCTTCCTCCTCCTTCCCCTGGGGTGTCCAGCTCACGAGCCCGCTGTGGGAATCATTAGCGCGATCACAGGACCTCGGCTTCCAATCGGCAAGTGCACAGAGCCTTGAGAGAGTTGCTTGGGCTTCTTGATGTTGAGACTTTCCTCCCTGGGCAGCTGACTGCATCCAGGAAGAGCGATTCCCTGAGCTGTTGGCAGGGATGGCCCCTCCAGGTCCAGGCCTGTGTCTGTGGCTGGAACAGGAGTGTTCTGGTCTGACACTGCTTTGCACAGTGCACGCCAAGCATCGAGGGGCCGGCTGGTCATGGGGGTGGGGGTGGGGGTGGGGGTGGGGGTAGGTCTTCCCCCAGGACACTGAGGCTGTCCCTTGGTGTGAGCCGGGCTCTCCGGGCCTGTCTGGGCAGGGGTCAGGGCAGGCCACTACGGAGGGGTTTTTCTCTCCGCAGCTTGGTGACGATGGAGGAAGGATTGGCTTGGCTAATTGGGTTCCACAGTAGACGTTTTCTATACACTAAACAACTTAAGTCCTCATCCCTAAATCTCTTCAAGGCATGTAAATAATATGTCCCAAATCATATACTTTGTACGTATTAAGTTTTTGATACCATTTTAGAGATCAGTTTAAAAATGCAGTTGGAGGGGCGCCTGGGTGGCTCAGTTGTTAAGCATCTGCCTTTGGCTCAGGGCGTGATCCCAGGGTCCTGGGATCAAGCCCTGCATCGGGCTCCCTGCTCAGCAGGAAGCCTGCTTCTCCCTCTCACACTCCCCTTGCTTGTGTTCCCTCTCTCGCTGGGTGTTTCTCTCTCTCTCTGTCAAATAAATAAATAAAATCTCAAAAAAAAAAAATGCAGCTGGAGGAGCACACGACGCTTGATCTCAGGGTTGTGAGTTCGAGCCCCACGTTGGGTGCAGAGATGACTTAAAAATAAGATCTTTCTTAAAACATGCGAGAGGTAGGGGCACGTGGGTGGCTCAGTCATTAAGACTTAGGCTCAGGTCATGATCTCAGGGTCCTGGGATTGAGCCCCACATCGGGCTCCCTGCTTAGAGGGGGAGTCTGCTTCTCCCTCTCCCTCTGCCCCTCCCTCCTGCTTGTTCTGATATAAATATATAAAATCTTTTTTAAAAAATGCAAGATGGAGATGAGTGTTCAAAATTATTCTGGGGGGGCTGGGGGGCAACCCCTGGCTGGCTCAGTCAGTGGAGTCTGAGACTCTTGATCTTGGAGTCATGAGTTCAAGCCCTGTGTTGGGTGAACAGCTTACTTAAAAACCAAAACCAAACAGCGGAGCATGTGAAGTTTATTTTAGGGAGACACATGACCAAGAAGTTTGATGACCACTACCAAGGCCTGGCTGACACTGGGCTGGGACTGGGATGTCCCTTTGGGCCTGTGTGAGGCCTGTGCTGCCCTGCGGGGGCGGGGTGGGGGGGACACCACCCCCCAAGACCTACTCGGCCCCGGGTGCCAACCGGGCCAATGAGAGGAGGCAGGAATGCCAGGAATGAGCGCTGGCCAGGGGCTGGTTCCCACGGGCTCCCTGCCAGGCAGAAGCCTGGCCTTCCGATGGCTCCTTCCAGAGGAGGCTCCTTCCGGGGAGGGCCAGGCCTGGAAGTCTGTACCACTTCTGGTAGAAAGGGGGACCCTGCACCCCGAAGGCTCAGCGGTCTCACTTCAGATATCCCTGTCTGGACCACGTTAACTACATTACTGAGCTTGAAACTCTGTGTGGCCGTGAAGCATCATCGCTATTTAATGACTTGGGAAGTTGCTCACGATCTATCACCATGTGGAAAAAAGGAAGGATTATCCCATTTTGTAAAATAAAGCGTGTGTGCCCGTAGAGAAGAGATTGGAAGAACATAGAATGTGAGTGGTGTGCCCTTCTAGGTGCCCCGCGTAGGTGAGTTTCAGAAACAGCTTTATTGAGGTCTGAAATATAATAACTGCACATACTTGTTTTTATTATTTAAAAGATTTATTTATTTATTTATGAGACAGAGAGAGAGAGGGGAGAGTGGCGGGGGAAGAGGGAGAGACAGAATCTCAAGCAGACTCCCTGCTGAGCCTGGAGCCCAACACGGGACTCGATCCCACAACCCCGAGATCATGACCTGAGCCGAAACCAAGAGTCAGACGCTTAACCGATTGAGCCACACAGGGGCCTACGCTGCACACATTTAGAATGCAGTTTTATGTATTTTTTTTCTTTTCTCCCCACCTTTTACGTGCACTTCTTACTTCCCCCATCCCCCTTTCACCTCCCCTCTGGGGACCATCAGCTTGTTCTCTATAGTGAAGAGTCTGTTTCTTGGTTTATCTCTTTTTTCTTTGATGTATTTGATTTTATATTTTATTTTACTTCATTTTGTTCTATTTATGTAGACTCTATCCCCAGTGTGGGGCTCAGACTCACAATCCCAGATCAAGAGTCGCACGCTCTACTGACTGAGCCAGCCAGGCGCCCCGCCCCCGACCTCTGTTTCCTTTGCTCGTGTCTCTTGTTTCTTACATTTCGCATATGAGTGAAATCATACGGTATTTATCTTTCTTGGACTGGCTTATTTTGCTTAGCATAATACTCCATCAATGTTGTTGCCAACACCAAGATTTCATTCTTTTTTATGGTGGAATAATATTCTATTGTATAGGCAATGCATATCTACAGGCACGTGCAATGGAATGCACACTCACAGACACACACAGACACACACACACACCACAGTTCCCCTATCCATTCATCTATGGGTAGACACTTGGGCTGCCGTAATTTGGCTGCTGTAGATAGTGCTGCTATAAACAGGGGTGCAGGTATCCCTTTGAATTAGTGTTTTTCTAGTTTTGGGTAAATACCCAGTAGTGCGATTCCTGGGTCATAGGGTAGTTGTATTTTTTTTTATTTTTTATTTTTTATTTTTTAAAGATTTTATTTATTTATTTATTTGACAGAGATAGAGACAGCCAGCGAGAGAGGGAACACAAGCAGGGGGAGTGGGAGAGGAAGAAGCAGGCTCATAGCGGAGGAGCCTGATGTGGGGCTCCATCCCAGAACGCCGGGATCACGCCCTGAGCCGAAGGCAGACGCTTAACCGCTGTGCCACCCAGGCGCCCCTGTATTTCTAACTTTTGGAGGCAACTTCATACTGTTTTCTATGGTGGTTGAACTGACTTACCTTCCCACCAACAGCGTATGGAAGTTCCTTTTTCTCCATCCTTGCCAATACTTGTTATTTTTAGGCTTTTTGATTCTCGCCATTCTGACAGGTGCGAGGCGATCTCTCCCTGTGGTTTTGATTTGCGATTCCCTGATGATGAGTGACATTGAGCATCTTTTCATGTGTCTGTGGGCCATCTGCTCGTCTTCCTTGGAGAAATGTTGATTCAGGTCTTCTGCCCATTTTTTAAATTGGATTATTCGTTTTTTGGGTTGAGCTGTAGCCGTTCTTTATATATTTGGGATGCTAACCTTTATCGGATGTCATGTGCAAACCTCTTCTCCCATTTCGGACGTTGCCTTTTAGTTTTGTTGATTGTTTCCTTTGCTGTGCAGAAGCTTTTCGTCTTGATGTAGTCCCAATAGTTTATTTTTGCTTTTGTTTCCCTCACCCGAGGGGACCTATCTAGAAATATTTGCTACAGCCAACGTTGGAGCGATTACTGCCTGTGCTCTCTTCTAGGATTTTTATGGTTTCGGACCTCACATGTAGGAGGTTAATCCATTTTGAGTTTAGGTGTGTGGGTGGTCTAAGAGAGTGGTCCAGTTTCGTTCTTATGCGTGTTGCTGTCCCTTTTCCCCAACACCATTTATCGAAGAGACTGTCTTTTGCCCATTGGATATTCTTTCCCGCTTTGTCGAAGATTAATTGACCATACCGTTTTAAACATTTTGATGTACGGATGCACCCAGGAAATGGTCCCAGTCACCGTGGTGATATAGCCATCACCCGGGAAAGGTGCCTCATGCTGCATTATCGATATATATGTCGATACATATATATATTGAGATAGAACTCACGTACCATGCAATTCACCCATGGAAGGGTACGATTCACTGGTTTTTAATGTGCTCACAGCTAATGAGACCAGGACCACAATCTATTTCAGAATCTTTTCATTCCATCCCCCAGAAGAAACCCCATACCCATTAATAGTCATTCGCCACCCCCTTCAAGTGCCCCCGTCCTGGGCACATGGCAGAGGACTCCAAATCCACCTGTACTTTCTGATTAAGTTCTTTCCACCTTCTCCCTTAACTCGGGCAAAAGGCCCTGTGGGCAAAGCATCCCATGATGGGGACCGAAACTCCCCCTCAAGGAGTAAGGACTGTCCTGACACCAGCAAGACCCTACATGATTGACCCCCAGACAGCGATTGACCTGACCTTCCCTGCCCACCGACACATACCCGCCGCCCTTGTCCCACATCTGATACAAACCTGGAAGTATCTTCAGCACTTGGGGGACGGTCTTTGAGACGCTGGTCCGCTGTCTTCCCCGTCCTGGCCTCCCTGAGATAAACTCCTTTCCTGTGTCACCACCACTCGTCCCTCTGCCTTTGGATTCTGTCTGCGGCGAGTGGCCACGCCTGGTCTGTTTGAGAGCCCGGGAGCCCTGGAGCCCTGTGCTCGTGCACCCCTGCGCCCCAGCTCCCCAGGGACCAATCTACTTTCTGTCTCTCTGCATTTGCCCATGCTGGCAGTTCGTACCCGTGGCATAAATAACATGGGCTTCCTTTGTGACCGGCCTCTGACTTGGCGCAGGGTTTCCAAGCTTCATCCCCGCCGTGTCGGTACTGAGTTCTAACCATCTGAGCAACTGTCAGAATGTTTTCCAAAGCGGCTGCGTCCTTGCACGTCCCATGAGACGTGCGCGAGCATTCTAACTTCTCTGTATCCTCACCAACGTGTGTCGTCATCTTCTTTTCTAAAGTGACAGCCCCCTAGTGAGTATGAATTGGTATCTCATTTTCGGGGGTCTGATTTACCTTCTCTGAGTTAAAGATGTAAACATTTTTTTCACATGTTAATGGGCCATTTATATCCTTTCTTTGGAGAAATGTCTTCAGATGCTTTGCCCATTTTAAAATTTGATGATTGGGGCACCTGGGTGGCTCAGTAGGTTAAATGTCTCCCTTCAGCTTGGGTCATGATCTCGGGGTCCTGGTATCAAGCCCCACATCGGGCTCCCTGCTCAGTGGGGAGTCTGCTTCTCCCTCCCCCTGCTCATGTATGCGTGCTCTCTCTCTCTCTCTCTCTCAGTCTCTCTCCCTCTCAAATAAATAAATACAATCTTTTAAAAAAATAAAATAAAATAAAATTTGGTGATCTGTCTTATGGGCGCCTGGGTGACTCCGTGGGTTAAGCATCTGGCGCCTGGTTTCAGCTCAGGTCATGATCTCGGAGTCAGGAGATGGAGCCCCGTGTTGGTTCTGCACTCAGCGGGGAGTCTGCTTGGGGACACTCTCTCTCTCTCTCCCTCTGCCCCTTCCCGCAGCGAGCTGTCCCTCTCCCTCCCTCCCTCCCTCCCTCTCTCTCTCTCTCTCTCTCAAGCAAGCTCCCAAACACATGGGCCCTTTGGAATTGGTCTCAGAACATTTATTTAGTGGGTGTCTCAGAAGCGGGATTTGCTAAATGGGTCCCAGCTCCCAGAAGCATGTGGTTTGGGAAGAGAAAGGAAGGAGGGATTCCTGGGTGGCCGTGTGGTCACCCCTAGAATGGAGCAGCAGCCGTGTGGCCCCCAGCTGCTAGAGGCAAGTTACCAATAGAATTGGGAGGTGAATCCAATCTTGGGGGGCGGGCACTGGATGCCTCAGGCACTGGAAGAAGAAAAGGTATTGTTCCCGTTGGTTCTTGTTACCTGGAACAGCTCCCCCTAACGGGGGAGGATGCTGGGTCAGGCCCGGATGCGGGAGCAAGCCAGGACTTCAGTGAGTCCGAGCTTCAGCCACGGCCGCAAAGTCACCCCCAAGGGGAAAGTGCATGAGCCAACACAAAATACATCTTAGACCCTGAGTCATAGAGAAGGGGGTGAACCCGAGGGTGTCGTGGGAGGACTTGTCTCCTTGGCCTCCTGGGAGCCCGTCCTGAAGCAGGAAGTAGCCCATGCGAGCAGTGTCCGGTGGGGAAGGCTGCGGGGTGGAGAGCAGGCCTGGGCTGATGCAGGAGCCACGGCTCCCTGGGGCGCAAGCACACAGGGCTGTGAGCGATATGGTCACTCGGGACGATGTTCCCGAGGGAACAGCCAGCCTGGCAGACTGGACCAAAGCCTCGGTAGAGCGACTTTACCCTGAGATGGGGGACTGCCATCCCCCCATAAATGCAAGCGGAACACCCCAATGAAGGCACTGCTGTGTTTGGGGTGCAATGCCCATGGGGCTGCCTTTATGATGCCCAGATAATCCCCCACACAACGTGCTGCTCCCCAGCTCGTGGCAAACACAGCGGGGAAGGGGCTCCTTTTATGTGGGCACCTGAAAAACCTGTCAAACCTTATTGTTGCCAAATGGAGAGAAACCAGAGAAACCGCCGGAAGCCTTATCAAGTTTGCTGGCTCCGCTTCCCCTTGCTTGCAGATGCTGATGAAAACTGGGTTGATTAACATTTTTCTCTCATAAACTTAAATGACTTTGAGATAGGAGAAAAGGTGGATGTTATTAAAGAGCCCCGCGTTACTCATAAAAGGGAAAAGTTGGAAATACCTAAGTTCCTGAAATGATGTCTCTGTAAAATGAAATATTAAGCAATGTTCATAGCAGTGTTCATACCAAAATCTGAAATGAGGGGCGCCTGGGTAGCACAGTTGTAAAGTGTTTGCCTTCAGCTCAGGGCGTGATCCCGGCGTTGTAGGATCGAGCCCCACATCAGGCTCCTCCGCTATGAGCCTGCTTCTCCCTTTCCCACTCCCCCTGCTTGTGTTCCCTCTCTCGCTGGCTGTCTCTCTCTCTGTCAAATAAATAAATAAAATCTTAAAAAAAGAAAATCTGAAATGAGGTAAGTGGGACACAAGTGTCTATATAGAACATGACCTAATTTTACCAAAAACAACAAAACCCCCCACATACACAGAAAACACTCGGGGTCTTTTTTTTTTTTTTGAAGATATATATATATAGATACATAAATATATATATCATATATATACAGATATATGAATATGACAGAGAGAGAGAGCATAAGCAGAGGGAGCGGCAGGCAGAGGGAGAAGCAGGGAGCCCGACCTGGGACTTGATCCCAGGACCCCGGGATCATGACCTGAGCTGAAGGCAGACAATCACCCACTGAGACATGCAGGCGCCCCAGCACTGGGGATCTTAATGAAATGTTAAAGGATGGTTTATTCTGGGTGATGGGGTTATAGGTGTTTTAAAAAGTTTTTAAAAATAAATCTCAGTACTTCCCCAGGCACCTGGGTGGCTCAGTCAGTTAACCATTCAACTGTTGATTTTGGCTTAGGTCATGATCCCAGGGTCCCACGATCGAGCCCCCCCCTCACCCCCCCCCCCCCCCCCGTGTAGGGCTCCAGGCTCAGCTGGGGGTCTGCTTGAGATTCTCTCTCTCCCCCCTCTTTTTTAAAATTGCATAACACTTTTTTTTTTTTTTTTTAGATTTTATTTATTTATCTGACAGAGGGACAGCAAGAGAGGGAACACAAGCAGGGGGAGTGGGAGAGGGAGAAGCAGGCTTCCCGCTGAGCAGCGAGGCCCATGCAGGGCTCGATTCCAGGACCCTGGGATCATGACCCCAACCAAAAGCAGACACTTAACAACTGAGCCACCCAGAGGCCCCTCTCTCTCCCTCTTTAAAAAAAAAAAAAACAAAAAAAACACCTCATATATTCTTAGGGAGTGTGAATTGTAATAATATTACAGTATTACACAACAGCCACCACAGACGGGTTAGGGAAGCTGAGTCTCAGAGGCTAACGTCAGCCTGGGGGAGGGGAGGGGAGGGGGGGGAGGTGGCCGCGCCAGGGCAGGGGGAGCTACGGCAGGGACCACGATGGCCGGGAAGCTTGGGGGCAAGTCAGCTACAGGCTGGCACCAGCACCTGGGACCCACAGCGGGGCTCGGGACAAGCGGGGTGCGCGGGGGAGCCCTGCGTTCTCCGCCCACCACCGTTCATTGCTTCTAGAAGCCCCTGGATTGTTCCCTCCCATGGGCACGCTTGCTCTCACTCGCCCTCACGTTTCCCCCACAGCCTGGCGGCCTCGGGCCCCCAGCAGAGAGCTGCGGTGCAGGCCCCGGCGACGCTGGGGCTCCCTTGGGGCGCAGACCGGCTCCAGCTCTGGGCAGCTCCGCAGCAGGAGCTGCTTGGAGACCCCGGGGGAGGGGGCAGCACGTGCACAACGGAGCTGCTTGCGGATCCAGCGTGGGGATCATCCAGCCGGCGCCTCCTCGGCCTCAGCTGCGCACAGGCTTCACCTGCAAGCACTGAGCGGTCCCCGTGCCCGGCCCGCCCCGAAGGCCCCCGTGGGCTCGGCCGGCCGCACGTGTGGCCCGGGCGCCCGCCCCCCTCCCCAGGTGATCTCAGGTGCGGCAGGCCCGCCCGCCCGTGCGCCGGCCTTCCCCTTCTCGGACGGGGTGGGCGGCTGGTCCCGCAGGCGGAAGAAAACAGAGCGATGCAGGAGGAGCTCACGCAGCTCTCGACACGGTTCGTAAGGCTCCCAGTACACAGCCCAAGTGTTCGTAGAGAGTTACTTGCAGAAGGAGAGGGACCCGCTTCGCAGAGTGGACGGGACCTCGCTGCTCCAAGGGGTGGGATACGGGAGCTCCTTCCGGCGTTCCTTGTCCTTCGGTTTTCCTGCCCTCCCCCCCCCACCCCCGCGCCTGCTCTGCGGTGCAGGGGAGGCAGGGCGCCCCGAGGCGGGGGCAGGGGCGTCCTGGAACTTAGTATGCGTTTGAGACTCTGCCTCATTAAATCTGGGTTTGGCTCAGGGAGATGTATTTTAACAAGCAGCCCAGATCGTTTGAATGCAGGAGATACAAAGACTGTACTTTGTTTTTTTGGGGTTTTTTTAAAAAAGATTTGTTTATTCATTTTTAGAGCGAGTGAGCAGGGGGAGGGGCAGAGGGAGAGATTTTTTTTTTTTTTAGTTTTATTTATTTGAGCGCACACAAGCAGGGGGAGAGGCAGAGGGAGAGGGAGAAGCAGACTCCCCGCTGAGCAGGGGGCAGATGTGGGCTCACTCCCAGGACCCCCTGGGATCAGAGCCTGAACTGAAGGCAGACGCTTAACCCCCTGAGCCACCCAGGCGCCCCAGGGAGAGAATTTTTAACGCAGACTCCCCACTACGTGAGGAGCCCTGTGTGAGGGTTGGTCCCACAACCCTGAGATGGTGAAATGAGCCGAAACCAAGAGTCGGTGCTCAACCGACTGAGCCAACCAGGCGCCCCCGCCCCCCCAGACTGTATTTCCAACGCTGGTCTAAGGGCAAACCATGGGTTTACAAGTCACCAGGTGTGGGTTTGACGCCGGCTGTGGCTGGGCCATTTGCCTGATTCCCTGAGCCTTGGAGTAATCAACCATAAGTGGGGAGACTCAGGCCCCCAGGGTGTCAGGTTCCGTGGGATCATGGAGATCTGTGGGTTTAGCCAGTGAGTGCACCTTGCTCTGCCGGGCCCCCTCTGGGGAGCTCATCCTGAGGAGACGGAACAGTGACGAGCTTTCTTTGACCCGGATGGTCTGAAACCATTCCGGAACCCTGAAATTGCAGTAAAAGGTCACCCCTGGCTGGGGGCCCTTAAGGGTGCACCTAGCACCTTCATCGTTCAGTCCCTTTGGCCAAGCAGGAAGAGAGGACAATTACGTCTCTTAAGAAGGGGTAGGTACCATCATCCCCATTTTCCAGATGGAAACCGTAGCTCAGAGAGGATAGCGTGTTGCCCCAGGACACAGGACTGGGGCACCAGGGTGGGAACTTCCGTCTGTTTCCAGACCCCAGCCCTTGGCCGCCCAGCCTGCCTTCCCAGGAGCTGCTCTCACTCCCAGTGGGAGATGGTGAGAGCCCCCTGGGCTCCCTGGTCCTGGGGTGGGGGGAGTGGTCTGGCCTACTTTGGGCTGCAGGGCCTAGTGGGGTTGGGGCTCAGCTGCTTTGTAGAGGAGGGGGCTGAGTGGCCACCCCAGGACCTGGGAGCAGGACTCTGGATAATCCAACTGGGGTCTCCCAGCAGGGAGAGCTGCCCCCGAAACCACTGGCACTGGGGGCCGCCCTCCTGACTCCACTCTGTTGGCAGACAAGGGCTGGCCCCTACCTGTTTAGGCCCTGGGACACACCACCTGTCCTTATTCCCAGCACCCCAGCCTTGGAATGAGGGTGTGGACAAGGTGACCTTCAGCCCAGCCTTGGGAGCAGGGGACAGGGCTCAGCCTTACATTCTAGGCTGGCAAGCTGGGGGGAGGGGCCAGCCCATGGAAGTGCAGATCGGAGGGTTCCAGGTGTAAGGCACACGGGAAAGGGGCTGGGTTTTCCTTGGGTGTCAGGGAAGGCTTCCTGGAGGAGGAGACAATTCAGCCAAACAAGGGTGTTGTGAACCAGGCAGAGGCCTAGAGACAAGGCACTCTTAGTGGAGCCCTGTGCTGGTGCTGGGACCAGGTGGATGGAGAAGACCTGTCAGCCCTCAGGGACCCTCCTGTTCGGGGTGAGTTAGGGGCTCCTGACTAGCAGGCCCCAGGTGCAGAGACTCATGCATTAGGTCCAGGACCAAGGGTTCAACTTTCGTCATCAAATCCTCATAACAAATCTGCAAGTTAGCTATCAGTCCCTTCTGAAAGGGGAAAGGGAGATACTTTAAATAACTTGTTGGAGGTTGGTCTCCCCAGTCTTTGTCTACAGCCCCCTCCAAATGGAGCGGGGCCCTCGCTTGGCCCACTCCTGAGCTCCCCACCGTCCAGGCTCCTGCCGAGAGCATTGTCTCAGATGCCCAGAGTCCTGCAGAGAAGAGGCCAGGCTGGGAAGGAGCAAGGTTGTCCCAGCAACCGCCAGCTGCAACCCCGGGGCTGGGGGCGGGGTGGGCAGTGAGGGACCCTCTGAGGGAAGGGATGACCGGAGGCTGTGTTTGAGGAGGCACTTAGAGCCAGCCCTGCCCCAGTCGGTTCTCCCCGCGAAGGCCCTCCTGGGTCCCTCTCCCCTCCGCCCCTATCCTGAGGGTCCACAACCATTCTGTGGGAAGAAGGCTAGTGTCACAAAGGAACCTGGGTGTTGGGGCGGGGAGTAGCCCGAACTTCGGTGGGTGGCACTGTTCAGAGCTGTGTCCTGCAGGTGATTACCATGTGAAAGGAGGCGCGGGGTCCTGGGAGGCAGCCAAGCCCTGACTGCCCTCCCCTCCCCCCCCATGACACCTGTCAGGCCCCCACAGGAGGGGCCAGGGTCCTCCCTCTGGGTGGTCTGAGGCCCCTAAAGAAGTGGGGGCAATTCGAAGGAAAAGAGAATCTCAGAACCCAAGAACAGGAGGTGTGGGGAGGGAGGCCTGGGGGTGCTGCTTGCTAAGGCTACACCAGGGGTGAGGGGACGGCCCCCAAGAGTGAAGGGAGTTCCCTGTCCGATTTCTGATGCTCTCCGGCTCAGCCCAGCCCCGTTCTGCCTGTTACTGCCTCTGAGAAAACAAGACCCATGCCCTGCATTTCTCCTCTCCCCTGCCAGCTCTTTTCTGGACTTTTCTTCCTGTGTTTCTGGCTCAGAGCTTTGCCCTGTTGCATCAGGTCCCTCGCTGCAGACCCCTCCCAGGGCACTAGGTGGCTGGTCGGCCACTCCTGTGTCCCGGGCTCTCCCTTCGGGTGGGGACCCCCCCCCAGGCCAGGTGGTGCTGTTGCTGAGCGGGGGGCACAGTGCGGCCCCCAGAGCAGGCGGAGACCAGGCAGCCCTGCTGGACAGCTGCCCCGTATCCTTGGAGCCCTGAGCACTTGGTGCCTCCACTGTTCTGGAATGAATGAGCCTCCTCACTCCTCTGGCCTCCCAGACAGAGCCCGTCGCTGGCTCAGACCCAGCCGCAGGGAGCGGAGGGGGAGGCCATGGGAACTGCTGCCCTCTCTGCGGAGGGCGTCTGGTGTGGGGCCCGGGGTGAAGGTGACAGCCTGTGACCGCGAGTGGACGGGCCGGCCCGGGCTGCATGGGCTTGCGGGGAGGCGGCTCTGGCCAGGCCCACAGAAGACTCTTGCGACTCCTGTGCGTGCTTCCAGAAGGGCAGCCCCCGGGCGTTCCAGCAGGACCCGCTCCCTGTGGCTGTTGGGAGGGGAGTGGCAGTCTGGACCCCAGGCGGCTGCGCCCATGGTCTTTGCAGGACACTGTGCGGGGTGATGCCCAGTGTCCAGCAGGGGCTTTCTGGGGGCAGCGGCTGAGACTTTGAGAAGCAGGCAGTGGGCAGCTTGCAAAGGAGGCACTGCTGCCCCGGGCAGCCTCGGCAGCTTCCCCTGCGCCCCTCTGGTCGGAGGCCAGACCCGGAAGATCCCCGTGCAGTGGGATGCAAATGGGCTTTCTCCTCCCGAAGTAGTTTGGCTTATTTTTTATTATTTTTGCCAAAAATGATTTAAAAGTTGTTAAATTCCGGTGTATTCACGTACAGGGCTCTATTAGCTTCAGGTACACAATACAGGGATTCAACATGTCCACACTTACTCAGTGCTCGTCAGGACAACCGTGCTCTTCATCCCCTTCCTCTTTCCCCCACCCAGGTCCCCGCTGGGAACCACCCATTTGTTCTCTGTAGTTTAGATTCTGTTTTTCGGTTTGTTTCTTTTTCCTGTTTTGTTTCTTAAATTTCACATCTGAGTGAAATCATATGTATTTGTCTTTCTCTGATTGACTTATTTCCCTTAGCGTAATACTCCCTAGCGCCATCCCTGTTGTCGCAATTGGCAAGATTTCACTCTTTTTTAGGGCTGAGTAATATTCGTGTGTGTGTGTTGCATGTGCGCATTAGGGGTTTGGGGTTTTATTCATTTTCTAGCTCCTTTAGGTGTAAGGTTAGGTTGTTTGAGATTTTTCTTGCTTCCTGAGTTAGGCTTGTTTTGCTATAAATTTCCCTCTTAGAAGTGCTTTTGCTGTATCCCAAGGGTTTTAGAGCATTATTGTGTTTCATATAATATATATATATATATACATACACATACATACACACACACACACCGTTTCCCTTTAAGTAAGCTCTATGCCCAGTGTGGGGCTTGAACTCACAACTCCGAGATTAGAGTTGCATGTTCTGACTGAGCCAGCTGGTAGCCCCCACACCACATCTTCTTGATCCGTTCATCTATCCGTGGACACGAGGGCCGCTTCCCTATTTTGGCCAATGTGCATAATTCTGCTATAAACATTGGGGTGCCTGTATCCTTTCAAATTAGCGATTTTGTATTCTCTGGGTAAATACCCCGTAGTGTGATCACCGGGCTGTAGGGTATTCGTATTCTTAATGTTTTGAGCAAACTCCATACGGTTTTCCTCCGTGGCTGCACCAGTTTGCATTCCTACCAGCCGAGTGTGAGGGCTCCTTTTTCTCC
Source organism: Ursus americanus (assembly GCF_024610735.1). Lineage (NCBI taxonomy): Eukaryota > Metazoa > Chordata > Mammalia > Carnivora > Ursidae > Ursus > Ursus americanus. The sequence continues at coordinate 9,105,612 of NC_142154.1, forward strand.
CCAGCCTCGCCAACACCTGGTGTTTTCTCGTGTTTTTATGGTAGCCATTCTGACAGGTGTGATGTCATGTGTAGTTGTGATCGGTATTTCCCTGGTGATGAGCAATGTTGAGCATTTCTTTTTTAGCTTCTTTCATGGATCTGTTGGCCTTCCGTATGTCTTCTTTGGGAAAATGTCGATTCATGTCATCTGCCCATTTTTTAAATGGGTTGTTTTTTTGTTGTTGCTTTGTTTTTTTGGTGTTGAGTTGTAGGAGGTCTTCATATATTTTGGATACTAACCCTTTATCGGATGTGTCATTCGCAAACATCCTCTCCCATTCTCTAGGTGGCCTTTTAGTTTTCTTGATTGTTTCCTTTGCTCTGTAGAAACTTTCATTTTGGTGTAGTCCCAAGAGTTTATTTTTGCTTTTTGTTCCCCTTAACTCAGGAGACACCTAGAAAAACGTTGCTATGGCTGAAGTCAGAGAAATTACTGCTGGGCTCTCTTCTAGGATTTTTATGGTTTCAGGTCTTACTATTAGGTCCTTAATCCATTTTGAGTGTTTTTGTGTATGGTGTAAGAAAATGGTCCAGTTTCAATGTTTTGCATGTGGCTGCCCAGTTTTCCCAGCACGGTTTGTTGAAGAAACGGTCTTTTTCCTGTTGGATATTCTTGTCTCCTTTGTCAAAGATTAATTGACCATAAAATCATGGGCTTGTTTGGGGGCTTTCCATTCTGTTCCATTGATTTATGTGTCTATTTGTGTGCTGGTAGCCTACTGTTTTGATTACTAGAGCTTTATAGTGTAACTTGAAATTTGGAATCATACCTCCAGCTTTTTCTTTTTCAAGATTGCTTTGGCTATCGGGTCTTTTGTGGTTCCATACAAATTGTGGGATTGTTTGTTCTAGTTCTGTGAAAACTGCTGTTAGTATTGTGATAGGGATTGCATTGAATCTGTATTTTGCTTTGGATGGTGTGGACATTTTAGCAGTACTTCTTCTTCCAATCCAGGCATGGAGTATCTTTCCATTTGTTTGTGTCATCTTCGGTTTCCTTCATCAATGTTTCATAATTTTCATAATATTCTTTTTGGTACAATCATAAATGGGATTATTTTCTTAGTTTGTCTTTCTGTGGTTTCGTTAGTGTGAAGAAATGCAACAGATTTCTGCACGTTGATTCAGTGTCCTGTGACTTTACTGATTCATGTATCCGTTCTAGTAGATTTTTGGGTGGAGTCTTTTGGGTTTTCTGTATAGAGCACCATGTCCTCTGCAAATAGCGACAGTTTTACTTCTTCCTGACCAATTTGGATGCCTTTGGTTCCTTTCTTGTCTGGTTTCTGTGGTTGCGACTTCCAGTACTGTGTTGAATAAAAGTGTTAAGGGTGGACATCCTTGATTTGTTCCTGTCCCGAGGGGAAAAGCTCTGTGGGCTTTCATATAGGGCCTTTATTATGCTGAGGTATGTGTTCCCTTTAAATCTGCTTTGCTGAGGGTTTGTTTTTTTTTTTTAAGATTTTTTTATTTTTAAGTGATCTCGACACCCAACACGGGGCTTGAACTCACAACCTTGTGATCCAGAGTCTCATGTGCTGCTAGCGGAGCCAGCCAGGATCCCCTACCAAAGTCTCTTGTCACGGACGGATGTTGTACTTCGTCAAATACTTTTTCTGTGTCTGTTGAAATGATCATATGGTTTCTATCCTTTCTCTTATTGATGTGACGTATCACGTTGATTGCTTTACAAATATTGACCTGACCTTGCACCCAGGGAATAAATCCCACTCGGTTATGATGAATGACTTTTTTAGTGTATTGTTGAATTTGGTTTGCTGATATTTTGTTGAGGATTTTTGCCTCTATTTTCATCACAGATATTGACCTTTAGTTCTCTTTTTTTGTGGTGTCGTTTTTGTTTGTTTGTTTGTTTGTTGTAGTGTCTTTATCTGGTTTTAGTATCAGGGTAGTGCTAGCCTCACAGAATGGATCTGGAAGCTTTCCTTCTATTTGGGGGGATAGTTTGAGAAGGATAGGTATTAACTCTTCTTTAAATGTTTGGTAGAATTCACCTGTGAAGACATCTGGTCCTGGACTTTTGTTTGTTGGGAGTTTTTTATTTTTGTTTTAAGATTTTATTTATTGAGAGAGAGCAACAGAGAGCACGAGCAGGGGGAGGGGCAGAGGGAGAAAGACAGCATTTCAAGCAGGCTCCACGCTGAGTGTGGAGCTTGATGCGGGGCTCGAGCCCATGACCCCGAGATCACGCCCTGAGCCAAAATCAGGAGTGGGATGCTCACCTGACGGAGCCTCCCCCCCCCCCCCGGGTGCTCCTGTTGGGTGTTTTTTTATTATTGATTCAACTTTATTGCTGGTAATTGGTCTGTTCAAATTTTCTAATTCTTCCTGATTGAGTTTTGGGAGGTTATGTTTCTAGGAGTTCACCTGTTTTTTCCCCTCCTAGGTTGTCCAATTTGTTGGCATATAGTTTTTCATAATATTCTCTTAAGTCATTTCTATTTCTGTGGTGGTGGTGGTTACTTCTCTTCTTTCCTTTGTGATTGTGTTTGAGTCCTTTCTCTCTCTCTCTTTCTAATGATTCTGGCCAGAAGTTTATCTCTTTCGTTGATCTTTTTGAAGAACCAGCTCCTGGTTACACTGATCTCTTCTATTGTTTTTTGTTTTTTTTAGTTTCTATTATTTATATCTGCTAAGCTTAATTATTTCCTTTCTTTTGCTGCTGGTTTGGGGTTTTATTTGTTGTTTTCTAGCTCCTTCAGGTCTAAGTTTAGGTCGCCTGAGATTTTTCTTGCTTCTTGAGGTTGGCCTGTATTGCTATGAACTTCCCTCTTAGAACTGCTTTGGCTGCTTCCCAGAGGTTTTGGAATGTTGTGTTTTCACTTTCATTTGTCTCCATGGATATATATATATTTTTTTAAAGATTTTATTTATTTATTTGACAGAGAGAGACAGCCAGCGAGAGAGGGAACACAGCAGGGGGAGTGGGAGAGGAAGAAGCAGGCTCACAGCAGAGGAGCCTGACGTGGGACTCGATCCCGGTACGCCAGGATCACGCCCTGAGCCGAAGGCAGACGCTTTAACGACTGCGCTACCCAGGCGCCCCGTCTCCATGGATATTTTGATTTCCTCCTTGATTTCTTGGTTGACGCGTGCAGTGTTTAGTAGCATGTTATTTAACCTCCATGTAGTTGTGGTCTTTCCAGATTTTTTTCCCCCGATTTCTTGTTTCATAGCATTGTGGTCAGAAAAGATGTATGGTATGACTTTGATCTTTTTGAATTTGTTGAGGCTGGTTTTGTGGACTAATGTGTGAATTATTCTGGAGAATGTTCCATGTGCACTTGAAAAGGGATCCCCTTTCTGCACATCCTCTCCAACATTTGTTGTTTCCTGCCTTTGGAGATGTGTCATGAAAAAAGTTGCTGTGGCTGATGTCAAAGAGGTTGCTGCCTATGTTCTCCTCTAGGATTTTGATGGATTCCTGTCTCACGTCGAGGTCTTTCATCCATTTGGAGTTTATCTTTGTGTATGGTGTGAGAGAGTGGTCAAGTTTCATTCTTTTGCATGTAGCTGTTCAATTTTCCCAGCACCATTTATTGAAGAGACTTTTTTTCCACTGGATGTTTTTTCCTGCTTGTCAAAGATTAGTTGCCCAAAGAGCTGAGGGGCCATTTCTGGGTTCTCTATTCTGTTCCATTGACCATGTGTCTGTTTTTGTGCCAGTACCATGCTGTCTTTGTGATCACAGCTTTGTAGTACAGCTCGAAATCCGGCAACGTGATGCCCCCAGCTTTGTTTTTCCTTTTCAACAGTTCCTTGGAGATTCGGGGCCTTTTCTGGTTCCACACAAATTTAAGGGCTGTTTGTTCCAGTTCTTTGAAAAATGTCATTGGTATTTTGATAAGGGATGGCATTGAAAGTGTAGATTGCTCTGGGTAGCATAGACGTTTTAACTATGTTAATTCTTCCAATCCACGAGCATGGAATATTTTTCCATCTTTTTGTGTCTTCTTCAATGTCTTTCAAGAGTGATTTGTAGTTTCTAGAATAAAGATCCTTTATGTCTCTGGTTAAGTTAATTCTGAGATAATACGCAACTAATGAATCATCAAACTTTACATCAAAAACCAGGGATGTACTGTATGATGAATAACATAATATAATAAAAATATTATTATGAAAAAAAAGTTAATTCCGAGATAATGTATGATTTTTGGTGCTATTGTAAATGGAATGGCTTCCCTAATTCCTCTTTCTTCAGTCTCATTGTTCGTATATAGAAATGCAACTGATTTCTGAGCATTGATTTTGTATCCCGCCACATTACTGAATTGCTCTATAACTTCTAATAGTTTGGGAGTGGATTCTTTTGGGTTTTCCATATAGAGTATCATGTCATCTGCGAAGAGAGACATTTTGACTTCTTTGCCGATTTGGATACCTTTTATCCCTTTTTGTCGTCTGATTGCTGTTGCAAGGACTTCTAGTACTATGTTGAATAATAGTGGCAAGAGTGGGCATCCTTGTCGTCTTCCTGATCTTAAGGGAAAGGCTTCCAGCTTTTCCCCGTTGAGAATGATATTTGCTGTAGGCTTTTCATAGATGGTCTTTATGATATTGAGGAATGTACCCTCTATCCCTACACTCTGAAGGGTTTAAATCAGGAAAGATACTGTATTTTGTCATGTGCTTCTTCTGCATCTATTGAGAGGATCATATGGTTCTTGACTCTTTCCTTGTTGATATAATCTATCACACTAATCGATTTGCGAATGTTGAACCACCCTTGCATCCCAGGGATGAATCCCACTTGGTCATGATGGATAATCCTTTTAATGTACTGTTGGATCCTATTAGCTAGGATCTTGTTGAGAGTTTTGGCATCCATATTCATCAGGGATATCAGTCTGTAATTCTCCTTTTTGACGGGGTCTTTGCTTGGTTTGGGGATCAAGGCAGTACTGGCCTCATAGAATGAGTTTGGTAGTTTTCCTTCTGTTTCTATTTTTTAAAAATATTTTATTTATTTATTTGACAGAGAGAGACAGCCAGTGAGAGAGGGAACACAAGCAGGGGGGGAGTGGGAGAGGAAGAAGCAGGCTCCCAGCATAGGAGCCTGACGTGGGGCTCGATCCCAGAATGCTGGGATCACGCCCTGAGCCAAAGGCAGATGCTCAACGACTGAGCCACCCAGGAGCCCCAATTCTGTTTCTATTTTTTGAAACAGTTTCAGGAGAATAGGTATTATTTCTTCTTTGAATGTTTGGTAGAATTCCCCGGGGAATCCGTCAGGCCCTGGACTCTTGTTTTTTGGAAGGTTTTTGATCACTGCTTCAATCTCTTCATAATTGTCTGTTTAAAAAATCAATTTCTTCCTGTTTCAGTCTTGGTAGTTTATAGGTTTCCAGGAAGGCATCCATTTCTTCCAGGTTGTTTAATTTATTGGCATATAGCTGTTGATAAAAGTTTCTAATGATCCTTCCTATTTCATTGGTGTTGGTTGTGACCTCTCCCTTTTCATTCATAATTTTATTAATTTGGGTCCTTTCTCTATTCTTTTGAATAAGTCTTGCCAGTGGCTTATAGATCTTATTTATTCTTTCAAAGAACCAGCTTCTAGTTCTGTTGATCTGCTCTACTGTGCTCCTGGTTTCTCATTCATTGATCTCTGCTCTAATCTTGGTCAACTGCTTCCTTGTGCGTGGATTAGCCCTGTTCTTCTGTTGCTGTTCCAGCTTCTTGAGGTGAGAATATAAAAACTGCATTTTAGATTTTTCTGTTCATTTGAGTGAGGCTTGGATGGCTATGTATTTCCCCCTTAGGACTGCCTTTGCAGTATCCCATAGGTTTTGGATCATTGTGTTTTCATTCTCGTTGGTCTCTGTAAATTGTTTAAATTGATTTTTGATTTCCTGGTTTATCCAATCATTCTTGAGCAGGATGGTTCTTAGTTTCCAAGTGTTTGAGTTTCTTCCAAATTTTTCCTTGTGATTGAGTTCCAATTTCAAAGCATTCTGGTCTGAGAATATGCAGGGAATAATTTCAGTCTTTTGATATCGGTTGAGACCTGTTTTGTGACCCAGCATATGGTCTATTCTGGAGAACGTTCCATGTACATTCGAATAGAACGAGTATTCTGTTGTTCTGGGGTGTAGTGTTCTATATATATCTATGAAGTCCATCTGGTCTAGTATGGCATTCAAAGCTCTTGTTTCTTTGTTGATTTTCTGCTTAGGTGATCTGTCTATTGCTGATAGTGGAGTGTTGAGGTCCCCTACTATTAACGTATTTTTGTCTATATGTCTCTTTATTCTGGTTAAGATTTGGCTTGTGTATCTTGCTGCTCCCTTGTTGGGGGCGTAGATATTTATAACTGTCTATCCACTTGTTGGATACATCCTTTAAGAATGATATAATGTCCTTCTGTATCCCTACAGTCTTTAATTTAAAATCTAATCTGTCTGATATGAGAATTGCTACCCCAGCTTTCTTTTGAGGTCCCTTGGCATGAAAAATGGTTTTCCATCCCTTCACTTTCAGTCTAGATGTATCTTTAGGTTCAAGATGAGTCTCTTGTGGACAGCAAATGGATGGGTCATGTCTTTTTATCCAATCTGCAACCCTGTGGCATTTTATGGGAGCATTTAGGCCATTCACATTGAGAGGGATATTGAGAAATACAATTTTAATGATGTCATGTTGCCTGTAAAGTCTTTGTTTCTATAGATTGTAAATTTCTGTTCTGTATCACTCTTGGGGCCTTTTTACTTTTATAGAACCCCCCCTTAATATCTTCTGTAGGGCTGGTTTCATGGTTACGAATTTGGTCAGTTTCTGCTGATCCTAGAAGGTCCTTATCTCTCCATCGATTCTGAATGACAGCCTTGCTGGATAAAGGATCCTTGGCTGCATGCTTTTCTTGGAAAGAGCTTTAAAAATATCCTGCCAACCTTTCCTCTCATTCCAGGTCTGTGTAGACAGGTCTGACGTTATTCTGATATTTTTGTCTCCATACATGAGGAATTTCTTTGCCCTGGCCACTTTCAATACTGTATCCTTGGATCTAATATTTGCGCATTGTACTATGACGTGACGTGACGTGACATGGCGTAGGCTTGTCATGGTTGACTTTGGGAGGGGTCCTCTCTGCCTCTTGGACATGAATGCTTGTTTCCTTTGCTAGATTAGGGAAGTTTTCAGCTACAATTTTTTCAAGTATCTCTTCTAGACCTCTCTCCACCCCCTTGGGGATGCCGTTGATTCTGACATTGGAACATTTCATTGAGTCAGTAATCTCCTCTAACCTACATTCTTGAGGTTGGATTTTTTTGAGCCAAGTTTCTGTTGTAACTTTCTCTTCTACTAACCCATCCTCCAATTCACTAATTCATTCTTCTGCCTCATTCACCCTGGCCATCAGAGCCTCTAGTTTTGACTGCATTTGGCTCATAGAATTTTTAATTTCTGCCAGGTTTGCTCTCATTTCCGCCCTTAGAGATTCTATATTCTCATTAACATTTTCGTTAATACTTTTTTCAAGTCTACACATCATCTTGACCATTGTTACTCTGAATTCCATTTCTGATAATTTGGTTATATCCATATCCATTAGTTCTGTGGCAGAGGCCACAGACTCATTGTCTTTTCTTTGCTGGGGGGGGGGGGATTTCTCCTTCTCGTCATTCTGATGAGGAGAGGTTGCGGGGTTGTCCAGACCCCAAATTATTGACTGGGACCCAGGCCGTGCACCCTTGTTTTATAGAGATCTTAGGGATGTGGGCTTCTTGATTTTTCAGCCTGCCTTCTGGGGGAGGGGCCTGCTGTGCCGATACTCACGCAACCCTGTTTGGGTAGAGTCTCCATGTCCCCTGCGAGGGGGGATGGGGATGGGCACGCTGTGAGCCGGTATTTCCAGGCTTTTGTTCTCTGGCGGCTTTCCCTGGCGGTTTGCTGTGCCTCTTCTGAGAGAGCAGCAGTGGCCGAATCTCAGCCTCTGTCTCAGAACAGAGGGATTGCGGACCGTTCTCCACTGATATTCTGGCCACTTTTAACTCTGTTACTGTTGGCGCTGCTCAACCCTGCAGTGTCCCGGGATGTGCGCCCCACACCCGGGTGTCCCAGCCCTCACTTCCAGGGCCGGCGCGTCTCTGTCCTTTGTGTTTCTGACACCGCCAGCTGCCAGCCGCCCCGCGAGCTCTGGAGCTCCCGGTCTCAGTCTGGTTCGCTCGCACTCCGAGCTCCGGTGTTCAGTCTGGTCACGCGCGTTTCCCGGCTCACGGTCTCAGTCTGCTCTCTCGCGGGTGCCGACCATGAGCCCGCCCGCTCTCCCGTGCAAGTGGCTACCGCTTCCCGGTGCCCGAACGTGGCGGTTCCCTCCCCCTTCTGTTTATCTTCCGATATCTGTGCGCAGTTTCACGGCTCCCCGCTCGTACCTCAATACTCAGCACTGGAGATGTTCATTTGTAGAGATCCAGATGTGTCTTCCTGCATCTCAGGCTGGTTCCGTGGATGTTCAGGCTGGTCTGGTACCTATCCAGCTCGACTCGGGACCGGCTGAAAAAGGGGTCCCCTACTCCTCCGCCATCTTTTCTCTCCTCTGAACTACTTTAGTTTTTGTCTGAGAAACTCTGTTTCCTTCATTTCAGATGATAGCCTTGCTGGATAGAATATTCTTGACTGCAGGTGGTTTTCCTTCAGCGGTTTGAATATTTCATTCCACTCCTTTCTGGTCCTTCAATGTTTCTGCTGAAAAATCAGCTGATAGCCTAATGGGGTTTCCTTTGTATGTAATTGTTTTCTTTTGTTGGTTTTAAAATTCTGTCTTGGTATTATCACTGTTTTTTGCCATTTTAATTACTCTGTTTTCATGTAGCCCTCCTTTGGTCGATTTTGTTGGGCCTCTCTCTGCCTCCTGGATCTGGATTTGTTTCCTTCTCCAGATTTGGGAAGTTTTCAGTTGTTGTTGTTGTTGTTGTTATTATTATTATTATTATTATTTTAAGATTTTATTTATTTATTTGACAGAGATAGCAAGAGAGGGAACACAAGCAAGGGGAGTGTGAGAGGGAGAAGCAGGCTTCCTGCAGAGCAGGGAGCCCGATGTGGGGCTCGATCCCAGGACCCTGGGATCACAACCTGAGCCAAAGGCAGACGCTTAATTGCTGAGCCACCCAGGCGCCCCTCAGTTATTATTTCTTTAGTAAATTTTCTGCCCCCTTTTCTCTACCTTCTCCTTCTGGGACCCCTATAATGTGAATGTTATTATGCTTGATAATATCACTGAGTTCCTTAAGTCAACTTTCACTTTGTATATATTTTCTTCTCTCACCTGCCTAGCTTGGTTCCTTCCCACTACTCTGTCCTCCAGGTCACTGATCTGTTCTTCTGCTTCCTCTTAGTTTATTTATTCCATCTAATGTAGTTTTAATTTCATTTATTGTTTTTCATCTCTGATTGGTTCTTTTTTATATTTCCTCTCTCTCTGCTAAGGGCCTCAGTGAGGTCTTCCACTCTCAAGTCCAGTGAGTATTTTCATGATTACTTGAAAATCTTTGTTAGGCATATTACTTACTTCCATTTCACTTAGGTCTCTTGATGTGATTTTTGTCCTTGTCACATATTCCTCTGCCCCGTCATTTTGTCTAACTCTGTGTCTGTTTCTGTGTTAGGAAAGTAACCTATATCTCCTACTCTTGAAAGTAGTGGCCTTATGAGGAAGAGGTCCTGTGGTGCCTGCAGTATAGAACCTGGATGCTTCAAGGGTCTTTTTTTTTTTTTTTTTAAAGATTGATTATTCAGAGAGCACAAGCAGAGGGAGAGGCAGAAGGAGAGGGAGAGATAGGATCTCAAGCCGACTCAGCACTGAGCATGGAGCCTGATGCGGGGCTCAGTCTCATGACCCCGAGACCCTGACCTGAGCTGAAATCAAGAGTGGAATGCTCAACCGACTAAGCCCCCCAGGTGCCCCTCGAGGGGGGTCTCTGTGTGTGTTGCATGCAGCCTGCTTCTGTGGCTGAGCCTCTTCTCTCCAGCTCAGTCACCTGCAGTGGCTCTTTGCCCTGTGGTGGGCAGGGTTTGGTCCCTGTACTGTTAGTAGGCCAGTGTGGGGCGCCTTGGGCTGGAGCTGAGTCAGACCAGACGTTTGCCAGAGATGTAGTATCAGAAACTACAGGGCACTTTCCCTGTGTCGTCGCTGAGAAGGCTTTGTTGTTGGGTGGGGCCTGTAGTCAGACCAGATGTCCGTCCCCAGGCCACTGCTGGGGCTGCAGTCTGACGGCTGTGTATGGTTCTTTCCCTCTCCCTGGGGCGGGAGTCTCTTTGGAACGGTGCTGGCTCAGGTCAGGGCTGCCTGCACACTGTGGCTTGTGGCAGTGCTCTGGAGGGCTCCTGCCGAGAGTGTATCGGCAGGTGTGGATCGACAAAGTGTGCTGGGCAGGACGTGCAGTGTTAGCAAGGTCTGTGTGCCAGGCCTTTGCGGGAGGGGACCTGCAGCCACGTGGACCAAGGCTGGCCAGGTTGGAGGGGGCGGATCCACAAAGTGCATGGGGATAGGACGCGAAGTGTTGGCAAGGTTCTCGAGGCCTTCTGGGGGAGGGGACCTGCAGTGTCGGGACTGAGGGCAGGCCTGGCTGGAAGGGGCGGATCTGCCAAAGTGCAGGGAGTGGGGTGGGGTGTTAGCAAGTTGGGTAGTGGAGACCAGCTCCCCGGTTCCTGCGGGTGGCTGGGCGTGGATGCTGAGGGGCAGAGGAGGGAAATGGCATCGGCCAGCTCCTTTGCTCCTGGAGGAGTCTCCCGGTGAGCTCTGCCCCTCCTGCACGTGCTCTGAGATTAGTAAATAACTCTCCCTCCTGTCCCCGGTGGTTTTCAAACTGTGGTTTCTACACTCTATCTCCCTGGGCTGTTTGTCGTGCTGACTCTTTAAGGGTGGGCACTCAGCTTCCTATTGCCCTCCAGACGCCCAGAACCAAGCCAGCTGATTTTTAAGGTTCTAGGTTTTAAGTCCCACTGGTAGTAAGAACCTGTGAAAAGTCAGCCCTTCTGGGTTTCAAAGCAAAATGTCATGGGGATTTGTCCTCCCCGTGCAGGCTCCCCAGTGCGATGGTCTGTTTCTCTCCCTGCTTCTGCCCGTGGATGGCTGGGATCTGTTTAGCTCCCCACAGTGTCTCTCCCTTTCTTCCCCTCTGATATGGCCTCATTTCTGCAGTTCGTTGTGGAGTCTGTCTTTGGCTTGTTTGCACTGATGTGTTGTCTAGTCGTGTCTGTGGGATGAGGTGAGCTTAGGGTCCTCCTATTCCACCAGTGTCCCCCAAAGTCCCCTTCCTGGGGGGGGGGGAGTCATATGGGGTGGAAAAAGTTGTCAAAGGCAGGCAAACTAACATTCTTTTTTACAGAGAATCTATAGCAAAGGACGCTTTTACTGCACTGATTTGACTGGGAATAGTTTTGATTCCAGGCACAAATCCCATGACTTCAGGGCTGGCCAGTCACCCCCCGGTTTTGCATCTGGGCCCCAGGAAAATGTCTCCAAGGAGCCGCTGAGTGCTTACAGACCATCCCTGACTCCTGTTCCCGGAGGTACATTAGAAACAGAAGTGCTGGGGCGCCTGGGTGGCACAGCGGTTAAGCAGCTGCCTTCGGCTCAGGGCGTGATCCCGGCGTTATGGGATCGAGCCCCACGTCAGGCTCCTCCGCTGTGAGCCTGCTTCTTCCTCTCCCACTCCCCCTGCTTGTGTTCTCTCTCTCGCTGGCTGTCTCTGTCTCTGTCAAATAAATAAATAAAATCTTAAAAAAAAAAAATTAAAAAAAAAAAGTACTCTTTGGGGAGACGGCTCTTCCTGGAGTGGGGGGTATCCCTTTATCAGGAGCGCAGAGTATCCTGGGACGCTGTCCAGGAAGCCCACGGGGACAGAATACAACATGGCAACAACTGAGATGTAGAGGACATTTATTTTTTGAAAGGGTGGAGGGGACTTTACAAGTAGAATCTGAAGCCAATAACTAGAAAGGAAGATAAATAAAATACAAAGCCAGTATGTTGTGGCAAAATCCCAGAAAACACACTGAAAAAAATTTTTTACAGTTTAAAACTGCTTTACTTTATACATAATTACAAATTAATATACAGCATCTGGGTTTTAACCCTTTTTTATTTAAAAGACTCTAGCACAGAAATGTTCGTCTAGCATGTGAAACGACAAAAGCAGAGGTATGAGGTGTACGGTAACCGCCCTCCTGCAGTCGGGGCACCCCCGAGCCCCCAGCGGGTAAGGAGCACAGAAAACCACAGGCTGAACCGTGACCGTGGGCAAGCTGACCAGGCGGGCCCCTGTCGGGTGGCTGCAAAGGCTGGAGAGCTCAAGCTGGGTGAGTATCTGGGGTGAAGAGGCCGGGTGGGGGGCAGTGCCCTCTGCTTTGCGGCGGCAAGGAGCCCCCAGCACAGGCCGGGCTTGGCCAGGTGTGTGGAGCAGGGCGTCGTGGTCTGGGGCTGGATGATGTTGGCCAGCTGGGTTTGCCCGGCTTTCGACCTTAGTGAGATGGAGAACTAATTCAAGGCCTGTCAATCTTCTGACAAATTAAATTAGATGAGTGTACAAGGAAAGAAGCCTTTGTTTTTCCCTTCCTTTTTTTTTTTTTTTTTTAACTTTTATGGCAGCATTAAAATACTTTTCACTTTAAAACCTGGCCAGCAGGCGGTAGATTCCAAGGCTCTGGTTAACTAGGAATGTTAGGCTACACTGGAAGAAAAATGAAGACGCAAACCACAACAAACTCTTTGCCCTCCTCTCTGTCTCCACGTGTCAGTGAGACCAGAGCGCCGGGCTGGGACCTGGGCCCAGCACCACGGGCATGTGTGTGTCTAGCTGAAGGTGGGCGGGCAAGGCGCACGTCTCTCAATCACTGCCATCTAACCCGCAGAGCTGGTTCTGGGCTTCCACAGTCCAAGGGCGTCCAAGCCTCGGGGCGGGGGTCAAGCCCCTCTGGCAGAGTCTGAGGTCGCCTCCAAGCTACCCTGTGTACGGCCACTGAGGCCCACTCGGTCACCCATCAACACTGGAGTGGCCTGCAGCACCCCACCCCGGGCAAATACCAAAATCCTTGGGAAGAAAGAACTGGCTGTGGGAAAGCCACCTTCGGGACCAAGCAATGAGATATCAAATACTTCTGTGAACAGCAACTTCTGGATCAAGTCCTGGCCTCCAAGGTATGGTTCTGCCCTTCACTTACAGTGGGGCCTACTTTATCAACTCCTGCACCCCCATACCTGCCCCCTCCCAGGAAAGGTACAACAAACCCCAAGGGTCTTGAAAATTTGTGCTTACTGCTACTAGGGGCTTGGGAAGAGAATAAGGGAGAACATTCTCTTCTCAAAGAGACAACTTTAGTGGTGCTACCCTGAGACATAAGAGGGAGAAAGGTAAGAGTCGTACCCTTTTCAAAAAAAAAAAAAAAAAAAAAATCTTGATAAGTATTTCTTCCCCACAGGTCGCTCTTGTGGGGTTGAGAATGGAATGTTGGCAAAGGCTGAATTATGGCAACTTGCATGTTTTTAACCCTCTCTGTTTTCAAAGAAGAAAACAGTTCACAAAGTTGATTGTCTCAAAAATGAAGCCAACAGATGAGGGCGTTTAAAGTGCACGTCACCCAACTGGGATGACAACTTCTGAGATGACAGAATTTTTGAGATAGAACTTTTGAGCCTCCTTCCAGGAACTTAACTAGACTCTGGCTGGTGTCTCTATCTGTCCCCCAAAACTTAACCACAACGTCAGGCATCTGTTTTCTTAAGCTTGCTGGAGGACACAACAGGGAACTGCCTCAGGGTCCCCCTGGCAGACAAGCCCGTCTCACAGGAAAAGAGCCCAGATGGGGCTTTAGACTCCAGAACCAGAGTGGTTCTCAAGGCCACAAGCACAAGCAGCAACAATCCAGGTAGTTAGTTCTCCAAGCGCGACAAAGAAGTCCCCCGGAGTTCCGTCTCCCGGGGCGGGGGGGAGGGCTGGGCAGAGCAAGACATGTCAAAGCACGGCTCTTAATAAGCAGTTGTCTCTTTGCATTGCAGACTCGATTTTGGATGAAGGTTGGGTGGAGGCAGGAGGCTACTTTCCAAGTCTGATTCTCCACTTGTCCAACCAGAACCTGACAGAGCTATGTGACTGGGGGGTGGGTACAGGTGAAGCCTCCATTTAAAATTTAAAAAACACACCACCACCACCAAAGCAACTGAAACACCATAGCGAGCTGGGAGTAAAGGACACTTTCAAACAGCCATCAAGCTGGGCAGCAGTGGACAGAAACTCGGGGTCCACAGCACTTCCTGTTGCGAGCTCAGGGAACAGGGCGGCCTGGCCTGCGTCGACACCGAGGAAGGAGGATACGGGCTTCCTTCCCCGATGCCATTCCCTCCAGCAGCCCACGTCTAGCGGGACGGCGAGCCCCAGAGGGGAACTCGAGTTGGTGACTGACAAGAACAGACAGCTGGGCTCCATGTGCATCTGAGGAAATCCCCGGCAGACATGGCTCGGAGCTGGATGGACTGAGGCAAGGAAGTAACCTTTCTTTTCACTGTTTAGGGTCTGGGGGGGGGGGGTACAACATGGTTCAAACGATGACTAGCTTAGCTGGTTTTGTTCTTAAAGTCTGTTTCTGAAGGCTAAGAAATCTCCGTGACCGAAATAGGTGAATGTGACTCACAGATGGCAAGTTTCTTGACCCTCAAGCAAGGAAGACATTCCTTGATCAAAGAATGAGGTGGGGGTGAGAGAAGGGAAGGAAATGGATTCCTCTTCCCCAACCTTTAATTTTCCTTTGGGCCCTCGAGGCCCTTTGACAGACACCGTGGAGTGAACAGCGCTGATGGCTGCTCACTTTCTGCACTGATCAGAGAGTTGAAACCGTTGGGTTAGTATGTTCACCCTTAAAACACACACACACACATACACAAAATAAATAAACAAATCTAAGCTAAAAATTTTAAAGCAGACCTCTTTCAAATAAACTGAAAGATAAATATCTCCACCTGCAAGGCCAGCTTGCAATTCATCAACAAGCACCAAGTTACGGATTTTGTTTTTTTTTTTTTTTAAAGTATGTTTGAAGACCCATGCTCCTGAGGGGCAAAAAGCAGGCATGGAAGGGCACATTGAAAGCAGACTTGTCCAGGGTCCAGCAGGGAGATGGGGCCTCAGAGGAACTCCACGAACCGTCCTGCTCCTGGCAGCTGGTGACAAGCCTCAAGCAAATACCGTCACCCACAGTGCAGGAAAGAAGAGAAACCAGGCCGCAACCGTGGCGCCTTCGAGGGGTGGAGGACAGTAACAACAGACCTTTAGATTTGAAAAACGTTTTAGGCAATCAATTTCTGGCTTGGCCTCTGGATACAGAATGAGGACTTTCCCGGCCACACCTGGGCCAGCTACTTCTCAGGCCGTACTGGTGTAAAAATGATGATGGAGGGGCCCAACACCTTCACCTGAACCCCAGCGCAGGGGTGGGGACCACCTCACTGCCGGAGCAGCAGCTTCCCCTGGGATGGTACCAGGAGGCTGTGGGTCAGTGACAACCAAAAAGTGTCACAATGCAGGAGTAAGGACGAGGAGACTTCGCCACTTCATCTGTGCCCAGAGTTATGTGTGGGCAAACATCTTGGAAAGCCAGTCTATGATTTCTTTGGATTTCATGTTAAAATCAGATTTTTTTTTTAAATGACAACACCAAAGTCAAGGTGGTACAGATCATATGTGTATGCATATATATATATATATATATATATGCTTTTTAAACACATCATGCCTTCTCTCACTGGTTTTCACAAATGTTTGCCATCCCTTCTAAAATGAAATGAGAAATATATGCAGAAAGAGGTGAGGTGTGCACGGGGTAGGGGGACAGGAAAACCGCCTTGGAGGACTAGGGGGTGACGCGCCTAGCGCCCGAGTGCTCCCAGCGCAGGGCCGGGGAGCACTCCTGCGCCAAGCTGACCAGGCCTCTGCTGCAGACAGCGCCTAACTCTGGCACGCCCCATGTGTATATGCAGACGGGTAACTATGTACACAGACCAAGTCCAAACTATCTGCTGTTTGTTGCTTGTGTCCCTCAAAAAAAGGCAGGTAGAATTTCAGACCTTATTTGGAAACTTCTTTCAGCCGTTACAGATTCCTGACATGTCCGAAACCATCGCCTGGACTTGTGAGGCTACCTACGTTCAGTGTAACATCCTCAGTAGGGCCGGGCCCAAGCCAGGAGCTGTCGGCAGCCGCCTCCGAACCCAGGTCTCCTGCCCCACCCTGACATTTGAGACCATTTGTTCCTCTGGTCCAGGACCTGGGGCAGCTCCGGTGTCCAAGGTAAGAGACCACACCCAGAAACAGCAGGAGAGGTGGGGCTGGTAACCACGGGCCAGGACAGGAGGCAGTGGCCAGGGCAGAGGGCAGGGTCAGCAGAAGATCTCTTCACCCTCTGCGGGCACTTCTGACATGGGGCCATCTAGCAAAGGGGAAACCAAGGAGAAAGAACTTCAGAAAAAAACTGCTCATTGAACTCCCTTTCCTCCTCAACCCGTCTTCTGGGATGCAGACGCTGGCCTGGTGGGCAATCCACCGCCCTCCCATCCACTGGGGCTCCCTGACTGGTACCCTCGCTGTCCACTGGTCCCTTTAACTTGACAAAGCACTGGACTTCCTACTCCCAAACAGGCCCGGAAACAGAACTGCTCTTTGAGCTCCCAGGGAGATGGGAGGGTGCAATCCTCACGAGGAGGACAGAGGGAGGACTCAGGGCTGCACAAACTGGTAGCCTCGGCTAGTGGGATTTAATCAAGCTCGGTGTGGGCAGGCACAGTTGTTGGTCTCTCCGAGCTCGGCATCACCTACTTCACACAGCCACGTGCAGGGCTAATCAGACCTTGGGAAATGCGCGCCAAGTACTAGTTACACTGACGACTGGACTAGACCTACAGGAAAGCAGGAAAGACTTCAGTCTTCAGTGAGGTGAGTTTCAGTCCCTCAACTGGGTAACAAATGCCCCAAAACTGAGACGGGCACTCTCTCCTTGGCACCTGCGTGCACACAGAGGGGATCTGAAATGCCCAGAGCCAGTGTTCTTAGTGGAGACCCGGTAGTCGTCCGCAGGCAGAGCAGGCGGAGCAGCTCTGACACAGCCGAGGGGCCCCCTCTGTTTAAGCCTCCCCACGCTTTCAGGATCCAGGAGCAACATGGCCGTAGGGAGACCTGGCATAGGTCACTCACCACCGGGCTGAGAGCGGCTGCCTTTGTTCTTCTTCTTTTTCTCCTTCTTATCCTTTGGCTTAGCTAACCCAAACAGGCGGGTGGAGGCGGAGGCAGGCACGGGGGTCTGGCTCTGACCCTCTGGTACTTTGTTTGTCTGGCTGGTGGAACTCAGTATGTGAAAAGGCCCCTTATCTTTGTGTGTCCGAGAGATGCTGTTCCTTTTTGGGGACACAGAGAGTTCTGAGTCCAGGGATCCTGATTTGGCTATGGGAGGTACAGATGGCAAGGGGGACTCCTCAGGATTCAGAAGGAAGGACGGGATCCTCAGCAGCTTGGCATGTTGATGGGACACCTGTACATGGTCAAAACAAGAGGTTCTAAGTCAGGGGCTGGCGGCATCTCCGGTGCCCGCTCACTACAGGCTGGCTGAAGTCAATGGGGAGGGGGTGTCAGCCCGGTGTGTACCCACTTGCTTGGAGGCCACGACACCTGCTGTAAAAGGATTCAGGACTTAACTAGCTCCCCCCCACTAGTACCTGGGAAAGTGCTACAAATATCACCTTTGATACCATTCCCTGATGAGACAGGAGAGCTGCTTATGTGAACAGGGCTGTGGAGTATTATTTCAGGGCCAAAGGATTGTGGGAACCTGTCAGGTTAGAGGGTGGTGGGGAGTCGGACGTGAAAGGGTAGAGAGGAGCATGTCTGGTCCGTGTGGCCCCTGTGCGGGGGTGGGGAGGGGGCGGAATCCACCCTTACATCTTGAGAACCAAGACAGAGCCCGGCGCTGCTCCCGCCATACACCCGAGCACCTCGGGGGGAAGCTGAACTGCACCCCGTCTGGAAGATGCTACTTGAATTTCCTCCCCGAGCCCCAGGTCAGTCAATCAAACACAGGCGGGTGGGCCATGGGTGTCCGTGTTCCTCAATGCCCACGGAGGCTCCCTGACTACTTAAGCTCGGGGTCCCTGTGCTCCACACCGAGGGGCTTTCCGCCCCACCTGGGCTCCGCGAGGCGCCCCCCTGCCTGCACCGTCCCAGTGCCCCGGCCTCCCCGCACCTGACAGGCGTCGTGCTCCGCCTGCCTCTGGCTGAGTCGCTCGGCGTCCCGCCGCAGCTGCTCCTGCTCGCGCTCCAGCTGCTTCTGGGCGGCGCGCAGCCTCTCCAGGTCGCACTGGTAGGCGCCCTTCTTGTGCTGCAGCTCGTCGCGCTCGCGCTCCAGGTCCTGCTGGCCGCGCCGCACGTCCTGCTCGCGCTGGGCCAGCCGCACCTCGCGCTCCTGCAGCGCCCTCTCGCGGGCCTCCCACTCGCGCTCGCGCCGCCGCTTCTCCTCCAGGTGCTGCGCCTGCTGCTTCTGCAGGTTGGCCAGGTCCTGGCGCTGCTTCTCCAGGCTGCGCTGCTTCTCCTGCTCCACCAGGGAGCTGGGGCGCGATGAGCTCCGCGTGAGCGCGCGCTCCGCCAGCAGCAGCTTCTGGTCCTCGATGTAGCTGTCCTGCTGCAGCACCACGCCCTGCGGGGGGACACGCGGAGGGGGGAGGTGCGACCGGTCCTGCCCGCCGCGGGGTGGGGGGGCACCGGGCACGGGACAGACCACAGCTCTCCCCTCGTTTTTAGGCGAGTCTGGTCGGAAAGCTCCACTCTAACCTCGGAGTCAAGTGCCCGGGGCCCCTGGGGGCACTTAGCCCACAGGACTGTCAACTGTGCGGGGACCCAGAATCTTGTTACACTTGGTCACTCGCTGTTGACACTGCTCGGGGTGGGGGCATATGTGTTCTGGAGGTGGGAGGAAGTAGGAATTGGATCCGTTACAGCTTTGAGAAAGGAAGTGGGCAGAATTAAAGGATAATTCCCAGAAAGTGCTAAACAGCATTTCTGTGGGGGAGGACTTCCCTATCCACATACTACACAGAGATAGGGAAACTTACAGTCATGCTAAATAAAGCACCTAAACCATGTTAGCACTTCACCGGCTCTGCCCTAAGGTTACCAGCAGCACCTATAGTCTACCGTCATCAGCTATTCATCAATTCCATCTTCTCATCATGACAGCCAGCCTGGTCTTGACTGAGGGCCCCACTTTACCCACAAGCAGCCCAGACCTCAAAGATCCAGGCCCACAATACCCTTAAGTGAAGGGATGACGGAGAAAGGCCCGTACCTGCAGCGTGCTGAGGAGTTCGTGGAGGTGAACGACACTCTGGACAACCTGCTGTGAAAGGAAGCAATGGAAACGTCACGTCAGGACGGAGTCTCAGAACCCACCACACCGTGTCCTGTCTCGAGCATAACCCCCTAACCACACAGCAAGGGGCCTGGATCTGAAGGGAATGTTTCCAGACTGAAAGCACCTTTAAGAAGAATAAGCAGGTACTACAGATGGCCGAGAGATACAAAACAGGATCCAGCAAATGAGCCAGCTGCGCAGGAGGCCGTCGGCACGCACTAGAGACAGCACAGAGCTCCAACTCTAGAACGACGTGCACACGTCGTAACAGAACAGAAAGCCCAGGGGGCGCCTGGGTGGCACAGCGGTTAAGCGTCTGCCTTCGGCTCAGGGCGTGATCCTGGCGTTATGGGATCGAGCCCCACATCAGGCTCCTCCGCTATGAGCCTGCTTCTTCCTCTCCCACTCCCCCTGCTTGCGTTCCCTCTCTCGCTGGCTGTCTCTATCTCTGTCAAATAAATAAATAAAATCTTAAAAAAAAAAAAGAACAGAAAGCCCAGAGCAAGTCACAGGCATTCAGGATGGAAGTAGCGTTCCTAAATCAATGCGGCAGGAAAGGAGATTCCACAAACTGCTCTGAGAAAATGGGCGGGAGCTTTGGGAAGAATTAAACTGGGATCCTGGCTCACACCAAACAGATTCAAACAGAAAAAAAAAAACCATGAGAGAGTTGTAAGAAAAAATGAGACTGTCTCTTCTGATCGTGAAACAGGCAGCTTTTCGAAGCAGCAAGACAAGCAGCCACAGATGCACCCTTCCCTGTCACTGTGTGAAATGTAAAATAAAACAGAAAATCCAGGGACACTCTGAACAAGAAGCCAAAGGGAAAATCCCTTCACTTAAAAAAAGGCTCCTGTGGGTCAATGAGAAACGCATACCTTAGGAAGAAAAAGGGCAACACAAACCAGCAATCTGCAACTATATATATGACCTATTAAAAATGGTTCACCTTTATTTGACATCAAAGAGACGAAAAATAAAATACCACTTGCACTTATGAAACCAACAGCACGTCAGTTAAAAACGGATCGTTCCCAATGCTGGTGAAAGCAAGGATGGCCTTGTGCGGAGGGAAGGGGCGCACGCCGCACCCACTTCTTTCTAGAGCACGGCAGCGCTGCATCAAATCCCACGTGAAAACCTAGAGGAAGAATGAGCTACACCGCGGCACACGACAGAACAACATGGAGCCGTGAAAGAGCATGCTTGTGCACGCAGGTCTGGGGAAATGCTGCCAACGTGTTACGAGAAAAAAGGACACGAAGCTCCAGGGAGTACGGATATAAATGATATAAAACTATTTTTGTACTATTCACACTCACACAAACTTAGATGCATAAATATATGTCGTGTAGAAGAAAAGTCTGGAAATATAAACACCAAACATTTAACAGTAGTTATTTCTCAGTGGTGGGATTATTTTACTTTTTTTTGGACATTTTTCAAACTTTCTACCATGACCACATATTCCTTTTATAATACAGTTGACCCATGAGCAACGTAGGGGTTGGGGTGCCAATTCCCTCGCACAGCAGAAAATCCATGTATAATTTCTGACTCTCCAAAGACTTTACAAATAGCCTACTGTTGACCTGAAGTCTTACCCATAACATAGTCCATTAGCACATATTTTTATATGTATTATACCCTGTATTCTTATAAAAGTAGGCTAGAAAAAAGAATGCTACTAAAAACATAACACATTTATAGTACTGCACTATATTTATCGAAAAACACTTGCATATTAAATAGACCTGTGTTATTCAAGGATCAACTGTACTTAGGACAAAACTCAAAAAAAAAAAATTATCAGGCTTAACTCTTCTGAGAAAACACTTTTTACTCCTCTTTTCAGTTTATTCTTAATAAACAGAGGTCACCAAAGACCAGCGGACTGTGGCTGGGCGTCCGCAGTGTGTCATATGCACTGGAATGCCTGAAAAGCCCTGGTCTGGTACTTTCTTACCTGACCCTTGTCATGAAATACAGGGGAAAAAGTCATCAAACAGAAAAGTAAGGGCGAAATTTCATTTGAGCAGCAGACAGAGCAACAGTCTGAGAGTAAGTTTATTTCGTTTAAGGAAAACACACGGAGGGGGCTGCCTTCAGAACGTCATGCCAACCAACAAAAAATACCCCTATCCCTCTGCGTCTTAGGGGGGAGCAGGGGAAAGTTCCTTCTAATTTAAAAATTTAGAACAAAGCTCCTCAGGGACTTAAGATACTATGTTAAAAGCCAGAAGAAACACAAGCACCCGAGAGGGACGCCCCACAGGCCCCTGTCACTCATCTAAGTACACACACCTGGCCGCCCTGAGCCATGCAAGTCAGGAGAGGGTGGCGGCCTGGGGAACAGGATTTGGCGGCAAGGAGCGGGGACGCGAGCGGGAGAGGCACGGTGCCCCGGCGGGGTCAGCAGAACTGAAAGGAGGAAGGGGAGGGAGACCCCCTCGGAGCCTGCTCTCCAACGAGAGGGACACCAAGGCTGCTTTCAGAGTGACGCACAGCGAGTGAAAAGCGGTGCTCAAAGCAGAAAACGCAACCTGAGTCCTCGCAGGATGGGATGTTACTACGCAGAGGGACCCACAAGTTGAGCTGCCATGGCCCACACTTGGCGCTTTTGGCACCAGGCAAGCAGGCATGGTAGTGCGTGTTCCCAGAAAGCAAGAGGCCTGCTTCTCAAGGACAGAGAAGCCGAGGCCCTGTGAGTAGGCCACGGTCTGGAGCAATTCCAGGACCATGCCCCGGGGCGGGGGGGCGGGGGCAGGGAAACAGCAAGGTCAGGAAAGTGGCGACCCCACCGCTAAGTGTACAGATCGAAGCAGGAGTCAGCTTGTTCATGACAGCAAAACACATCACTGCCTAGCAATTATGACAACATCCTCTTCTTACACGGAGCTCATAATGCCCTTACCTCACTGTTTCTTTTAAGCATAAATACCAGGTTAGCATTTCCACCCTATAAAACAAAAACATGCATTAAAAAAAAAAAAGATCCTGAGGCAAAAATAGTATTCAACGTGTGTCTCAATTACGCTCGGGCTTCCCATTTTCGTTCTTTCCCACCACAGCCTCCCGCCGCAGGGTAACGAAGGTTTGAGGCTGGAGTCAACTGAGCCCCTAGAGAGTGCAGGCTGGTGGGGCCACTGACCCAAAGCTCTCCATGCTGGGGCCGTGGGGGAGTGAGGGGTGTGAGTGCGGGGTTCTGCGCCCGAGGCCTAACAGCCGGGAACACGGGGCTCTTTAATTGTAGGGTTTGCTTCCAAATGTGCTTTCCTCTTGCAGCAGGAAATGACAGCAAGTCAGGCAACCAAAACAAGATCCAAGGGGACTAATTGCAAGGATTATGGATGTAGAGGTTTTAGAAAAATACCTTTTTCAGACCACTATCAGATTCGGTTCTCCTCAGATCTTGGCCATCCTCTCCCTCTTCCTTCTCACCTCCTGGAACAAAGAAGTTTTTTTTTTTTTTGTTTTTTTTTTTTAAGTTGTGGAACAGATTAGCCAAGAAAAGAATACAATATATATAGCTTCGGGATATGGTATTCCTGCATCTTGTTAATGCCAAAAAGGGGGAAGTCACCTGGGGGCAGCTAAGTGATTATTAAGAATTTTATGGCCGCAGAAGAATTGGAAGCAGAAAGGAAAAACGAGTATTATTACTCCTTTGGCCACAGCTTAGCTGAGATCCCAGGAAACTGTTTTTTATTACTCAAAATCAACATGACACCGATAGAGGTTCTTGAGTGTTTTAGGAGCTCGCTACTCAACGAGCTCTCACTACCACTTCTACGGACTGAATGGGACAGAGGAGATGGAGCTACCAGACAGTGAGCTCATTTCTGGTTGTGCGTGCTAGTCAAGGATCACCTACAGAAGTATGGGCTCTAAATCATTCACTTTGTTTTAAAGTAAGCTCTAGGCCCAATGTGGGGCTTGAACTCACGACCCTGAGCTCAAGAGTCGCATGTACTACGGACTAAGCCAGCCAGGGGCCCCTAAATCATTTACCTTTTGAAGCATTCATCTGATGGCTGTCGAATCCCCCAAAGGTCTCTGCTCTCCGGGGCAAGGAAACAGGACCAACCATGCCTTCTTGCTCAACAGGGCTACTGACAGCCTGCCCAAGCGGGCCTCCCAGGCTTCCACTCACCAAACCTTGAAGGATCTCCACTGGGAAAAAAGGAAACATGCAAAAATGACATTTCGTCTTCCACTAAGAAAAAGAAAATCTCATGGTAATGCACAAGATGTACAGGGAGCATGATCAGAAAATTCCAGAGTGACTAGGTGACTTCCTTTGCTCAGAGAAAGTTCTCAGCTCAGGATACGTGTTGCAGCTGGATTCTACTGGGAATTCATGGATGAAGCCTTTAGCCTTATTTACACGAGGTCTAGGAAATTCGAAAGGGCACGGGGAAGACAGAGTAATTTACTGGAAGGGGCATGGCCTTCTAGAGTCAGACCCAAAGTAGCCAAAAAGAATTCCCTGGGAAGTAAGATGGGCCAATTTCAGAGCAGTGCTAAAGCCGGCAGGGCTTTTCCCACCGCCACAGTGAGTCCAAGGGATCAGAGTAGTCTACGGATTGGAATTCTCAAATCTGACCAGCGAGGCTTCCTTCCTAGAGCAGTGTCCCACAGAAAGGAGAAAGTGCTAAAAGTGGAATAAAATTTGAGCTGGAGAGGAGCAACAGAGGAGGTCCAGATGGAATGAAGGAAGGAAAAAGAGGCAGGGAAACTCATAAAATAAGCCATCGTATTTTTAAAAAAACACTCCACGGAAACAATCAGAGTCCTTTGAAGTGAGAAAAGCTATCTGAACCCAGAAACTGAGGTAACTTACTTCATGTAAAAATGAGCAAGTGGGAAACATCCAAGTCAAACCCCACACAACGCTAAGTAAAAAGAGAGAGAGAGAAAACGAGGGGCACGACTCCTCTCGTGGGGTAACAGCACCTCAGAGAGACGTGTCCAAGAAGTGCACGGGCTACTTACTGCAAGGAGAGGACACGGCCATGGAGGAACCCAGGGCAGAATCGGGAAACACAGAGACGCCAAGAAGTGGAAACAAAGAGAAATGATCATTTTAGAGAGGAAAACTAGATCATAAGAGCAAAATAAACCCAACAGAAAATGACTTACCAGAAGGTGGAAGGAAGAATACTGAAACATGAAAAAGATGGAGATACACAAAGCGTGAAGAGAACAATGCCTACGGAGGACAGGCAGAGGGGGTACCGCATGTGGGTAACGGGAGTTCTTGAAGAAGAGACGCAAAACAAGGGCAGAGGAAAAATACTAAAAGCTATAATTTAAGAACACTTTTCTGAAATTGAAACACTCTGAAACCAATTAGAACACTGTGACCCTGATAACACCAACCCAGAAAAACCCCAACACTGAGGCATATACTAGTAAAACTACCTGGATTTTGAAAAAGTAGCTCTTTGGGCGCCTAGGCAGAAAGCATGGGACTTACAAGGGGAGAACTGAAATTATGATCACATTCTGACAGCAGTGCTTTACGCCAGGAAAGAGAGAACATTTAAGAGCAATTAGGACACCCGAGGAAAGAAAATGTGAACCAAGGATTTCATATCACATGGAGCAGACTTTCGAGCTTTACATTGCACAAATTATCACCAGTGTGCAAGGACACAGGGTGCAGCGTTCCCGAGACATCTACTAAAGGATGAGCTCCAGACATGCAAAACGACAAACAACGTAATGAAAACCCCAGCAGCAATGACCATCTCTACTGCCCAGACTGGGGTCATCATTTCTGACTAAAAGAAACAAGAGTTCCTTAGAGAAAGGACTCTAGACTGGGCAGAAAACAAGGTGAGTCTAGAACATCTTAATATACCAAAGAGCAACGAAGCTCTCCGAAACTGCTGGGGTCATGTCAGAAGCACCTGGAAGCCAAACACAGAGGCGCTGGTTGGCAAACAGAGGACATTCTGAATGTTTAGGACGGTGAAAACCATCAAACAGGTATAAATTCGTGAGTCTGTAATAATATCTAAAAAGTAAGGGTCACCTTTAGAGGATGACCACAGGCAATTCACTGTCCTGATAATTGGTAAAAAAAAGAATAAATACTGGGTGTTTTCTCCTTTAATCTTCCTTTTCCTGCATGTTACAAAGAAGGAGACAGCTAGCTATCTTGTGCCTCTGATAAAGGAGCCCAACACTCCCAGAACACAGCTTACCACGGGGATCAAACCTGAGTAATTAAGCCTCTGAATCCAGCTGCGAATCTGAAGGAACTAGCAGACAGAAGAACAGAACCCCTGTGTGAACAAAAGCTGGACTCTGAGAGACACTTTAGGTCAAAAAGCTCAGACTCTTTAAAGATAAATTATGTGGAAAAGAAAGGGATGGTGGGGAGGCCCGGAAATTAGGGATCTGAAAAGGCCTATGAAAAAACACAAGCAAGACTAGACTATAGTGTCTACAAATAGGCCCCTGGCCATAGAACTGCATGGAAACGTGTAAGTCACAGCACCTGTTCCTTTCTGGAAGGAGGGAGGGAGGGAGGAAGCTTGCATGGGGACAGAACGAGTGGAAGGGCTACGCGGTCTGGCCACATTTTATTTCTTGACCTGGGTACTGGTTACAAGGATGTTCCCTTGTAATAATTTACTAAACAAAATATTTGTTTTGGGTTGTTTTCTTTATCTGTATTTTATTTTACAATAGAAAAGTAAAATTTGGTAGGTAATGTTAGTGCATAAAAGCACTTTGGGAAGAGATTAAGAGGGGCAATTACCCTCATTTATTGCACTTTTCATTAAAGGTCCTCCTTTGAGAGCCTCTTCTGTGTTGGAGCGGAAGAGGATTCTAGAGCTGTGAGTTGGGGAGCAGTCCTCCGGCAAGGGGGTGCTGCACTCAGTCATGTCTCGGAAAATCATCTCCTTCTCTTCCAGTAAGAGGAGGATCTGCTGGTCCTTCTGTTGAAGTTGCTCTGCAGAATGGAGAAAAGATCTGGTAACTTGACCTGTGTTAAGTAAGAGACGACCAGGACACGAGTGCCACCTTGTGGTCATTGGTGGCACAACAGACAACACAGCTCCACTTCCAACCTCCTTTTTCACTGCAATGGCAACTTCCATCCAGCGTTCCAGGCAAAATCAGAATTTCTGACATAACAAACCTGTATTTTGTTCCCACTCTCCTACCTCCTGTTTCTCAACCCACTCTTGTCTGCATCTGCTCTTTCCAAGGCTACCCTTCATTACTGATCCAATGAAGCCTGGGTTTCATCTTCTCCAGCATGGATGATTCCTTTTTTTTTTTTTTTTTTGAAGATTTTATCTATCAATCTATCTATCTATCTGGACGGTGTGTGAGCAGGGGGAGGGGCAGAGGGAGAGAAAGAATCTCCAGCTGACTCTGCACTGAGCATGGAGCCTGACATGGGACTTGATCTCATGACCTGAGCTGAAGTCAAGAGTCGGACAATTAACCGACTGAGCCACCCAGGCGCCCTACCTTTCTCCTTTTAACCCCCGCCCCCCCCCCCGGTTCACTTGGATGATACCACTGGTTCTCTTCCTGACATGTGCAATGGAGTAATACCTGGGCTTGCTCCTAGCTCCATCCTGGGCGGCCCCTTACACCTCACACAAGTCCTTCTAGGGATACTCCCTCCCCTGGCTTCAGTGACTTCCCGTGTGCTGGTAACTCACGCAGAGCAGCCTGAATCCTGCCCGCTTTTCTGAGCGCCAGGTCAAGAGTTCCACCAGCGCGTGGCTAGCTCTACTGAGATGCCTCATCCTCGGCTTGTCAGAGAGCTCTTTTCTCCATTCTTGCCGTCCCCCTCCTCCCTCTGGCGTGTGATCCCTTCCTCAGCCAACATCACCTTCATCCTTCAGCTGGGCCACTCTGAGGACCTGGGAGGGCTTCTGTCTTCCTGCTCCGCCCTAACATACACAGCCACCCCTCTCCCATGAGCCTCCCAGTCGGGCTTTCCACTCCCAGTGGCTCCCCCACTCCCTCAAGCAATTCGCCCACTGGCTTCAATGCCAACTGAGACAATTTAGGTTGAAATTTTGCGACACAAACTGTATCATTCCCTTGTTGCTGTTCAAGCCCTGCTGCCCTTCCAGCTAAATCCCCAATTTCTTGGCCGTGACCCCCCCCCAGACATCACACACACTCAAGTCCTCTTTCACTTCCCCTAACTGCTCCTCTTGTCTGGTGCAGTAACTGCTATAGACTCACTCATGTGTCAGCTTCACAGGCAGGATTAGGTCCCGCATCCTTTATATGAGCTTGTGGTCTAGTCCCATCATTTCCGTAGGTCTTCCTTGCTCACGGGGGCTCCCTGACAGCAGGGATGCTGCTTTAGGAATCTCTGCAGCCCCAGCACTTAGTATGCCTGGTCGGGGGCTTCATGCATGTGAAGAGAAGGAAGTTTTCATCCCTGCCATACTAATCAGGGGCCAATAAATCAGGTGTAACTCTGGCTTCAGCCTAAATCTGCCTCCCCACCCCCCAAACACAGTGTTATTGCTTTGTCCAGCTTAAAGGACTAACCAAACTCCTCGGGTGCTTACATTTATTTCACTCTGGGCCTTATTTCTGCCCAAAGCACAGTCTTTACTTCAGAACGTCCGATAAGCACGGGCAAAGAGGGGAGCATCGGCCCTGCTGTTTAGATGGCAGGGGAGCAGAATCCTCCACCACGCTCACGTATGCAACCCTGGACCACGAGGCCTTTGTGGGCCTCAGCTTTCTCTTCTGCACAACGGGGACTGGCATACATGTCTTGCAGGGGTGTTGACAAGACTACCCGGAACAGCAGGGACTCAGTAAACAGAGGTCAAGCATAACTGGTGAGCACACCTCCCCCAGAACCACCTCATAACTCATGGTGGACACACAGCGCGGTGACAGGGGTAACTGATAAAAACAGATTAACTGGAAAATTCTTTTCCTCAAGTACTTTTCTGTCTGAATCTCGAATATGACCGTGAGATTTAGCAAATTCTTCGTGACAAAGTACAAAGAATGTCACCAGGATCCCAGAACAGAGAAAGTGAGAAGAGAGAATCAATATCCCCTTGATGTATGTCAGACACCTTCTGACGGCTGTTTTATGGGACCTGGGACCCATGTCAGCTCAGCTTCGGTTGCTCTTTCGTTAAAAGCCATTCACCTCCCTGTTTTGAAGCGGCTGCTGGGACAGCTCTGGAGCCGAGGGGCCGCTAGTAGTCCCCGCACCTGTACTCGCGCCACGGACAAGGTCCCAGATGCTTCTGGCAGCCTTACCTTTCAGTTCTCGGGCTTTGGTGTCCAGCATCCTCTTTTCCTCCTCATTCTCACTAGGAATTCCTTCATCTTCATCTCTGTTCCTAAAACCAAAACCAAAACCAAACAAAATGAACCAACAGCCCCCACGATGTCGGTGGCTCTGGTCACTGCCCCCTCTAGGACAGAACCACAGAGGCCACGATGGGCCCTGGCGTTTCACTCACAGGGTGTTGATCGTGTCCTGGATGATCTGAATCCAGCTGTTCCGCTCCTCTTTGGAGCTGGCGTGCACTTCCACCATCTCTGGGTCCCTGATCCCCATACTGATTAGGAACAAGCCTTTTTCCTCATGTGCTACTTCCCTGACAATCAGCTTCTTTAACGAGATCACTGTTGATTTCTGGTCCTGGAAAAAGGGGAGAGGGTCGATGTAAGAAAGGCATACGATACTCTCTCAAGAACCACTCTGATCTAAGGTAAGACCAGATGTATGATCTCACTTATGTGTGGAAGCTAAAAAAAGAAAAACAGAAACAAAAACAAAAAAACTCCACACCAAACTTACAGAAAAAGAGACCAGACTTGTGGTTACCAGATGTGGAGGGGTGGGGAAGGGGAATGAGATGGGGAGAGTGGCCCAAAGGTACAAACTTCCGGCTATGAGAGAAGGAAGCTCCAGCAATGCAACGTGAACAGGACCACGGCTAACTCTGCGGTACGGTGCACAGGAAAGGTGCCGAGGGAGCAAGGCCATTCTCAGGGTTCTCATCCCAACAGCTATTTTCATTTCTCCCTTCTTTATATTTTATCTACATGAGATGATAACTGTGATCATCATTTAATAATATATGTAAATCGAACCATCATTCTGTACACCTTAGATGGTGATACAGGTCAATTACTTCTCAGTAAGACGGGACAAAAGCATACGGTTTAAAAACAACAGTAGACTTAAGATAAAGAGAAGTATCTTGTTATTTCATCTACACTTTAGCAAACAGAAAAAGGTTTCCGAAAAAGAAATGGTAATTTATATCTACAGAGTTTCCAGACGTGGTTTCTACACGGTGAACCCGTCTAGGTTCCTCTGTGACTCTGGCTGGGAACATTATAAATTAGCATGATTTATGGGGTATAACATGCAACAAATACTCCAGTGACACATCTCTTTAGATCAAACGTCCAAGGCTCTCAAAGGAACTGTGAGGGAACAGAAAAATGATGTTTTTTTGGGGGGGGTGGGGGGGTGGAAAATTGCAAGCGTTATCTGAGAAATTACTCAGAGGGATCTGTCCTGAGCAAAGTAATTTTGAGAGGGTGGGAGAGCAAAAATCCAGCGTTTGGACTCCATACTCACGCTAGCTGTTTTGAATACTATTCATTACAAACAGAAGAGACTGACAGTTCAGCTTACCAGTGACGCAAAGACGTATTTCTGGTCTTTTTCTTGAAGGAACACTAAAATGTCCGTAAGCAGAACTGCTTGAACCTCTATAAAGTGGGGAAGGAGAGAAAGGACAAGGATTACTTAACAGTGAAGCCAGTTAGAGGCCAATGCAGCCAGCAGGGCACATCAGGATGGGAGAGTACTCTCCACTCCTCCAAGGAGATGGGTTTACATTTCTGCAGGACCCACGGCGAGACATTAGATTTTTAGAGGCATTTTTAAATGGTAGTTAGCACCAAAGCTAGATCACTTTGTCCTGGAAAGATAGATCCCATAAGGTGAGACCTGAAGGAAAAAAATACTTTAAGAATAAAGTGGGGAAGGACTTTAACAGATCATAAACAGCAAACAAATACTCAGGTCGTAATACTCCTCGACTTCTGATCCTAACACTGGGAGAGGCGTGGGAGAGCAGACCAGAGAGCTGCCAACAGGTGATGTGTAGAAATACCTCTGTTTAACGAAAGGCAGACTCCCCGCACCTGCAGGAGGACAGAATGGCTCCACAACGCCCCCTCATGTCACAGGTACGTGGGAACACAATGGTTCGTCGTCCCCCCGCTCCAAGAGACCCTAGTCAGCCTCAACCTCCTCTACCACCGATGAGGCCTGCTGTTCCTCTCAACTCAAAACAAAACAAAAGCCAGAGTGAGATCTCTACTTGGATCTAGTGATCCAGACAACGCCACACCCTCTCACTCTGTTGGAGAACACGCAGCGGCATTTTCTAGTACCCCCTTAGAGTCTGGCATCTGCAGAGATCCAACAGGCCGGCCCCGTGTCATCTTCCCCCTACAACTCCTCGGGGAAAGAATGGAGCTGACGTATGCAGCCCCCTCCCAGGTGGCCTTTTCTACTGCTTCAGCCCCAGCCGGAAGCCCCTCTCTGTGTAGGTCACCACACGGCCACGAAGGGGACAAAGCTGACTCCTAGGGAGGTACAGCTTCCAGCCTAGACCAACCAGACTGCAGACTATTAGTTTTGACAAGTTTCTTAAAGTTTAGTTTTAAATAATTCGGGTGTCTGCCAAAACAGAAAAAAAAGTTCCAAAACACAAGTTCCAACTTTGCTGGATGCTGAGGCTTCTGTGATCAGTGTCAGCGGATCAGAGAACAAGCCTGTCCCTTTCAAGGGGTGCCCAGCGCAGTACTGGCTGTTTCCGGCACGAGCTCGCCTGAGGGGAAAAGGGCTCCACACTGACCCCTATCTCCACAGGAGGCCCTTCAGGCCAGACAGCCTGTCCTGCTGCCACCGGCTGACCACAGCTTCATGCCTACAGCTGGCATCCATCAGTCGTTACTTTGGGAACGAATAAACAAGTCGCTGCGCGCGGGAAAGAACTAAGTGCTGGCTCCAGGCAGCGGCAGCTCTAGGAAATTCAGGGCCTTGCAAGAAGAGGCACGCATTTCTCAAGTGCCTGGCCCGGCTGCCCCGAAGCTGGTCCCGCCGCGGCAGTGTGGGCAGAGTCCTGATCCGGGCTCCTTGGAGCATCGGAGGACTGGGGCTGGGAGCGGGGGGAGCCTCAGGGATGACCTAGTTCAAATTCACCACGGAGCAGAGAAACATATCTGCTGGAGGCAGGAAGGGATTGTTCTTTTCTCTGAAAGGCTCCTGTCCCTCCTTTTCATGCCCTATAGCAACTCAGGGCTGGTGTGCTTGCCCTGACTCCCTGTAGCAGGGGTGCTTCTGTCTCTGTCGCCAGCCTCTCCCCACTCTTGCTTGCTGCTCCCTCGCTGCCTCCACTGTCATGCTAGAAAACAATCTAATGTATCCCTTCCCTGCTGAAAACCCTTTATCTGGAGCCCATTCTTTGCCTACCGCAATCAACAGCGTCAGCTGTTCACGTCTCCGTCTGGACTAGGCCCCTCTCTGTCCGCGTCCCCAGCCCTCCCCACCACCGTCTCGGCTGCCTGAGAGCCGGCTGCACCTGCCCTTCCTCCTTCACGGCTCACTCAATGCCGCTCCTCACTGCCTCCCCCAGTGCTCAGTTAGTTCAGCCCCCAGCAGACTGTGGAGCAAGCACCCTGCACAGCCCTCTTCATTTGGAGCCCAACTTCTAGGCAGGGTCAGCTTCATTCACCTTTGAGGCCCACTGATTCCCTGGGACGTCTTTACTGTTTGGTCCGAGCATGGTGAGACGCTAGCTAAAGACCCCAGGGTATTGGCTGACAGCAGCTGCCTACAGTGCTCCTGACACATGAGAGACGAGAGAGGCCCCGATTTCATCCCCAGTCTTGGTTTTATGTCAGCGGGGGTGACGGCACAGGGCCAGCCTGCCGTGTGCACGCAGCTCAGAGGGGCTGGGGCGGGCATGCTCAGGGCTGCTGGTGAAGCCGGAGCTGTCAGGCCTAGAGAATATGGGTTCGATGACAAGATTTATTAAAAAAAAAAAAAAAAAATCAGATGTACAGATGAATTAACAAACCTCACAGTAACTTCCTTAACTTGATGTAGCTTATCTCTTAAAAGAAAAAATTAAAACCAAATGGAAAATTAGTATCTTTTATGATTCTCTTGCTTAGAGGAAGATACAAGAGATGAATATCATCAAGTTTAATAATCTATCTAGTTGGCGCAAGTTAAGCGTACGTTTCCTCTAAGGTCTTGCGAACTGAAAAGCCCTCTACCATCTCTCTCCAGAACAAGCGATGTGTTTTTAATCTCACAGACTCAGAATTGCTACATGATGGGGCTTCCCCTCCTTGCAACTGTTCCCAGAGACCCCAACCCCAAATGTGTTGCCCATTTCTATAGGGGAATACACCTTCCTTAATAAGCCTGAGTTTTTGCAGTAATCTTACACTTGGCTTTTTTTTTGCCTTTTTAAGCTGTTTTATGAACTTCACAATATAGTACGAGCATCTTGCCACAAGAGACACACGGCACCAGAAGGGTTACAACGGTACACTGAGAACACCAAGCTCAGGAGCCACGTGTGTCTCCCTATGAGCTTGAGGGAAAACATCTGGATTCAAGGCCTAGGCCACACTTGTCAGGATGGCCATGGTGAGGAGGGTCAGTGCTAAGTACCCGCAGATGACGACTGAACTGCTTTTCCTTCCCATCTCCCTTCCTCCCGAGCCCTTCCCCACGCTCCCCTCTCAGCCCTGCCTGTGGCTCTCTGTCTGAGCTCGGACATGCGTCCCAGCTATACTGCAGGATGGGACGGCCGCCGACTGACTGGAGGCACAGGAGACAGTCACCAGCTTCCAGGGCAGGGCCAACTGCTCTCGGTTATTAGCAACTTGCTCCTTTTCAACCTTTCTTTCGTCTTCCTGGCTGGCATGAGATTTGTTACTGCTTGTTCTCTTTGGACACCACTGCTCCTGGGCCTGTCCTTGTGGTCTCCCACTCCACGAGAATAGCGACACGAGTGCCACGCTATAACACTCAGACCTGCACACCAGCTCCCCCTCCGCCGCCTACTCTCTGGGGCCGCCTGTGGCCTGCTTTCCCTCAGGGCCACCAGGAGCAGGTGCCGAGAAGGGCCACCTGGCTTTGCTTTTAAAATATATTTTTTCACCAATTTCCCTACCTGCATCATTCCCTTGTTATCTTACTGGGGGACTTTATGACCTCGTAATTTATCTCAACCTCGTCCTTTCTGATACAAAATTAAGAACAATTAAAAGACTGTTGCCCCTGTGTGATGTGCAGATGTGGGCTCTGCAGGAAAAACCCGGCAGTGTATTTCTAACAAAAACATCTGACGTTTGCTTGCTCTTCTCCGGTACACGCGTGGACGCAGACAGAAGGCGGGCCTTACCTTTCAGCCTTCCTGCTGCGTTCTTCAGAAACACACCCCCGTCCCGCACAAGCTTCTTCCGCTTCAAATCCTCCTTCGCAAACATCTGGCCACTCTTCATCCTCATGATCGACTTGCTATCTGTCTTTGTATAAATCTCATTGAGACGCACCTTCTTTTCATAACTTGCCACTTTGCTGTCCACAGCGCCAATCACATCCTTCACCAGGCTCAGGGACTGAGCCAGGTCTTCCTGCTCCACTTCATTGTCTTGGGAGGAAGGAATAAGCCTGTTTTTAATGGGTCCTTTCAGACAAGGAAGGGGAAACCTACTTCCTCACTCCACACCGTCATTTTCCCTCTGGCGACAGGCTGATAGTGTGTGTGACAGAGTGAAGCCAACACACCAAAGGTCCCGTGCCAATTCCTGTCGTAAGGTCAATTCTAAATAAAATTAGATGTTTTCACTGATAGACACAACACAGAATTCCATGCTGCGTCCTGAAGTAAAAGGACCTAACAATTTCAGGGAGGGAGAGGAACAACAATTCTTTAACTTGTGTCTTTGTTTTACCTCTCCTTTAATGGAACTGCCTAGGAGCAGGGTTAGCCAAGAGAGAGGAACTGGTAAGTCCTGGCAAAGTGAGAAAAAGCAGCAGGTCTGGCACTTATGGAAAGAACTGGGGGGAAGCACCACCCAGTCTCACGGTAAGGGAAGTTGCCCAGGTTGCAGAATCTGGAGGGAGTCAGTAAGTGGTTCCTTCCCTTCCTGCTACATTCACCCTAAGACTGGTGACGCAGCATTTCAAGTTTTCACTTAAGAAAACGGTTTTTAAGGCAAAACACAGGATCTCTTATAGACCTGCAAGAGCATGAAGGAGCTCTTCCTTGGGGCCTCTTGTGCTGCTGGACACATGGGAAACAGTCCACTGACAGACACGACTGGGGGAGGAGAGAGGCTCACCTTTGGTACACTGCAGTATTCTCTGGAATAAAACCGGGTATTTGGTGATCCGCTGGGTCACCAGCAATATGCACTCTGGGATTCCCAGCCTCCTCACGACGGCACTGCTCATCTTCTTCTGCAAAGGACAGAACCGATTATCAGGAGCTACTCAAGGAAGGTTCTGGCTCAACTAACAGCGACAGTGCCCGTACAATGGTGGGGATTTCCATATTTCACACCCATACCTTCACAAAGGCCTGGAACCGCTTATCCTTGGTATAAATGTCTTTAAAGTAGTTCACAGACTGGTTGTGCTGCCCACAAAACTTGCCGTATGTTTTCTTTAAGCGCTCTGCATTCTCCCCTGAAAACTGCGGAGAAAAGAGGATAGAAGTTAAGTTGGAGCTCAGGCTGCTGAAATTTTACCACCATTTTGTATACAGTTTCCAGTCTATTTGTAAAACACAAGAGTGCTTCCCCAAGAATTTCCCCCGAAGATTTAAATGGTGCAGCAGCTTTGGAAAACAGTCTGGCAGTTCCTCCGAGAGCTACACAGTTCCTGTGTGCAGCTCTCTGAGGCAATTCGCTCCGAGGCATAAAACCTACTCCACACAAAAACTTGGCTATGAAAGTTCACGGCCGCCGTGTTCACAAGTGCCCCCAAGTGGAAAGAAACCAAATGTCCATCAAAGGATAAATACGATGTGACAAATACGTAGGAGGGACCATCATTCAGCCATAAAAAGGCATAGATACACATTACAGTATTGATGAACCTTGAGAGCATTATTCTAAATGAAAAAAGCCAACTGCAAAGGTGTATGTATTATTTTGGCCCCTTTACATAACAAGTCTAGAAGAGACAAACACAGAGACAGAGAGTAGATTAGCAGACACGCAAGGGAGGGGCAGTCGGGGGACAGGGTGATAAAGATGCTCTAGAATTTACTGTGAGGATGGTCGTACAACTCTGTGGATATAAACCACTGAGCCGTACATTTTTTTTTTGAGCTGTATACTTTTAATGGGTGCATTATATGGCGTATTAATTTATTTCATTAAACACGTTCCATATATTTTAAAAAACCACCACAGAAATATCTATGTGTTGTGCACTTAAGTAATTCAAAATGTGTTCCGATTTCCATTTGTCATGAACATGGTGGTAAAACAAGGAGGCTCACTAAAGTTTTCCTGTGGGATAGTCTTAAAAATCTAAACTTGATAAATTATAAAGGCAGCAGAAACAGCTAGTATTACCCAGGGATCAGCTTACCTCACCTACCTCAGACCAGCTGTCCTAACAGTTCTCTGCGTGGCCTTTACTCATTCCTAAAATGTGTGTAATCTCAACGGCTCATCTCAAGATATGTTCACTTTGGGGTAAACCAATGAATCGCTCTGTATGGGGTCCATAGGATCATGCTAATAAGCATCAATTTCCAGTGTACTAAAAACCTCTGAAGGCAACCCAAATTGATCCTTATCAAAAAAACGTAAAAAAAGGTCCAGGGCAGCTAGCTTTTCCTTTTCCCCTTTACCAAAGGGGAAGCTAAGCAGAGATTTTAGGTCCTCCACTCCCACCACGAAGCAAGTGCTCTAAAAGGATGATTCTAGAACGGGCACACAGAACCAACAAATGGACGCCATGGGGGCTAAGATATGACTCCTACCATCAAAGATCTTACTAGAGGACGTGCACTGGTACAGTGAGCCACGGACAACATGAGCCAAGGTTAGATGAGGCACCTGTGCAGGTCTGATGGCAGAGAGGCACGGAAAATGTTGGGAGGGGATGTTTGGGGAAGAAAGGTCCTCACTTGCAGAGCCAACTGCTCCCACTCCGAGGCCCTGTTTGTGGCAGACAGCTGCGTTCCAGCGTGGGAACTGCATGTGCACTTACCTCCTACCATGCCTATGTTTACTTGGGAACACGGGTCCGTGAGGCACAGGTCGATGCTGTGGCTGCCTTGTGGTTCCAGCTGGGATTCAGACGCCCAGTAAATACGTGAGACAGGAACGAATGAATGCACTAATGAATTAATGAGGCGAGGGGTATGCGCTGAAGCATATAAGGGAAGGATAATACTTCCAGGTCTCGGGCCAATGTTCCAGCAATACAGCCTCTGCTTTTACGCCGAGGCAGAGACCCACTGGGGAAGAAGAACTAGTCGGCTTTGCTGTGCCCCTCAGCTGGAAAGGTTAAACTCGCGACGCTTTTTTCAAAATAACTTCTGGCCCAACTGTTTTTGGAGTAGGGCTGAAACCATACCACACCCCTGATGAAAACATCAGCAAGATCTATTTTATGAATAGTTTCTTAAATTCAATTTTCTATGCTCCGTTGGTTTTCAGATAAACGAGTTCTTTCTGATCTGAGGCACAGGGGGACGCTGAGATTCCAACACACGGCTTTTGATTTTTTAAACTACCCTGTTTCGGATGACGGTCTGGATGCTGAGAAAGGAAAATGGGCTTTTACTCAGTATCTACCATATATGCTAGGTACTTTATGTATACATTCCTTTTAATTTAAAAAAAATGGTGTTAAGAAAGAAAATCTGTCCTGATTTACAGAAAAGGAAACTTGATGCTCAGAGGGTTTCAGTAACTTGCCTAAGCTGACAATGAATAGTACAGCCAGGATGTGAACGAGTGGCTGCTGAACCCCGAAGCTTCCCTTTGCACCCTGTTTTGTGGGGAAGATCCTTCCCATTGCTCACCTGATTCACAAGCACATCTCCCATTCTCTTGATGAGAAAGTTCTTTTCACTTTTATCCACCAGAGATTCCTTCTTCCGCTCCAGGATCTTCTGAAAGAACTGGCTATGGATACCGATCAGCTCGTCCAAGCAGGGGAAGAGCTTCTCCACTGTCTGCTGTTCGAAGAGCAGCTCGGTCATCATGCCCCGGCTGTACACATCGCTCATGATCTTCAGCGTCCGGATGTGGTGCAACTCTGTCTGCATCAACTCTGAAGGAGGACAAAGCTTAGTGGTCAGGAATGTTCCTTTAAAGGACTCTCCTTCAAAGGTCATCTGCTGCCATTAAGAGCCCATTTGAGTCTTAAAGCTGTTTAGAGCACAATTTAAACTTAAAAACCGGGTCAACAGCTCTCTTTCCCAAGTGCTCTCATCTTATTCCTCTATTTCACATGCCCTAACACTGTTTACTGACAGCATACTGGAGTCCATCACTCTTAAATGGTGGTTCCCCAAGTGGCCTTTGTTGGATTCAGAGCCTTTCACAATTTGCTGTGTCCCATTTCCTAGAAATGACTCGTGCTTGGTTTCCAGTGTAACTGAGGAATCGAACTGAAGCATCACAAGAGATCTCTTTCTAGGGCAGCTACGTAAATAAGCACTCATATTCAATAAAATGTTCAATAAAATTAAAGGAAACAATTTTAAAGAGGAAAGGACAGAAATAAGATCATGTCTCTAGACCTCAAAGTTTTTAAAGAAAATCTCTGACCTGCTATACACTTGAAAATTGGCCTTCCATGGTCCAGTGACTCCCCTGATAAAAAATGCTGCACAACGCAAACCAAGTATTAGCGCGGCAATGGAGAGTCTCACCGTAAATCACTTCTTGCCGTTTGACCACATCTTTCTTTTGCTGTTTCAGAAACTTGCTGTCCACTAAGCGGCTCCAGGACTCGGCTTCTAGTTGTTTGGATTCCATCTCGAAGTCCCCCATTAGCTGTCCTTCATTCATGTCTGTACCTACTCCTCAAAATATCAGAAGATCAGGATCAGAATCCAGGGTCTGTGAGCTCTAGGAAGCCTACACTGGACTCTCCTCGGGTGACAACTTCGTAAGACACAAACACGGCACTGACACAGGGAATATTCCTAGAATGCAAAGTCTAGTACCAGAAAGAATCATTTCCTGTTTGGGGTGACACACTCCACGACTCTGGATAAGAGTGATAAATATCACATAAATCAAATGTGACTGAGATTCAGGAGTCCTATGTGAATAAGGAATTGAAAAGGACCTGGTAACTTGACTTGAAGACAGCAGGCTTACGACCTGCCCAGAGAGCTACAACTGACCGTGTACCGAAAGTCTAGACAAAGGACAAGTGTCTGTACTACAGACTGACCACAGGAAAGTCAATGACATCCCTCAATGGACAACTGCCTAATAACTGGATAGGTCTGATTACCAATTCATTATAAAGCGTTTGATGATTTAAAGGCAGGTTAGAGAACCTTCACAGGAGTAAGGAAGAGGCAGGGACTATTATTTCATTAACACTTATATTCAGGGAACGGCACCCAGTCTCCAAAGATGTATAAGACACAGGCCATAATTTCCTCTTACCCTCATCAGTTAGTGATTCTGTTGACTCATTGACCTTGCTGATTTTATTTAGTGAGTCTGTTGAATGAGACAGGAATTTCCAGGTGTTTGATATGTTCTCGTCATTGCCAACTCTGGGGACAAAAAGAAGCACCTACTGTCAAACACGTTTTGATAAACCATGGTCTGCATTCTCAAATGAGTACCTGAAAAACTCTAAAATGACAGCTGGCTCTAAGTACCAAATAATGGAAGACAAACTACTTACATCAGGTACCCGGCAACATATAACACAAACTATTAATGAAGGTCAGAAGCATCTAACATCACTGCGAACTTGAACTTCTTGAGCCTTCGTTTTTTGTTTTTGTTTTTTTTTTTTAATGATAGGTAACAAGGCAAACGCTCTTCCCTTAAACTGTATACACATTACGTAAGAAATTTCCCCATTTTAAACTCACTGTGTAACCACTAACTTTACCTCCTTATTCTCTAAATAACCAAGCACCTCTAATAAACTGTATTCCCTGGACTTCCTCAAACCCAACCCACCAGCTAGCAGGGTAGGCCCCCAATAAATGTTTCTGGTAGGACACAAAAGCAAGCCAGAGTCATTTAAAACTTTATATTTTATTTAAAGACTAGCTTTTTAAAGTCATAATGCAAATTTTGAAACCGTAACAACTCTGAAAGGAAGGCCTTTGAATAATGACAATACAAAGACTAAACAAAATAAAAATACCTGAAACGTTTTTTTCTTAACAAGAAAACACTAGCCAGCACAGAGGTTAGGACGTACAGACAAAAGAAGATTTGCATCCTTTAGTTAAGAATTTTGCTCCAGCATAGGTTAAGAGAGATGGAAGAGATGTTTTGAGTCCTACATTTGAGATGACTTCTTTACTTGATGGGAAAGCAGGAGTCTTATTACCCAAAACAGCCAGCAACATCATAATCAGCCCTGTGCTAGCCATGTGACAGCTGAGGCCTGAGCAGTCAGGGGACACAGCAACTTTTGCAAGGACCACAAAAGGAATTTAGTGCAAATGAGGAGTGGGGAGCTAAAGTTGTAACTGGCCCATTATTCATTCCCATGGAACTGACTTGAGAATCAAGATGCAGGCACAGGAAAGAGATTTATAAAAAGCAGCAGAAACACTAGGTTCACCTGACCAAGAGAAAAGTGTAATATCTGAAAATGTAAGTGGTTACAAACAAAAATCAGAAATAAGTCATTCCCTCCTCCCCCCCATTTTCACTTCTTATTTTGATCTAAAAACCATCCTTTTATAATTCAGGATCCTTAAAAGCGAGGCTGACCAAGCACGAGGCATAGGACAACATGGCTGACGACAGTGTTTAAAGGGGATCCTTGCTACACAATGGTGGGCACTACAGTGCATCAAAATGCAATCCCCACTCTCGACGTCTGTAACACCTGCTCGTGCACCAAGTCATTATTTTATACATTTTTTCCTAATGAAAAGAATCTTTTCATCAAATGATACGGTTATGAAGCTCCTGTCACCAAGATGTCAACTGTGCTATCTTTAAACCCCCACTTACCCAGCAATGTTCTGTATGGAGACACTTTTGGAGAGTGAGACGCTCTGCTGGGACCGTCTGTTGGCAAACATGGGAATGGCAGTGGCTTCATCCGCCAGGAGGACTGCAGATCGAGGACGCTCCTTGGGCTGTGAGGCTGTAAAGGAAGAGAGGACACTGACTGAACCACATATCCAAGCTCACGAGTAGTGACTCATCTGACAGATGTCAAATAGAAGCAAATTTCTTTAAAACAGACTTGTCCTGGGAGTGTAAGTGGGTACAGAAACTCTACAGAGGACAATCTGGCAATATCTACTGCAACTGCAAATGCCTATATCCTTTGATCCAGTAATTCCATTTTAGGATAGTTTTATTCTACCCCCCCCTTTTTTAATGTAATCTCCGCTCCCAACATGGGGCTTGAACTCACAACCCTAAGATCAAGAGTTGCGTGCTCCACTGACTGAGCCAGTCAGGCACCCTGAATATGTTTCTTCTACAAGATATGTCTGCCTTTGGGTCAGGTCATGGTCCCGGGGTCCTGGGATTGGGCCCCGCATCGGGCTCCCTGCTCAGAGGGGAGCCTGCTTCTCCCTCTGCCCCTCCCCCGCTTGTGCTCTCTGTCAAATAAATAAAAATCTTAAAAGTAAATTAAAAAAAACTTGAAGAAGATAAATATGAAGCTAAGAATAGTAGTTAGCTGTGGGGTAGCAAGAAGATTAGGCAATGGGGATAAAGAATCATGGGATAATAGTATATTTAAACACAAAAAATAACTCAAAGTAAAATAAAATTGGAAGAATTTTAAGGATAAAAGAAACCAGAGATAACAGGGCCCAGTGTTCTTCACGAGTGCCTATCCAGCCACATGTGAGGTGCTTGTGAGATATGCAAACTCCCAGCTCTTCTCATCCCTTGGGGGTGGGACCTGGGAGTCCACACATTTTATGATCCCCAAATGATTCTTCTGTACCTTGTTTGAGAATGCAGATTTTGACCAATTCCTTTAATTTACAGCTAGGGAAAATGCAACACTTAAATGTCACACAGCTAAGCTGTTCTCATACTGTGCGGGTCCCCTGAACATGACCAGAGAGGAAACTGAAGCTCTAATTTTATGCTTAAGTGGTCACACTGGCATTTGGCTAACAAATTATTTTTCCTTGGTAACTGAGCTCGTGCCCCAGACACGGGCTGCATGATTTCTCTATCCCCGGGAGTGTCAAGAGCTGGAGGAAATAAGACAGGGGCAGCTGTTACGACATTCATGGTATTGCAGGATGTTTCTGACTTAATAAAAATTAATAAAACCATTAATTTCCAATTCAAATTCTATTTAGAGGAAGGTGACACAGTAAGACACCAGAAACACGCTACACTACCATATGACCAGACCCTTCCTGCAGGAAGCACATGAAAAGCATGAAGAGTGGGCTCTGCCCCAACAGGG
Organism: Ursus americanus; assembly: GCF_024610735.1. Classification (NCBI taxonomy): domain Eukaryota; kingdom Metazoa; phylum Chordata; class Mammalia; order Carnivora; family Ursidae; genus Ursus; species Ursus americanus. Next base: position 9,147,768 of record NC_142154.1, read on the forward strand.
AATGGGCGCAACGGTAGAGAAGGGAATGTGCTGGTGTCCACGAGCCTGGGGCACATCCTCCGTGTGTCAGGAGGAAGTCAGTGAGCGGATAAAATCCGGCGGAGGAAGGGACGCTGGTTCTTGAAGAATGGTAAGGATGTGGGGAGGTCGAAGGAAAAGAGGACATTGTGAGGAGGAGAACGCATGAATGAGGGCAGAAGTACTCATGCAGTACAACACAAGCGGAAGAGAACGGAGGAGGAGAGAGGATGTACAGAGAGTCAGTAGAAAAGGCTGGAGAAGCAGCATGAAGTCATGCTATGCAGAGCCCTGAAAGTGATGAAGAACAACTCTGTTTATTTTTTTTAAATTTTTTAAGTAACCTCCACACCCAATGTGGGGCTCGAGCTCACAACCCCGAGATCAAGAGTCACACTGACTGAGCCAGCCAGGAGTCCCAAGAACAACACTGTTTGTAAAGGACAGAACAGGGGGGTGAAAATAACAGCTTTCCCTTATTTGAGACCAATCCCTACTCCACTCAGGGAAGTGACGTTAATATCTCTGAGCCTCAGTTTCCCTATTTGTGGGGATGATGACAGCAGCCAAAGCTAACACTTAAGGAGGCCTACTCATAGGTTCTCTATGGGTATGATCTCATTTAAACCTGACAACCACCCGCTGAAACTGTTACCAGCTGTTCACAGAGGAGGAAAATGAAGCATAGAGTGGGGATGTACTAAATGCCCAAGGTCACACGGCTGCTGAGTGGCAGGGCTGGGACTCAAACCCACACGACTCGAATCCACAATCCGTACTCTTCACCACCATACTGCGTCAGGGGATGTAAAACAGGAGTGAGAAAACTTGTGGGGTCAGAGGTAACACACATACCTGACACATAAAAGGTATTTAAAAAAAGGGAAGATTTTTTTTATCTGATGCGAAAGAAAATAGATTTCTGAAACAAGGGATAACCTCCCAGAAAAAAAGTTTAAGGAAGATTAGACTGGTAAAAGGTGTTGGAATGGATTGGCTCACTGATTAAGGTGGGTGTTGGTCTGGTGAAACCTCTCCAATAGTAATCCACATGCAGAGACTGATAATAAGCAGACTTAATCCACCTAGAGGGAATTCACACGCTTCTGGAAGAACTCAGAGCACCAGGTGGGGGCAGTGGTTCTCAAGCTTGAGTGTGCATCAGACTCACCTAGAGGATCTATTCAAGCACAGATCACTGGGCTCCCCCTCTGGGATTTCTGATTTAGTAGGTCTCAGTAGGGCCCAAGAATGCATACTTCCTATTGATCCAGAAACTACACTGAAAAACACTGCCTTAGGGTAAGTCCCACACGGGTTCCTGTAGAGCCAATTAAGATGACATTCAGTACTGCATTATTTATGGTGGCAGTTGGAAATGACTTAGATATCCATCTTTGGGGGAACTGATAATTAAATTATGGAACAGGTTTATGAAAGAAAACCACACAGCAGTCTGGAACAACAGCTTATACATAAACACATGCATAGATCTTAAAGTGACAGACTGAGAAAAGAGCAGAATGAAAAAACCCAAGTCATATCTAATACAAATTCAACACACAAAACAAGAAAAGATATTTTCAGACACAGACATCTGTGTAAAGACAGAGCAGATCAGAAAGGCAGACGTTAAACGACTATAGAGGGCGCTACAGAGGGAAGGAAGGAGGCAGCTTGCACACAGACAGTACCCTGTGAACAGGATGCCGTGATTTACTGAATTTTGTGTACCACTTGAAGTCCTCGGGGGAAAAAAGAGAACTATTTACTTAATTTCACAGTTTATAAACTAAGAAGTTTTTTTTTTTTAATTTTTAAAAAAGATTTTATTTATTCATTTGAGAGAGAGGTAGAGAGAGAGAGAGTGAGCGCACACGCATGCACAGGGGAGGAGGAGAAGAGGGAGAAGCAGACTCCCTGATGAGTAGGGAGCCTCATGCGGGGCCCGATCTCAGAACCCTGAGATCATGACCTGAGCCAAAGGCAGACACTTAACTGACTGAGCCACCCAGGCACCCCTAAACTAAAAAGTTTAATCTGCAAGATCTCATTTTCTTTGTGGAACTGTGAGGTGCTAAAAACAAGCGTAACTGTCAACCCATGGAAGAGGAATTTCGAGGTGCATGGGATCACCTGCTTAAACACACAGACACAGGGCTGCCTTTCAAGCCAACACATGCACTATTCTAGAAGCCTTCCAAGGGAGTTTGGTGGTAGAACATTAGGCTTTTGGTCAATCATCTGCAGCCTCCTCTAACCTACCACAAAATAAATACTCAAATCTTAATTATAACAGATGAATATTATAAAAGTGTGTTTAAGTTCTGAACCAGAGAGTCAAAAAGGACTGGAAGAGAGGAGGGCTGAGTGACTTACGCTTGCTTCTCATGATGACTGTGGGCAGCGAAGACGTGTCCTGCGCCTGAAGGCTCCCTCTGGGCTGCTGAAGGAGAAAGGAAATAAATAAATACACGAGGACCGCGCCCTCAACTTCTCTTCCGTCAGGTCTCAAGAAGCCCAGAGCAGGGAGAGAGCTCCAGCTTGGCTCCTGGACGACGGCGCTCGGCATCCCGCCAGCACCCCCCACGGGCTCTCCTTCACACCTGCCAAGCACCAGGACCCCGAAAAGGCTGCTTCCCCTGCCTGGAACGCCCTTCGCCCTTACGCCCCAGGGTATCCCTCGATTTCAAGACCATCTGAGCACCACCTCCTGGGTTGAGCCACCCATCGCCTTCTTTCTTCTCCTCACCCAAGGCAGTGCCTGGCAGCCCCTGAGAATCCTGCACGGACCCCCACATCATTTCCCCCCCATTTATGGTCACGGTCTGCCTGCCACCCTCCCCACTAGAATGCCAGGTCCTGAAGAGTGGCATCTGTGCCTTTTTCATCCCTGTTTCCGCAATGACTAGCGTTATTCAGGTACTAAATAGGTCCTTCAGTAAAGTACGAATTTCAGTTCAGACTTTTGTTGTAGCAGTGACACAAACACTGTGCGTGAGAAATTACAGACTGAACCAATTACTCTGAGATAAATCATCAGTGGACACAGGTTACTTCCGATTTAAAAATGGAACTCCCCCAAAGGCTGTGTTCTCTTATAGGGGAGATGCTTCATCTCTGTCACCAGCCTTCTATAGAACCTAGTACGTTCCCAAGAGCGCTAAGTCCTGTCAGATCACAAACGCAGTGCCCGTGGGATCAGGCAGGCAACAAGTGAAGGAGGCAAGGTGGGGGGTGGGGGAGGGAACCCGCACATCCTGTCAAGGAGGCGGCAGCCACTCAGCCCCCATGGATGACCACGGCCATCCCTCTCCCCAACATTTAGGGACCTCGACCGTCCGATTCCATGCTGGATGCGCGGGATCTATCTATGGTTCCAACACTCCTGACTTCAGACTGCGTGGCAAGTTCGGTGCTTACATGGTAGTGGGAGGAAGCAAAATACATGTACTAAGTAAATACAGGCTGTTAAATAGCAACTCTGAGAAGTGCTACGGAGAACAGGAAAAACAGCCAGGTGAAAACCAAGAATGCCAGGTCAGAGGAAATAACCAGGGTTGTGAGATCTCCCAATTTTTTAAGGAGAAATTAGAAATCCAAATTGCTATGAAATGTGATTTTTCAAAATAACTGCATTAACAACAAAAAATACTTCAAGAGCCTAATAAAATTTATGTCCATGGGCTGGTAAGATCCGAGTACAGAAGTGTATCATTTTTACACTAGTTCAGACTCGCAGCCTCTGTGTCATCTGGGAACCTAGCAGAAATGCAAGTTCCTGGGCCCCACCCCAGAGTGTGCAACTTGGGGAGAGGGGCGCAAGTCCCTGAGGTGACTCTGATGCACACCCTTTCCAGTGTGAGGCTGCCTCACTAGGTAAGTGTGTGCTCACTGATGGAGCACACGGTGCACTCGGCATTGTGTAGATGCAGCAGGACAGTGCTCTCCTGACAAGGACAGAAGGACATTTCTTCATGGGTGACTGGAACACTGAAAACCACGGAGGCTACCTCGAAGGCGGGCACCCAAACCCACTCTCTTTAAGGGCCACCTGTAAGCGGTGCCCATTACTACACAGGGCGCATTCCCAGAGCAGACCCCTTCACCCCCCACCCCCGCCCCCGCTCCTCCTAGTCCTGTGTCACGTGACCACAGCCAACTGCTTCGTGCCCTGTGGACACAAGTGCTGGGGGCAGGCCACATCAAGTCCTCCCCCTCCCCAGCAGCTCAAAGCCCCCGAATGCCACCAGCTGCCCTCGGGGTGGCCACGAGGAAGTGGGGTGTGTGAGCGGCAGAGCAGGCCTGCAGACGTGGTTCAGAACAAACCCACTTCAACACAGAGACGCCAGACATGCAGAGAAATGTGTATTTAACACGGAGTTCTGAAAGCATTTTGTTTTCCAAAAGCCACAGATTCCCAAGTGTGTTAATTAAGAAGAGACTCGGTCGCTTTAGAGAAGAATTCTTGTTTGGTTGTTTTGGTCTCAGTGTTAGTATCAAATGATTACAATAAACAAAAACCCCAACCAGGACTCTCCCCACCCCGAGAAGCGTCTTACCTTCATTTTGACCTTTGCACAGGACGCCAGACTTTCTCTACAGCCTTTGTGGACAAAAGCACTGCAACCTGAAAAGCAAGCAAAGCCCAAGGTGACTTCGACCAAGCAAAGATCTTAGACTCTGGCTTCCTGCGGCCACAGCAGCCTGTGGCTTCCCGACTGAAGTCACTTGCATGTCCGAACGCGGCTCTCACTGGGATTACAGACTGCATTCCCCTTCCAGAAAGCAGGCGTGTGATGTCATGGGGAGGAGGAGAAATGAGAGCAGATGTGATTTCTGATTAACGGAAATGAGAAGTCTGGAGCTTCTCAGGCAGGAAGCCGAGAGGCTACCAAGCAAAACGAAAAGTAAAAGTGTCTGCCGTCAACATGTGAAGTCGAAGTCACCAACGAATCCCCAAATAGGGCCCCTTGCCAGGACTTGGGAAATCTGTAGGGCTGTGTCAAAGGCAGAGTGTGCATCTCAGAGTCCTGTTTATGTCCTTCTGTTTGGGATCTTAACCACCCCGAGCTTTCTGCCACCCAGCCGGAGTCCAGAGACGCCAAAGAAAGGTCATCAGAGCCACCCCAGGCACGTCTGGGAATCCTGACTCAGGATAAAGTGGGAGACTTCCTGAAAGATGGAGGGGAGACCACATCTGCCAAGGACACGAACCTCAACCCTTATTTCTTACTCTCTTGGCTCCAAAGCCACTGATGTAAAAACCCAGCCCTCTGTGCCTCAGAAGGGCTGTTGTCAGCTCTTACCACTGCTATGAAGTCATAAAACAGAACTGTGCCAGGAGGCCAGAGGGGAAGCAGAAACAAATAAAAGATCTGTCTGTGGGGACACCCAGTGACGAGAGCCTCTCCAGGGGCAGGGTCCCTGAGAAAATCAACCAGACACTATTCAACAAACAGCACCACAGGCCCTGCCTGCGTCAACTCCCTCATTGTGGGCTGAGATGCTCTCCTGGCGCGTACGTATGGATGTGGGGAGAGGGGAGCCATGCTGGGGAGGACAGGGCACTAGAGTAGAGACTGCCAAAACCCCAGGTCCCAGAGGCCTCCTCCCACAGGCCGTTCCTAACAGCTGCTTCCACAATGTCTACTGGGTTCACGGCTCTCTAACACCACCCGTCCCGCTGCACTGTGATGGTCTTAGGGTTCTCTCCACCACAGCGTGCTTCATCTACTGCTCAATCTTTATGTCTCTCTCGCACAGTGCCTGTATTCAAATGTCTAGTTTAGACCCTGCTAGGTCTCTTTTATCCAAAGGCCAAGGGCCCTGATACAACACTGACTATAAAATGTGAGACGCCAACTTACTAACACTAATAGGAGCACAGGAAGAACCGCTACGCAATCACATCTGATCTAGGTCCTGGTTCTGGTAGTTAGCGTGACCCATGAAAGTCTTTCCTTAGGGCCTCGGTTTCCCCACCTAGTCAATGAGAGGAGGGTCCACACCTCCCACCCCACAAGTTTCTTCAAGCTGTGATTCCGTAAGACTCTTCCCACCTCTTAAGAAAGGGATACTTTTTCAAAGTAAATCCCACTGGACTGTCCCACAAGGTTCATGCAGCTGAAGATTCTGCATCATCTGAATTATCACCAGGGGAGCCCCAGCCACCCAGCAGGTCATGGTCAGGGAAGGGCCTTGACTGGAGGAGTCCTGACAGAGGCCACCACGCAGGAGGCTATCAGGAGCAAGCCTGCTTTTGTCAACAGGATGGCCCACAGTTGGAACTGGTCTGCAGTCCTGAGGATGGTGTGAGGCTTTGTTCTGGGCCTTCCACTCCCAGGCCTGCCTCTGCCCCCATCTAGCTAACCTCTTCTGGCTCCAGCCCACATGACAGTCACTGTCTGGCCACCTTTCCGTTGTTAACAAACACGAAGAGACATCCAAGTTCCTTTATCAATGGCAGGATGAGGTGAGGCTCTGCTGGGAAAGGCTCACGTCAACATCGACAAGAGGAAAAACCTGGAAGGATTTAACTTAGTCAAAACTCTGTTCTTGCCCCCATTGTGTTCTTCTCCAGGAGCAGAGGGCAAGGGAGTGATTTGGATACCATGTTCCTTGTCATTTCTCCCCTCCGTGGTCATGTCCATGTACAGCATGAGCCGCTCTTGAAGTTGGCAGTAAGAGAGAGGTTATGTACCACTGAACAGAACGCTGGGGTTTCTCAGCAATATCCCTTTCTGGGCATAGGGAGGCCTTTGCAGAAAGAGACCCCTGGGGAGTGACTCATTCTAATCAGTAAAAGTAAACATTTTGAGGATGTTTCTCTAAAGAACCGGAAACTACTGGCTCTCATTAATTTGTCCAGTTCTCTATGACTTGAAAACAAGGATCAACTTTGATAAAGAGGTCACTGTTCTACTACTGAGAGGAAAAGCAGAACCACAAATAGAAATCCATGTAACTCCTGAGATGTCAACGTGGCTATGCCCTTCTTCGCATCATGCAACGTAACTCCCATTCCAGGATCTAGACCCCAGCGAAGCTTGGCTGAAGATTTCATGCCTCTCCAGCCAACAGTCTTCTACAAAGGGCCAAAGAGGCAATAGGTGGGCTGGACCATATGTCTTTATTGATTTGTATTTAACATTTTTTTTTGCCTCTCACCTCCCAGAAACTCTTCAGTGGCTCCCCATCATCTTTAGGATAAAGCTCAAATTTCTCACAGGCTTGATATGGCCTGCTATGCATTAAACTTCCAGTCCTCACCACATCTGGTCACACCTTTGAGCCCTGAGCAAATGGTCTTTTGTGCTTGTGTCCCTTCCTCTGATGAGTCGGTAGGACTCACCTCGATGAAGTCCTGACTCACCAAGGGAAGAAAAGACTCCCCCAACCCTGCACTTCTGGAATTCCATGCCTGCCTCCATCATGGTACTGCACTGTACTGGCCACTCTGTTCCACTGGACAGAAAACTCCTTGAGGGAGTCTCACTTTGTCTTTTATAATTTTTATATCCCTATCCCCAGTTCCTGGCCCACAGTAAGCACTAGATGTCTGAAGAGTGGGAGAGGTGGGCGGGTGAGCTCCAAGCTGCTGGACCCACAGCAAGAAACACCAGCCAGTAGTCAAGACAAATTCCACAGTCATTTTCCAGTAAGACAGATGCATTCCCACATCTGCACACTACCCTTACTCTGGGTGCCCGCCATGCGATGCCCGGGAGTATGGAGATGCCTTGTTCCAAGGGCCTCGGTGACCCATCCTCTCTCTCATGCACAGGCTTCAGAGCTCCCCTCGCCACCTTTCCTATGTCTTTCACAAATCCCTGCTTAGCTAATGTGTTTCAAATACCTCTTCTTTAATCCCATTCCTCCTCCTCCTCCTCTCAGAGTCTTGCTTAGGAGAACCTCTCATTTGTTCCCTTCTACTTGAAAAAATACGCTTTAAAACGTGGGAGATAAGCATATGAGGAAAACTAATGAATCCACATTATGGACAAGGAAAACCACACATTTTGAAATGAAATTAAATGTACACTCACACACAATCACGGTATCTTGAAAGTGTTAAGGACTCGTCATAAAACAATAAGAAAAAGACAAAGAATGGCCGTTCACAAGAGAAAACGGTGCCTGATCTCTCTCTAGAAGTCAGAGAAAGGCAAACCAAAACAACAGAGAAATACCATGTCGTGTCCAACCAGGCTGGATAAAATAAAACTCTGCCACTTCTAGGTACTGGTGAAGAAATGGTGATGTGGGAACTCTAAGCATCTGCTGACCTAGAAGGACCTAGACGTTGGTACCTCCACTTTGGACAGTAATTTGGCAACATGTAGTTAAGTTGACAAGGTGGCCACTTTATGGCCTAGCAATTCCCTTGGTGTACAGGGACGCTCCCTGTAGCCCTGCTTATAACAGCGAGAAACCGGAAATGACCCAAATGACTTAGTAGTGGGACAGATTTGATATACTCATAAAATGGAATACCATTTAAGAGTTAGAAGTCAATGGTCTAGATTGATCAGTTTCAATACTCTGGATTCCCCCAGTTTTAATGTTAAGGAGAATAAAGCAAATTACAGAATGAGATATGGTACCATTTATGTAAACTAAACACAAAAAAAATTAAATGTTTACGTGGAGATAAAAATTACAAAATACAGACTACATATACACTGAATTCATGATAGTGCTTGTCCTTGGGGAGGGAAGACGAGGACTAGGCAGGGAAATACAGGGGGATTCGATTGTAATGTTTATTTCTTTGAAACTGAAAAATAATCTGAAGCAATATAACAAAATGTTACTACTCTCTCATATTGAGTGGTGAGTACATAGTTTTGTTACATTATCGATGTACTATTTTGTACTAGCATTTAAAAACCAAAACCCCAGTGTATCACATTCTAATATCCTCCAAAGTTCCTTGATTTTTTTTTTTAAAGATTTTATTTATTTATTCGACAGGATAGAGACAGCCAGCGAGAGAGGGAACACAAGCAGGGGGAGTGGGAGAGGAAGAAGCAGGCTCATAGTGGAGGAGCCTGATGTGGGGCTTGATCCCATAACGCCGGGATCACGCCCTGAGCCGAAGGCAGACGCTTAACCGCTGTGCCACCCAGGCGCCCCCCTTGATTTCTTTATAAACATTTCCTTATCCTTTAAAAAAGTCGATCACAGTTGTGATAAATTAAAAACAAATTTTCAATCAGCCTCTCTTGTCTTCTATTCCAGTTATAAAAGTGCATTTTCTTCTCTGCTTTAATGAAAATCAATAATGTTTTTGGCATCTATGGGCAACAGAGGAGGTGGGATTTGCCTGAGAACCTGCCACTAATTTTGATCTACGAGAGGGGTGCCTGGGTAGCGCAGTCGTTAAGGCGTCTGCCTTCGGCTCAGGGCGTGATCCCGGTGTACCGGGATAGAGTCCCACATCGGGCTCCTCTGCTGTGAGCCTGCTTCTTCCTCTCCCACTCCCCCTGCTGTGTTCCCTCTCTCGCTGGCTGTCACATAAATAAATAAAATCTTTAAAAAAAAATTTTTTTTTTGATCTACGAGAGACCAGTCAGTGCACTGGGACAGGACCTGTCTCCGAAGTCCATTCTGTCTGTGCCCTTTCCCCCATCCGTTCTAACACCACAGAATTCAGCAAAGGTGATTTGAGGAGGCGGTGCCGTCACTTTTAAACAGACTTCAGTAACATTCAAGCTCTCAGGCCAGTGTTTGAATTTAAAAGATAACTCCAACTGAATCACACACACAGGTATAATAATAAATGTACTTCTAAAAAACAACTTTTCATACAAATTCACTTTCTTAGTTAGTTGAGACAGGTCCCCAAACCTCTAACGCAGCTGAAATTTTAATGTGCTCTGTAATAGGGACACAAGTCTCAGTGAGTAGTAATTCGCGTGGATGTCTGCCTAACATCCTCAAGTACGTACTTGAGAAATGCTCAGCTTATTACCAAGTTGTCCCAGACTCTGTTTGCAGCCACAGTTTTAGTGGCGTGTGGGGGTGGTTTAGAAACGCTGGCCCCACTGACATCAGCCAGAGTCACGAGGTTAAAACCTTATTCTGGGTTCTGGAACACAGACAATGACCAAGAACAGAAGAACTGAAGACAAATCTAATACACTGTGTCAAGCTCTCTGCCACAAACCATACCGTGTTGTTAGGGAGATCAAAGAATTATTTGGCCTTTTATTTATTTAAAAGGAAAAGATTTCCTAATGTAAGCAACATGCTTTCATTTTTCAAAGCTATTCAAAAAGGTCTCAGCACAGTGGTTTATGAGAACAGAGTCGGCTCCTAATTAGATTCCTCTGAATTTAAACACAAACGGCTCAGCCTTCAACAACTTTTTTTTTTTCACTACAAGGAGGCATCAAACAAAAGAATATGAAGGAAAACCCACATAATTGGGAAATATCATCTGTTACCTTTTTTTTTTTTAACCTCTGCCACCAACCGCCACAGATCTGTGGTGAGCTGCTATATACTTACTACATGTTGTTTCCCTTTCCGCAGGAAAACAAAAAACAACTGGTTAGAAACTCCGAAACTCTGGTTTATAGAAGGGTAAGAGCAACGGCCTTGCCGAAGGGAACTGGAATCACAGGACAGCTCGGGTACAAGGACTGCTACGAAAGGGAGGAGTCACCTTCTTGAGTTCTGAAGTGAGGGAACCTCCCACCCTGAGTCACTGACCATCCTTAGGGAAGACGCTAGGAGTCCTGCCTAGCAGAGGCACATCTGAGCAGCAAAACTGATCTGGAGAAAATTCTCTGATCCTTCTCAAGGAACAGGCTGAAGGGTTACCTTGAAGGACAGAAAGCTGCAACTGCTTCCTATCATTTCAACCCTAAAACTAAAACTAAAACAAACAACAATGGAAACAATAACAACAAGCCAGTTCGTAAAAGCAATTTAGAAATACATGCTCCAAAATTCTTCCTGCAACTTTTTTTGTTTAAAATCTCTGGGGAGTATGAAACATTGTGGTCTGGACTGATAGAGCTTATTAGCTACAAGGCACGTAAAAATGTTCTTTGTAGCTGGTGTAATAACCACAGAGCTGAGCACAGAACAAGAGGAAAGCCACAGAAAAGAGCCCCATCATCTTAGCTGAAGTGCTCATGAAACAAGCCCTGGTAAGGGCTCCTAAGAAGCCGGGTAAACAAAATGCAACAAAACAGAAGTGCCCTGCTCGAGTAAGAACCAACTTCACTGGTGAGGCCCTTCTTTTACCTCCCTTTTCCCCAAACACAAATGTCTTTTCTTTAATCAATTATGTGTATCTTGCTCTCACATATAATGAACTCTACACATCAGAAAACACCATCTAGAGAGCTGCTTTCCCAGATAAAATCCAAAGCAAAATCCGACCATCACGCACATTCTGAACACTCTTCTGTTTTCTTAGGTTGCAGCTGATCTGCTTGTTTATTTTTTTAATCAAGAGAAACAACCTACCACAAAAGTACTCAGAAGCTGCTAACACAACAGAAAACAAATCAACAATAATCTCACGATCATCTTACATCCGTTTAAAGCAAATAAAACAGAACCACTGACAAGATCTGAAACCCAAACATAACGAATTCCTTACTCTGAAGGACTCCACCACACGTTCCAAATTATTTGTGGCAGCTGGAAAGAACAGCTGATTTTGCAAGGGAAGCTTTACGTAGCCGAAGAAATAAGAATTGGAAAGACACTCTTTCCTTTCCCCATTAAAACGACCTAATCTTACTAAAACAAGAGTCAAATTATGGATGAGAAAAAAAGACCTGCCAGTTTTCTCCTAAATTCAAGTACTTCGAAGCAGCCCTGGCAGGGGGCTTTAGTCTTAGCTTTGGCAGTTGTTTCCTCCTGCCCCCCAGCAGGCTTCAAAGAAACTATACGGAGGCTTTGCTCCTTGCTGCTTCCAGCGTCTGTGACCAGGACCATTTCCATACAAGCCCACATACAGGGATCCAAGCTTTCATCCAGGATTATGACGGACTTCAGACTGGTCCATGAGTATTCCAGTGGAGTCAAGAGATGTTGATGGGTTTTAAAATGCTCTATCCTGTCGAATGGCTTAGTATATGTGCGCAGAGGGGTACGGTCAAGGGACTAAATGAATCTGGGAGACTGGTGCCCGTCAGTATCAGTCACCATCATCCATCAGTGCGATGCGCTATGTGGCTGATCTTCCCAAACCACGACTCAAACCTCACTGAGCAGGCGCTTGGGTGTGAGGATCCCAGAGTCAGCCACGGAGGGTCATGTTAAACTGAAAAGGAAAGCTAACCAGGAGGGCAAGTGACTGACTGGAGGGATGCTACATTTCCTGAGTCTCCTGGGAAGATCCTGAACATGGGAGGGGATGGAGAAAAGGGAAAAAAAAAGATTCTGAATCCCCAAATTACTCATATTTTCCACTTCCTGCTAAGATAACAGATGGTGCTTCACACACAAACATTCATTGCAGGCTCTGTTCTTCAGGAAGCGGGAGAGAATCAGCCGATTGCTTTTGCTCCTTTGGGAAAATGACTACACACTGTTCCTTTGCTTTCAAGCCTTTTTTTTATTAGTGGCAGGCTGCACACTGTCATATACACATCATAATGCCAACCACCAAATGCTGAACCTATTTCAACACTCCCCCAGAGCGGAGTGTGAAGCTGCGGGGGGGAAGGGAGCGAGCTCTGAAGTTTCTGAGGTGGGGTGGTATGCAAATTAAACAGGGATTTTTGAGCCATAGGTGCAGATGTGGTAACAATCAGGCCCTATCAAACTGCTCCTTTTTGTTGTCTGATTCTTTCAGTTTAAACTTCAAAAATATTCTTTTCCCTTGCTTTTGCAAGGGAGAACTAACATAACTTGTGACATTTTCACTAGATCAAGCTATTGCCATAAATCAAAGAACCCCTGACCAAGGATGTTCTGATACTCCCTTCCCCTGACAGACCCTCCAAACAGAAAAGACTCTAGTGATGACACACAGGACTCCGTGAAGTGATTTGCTTCCAGAAGAAGCAGTTAAGCCAAATAGTTCAATCTGGAAAAGTTCCATCCAATTATAAACACTGTTAGTATAAAATGAGGAGCCAATCTGGTATTTTATTGGTTTTCTCTAAAAAGTCTTGACTAAAATATTGTTATATTACAGGCCATCAAATATGTAAAATATTTAGGATGGATTTTTGAGTTACAATTTTAACATTTACTTTTTAAGTCAGTAAATGAAAACAATGAAGTTGCTTTAATGGATCTAAAAATCAGAAATCAGAGGTGCCTAGGACAGCTGCAATTCATGTAACTACCTCGGCATCTAATTTACTCCTGTATTTTCTTTTGTGTACACAATATAGAGGATATCTCTTCATTCACACAGATGAGTCGGTTCCAAATATCAGTTTAAAAAATGGCTTTCTTTGCAATCACATTATATTCTTCAATTAATTAGAGATAGAAGGAAACATGCAAACAAGTAGGTAGGCTAATAGCTGAAGTTAATATGCTGATGTGAAAATCTGGTTATATTTTTGAGCATGTGTTCCATGCTCAAATTAGTTTAAATTATATTAATTAGTTCTTTTTAAATATATATATTTTTAAAAATCCATAGACCTTCCAAAACAGTTCCATGAAAAACATTCTGAAAACCAGTGCTCTATCAAACTATTTAATTACTACACAGACTTGTGGCTGAAAACTTAAGTCCATGAGTTTCAAACCTCCTACATTTAGTTTTTCCTTGTCAGGACCAGAACCCACACAAGTGATTCTTCATGGGTTCCTCTGGTACCCTTGGGCCACAGAAGTTTCCAAGAGGTATCCCAGATCCCCTTCTCCAGGGGAAATCCTAGTGCACACTACACCAACAGTGTGAGCAGTTCCACAGTCTAGGAAGACTGGCTATGCTTCCTCATGAAGGGAACCCAGCAAAAGAGAAGTTCCATTTATGTTTAACACAAAGAGGTATCGAGAAAACAAAAAAGAGCTCACAATGCCTGTGGTTAAAAGAAGTGCATTCTCCTACATGACAGCAGATATTTTTGCTATCTGACAAATCAATCCCATGCCAGCTGTAGGTTTAATTCTGAGTTAAAGTAAGCTAAGAATTAATATAGCCAAGGAGGGTAAAATTCAACTGTTTTAACCTAGAAAGAATGTATATATAAAAATCAATGGCAGCAGAAGATAAAACATTTACTGAACACAGACTAGACCACCTTTTCCAATCTGAATTTAAATTGAAAAGCTGTCTGGAGCCAGTCATGGCAGGAGTCATCCTTCTATATAACCATAAACCAAGGGTTCTCCCTCTTCCCTACAGCACAAAGGAAAAGATTCTTTGGGTCTTCAAAAGAGATATCCCATCTCTTTTGTCCCTAACTCTTCTGATACTATTTCACATCACATTTCAGTACTGAGAGTTTGCAGAATCAACTACGTTGCTTCTTACTCAAGCTGGTGCCATCAGTAACAGTCTCGAGTCTTCCGTCAAGCTGATTGTTTTCTGGTATCATTTTGCTCTTTGTCCATTAAGTTCTTGAATCAAATATCAACATATTTTGCTCTTTCATCAGAGACCAGCTGACAATCAGAAAAACCTTTAAAGTTATCAGTGATCCAAGGTTTACATTTCGTTTTTGCTCATACCAACAATATGTAAGTACAGTCTTAAAAGACTCAAGCAAGACAGGAGAATAAAATAAAAACTTAAGTCTCCCTGATCTCTCCTCATCTCTTTAAATTGTTAATAGTTTGGGGTATCTCCTTTTAAATATTCTTGCATATTTATATAAACAATGACTGTTCTCTTGTTTTCTGTAAATTTGAATCATATATACAGTTCTACTTACTGCCTTTTCAACTTATCAAAGTGTCTTGGAGATCTGTGTGTGTCTGCAGAGCTATCCAGGGGCTGATGAACTGTGGTCCGTGGGCTGAATTCAGCCCATATCCATGATATGAATAGAGCTTCACAGAACACAGGCACATTCACTTTTTACATCTCGTCTTGGGCTGCTCCCGTGCTCCCGGAGCAGAGTCAAGAAGTCACAACAGAGACCTGCAAAGCCTAGCACACTTTCTGTGAGTTCCTCCACAGAAACAGCTGGCTGATCCTTGGTCTATTCTTTTTAGTATCAGCTCCAAATTCCATCTAATGAATATACAATATTTTATTGATGGTTATTTATTTAGTTCCTTTAAATTCTTCCACGTCATGAATAATGCTGCAATAAGTAGGCACCAAGGTTTATACTTTGAGAACTCTTCTCTAAAGTCGCTGTGTAAGCAACTTGAGAAACGTGCCTCTCGTTCTTTCAACCACTGAAAAAAAAGGACAATTACGTAATGCGACGGAAGTGCTAAATATGGCTACAATGGCAAACACATTACAATATACAAATACATCAAATTAATGTGTTTGTACACCTTACATTTACACAATGTTATATGTCAAATATTTCCAACTGGAAAAAAAAGGTGCCCGGCACATGCTGCCCCTCAATAAATATTTCCTGACCGATGGCTTCTGAATGAACCACAATACCAAACACACTGCTTTGCAGAGGTAACTGTTCCTTGTTGAAGAGCTTCATTTAAGATACGGAACTCAAGTGCATAATAACTGACAGTTAAATGTAAAAAATAAAGTCAGTCTGCAGTCTTAATAAGAGTTCCTAGAATAGTCACCCAGCTCTCCCTTTCCTAAAGCAGGTGACAGAGCGGAAGTCATTTTCCTCCTTCGTAAACAAACAGAAATCATAACGGTCCAGCGATGGTGCAGAACCCTCACGTGTCTGAAAAATCTCCATGAAGATCCTTCCAGCGCTATTTTTATTCCTGAAATTTTATTCAGTTATTTCTCAAATCTACCACTTAGCTGTTCTTCCATTAGAAATTCTATTTATTTTAACCTCTTAATAATCCTCAACATCTTCCCCTGTCTATGCATTTGTTAACTTCCTCATGGTGGTTGACTTCCTTATGTGGTGTCTGTGTATTTTTTTTTTTTTTTAATTTATTTGAGAGAGAGAGAGAGAAAGTGCACATGCGTGCGTGTGCAAGTGCAGGGAGGGGTAGAGGGGAAGGGAGAGAGAGAATCCCAAGCAGGCTCCGTGCCCAGCACAGAGACTCACATGGGACTCGATCCCACGACCCCGAGATCGTGACCTGAGCTGAAAACAAGAGTCAGATGTTCAAATGACTGAGTCACCCAGGCGCCCGTGTAGCTTTAATTGTGAGCTCAGTTTCAGCTTTTAGGGCCCCTTTCCTACCGTGGGAACCTCTAGCTAGCCTGTGGTGCACGTCTGTATTTGTTTCAGCTGAGGTTCCTTAGGTTTTATCATACTCATATTGGGATTTCATTCAACCGCTTGTGAAAATTTCTTAGTTTGGGGTATGGATGGTGTGAATTTGGACCCCAGGTCCATCTATGATGCAGAATTCTCACTCGGAGTCCTGGGAGAAGGCACGTTTCCCTGCTGCTTCTGAAGGGCCAGTGGGTGGAGTTTTCCTAGGTCCTGCAGCATGGAAGCTGCAGTCTCTAAAGCTCTTGGTTTTACCCAGGGGTCACAGGTCCAGCACCCACTGTGTGCCCTGCGGCCACACATCCTGTTCCCTACTAAGGGGGAGGCTCTTTAGTGCTCTGATTCTTAGTTCCTTCAGGGATTCTCTTTTATGCAGGCTCCGTTATGTATTTGTTGTTTTTTTTTAAATATATTGCACTGCATATTTTTGTCTTATAGCAGAAAGCAGGTGTTCAGTCTGCCCCACGATGAAGTTCTTCGATACCAATTTCATACTGTCCAATCAAGAAATATGAGGTCTTTCTGTTTTTCTCTGAGACCAGTGCTCCTCAAATGGGAGAACAGCACTTTGCAGGACAGATACACAAAGTGATTCCCCGGGATACAGGAGGAAGACTTTACAGCTTTCATTTATATTGACTTAGAAGAGAACAGTAAATATGCAGACGATACACTGGTGCCTCACTCAGCCCTTGACGTTGGGCAGCCTCACCCGAGACACGCTAGAGGGTTCTCTTCATTCGCTTACTTCAGCATGCTGTGACGAACAGAAACTTACAGGTGCTCAATGAAGTGAGCTTACGGATTACATTTAGTCCCAACTAAAATAAAATGAAAAAGTAGCTTACACAAATTCCTGCAAAGAAAACACTGACCTAAGATAATATTATTAAGACTAATAAACAGCAAACAAGAAAATGGCAAATCTAACTTCTCTTATTCCTATAATGAGCTTTCTTTTCTCTTTTCTTTCCTTCTTTGCTTTCTTCCTCTCCTCTCTTCTCCTTCCTTCCTTTCCTTTCTTTATGGGGAGGGGGGGGAAATCTTAAGCAAGCTCCATGCCCAGCACAGAGCCCAATGCAGGGCTCAATCTCACAACCCTGAGATCATGACCTGAGCTGAGATCAAGAGTCAGACGCTAAACTGAATGAGCCACCCAGGCGCTCTTTGTAAGTATAGGACAGGACAAGCATGTAATTCTTGCATTAAATATATATACCCTGTGCGAGTAGGCTAAAAATGTTTTAATGATACATGAACATACTAAAAAGTCCTTGGTGACTACTGCCCTAGGCAACCAAGTTATTCCAGTATCAAGGAGCTGTGTGTCAAGTGGCTAAGAAACTAACCAGAGGACATTTAGTTGGTGTCCCAGGAAAGAGCCTAATAGAACCTGGGCCCCAAAATAAACATGCAGGAGGTAACAGACAGTGGTGGCCTCTTGTTTTCTAGAGGTCACATAAAACTTACCACTCTGCTGGAACTCTCCACTTCCTAGTGAGTCATGCAGGAAGGAGGACATAAGTGTGTATGATATGCATAAAGATCTCGATGAGAGCTCCTCCCACGAAGTGGGTGGTTTTTTTTTTTTAAAATAGGACAGTACAGCGAACAGGGCTGCAGACAACATTTGGGACAGAATATATCCACAACGGTCATCTTAAAAGAATGTGATGAAAAAGCCAGTCATTCAGAAAGTTACAACAGCTGCGGCAGCAACAAGCCGGGCTGCGGGCTAGCTTATACTCCTCTCTTCAAGAAAGCAAATATGTGAAAATAATTTTTGCAGTAGCTTTGAATCTGCTCAAACAAGCTTTTAAAACTTCAACATCCAGTAAGTTAATTATTTTTGGTAACAAATCACTTGGGATGCTCCACACAAATGACTGAAAACAAGACAATGTCACGACGTACCGACTGCGTAAACAAGTCACCGTTTTGTCTGACGTGGTTACTGGTATAACATGGTGCTGATCACCACAGCGTCCGGGGTGACTGGGCTGGGCCTGCGGTGGTTGGATCTCCACACTGGTCCCTTCTGGCCACGGGCAGCCTCACTGATTTACCTCGGTATGCACTGCCGGTGTTACTACTTTCTATCCATCCAACAACAGTGTTTTTGAGACACGGTGCCTTAGAGAGCAGGGCGTGTGGGCCAGCTGCGGCCCATAGCCTCTTTCTGTATGGCCCAAACACTATGAATGGTTTTTACATTTTTTAAATGGTAGGGGGAAAAAAAAAGACAGTATTTTGTGATACACGGAAATCACATGAAATTCCAGGTTCAGCATCAGTGAAGTTTCACTGGAACACGCCATGCTCACTGGTGTACGTATCCCCGAGGCTGCTTCAGCACGACAACGGCACAATTCAGCCCACGGAGTCTAAGACAAAACAAGCTAGCCATCCTCTGCCCAGTATCTTATCCAAACCAGGACCCGTGCTCCGTTCACAACCTTGGCCTTAGGCTGGTCTGACGCAGGTCAGCTATAGGTCACTATGGGATGTCTCCGCATGTGCAGGTCCCTTCCCTTGGCAGTCACCACGACTGGATATTGGTAAATGGCTGAGGCATCCACCAAAGTACCAGAATAAAAAATGAGCGCACAGGGCCTGATGAGGGACTGCTGCACAGCTTTAGAGTTTGAGGCAAGGAGGCTGCTTTGATGCTGACACGGACTTCAGGGACAGGCAGGGGCTTGGGGACAACGGAACAGAATGTAAGAGATTGGGGCTCTCCGTAAAAACGGACAGGTTGTATGTTCTACATCTGGAACTGACGACACACAGGATGTTTAAGACAGACCTAACAGGCTGACCTCTCCACACACGCCAGGAAGGGACACCGGTGGATGGACAGGAAACCCCGAACGAGCTTTCCCGGGCCAAGAGCGCTGCGCCTCGCAGGAAGAGGCGTGTCGCTTACCTGCACACGTGTAGGCATCCTTGCTGGTGAAAGGCTTCATGCACTGACTACAGCTGACCGGACCCACAACAGGGATGGAGCTGAAAGTGTGCCCATTGACGGTCTTCTTGTCTTTGTCCTTCTCCTTTGAATCCTTCTCCTTCTCCTTAATTTTCTCTTTCTCTTTTTCCTTTTCCTGACAAAGAAAAGAACCAACAGTTAGCTGAACACCAGAAGGCCCTCCCCTTACCTGGGCACCCAGGTGGCACGGGGTCATCAATGGGTGTGGTGAATGTTTTGGATGAAAGTTATAAGCACTGTCCTGGACGATGGTTTTCGTAAGTTGTGAGCATTCCAGCCACACTGGAAATGCTACAGGAAGACCGGGCAGGCTAAGCAGTTCTGTCGGCTGCTTGCTCAGCAGCGTTCACACCGATGGACACAATGTCCCAGGACCAACTCTGGGAAGAGGCTTCTGGATTGGGAGGAGGGGACTCTGGGGTGGCCTATGAACCCTCCTCAGCAAGCCCAAGCATGGCCCATGGAGGAAGCAAGCAATGAGCTGAGAGCCAGCTGCAGGCAGGGAGCAGAAAGGACGGCAGCCATTCTCGGACCAGCCTCAGGGACAGGGAAGACGATGGGAAGGCAGGAAGCATTCCTCACGGGTTCCTCTCGGACCTCCTCTAGCCGGAAGTATTAACTGTCCCCCACAAACACACATACCATTGTTGTCATCTAAAAAATTTCCTGCAACATGGGTGCCCCAAAGTTCACGATCATGACAACTACGAAACGCCTTACACTTGGAATCAATGTCTTCTACGTACATGACTGCATCTGACTCCGTAACTCTGAAGCGGGCAGGGTGGGCATCACACTTCCCGTTGTACAACTGAGAAGATGAAGATGATAAATGCCAGCTACAATTCTGCACAGCTGCTATGTGCCAAGCACGACAGCAGGCGACTTACACGTATTTTCTCCTAACAACCCGGTGAAGTACTAGTTAGATCTTCATGGCACGTTTGAGGAGACTGAGGCTCAGAGATGTTTAATACTGTATCTGAGGCCACACGCCAGGAGCTGCCCATGCTGGAAGTAAGGTCCAGATCTGGCTGACTCCACAGCTCTGCTCTCGTTCGCTAACTCTACTGCCAGGGGCTGGAGAGGTGTGTTGACTCACAAAGGGTCACACGGCAAGTGATCGCCAGTCAACATCACAACCCAGGTCTCCCGACATCCTATTTCAGAGCCTATCTGCTGTACTGAACCGGTGAGTGCTGGCCAAGTATGATTCATGTACAGTCCTTGGTTAACAGAACACATGTAATAAAAATCTAAGAACCGAACTGCTACATTTTAGAACTATAAAAACTAAGAAGAGAGGGAGAAAAACAAAGTATTTTACTTTACAAAACAGGAAACTGTTCTGAGTGACAATCAGTAACCGCTCAAGTACGTAATATTCTAGTACCAATCAATAACAAGTGGAATTTTTCAAATAATTTCTCTCTTAACTAAATTTTGCTGCAGGCTTCTCCACGCATAAATGTTAAACCGAAAAGCATCTGCCTCTTTGCTTAAGAAAGCTAAAGCGTGCTCCAAAAGTCAAAAAAAAAAAACTTCTATGGCAACTAACATTCTCTCAAGCCTTGCAATGCCCATCAAATCCGAATAAATAATAAATACCTTCGTCCTGTGCAATTAGCCCAACTAGTTCTTCCAAGGATAAAAACAAAACAATAAACTCCCATTATCTTTCTCTGTTTATTAGAATTTAGTGCTCTAAAGAAGTCAGACTCTTACCTCCCCATGTCCTATGAATTTCACTGTTATGAGGGGTACATCATGAAACCGACCCCATTTTACCGACATGACTCGACCCCCATGCCAGGAAATGTGCTCTCACAGAAGGAGGGGCTCATGCCGGCAGGGCAGAGCTCAGCAGCTTCGAGCTGCCATCAGAGAAACCGTAAGAGGAAGCCAGAGACTGGTTGAGAAAGGGAAGGAGGGAGGGCTGAGGCTGCCTGTTTCCTTAAGACAGGCTTAACTATTTGCATGCTGCCAGCAAAGCTAACTACCCTAGTTACAAAGGACAAGGGAAATGAAACAAAACGGATTCCCCAAAATACAGTGTGATGGACAGTGCTCCAGGTGCAAGATGGACACTCTGGAAGGACCGAGGCTAGTTTTTTGACACTTAGAAGTTAAGGAACACATCTATTTAAGAAGACTTTTCATTATGTCGAACCATAATGTATGCTTCCGAAGAACAGTGTTTGGTGAAGTTTGTGGTAAACTTCGCCTGTGGTCAAGTGATGACCAGTTGTTTTCTCAAGCGTGACTTTTCCATGTTCAACAACATGGGGAAGTAGGAACTGCCGGTATTACAGGGATGGATGCAGGAAGTACCTATACCAGGGCACTAAGAAGGAAAATGAGTTCTCGCTTCCCCCCCCCACCATTTTAGACAATTATAATGAGAAGAGCCGAGGGCACTCGGACAACTGTAAAAGCTTTCGTGAGGCCACCGTCACGCTGCACATTTCTGATCAGAGAAGAAACCAGAGAACTGGATTTCACACAGCCTTCAGCCTTTGCAAACACGCTCTAGCGGGCACCTCTGTAAGGCTCTTTTATAGGGAACACAGGCCCAAGGAGGCAGAGCCAGACAGCAGCAGCTCGGCAGGAAGGCACCCCTTGCCCCCAAAATGCCCACTTCAAGTCAGAGTAAGAATTTCCATAGAAAGTTTCTGCCCATCTCCTAGTTGTGAGGAGGAAAGCTCCAAGAAGAACATCAGTGTGACAGGATGGTCTAAAGGGGCTCCCTCCACTCCCTTTGTGAATGGGCTCACGGTGCACATGCGTGTTTAATACTCTGTAGCAAGCAAGCATACTTAGCAGGAAATGGTACTATCAGAAGATACAAAAAGACAAAAGCAGAACCTGCCAGTCTTCCTGTTGTACTTCCTGTTTAGGCTCACCCCCTTTGAAAAAACACTGAATACATTTAATTACTCGTGCCAGATACTGCTAATTTTTAAAAGCACCTATGAAGGATCAGTACTCGGTTTCTCAAATCCTGTAGCTATCTATCTATCTAGATAGATATATATATCTCAGTGCTACAGGAAAAATACGAATAATTTTTTTGGCTACTGTTGACTCCTTAGAATATTAAGAGTTGTGACATATAGATTAACTCTTAAGCACATTTAATAGATTAACATAATAATTACGAGACTATGAGTCGATAACTATGAACTATTTTTACATGAATACATATATCATGCTGAATTATAAGGAAAATAAAAATTTCCAAACCATTCCTAGAGACTTTACTAAGAATTTATAGGTGGCAATTTAATGTATCTTCAGTAAATGCTTACATTTTTCCTTTAAAAGAAATAGGATGATAACATTGTACAATATGTTAATAAAAGTAGATCAGATGATCTCTAATAGCTTTTTTGTTTTTAAAGATTTTATTTATTTACTTGAGAGAGAGAGAGAGCGACAAAGTATGAACAGGGGGAGGAGGCAGAGGGAGAAACGGACTCCCCGCTGAGCAGGGAGCCCAATGTGTGCTCGATCCCAGGATCCCAAGATCATGACCTGAGCCGAATGCAGATGCTTAACTGACTAAGCCACCCAGGAACCCCATAATAGCAGCTCTTTTAAAAATAATTTAAAATAAGTAAAATTCTATCATTTTCATAAAAAAACAAACAACCAACCCTATTGTTACTATCTATAGTAGCACTTTCAACTGTTTTAACATTATGGAGAAGTAACAGTCAATAGCTAAGAAAAACAGAATGAGCATCCTCACACTAAGAAAATACTCATTTATTTTTGTCACCATTTAGAGAACAAAACACTTCTGTGTGGTAAAGTTCTACCGTAGTTGCTATGGCATATTAAATCAGAGTATTTAATGCAACTTGACACTATTTCCCCTATTTCTTACTATCTTTTGGTAATTCATAAAAGTGAGATACTCTACATGAAAGATGACTCTTAACCTTCTTGATATATTTGGCCAGTGGGGCACTTTTCTAAATACCTGATAATGTGAAGGATGGCCATCCCGGGTTAAAGATCCCTAATTTTTTTTAAAGTTTATTTATTTATTTGAGAGACAGAGAAAGAGAGAGAGAGCGCACAAGCAGGGCGGGGGGGGGCAGAGGGAGAGGAAGAAGCAGACTCTCCACTGAGCAGGCAGCTCAACGCAGGGCTCAATCCC
Source organism: Ursus americanus (assembly GCF_024610735.1). Taxonomy (NCBI): domain Eukaryota; kingdom Metazoa; phylum Chordata; class Mammalia; order Carnivora; family Ursidae; genus Ursus; species Ursus americanus. The sequence continues at coordinate 9,171,259 of NC_142154.1, forward strand.
AGGACCCCAAGATCATGACCTGAGCTGAAGGCAGACGTTTAACCAACTGAGCCACCCAGGTGCCCCCAGATTCATAATTTTTTCAGAGTTTCCACTGCCAGAGACAGCACGAGCCCCCAAAGACCAAATGCTGAAGCCACGTGTGAAAGAGGAACCAGTCTCATTGCAAAACAGTGTCGTCATTTTGGCAAAGGAGATGCTCGGACTCAAAAGGTCAACTGAAGAGTCTGTCAGGGGTGACAGACTCCGCTCTGACAATTTCCTTCTCTTCTCCTCCCTTTCTCTCACTACCTACTAGCAAACTCCAGTCCTTTGAGAGTTATTTAAAAAGTTAAAAAGACACTGCTTTGTAATGGTTACATTTTGTTTTGAGTGAGCATGAAGTGAGGTGTACTAATTTTTAGAAGTCAGCCGGCGAAGAGGTTATTTAGTTAATATTACCTAGTTCTGTGACCTGAAGCACAGTTCTCTGGGCTTCAGTTTGTAAAATAAGGAGGATGGGATGAGCCTTTTTTTAAAGGTCAGGTTCCAGTTTCTAAACTTGACCTTACATTGTTTTGTTTATATCTGTTTGTATTTCTTCATTAATGCGATCTGTGGTGCATTCACGGCCCTGCCCTGAAAGTGAACGTCGTCACTGGGGAGATGGATGGAAAGGGGACTCTCCACTTAGTTACTGGTCTTCCAACTGAAGACCTCACATTTTAAGAACAGAACAAAAACAACAAACACATTAGAAAGCGTCCAAATCGATCATAAAATGTCTCACAGGAAAGACGACGATCTTTATTTAGTTCTTCAGGAGCTTATTAGCACCTGGCAGAGTGCTGAGACCACCTACACAAGTCACTTGATAACGGCTGGCTAATTTATACTGATCTCTGCAAGGAGACTGTCTTTTGTGGATGCCAACCAGTGTCCAAGCCAGCAGTGCTAAGTCAAATAGATACGGCTCTATTTTAAGCCTTGCTGCCAATCTGTGGAACACTGATAAACATTCTGCCCTCTTTAACCTGAATTTTTTAAATGATAAAACAAGGATATGTCTGAAGTTAATACGTGTATATATGATTATGCTAGAAACAATTTGCTAGACTCCGCTAGAAACAATTTGCTAGACTCCTTGCATCTTTCCCTGTTTTTTCCTGATTGGCCCACTTTCCTCCCCTCCTGCACCTGGGCAGGAAAAATGAAAACACAACTCCGGTGGCAGGTTTTGTGGAAAAATTCCTCTGAGGACCGAACCTAGCATTTGCTAAAAGAAAGAGATCTTATTTACAAAACCTCGTAAGATACATAGCTCTACTTCCACCAGCCCACTTAACTGAGGGCTTAAAAAACTTGTTGTATTGGAGGGCTGTTGGGGGGGAGCGCAAGGGGTGAACTTTTACAGTAATATTCTTGAGTTCAGCGTGTGTTCATGCCCTTACTTCTATGTAGGTACATATCATGCACATGCAAACACATTTATATATATATATATATATATATAAATTTATATATATATATATATATTTATATATATATATATATATAAATATATAAATTTATATATATATATTTATATATATATATATATATATATATAGTGATTTCTTGCAAGAACTCCTTTGCTGATTTCTACTTAAAACTTTTGTTGCTGTTATTTATTTTGCTGGAGGGTGCATGTGTGGGTGAATGGAGTACAGGGGAAGTGGGAGGCAGAAAGTTTTTTCCCACTGATTTAACAGTGAATTGGTTTTGGTTTAGCATTGGGAATCAGCATAAGAAAAGTAACTCCTTGTCTTCCTTTCTTTTAAAAATACATTAAAAAAATTAGAAGAGTAGCTATCTCTATGTGGGGTTATTACAGGTGATTTTTATCTTGTTATTTTTATATTTTAAATATTCCTAGGAGAATGAAAAAAAATAGACAAAAAATTTTTAAGTATTTTAACATAACCTCACTCACTAAGAGGATTCATGTTTGCAACATGCATATCCAGCTGGGACTAGATCTAGGAATCCACTTTTGTTTTTAAAGTTCTTTTAATTTTCTGTGGGACAATCTTTCTAACCTCTAAATCCAAATATAAACATTTTAAATCCCCTGATCTTGGCATAAAATCCTTCAGGTACGTTTTATTTTATTTATTTTTAAAGATTTTATTTATTCATTTATTTATCTGAGAGAGAGAGCACACACACGAATGGAGGGAGGAGCAGAGGGAGAAGGACAAGCAGAGTTCCTGCTGAGTGTGGAGCCTCATCTCACAACCTCGAGATCATGACCCGAGCTGAAATCAAGAGTCTGAGCCACCCAGGCGCTCCCCCCGCAGGTACATTTTAAACCTGGTTTATCAATTAAAGCATGTGCTTTAAAGTATGGGATCTGAAGCCAAAGAGGTCCAGATTTGGCCCTCTGTTCCACTAACGTAGGGGGCACACACCCAGATAGGGTAGCTCACCCCCAGAAAAGGGAGATAATATCTGCCTTATATGGTTGTGGAAAGGATTATATAAAATAACACGGAAAGCTCCTAGCATACAGTAAAAACCCAATTAATGGTATCACCTTTTGTTGCTATTTTTCTTGCTGTTATTTTTCTTCAAATATTAGGCTGTTTCAAAGATTTATGGGTTTATTTCCTTATGTCCCCATTATTTCATTACTTTCTGGGTGAATGCAGGCTGTGACAGGAGCCCACGGGTAAGCGACTGAGGCGGCCACACAAGGAAGGCCCACGATGGTACTTACTCTGCTCTTCTTACTGCTGGACATTTTGTTCTTGATGTAACTGAATGTACGACTGACTTTTGTTCCACTCTTCCCTTCAAAGTCTTTCTTGGAGGGGCTTTGTGGCAGGAAACTATAGCTCTCTTCTGTTATGCTAAATAAAAACAAGGAAATGGATTTTTTTTAAAAGAAGACTACAGAATTTAATTTTTAAAAGTTAAACACAGATTAACTCTGTAACCATATATCATTTCAGCTACTAGTCACAGTCAACTTATATACACACATGAGAACGGGAAGCAGAGCAAGAGACGGACAGAGGCTGCTGAGTGGTTCCACACAGTAAAGAGCTGAGAACAGAGCACATCACAATGCCCACGTTCCGGTGCCAAAACCTGGCTACATTTTCTTGTATCAGCCACTAATGTCTGAGTAATAGATTTTCAGTGACCTGGTACGAAGCATGGCCTACCTGTCAATTATTCATTTATTATTTTATCTGAAACTGTTTAATCTAAAATAGCACTCAATTTAGAAACATCTTTGTATCAAGTAGGTGCTTGAGCAGAAACTCATAAATACAATAATGGAATGATGGATATGTTAATAAAGGTTGCAGACACAGGAATTCTTACGACTGAATGCATATTCAAGCTCCCTAAAAGTAGAAACCACATATCTTTTTTAGTCTTTTGGCACACTGGGCAATCAATACTGGTGCATATAGCTTTGCCCAATTTTAGGAGGAGAGTATAGAAGATCCATTTTAGGAGTTTTGCACAGATCCAGATGTACTACTGATCTACTCGCTCTCTGGAAGGTTAGAAAGAATCTAAGTCCATCTATGATGGACAGGTTTGGAGCTTAGGAAATTCACAATGGTTCATTTCCTGAAAGAATGCTGGGCACTTGTATACACAATCCATTACACAGAAAGGAATCTACTTATACTACTTTTCTTAGGTGTTCTACAATCATTATTTTAAGAACTCTTCCACAGAGAAGTTGTGTTTACCTCAAGCGCCTCTGAGAGAGGACAGAGACACAACTAGGGGAACAGTCCTCTTCAACAGCTAAGGTCTGTTTATGTATAAAGTACTACTTACAAAATAAAGCAGCCTGTTATTACGATAAAGGGGAAATGGTGTGAGAACCACTGCTCTAGAGGACAAAGGATAAACAAACTATCACAGAAATGCAAAGCAGCATTCATACTGAGAGTTCGGGATCACTGAGTCACGACTTAGGCCTCTGTGAAAAGGAGAGCAGCTTAAGTGCCGGGCAATTATCAGAACCCCCATTATGCTTACATTAGAATACTTTCGAACCCCGTAAGCATGACAAAGGAATATAAAAATAAACAATGAGTCAAAATACAAATCTGCTGCTGCTGTCAAATGAAGAACCAATTCACTTACTTGGACAGAGCTGTGTACCATAACCATGCAGGCGGAAGAAAATGACTTTTTTTAAAGCTTAAAATGGCTAAGGTAGCAATACTACGCGCATGCACAAACACACACACACACACACACACACACACACACACACAATGAAACAAACTGTTGTCAGGCTTAGGGACGAACAATTCCTATAAGCAGAGAACAACAGTTCACAGAGTCAAATACAAGTGTTTCCTCTCCTGAATAAACGCAAACATGTATTGTCATGATAGTGTAGAGAACAAAAGTAAAAGACTCTTGAAGGCACTATTTAAAAAGGATAGAGCCTTCTTTACAAACCATGTGTAGCCGTTATTCCAAATTGATCACCCAAGGAAGTAAGAGCTGAATTCACTGCTTGCTTGACTTAGTTAAATGTCCTAAGACATTCTGGGTTTCCTTCATTTCGTTTTGGGGAAAGGAGTAACAAAATAAACGTGCAGTACCTCTCAGTCAGGTTGGCACTGGTACTGTGGAAAGGCCGTGAATCTGGAAAAGAGAAATGGGAGAGAAAACGTTGGAACCAAAGGGCTGTGCCTGGCTGACGGAGCAGATGTTTAGAATGCTTACGACAACACGTAGAGCAGACACAGCATCTGAAAGCCAGTGAGCGGTGCCTTCTCTGTTTAAGCAAAGGTTTGGAAGAAGGAAAAGTTCAACTCAAACCCCTCAATATTGGAACTAGAAGCAGGCGGCAACAAGAGTGAATTCCCCAGGACAAAAAATTTAATCCAGGATTCAAGCTAGTGAGCAAGCACCCAAACAACATTTTTTTCCCTCATGTTCAAACACACATGAAACAGGTTTAATTCCTGTTCTTGTCAAGGCTCCGTTTCCACAGGCCATCCTTCTGAGAGGACACCACAGGAAGAACATAAAATCGAAAATTCAGTATTGTATTCTGCGTGCTGTCATTTTGCTTTCATATGTTTCCATACTAAAAAGTCTAGCTAATGTATATCTGATATTTTCGGGAGCATTCCTGGAAATTGAGCAGTGAACAGGAATAGGGCATCAGAACTGGCTTATCAGGTCTTAGTCTTGTCACTAATTTGGGGCGAGATCTCTGGATTTCATTTCCTCATCTGTGAGACAAGGGAGATAGAACACACGGGAAGGTCCCTGCCAGGCTGACACTGACAATGTGTAGGGCAGAGGCATCCTTCCTCCTTCCAGGACGACCATTCAGTGAAGCAGGTCATTACAAGTAAGGCTAGGTTAGACAGCAGGGCAGTAAAAGTGGAGCAAACAAAGGAACACTACACTCTTATCCACGACACGTTAATAAAGCCTAAGCTACTTGAGGACTTAGATGAGAAGGTCTCAATCACACGAAGATAAATGGTTTCCAATTTTTAGGAGATCAGGTTAGACATACTTTCTGTGGATAATTCCCGGTAGGCAAAGTCTGTTCACAAGTACCACTGTTGTTATAATTCGAACAGAACACACACTTCTTCCTTCAGGTAGGTTTCAAGGATCTGAGATTATTGTAGTATTTTAATTTGATAGATTTGAAGATGTTCCACTGCCATATTACCAGCATTTAAAACTCTTAAATGTCCAACCCGCTTTAGATTCTGAATAGAAATGCCAAATGGTAGCCCTCGCTACGTAAATAGCCAACAAGAAGGAATAATGTCTAAGAAACTTAAAAATCAATTCTAAGTCTTCAAAAGACTGCTCTCTGTGGTTTTTCCTTTCACCTATTTGGGTTCTTCTATTTCACTTACAATGCATGGTAGTAACAGCTAGTTGTGAAAGATGAACAGAGTAAGAAGATCTGGGATCTGTCCCTGAGTTTCTGCATGATCTAGGTGTGAAACTGTCAGCAGTTTAACCTCAGATGCCTTAATTTACTTAAACAAAAAACCAAGAGTGTGGTTTAGATCAGTGGCTTTAAAACCTTTTCCACCCGAGGAACCTTGCATGGTAGAAGCAGCATTAAATTCTCTCACGCTGCCAGGACTCTGTTGTACACTAAAGCAATCACCTGGAAAGTTACCACCCCAGTAATATGAACAAGTGAAAGTAAAATCCACAATGAGGACAAATACCAACCAGCAAAGAGCCTGGCCAAGAATAAGCTCCCAGCCGATTTCTGCTGAATAAATTAAAAACTGAACAAACATGTGACTGAGTACTGGGAGAATCTTTGACTCTTATAAGTATTTCCAACCTTTTCACTGCTGGAAAAATTTCAATTCATTTGCTGTGACCTCTTAGATGTGGTTCTGAAAACTGATTAATCCACCAACGCCTATGAGATTCCTAAAGTGTCATCAAGTTTTCAGAGCACCTAAGAGGCTGAAATAACCAACATTACTTCTACGGTAGAATTACAGACAAAAGCAGGGGACTCTGTCATGAAGTTGGCCTTGAAGTATTACTGCAGGTCAACAGTGTACTTCAACTAGGCTTTTCCTAAAGTCCTGAAGTAACCTGCAGACCTAATATACTATAACGTTCCAAGGTCAGAACTGCTGGATGGACACAGTCAATATTTTCAAAGTGCGTCCCACAGAGTACTACTAGTCTTGTGAGGGGTCATGCATAGTCAGGCATGTATTGTGGGTACCAAGCTAGTAAGTTTGGGAAACACAGCTCACTGAACACCGCCTTGGAAATTCACGATGTGCACATTAGCATCTGAAACCACCTTAACTGGAGTTTCCTGAATTTATGTGGCCATGAACCAACCCTTTTTTCCCCCTCTCCCCTCCATGTCCCTAATGCCCCCTGGTACTTGCGAATTTAAGGAACACATTTTGAGGAATGCTAGATACGTGATTCAAAGGTCTCTTCAAGCTTCCATACTTTTATGATTCCATTGTGTTGGGTTAACTGTATAACCAGTGCCGTTTTATATTAATAATTTTGCATTAGTGGTAGAAGAAATGCCACTGGGACCTTTGTTTTAGCGGCCATATGCGGACCTATTTCCCAGGGTATCACAAATACTTTGAGCTGAAACAGGCTTGAGAATTTCTGAACACTCAAAGTTTTAAGTGGATTTTCGCAACTTCCCTCCTATTACAACTGGTATAAAGTAAATATCTCATGATGTGCCTATTTACCAAACATCTTTTAATTGTGAAAAAAGGACTGAATATAATAAGACCTCTGTTTAAGAAAAATAACTAAGCTTTCTCTTACTGTACATAAGGTACTTTCCCGTAAGAACAATGCAAAGAGGTTACTCTGAGCTTAATATTGCTTAATTACAAAATCTTAATATTTAAATAGATACCTACATACTGCTGAAATGTAGGGTCAGTAAGTGGTAGGAAGTAGGGTGTTCAATTATATGAATATCGTAATTCCCTGAGACTCATATTAGTTATATGAAAACAGTTCATTATTTACCTTTTTATAGCAATGTGTTTTTTTTCCCATTAAAAACAGCAATCCTGAAATATTCTAGAAATCTTGCATAACTGAAAACAGTGATTTTCATGGGGGAGGGGAGAGGATTCATTTCCTTTCCAAGCTTACTAAAACTGATACCTTACAAAGGTTTTAAACTAGGCATTATCAATTAAGAATATATTAATCTGAAATCCACATTGTAGTAAAAGGATTGAAAAATAAAAGTTTCAAAAGAAAGAAGATAGGAAGGAAGGAAATAAATCTGTAACTCCCACTCCTTAATTCATGGAGTGTAACCTCAAAGAAAAGTTATTTTTTCCTTCCTTTTTTCTTTCCTTCCCTCCCTCCCTCTCTCTTTCTTTCTTTTTTAAAGTAATCTCTATGCTCACTGTGGGACTTGAACTCTCAACCCCGAGATCAAGAATCACATGCTCTAGCCAGTGAGGTGCCCCAAGGGAAAGGTATTTTTAAAGACATGTCTGGAAGGTGAGAAGAAAAAAGTTTACCATTAGCTTTTAAGTACCACAGCTGGATATCTAGATGTCCCACGAGACAAAAAAAGCAAAACAAGGAAAAATGAAATTTACGTTACCAAATAGAAAGCTCTGTGAATTAGTGCTCAGTACACACAGGTACAAGGTGGGACAGGAACACGTCCCTGTGCCCTGCAGTCAGGCCACCGGGTCAACAGTGCAGGTGGTGTACAGAAGACAAAAACTGCTTCATCCAGATTAATTTTCAAAGCGAAGCATGAAGACAAGTGACTTAGAAACGATGGCATGCAAGGGAGGAGTCCCCAGACAATTTCTTAGTTAAGCTGACAGCATTTCAGTTAAGCTGGTCAGACTCTGGAGAACAGCCATGGACACCCAAGTTGCTTACTTACTATGCGACTCCTCCTCATCACTGGAGTAAGAAGAGCCAAGAGAAAAAAGGGTTTTAGACTTAAGGAGATGTGGAGAGATGCGGACGGAGAAGGAGACCCGCCTTGCTGGCTGCATCCGCGGCTGGGCTGAGAAGTGGGTTCACAGAAGACGTTAGTGCACGCAGACTGTTCCAGAACAAAGTCAAAGGCACCTCAAACCAGGCTCAACAGAATCATGCCACGAGCCTGTTTCGATCCAGGAAAGCCTGTCTAGGCCAACAACGTATTTATTTAATTTTCATCTTTATTTCTGAATATGTAGAATTCCAATACGGCTTAAAAAATTCATCCAACAAACACCTACTTTCTAGAGTAAGACAACAAGAAGTCCATTGTTTTTAATGGTCATAATTTATAGCTGGTGTTTTTTCCTTCAGAGAGAGAACATCTGGAGTGGTGGTGTTTCTCAGGATTCTGTGTTCAGCTCTCTTCCCCCTCATCCCAAGCCTCCTCACTCGCTGTCTTCCCTCGCGTACACACCACATACGATGGACACACCTGTCCGCCCTCAGCCAGGGCTCTCCTTTGGACTCAAGATGCATTCACCTCACTGCTCACCTCTGGAGGGTGTCCCACAGGCTGCGTGAACTGAGCAAGCATGGAAGTGGACTCCTCTTTTCCTCCAGACCTGCCCGTCGTCCTGTACGCCTTTGTTTGGTAAGTGGTACCTAACATCTACAGAATTACTCAGAACAGAAACCTGGGCACCACCCCTGAAGGCTTCTATCACACCTCACCCAGTTCTTCTGATTTTGTATTCTAGAATTCTCGCCTTCTCCTGATCCGCCACCTCTGCTCCCCAACACTGACGTCAGTGTGGTCTCTCCAAAGTGTCTAAATCAATCACCTTAATCACCTTAATCACTGAACTGTCCTCAGACGAGAAACCCAAATCCCCCGGTCTTGCCTTCCACATGCAGGCACACCTCATTTTACGGCACTGCCTTTAACTGCACTTTGCAGATATTGCAATTTTTACAAATTGAAGGTCTGTGGTGACCCAATGTAGAACAAGCCTATCAGCGCCATTTTGCTAACAGCATTTGCTCACTTTGTGTCCACAAGCATTCTTGATAATTCTTGCAATATTTCAAACTTCTTCATTATTATTTTATTTTGTTATGGTGATCAGTGATCTAATGTAATTGTTTTGGGACGCTACGCGCCACGCCCATATAAGACAGTGAACTTCAGTGAGAACGGACCAGCCATTATCCACCTCCCTGCCTCAGACCTCCCCAATTCTTAGAAAAAATATTCAAATTAGGCTAATTAACAACCCTACAATGAATGGCCTCTGAGTGTTCAAGTGAAAGGAAGAGCCACATGTCTCTCACTTTAAATCAAAAGCTTGAAATAATTAAGCACAGTGATTAAGGCACGTGGAAGCTGAGGCAGGTTGAGAGCTAGGCTTCTCGTGTCAAAGAGCCAAGTTGTGAAGGCAAAGGAAAAGTTCTTGAAGAAAGTTCAAAGTGCTACTCCACTGAACACACGAATGCTAAAGGCTAACAGATCTATTACTGATATGGAGAAAGTTTTAGGGTTTGGATCAGAGATCAAACCAGTCACAACCTTCCCTTAAGCCAAAGCCTAATCCGGAGCAAGGCCCTCACTCTCTTCAATTCTGTGAAGGCGGAGGGAGGGGATGTGAAGCTAGCAGAGGCTGGTTCAGGAGGTTTAAGGAAGGCAGCCAGCCCCACAACATCACACTGCAAGGTGAAGCAGCAAGGGCTGATGCAGAAGCTGCCGTGAGCTCTCCAGAAGATCGAGCTGAGATCATTCACGAAGGTGGCTCCACTGAACCACAGGTTTTCAGTGTAGATGAAACAGCTGTATAGCAGAAGATGCCATCTACGACCTTCATAGCTGGCGAGGAGAAGTCAGTGTCTGGCTTCAAAGGCTCAGAGGACAGGCTAATGCAGCTTCTGACTTTCAGTTGAAGCCAATGCTCATTTACCATTCCGAAAATCCTGGAGCCTTTAAGAACTAGGATGAATCTACTCTGCCTGTGCTCTGTCAGTGGAACAACAAAGCCTGGACGACAGCACATCCACTTACAACATGCTTTACTGAATACTGTAAGCCCATTCTTGAGATCCACTAATCCGGGAAAAAAAGAAAGATACCTTTCAAAACAGTACTGCTCATTGACAATGCACCTGGTCACCCTAGAGCTCCGACCGAGATTGACAAGGAGATCCATGTTTTTTCCATGCCTGCTAACACAGCATCCATTCTGCAGCCCATGGATCAAGGAGTCATTTTGACTTTTAAGTCTTATTAAGAAATACATTTCATAAGGCTACAGCTGCCATAGACAGTGATTCCTCTCATGGATCTGGGCAAGTAAATTGAAAACCTTCTGGAAAGGATTCACCATTCTGGATGCCAGTAAGAACATTTGCAATTCGTGGGAGAGGTCAGAATATCAACATGACTAGGAGTTTGGAAGAAGTTGATTCCAGCCCTCATGGATGACTGTGAGGGGCTCATGACATCAGTGGAGAAGTCACTGCAGATGTGGTGGAAACAGCAAGAGAACTAGGACTAGAATGGAACCTGAAGACGGGACTGAACTGCCGTGATCTCATGACAAAACTTAGCAGATGAGGAGTTGTTTCTTATAGATGAGCAAAGAAAGTGGATTTTGAGATGGAATTTACTCCTGGTGAAGATGCTATGAAGATTGTTGGAATGACAACAAAGAGTTTAGAATAGCCCACAAACTTAATTGATAGAACAGCAGCAGGTTTTGAGAGGACAGACTTCAATTTTGAAAGAAGTTCTACTGTGGGTAAGATGCTATCAGATAGCATCGCATGCTAGAGAAATCGTTCATGATAGGAAGAATCAATCTACGTGGCAAACTTCACTGCTGTCCTATTTTGAGAAATTGCCACGGCCACCCCAACCTTCCACAGCCACCAATGTGGAAGCAAGACCCTCTACCAGCAAAAAGATTACAACTCACTGAATGCTCAGGTGATGTTAGCATTTTTTTAGCAATAAGGTATTTTTTAATTTAGGTATGTGCGCTCTTTAAGACATCACGTTATTGCACATGTGACTATAGCATAGTGTAAACGTAACTTTTATACGCGCTGGGAAACCTAATATTTCACCTGACTTGCTTTACTGTGATATCTGCTTCATTTCGGTGGTTTGGAACGGAACCGTGATACCTCTGCGGCTCACCCTCACTAACTCGCCTACCGAGTTCCCGGTCTCCTGCTGGTCTCAACTTTGAGGTACTTCTCCCCCGTAAGCCGTCTCTGTCGGATGCTCCTGAAAAGCCCCATGTTTCTTTCACTTGCTGCATTTATCACTTCCCTATTACATGCACCTGTTCTCTTGTCTGCGTGAATGCGGTGAGGAAAGAAACCATACCTCTAAGCTCATCCCTCTCCTACCACTGCCGAGCCTGGTGCCTGGCAAAGAGTAATGCAAATGCTTACTGAATAAATAAAGTAATACATGAATTTCCCTCTGTCAGGCTTTCTGAAAGCTTGCTGTCCTAAATGAAATGAAAAAGCCCTACACCAACCGAATACCCCGCAGAAACACGAAATGATCTGAGACTGCTGTCTGCAGCTACGGCACTAACAGGGATCAGACAGCTGCTGGCACGAATACACGTACACTGGCTTTTTTAGCAGTGACCGCCCAGTACAACAAGAAAGGTACCTTCTTCATGTGCTTTCTAAAGTTATTTCCAAATGCGAAACAAATTCTGGAAATGAAAATGAGCTCTTTTATTACACAAAACCTGAGTATCCTCTTTTGTCACAATTTCATGAATCATAAGGAAAAACCTATTTGTACGAATATCTAAGGAGTATCCTCAACATGTATGGAACATATATGTTCTTTGTGATAACACACCCTGAAAAATGAAGGGAAAATGATTTCTCATTAAAAGCCTCTGAGTTAAAAAAATCTATCTAATGGGTACAATGCTCCTTTTAACTTCGCCACCACTAACCTGTTTAGGGCTCTTCTGGGGATACAATCAACCAAGCATTTTCTCTACTGTTTGTAAGCATCTTCTGAGTATAAGCAATGAGATATCTTAAAATATACTCTTATAAAGCAATCACCTGTAATAATGGAATTATTCTGTATATGCAAAAATGAAGTTTATTCTTAAGTTCTATCAAGAAATCAACTATGTCTCCTGGCAAGCTGGGAGTCTCCACTCCATGCTCTCTCATGCAAGAAGGAGAAATGGGGCCAAACACATCCCCGGGAGCCTCCACTCCATCCTCTCTGATGCAAGAAGGAGAAATGGGACCAAACACATCTCTGGGAGCAGTTTCTCTGAGGGCCATCCTCCCGGCATTTCCCCACAAGATGCAGGTAGCTTCGGTGCTTTTCCCATTCCCTAAAAAATGAGCTGGCAAGATGCATTCATCATGTTCCCCCCAAGACAGCATAGCCAAGAGATGAGTAAGGACAGCTTCCCCACCCATTGTGGTTCCCAAGTAAGCTGTCGCCTGTCAACTTTCCACCCCAGAAAATGACACAGAGATCCATCAGTCATCACCTTTACTCAATATTTTCCTCTGTATCAATGGATATCAGAAAATGATCCCAGCTTAGAAATAATGTTGAGTTTCTCTGTTTTCCTCTTCTAGAAAATGACCCAATAGGACATTCCAGACAACAGGCTCAGAAGACATACATTTTTAGAAATGCCCAAATGTTAACAGCTGTGCAAGGCTGTGGTAGAAGCAGCTAATTTCTTTGAAGGAAGAAGACACAGCGCAGGTAGAAGCTGGAAGTAGTGAAAGAAGGTGGAGCTTAGAAAGTACTTTGTTCCTAGACCAGCATACTCATAAGACACAGCCACTTAAAGACCATGAGGGATGGATGGCGTTCTCGTTTCTTTAACGTTTACACTCTGGTCAGAGACAGAATCTGGCACTGTTGTAGGCACTGGGAACTCACTCCATAACAGTAACAACTGCTTATTATAAGCCAGGAAATATGCTAAGCACTTTATGTAAATGCACATTTAAGCCTTATCACATTATTACCCCCGTTTAATCAAGTAACTGACATAAAGAATTTCACTATCTGGCCCAAGGTCACACAGCCACCAAATGTGTGCTTACAATAAAACATTAGCTAAAACATTTTAAGCGTACTGAATGCTTTAGGCTTTAAAATCACTGTGTAGATGTTAATTATGAACCTTTCAGCTAGGAAGACCATGACCAGAGATGAATCATGCAGAGTATTTAAGTGAATTGGAAAATTTGAGTCTGTGGCAAATCGAGAACTGTCCAGTGACCCTGAGGCTTAAAGGCACAGCACACAGGACACAAGGTTTAGTCTTCTGTTCAACTGTCAGAAGTTTTACATTTGTGAAAAAATTTATGTTTCTAGAGCAGAAAAAAAAATACAGTTGGGAAAATTAGTTTAATTGTATATGAGGAAGGACTAAGGAGAAACAGTGTCATTAGAGTTGATTAATCCTCCAATTACAGCGTATGCTAACTCAGGGAAACTGTAGGGCTAGCTAACTAATTTACAACTCAATCATTCAAATGTGCATGAAATGTACAAGTTAGAATGAGGGTACCGTCTTCTGACCAAAGGATTAAACACTTGCTTAGAGCTCTACTCTTGACACCAGCCTGCTAACTCATTTCAGTCCCCTCAGTGAGTGGAGCAGAAAATTTCCCAGCAACAGGAGGAAAAGCTCCATGTGCGAAAACTCCTGGCACTCTAGGACAGTGTTTTCTGGGAGTTAGCCCCATTATTTATAGTGTTTGGCTAGCAACTGAGAACAGTTAAAAACCATCTTGCTTTTTGGAGGAAAAATTAATGAAGTGTTTCATGCACGAGGCAAGAGAGTGTATCACAAAACATAGGAAAAAGATCCCTCCGTGGGACACACTCTGTTGGTGTTGGGTATCTGTTGCTATGGGAGTAGACTCTCCACCATGACAGCATGCTCGCTAGTCATGGAAGGAGGCTACGCAGAGCTGAGGTGCCTCACTTAGGGGTGCTTTCCTGTCTTTGGCTACTGAGCTCTAGCAGCACCCCAGGCTCATCAAATCCAACATTAACTATTTCGTTATAATGATTTTCATTCGAGTCCAGCACAACCTCTAGCCCAAACAAAACCAGGAAAAGCTATCCCAGTCATAGTTCTGCAGAGTCACGTCCGCATCTTTGAGAAGACGTCATTAGTAGGCACACCAACCAGGCCAGATCTGAAGTACTGATCAGGAAAACGAGGGCAAGGTTGATAGTTATCTATCATGTCTTAATTCTACTGTGGAAATTAAAAAGATGAGGCCTGCAGTAAGTCATGAGACAGAACATCTCCCTAATGCAGGGCAGCTGCTTCTGTCCCCAAGTCTTTTAATATGAGTTGTATCAGGGGACACTGAACACGCACCAGAAACACCGTAGAGTTTATTTATTCCCTCTGCCTCAGCCTCCTGAATACACGGTCTTTCAGCAACTAACAGATCACTCTCTCCTGGATGAGTAGTTAAATCTTTACATCATGATCTCAAACTGTAACTTACTCATGGAAAAAAAAAAACCAAGATTTTAAAAATAAAACAAAAAGGTGGGGCTTCTCAAAGAACAAGCTGCCTTTCCATGGGAAACATTTAGATCCAATTCAAATATGTTTCTGAACATCTTTTATTTGCAAAGGCTCTGTGCTTATGGATGCCAGACATCTACCTAATATCCCCAGATGATGGGTCTGAAACCTGTGTATAGCTCCATTCATCATTTGCAGATGTAATCCTTTTGGCACGTGCTTGACCAACTAAAAATGTATCTCTGTCTTTGTCCTTCATGAGCTTGATGTTTTTGAAGAGCTCAGGAAGCTAATGCTGGATAAAATTTGGGTAATTGTACTATGGTAATAGAACAGAATATCTTTCAGACATAACCGCATTGTGTTTGTAATGTATTCTCCAGTGTTTCAGAAAAACACTTTAAAGGAAGTGATAGAGGAAGAGAGAGTGATAAAAAATTATGACACTTTTATATAATATATAATATACATAATAATAATATATAATAATATAGATCATTATATAGTGTGTGTGTGTGTGTATATAAAACACTTGGGGGACTCCAGGTTATGGTTATAACATGTGGGGACTCTAAATCCCCAAATATATGGTAATTCTTTGTACTGTTGTTGTGACAATTTTTAAAGTCTGAAATTACTTCAAAAAAAAAAACTTTAAAGAAATCTGTGTCAGGTTTAGGCCCACGACTATAAAGCATTTAATGGATTAAAGAGATTTTTAAGTGGCAACAGGAGGAAGTTCCCAAAACTGAACTGTCTGTCACCTTTTTTGTTTAAATGAGCCATTTGGAAGAAGAGGCAAATTTTGGAAGGTAATGTTACAGTGTCTTAAAGTGAGAAAAATGACAGAGAAAGTGTTTAAAATATACTTAATTAAAAAAAATGTAATATACTTACGGTCCAACCCAGGATGGCTGATTGTCATTAATGAGATGGATTTTGTTAGCGGAGAAGAAATGGCTGATGTACAGTAATTGAATCCCTGTTGTTTAGATCTGTGACATGTCTGTGAAATATTAAAAAAAAAAAAAAAAGAACAGGTTCTAAGTACATGCTCTTATTTCTAGAAAAGCACAAAACTGTACGTTCCAGCCCAACCTAGGAACAGAAGGGAGGACACGGAGGGTAACAGCGCAGGCTCTGCAGTCACACACTGGATTCAAGTCTGCTCCTGCTACCTCACAGCTGCTCAACCTCAGAGGAGTTACTCAGCTTTCATGAACCTTTGTTTTCTTATCTGTAAGATGGGAATAACGAGAGGCGCCATCCTGTACAGTGGTTTCATACCCCTCCTAATACCTAACGATGTTTGACACTCAGTACGTTCAATAAACATCGGCTGATGCATAATCAGATAACAGTAACTTCACTGGAAATACCAAACTACACACAGTAGCTCTTGCTCTCCGAAATTCTAAATATCCTTTCTAGAGATATCGTAGGTATCAGTAGTATACGATTTCTCTGATTTTAACGAGGTGGAGAGGCAAGTAAAAGGTGTCCTAAGATCAAGAGCAAGGCAGCCATGCATCTGGGCAGAAGCCTCATCTCTTTCATTTCCTCTTCTAAGATTAGACGGCTTCTACACGAACAAGAGGGGGCTGAAACCTGGTAATTTCCCTCCCTCAGTAAATTCATAGCTGCTTGGAGGCCACGTAATGCAACCAGCTGCAGAAGCCCCTGTACTAAGACCCCGAGAAGGATAGCCCACCCTGTTTACCAGCCCACTTCTGGTGCTGAGGGGCTCCCTCTCCTTCAGTTCTGAGAGAGCCACTGCCAACTGTTAACTAACTTTAATGGTCATGAATCCCCCCCCTTCACAGTAGGCTAAAGTCTGCACATGCTCAAAGGGAAGCAGTGAAAACCTGCTACTACCATGAATTCAACTCAAGAGCGCCAAAGACTTCTGATTATTTAAAGCTTGTTCCATGTGTAACCATGGAGTCTGAGGCCAACAGCTGCTATGTTTGAAATACAACTGTGGGGTCTGAAAAATGACCTCAGTGAAGGGCAGAGGGACCTTCAGCAGGAAGCTGGCTGCCGGCGACTCGTCCAGATCACAGACACCAGCAGCTCAAATACCCACTCTGAGGTTGCACACAAGACAAAAACTGTGGGTGAGCAGAGAGTTCCAGGAAGGCTAATAAATTAGCACAGGAAAGCACGAAAATGTCAGCAACTTCATCTAGAAAGACTAAACCAGAAAAACCATTTTAGAAAGACTTCAGTGGTAACTGATGTCACTTACTAACAGACAGGGTCCTCTGTCCAATTCCTAGAAATAGGAGTTTCAGAAAAGGTTTTACATAAACAATATTAAGAAAATTAAAATGTTCCCATTTCCTCATTAAAACTCTCCTACTTCAAAAATGTGGAAAAAAGCAGTGAGACTAACAGGCAAGAATTCTGAGATTAATGCTGTCCAGCTGATGGCCAGTTACGAGGCCTTAGGCAAGTCACTTCAAATACGCGTGAGGTTCTCACAAACAAGGGCTTATGCGGAATCCGAAGGGACAGACTGGCTCTAAGTCTGGGATTCTGTTCACAAACCCACAATTTTGGTATTTCGTCTGGTCTTACAACGGACTTCCAAAGGATGCTAGACACGAAATGCGGTTACTCCTGACTCTCCACTTACCAAAGATGCTCCCGGCAAGTTACAAAAGAATTGTTTCTATTTGTCACTCCCTTTTTCTGTTACCATTAGGTTGAATAAATTTAAATCATTTGCCTCAATAAACATATTCTCCATATTCTTTTTAAAAAATTTATTTATTATTATTGTTTTTAATTTCTCAGCACCCAGCGTGGGGCTTGAACTCACAACCTCGAGATCAAGAGTCACGTGCTCCACTGACTGAGTCAGCCAGGCACCCTCCTTCTCCATCTTCTTGTTATTTTCCTTACCTTTTTCTAAAGTATCAGGCCCAGAAGACATGGGTGGTGGGGGAAGGGGATAAAGTGGCAAAATTCCTTTGGGCCTTCAACTGGATTTTTGTCCAGCCGAAATTCTCTTGGGTCTTCACATAAGTTATACATTCATTATTGAGGTAATCCCCCAGTGTCCAATTTCTATTTGGTCATATCACTGCTGTCTAGTGGGGTACAACTAAGCATTAAATGCCTACATAAAACCCTAGTCACCTACTCAAAGAACAGGCTGTTTAACATTTTTGTTGGTTTAATTAGAATGTTTCATTCTATTTCTACCTAAAACTCCAGTCCCCTATTCAAAGACAGGTGTTTAACTTTGTTGTCTGTTTAATTAGAAACGTTTCATCTGCCCGTGTATCAAAGAATCCTCCTAGGAAGCAATCCAAAGTTCCCTTGGCCCAGGAGGGGCATAAAGGACCCGGAGCAGGGTGGGACGCTCTAAAAGCATACAATTCCAGTTCTCCAGGCAAACTCCCCGAGGACCCATCCCCGCTGGTGGCTGGTGAGTGACGGAGGGAAGGGCCTGCGAGGGTGAACACTGGGAAAGTCACCTGACTGGCTGCGAGGAAGGCCAGGCCCTCCAAGAGGGAGTTCTAAGTGAGTGCCAGTGGCAGGCGTGAAGAGAGCATCAGGTGGGGAGGGAGCGCCGATGCTCTCTGAAAAATTCTGACAGTGACGGGAAACAGAGAGAAGAAATAGGCATTTCCTAGGCAATGTGAGAAGACAATTTTTTTTTTCCCTGCAGGAAGGGATATGTTTTTGAAAAATTAGGAAATTTAACAATGTTATGTAACATACTTCAAAACTCATTTTACTATCGGGATGATAAAAGAAGTCCTCAGATAAGAAGGAAAAACTCAATTTAATATCCTGGGGACTTTCCTAGTTTAGAAAAGTTTGCTTTGAGGGAATATTTAAATCAATGCAGATTAATGGTATTCCTGAATTAGTATTAAGTGCTAAAAGCTTGGTTTGTGCTAGATTGAGTATATTATATAATGGGTAAGTAATCACAGCCACTAGCCTTATATTAACCTAAGTCTCGCTTTTCTTTGTTCCTAACGTGAGGACACATGCAGGGAAGTAAAGTGAGTTTTTCCAAATTAGCAGCTTTACCCACTTCAGCCTTACCTGCTGATCAAGCATCCTATGTTCTCTCTGGCCTGATTCCAGATCCTCTTCTGAAAGCGACATCAAAGAGTCACCCCTTTCTTCACCACTGAAAGGGTGCCTGAGCTCTTTGGTGTTTATAGAGTTTACATCTAGAGATGAAGATGGCTTGTTTCCGACACCAGGTCCTCCTGTCAAGCCTTCTAGGCTGAAACTGAACACAGAGCAAAGGAGTTAATTCATTCTATTTCCGAGTCTCAGAAAGGAAGGAAGGTATGAAATTGCTTCGGGTCTATCTCCCTGCTCGTATATTATTTCTATGTCACCTAGCAAAGCTATTGACAAGGGCATGGCACAAATGAGTGCCGCCTACCTTTCCCCCCAACAGGTGTTGGTATGCTGAGAAAGAATACTGCACTTAGACTTTCTTACCTCATTCAACTTATTCAAATGGTGACCATCTAAGGCCATTTTCTCAAGACTTTTTTTCAATCTACCATGTGGATAGACCATTTTATCTTATTCATCTTTTATTTATGTGTGTTTTTCCTTGACCTGATGTAATTAATCTTTGCCAAAGTTTAACTAGACTAATGCCAAAGAAGTAAACGGCACAGAAAAAAACGGGTGAAAGTCACTTTCAGAAGACAAACAGGGAGACCGAGACTTGCCCTTGTGTCCATGAAGTGGACCGTTACAACTTCATATTCAATACCGTCTAGCTGACCTGTACTATTTCACAGGTGTGTTCACCCCAGAGACCTGAGTGTTACGTATGAGCAGTAGCACCTGTGAACAACTGCCCAACAGGTTTCCCCGAGAACTGAGAGTCACAGACAGGTGTATGGGGCCACCTTAAAGAACAAATGCTGAAAAGCTGCTACGTCTAAGAGTTTTAATTTTTTTTTTTTGTTTTGATACTGACCAAAAAAGGGGGTAAATTTAGGGGAGGGGATCCCTGGAATAATGATTTTGTGGTCTGCAGAGTGAAAAAAGCATGTTTTTTTTGTGAGCAAGAGACTAGAGAGAGCAGTTAGCTATCTATCCGCCTCAGAATAATCCACATCTGTTACAGCTGCAGTGGAAACTTCTTTCCAATAAGCAAGAGAGCAAAAGAGAGCTGTAGCCGACCATGTTCTCAGTTACAAGCAGCTGGAAAGGCATTTGAAGGCATCCTGAAGCTAGTTATCTCTGCTCAAACTGTACAATCAACTCTACAAGTAATTCACGTATGCCAGTCCAGAGAGCTTGTTATTTGCTTTTTGTATTTCATAAATTACTTATTATGAACTGAAACCATATGCTTCTATTTTTCTCTAGTGGGTAATTTGAACAATGGATTTTGTTTTTCTTGTTTCAATATGACAATAGAAATCATGATTAAGTATATGTGTCTCTGTGAAACTAATGTGCAATACCAGGGATAAAGAGACAGGCTAAGTGAAGGAAGAAATTATGTTTTCTATTGTGAACTGTTTGTAAAGCCTGAGAAAACCAGTCTATCATTACCCACAAAACTTAATCCTGAAAATGTTTTAGTAATTAAATGTGGCTGCTTAGTGGACAGAAGAATATGAAACATTGAGGAATCTGTGAATTTGGAATCTAAAGAGATTGGGGGGTTTGGAAACATAATGGAAATAAGTGCATCCTCTTAGCTGCCTTGCTTCTGTCATTGTTTGCCTCAGGTTCTGGGAATCAGGACAGACCAAAAGCAGATAGAGAAGTGGTCTTCCATACCAGAGATGCCAGTCTGTGAGGAAAACACCAAATCTACAGCCACTCGAGACAAACAGGATGCATCACAGCACACCATCCGCCTAGTCTGTACCCCTTCAAATGGATTAGTGATGCCCTAGCAGAGGCAACTCAACACTGTGCTCACAGACAAAGCGGCCGCCATATGCATTCTAGCCACACAGAAGCAAGCCCCCAGCCAAAAGCCCAGGTGCCGTATTTTACGATTCCCCCTTTGGTGGCTGGACACGTAGCAATACCATACCTTCTGTAATTAAAGTCAGCACTCAGGGTAGCAGAGTATTGCACACCAGAGGGACACCAGCTCATACTGGGGATGACATCAAAGGCAGAAACAGAAATGGAGGGAGAAAAGAGGAAACAGGGACGGGGTTACTGGGTTTGAAAAGAAAAGCCATAGTTACAGACAGATGGATTTATTTGATCATCAAACAATAAGGAACGTAACATTTAGAATTTAGAAAAAGGCTAGAACAAAAACCACAGAAACTTAAAACTGCTCTACTAACATCCATCTAGACCATGTGCTGGAAATGTCTATGTCAGTTCGTTAGAAGGTAACAACTCTGGATGAAGAGCCCACTCTACCCACAGCTCCCTCCTCAGGTGTTCTCCAGAGGTGTCCCCACTACTGGGGACAATCTCTCCGTACGCTCCACCACGCCACTCTCAGACCTCCGTGGCCACAGTGAGAATCCTTAACTACACTAAACTCCCCCTTGACTAAAAGGGACAATGACAAATTGCACTGGGGTAGGCTCACCGGATCATCAATTTTCTTCATGTTTTCAGTAAGGGTCCATCTAAGCCAGACACCTCCTGAGTCTTCCCTAATAAGGACAGCCTATCAACACTCACACCCATCTTTAAACCCTACTCACTAAGCTCTTGCAATGAAGATGCCCCACGTCACAATGGTCACATTTCCTCGTATTTTAAAGATAATGAAGGCATGTATTTTTTTTCAAAAGAAAAGGAATTCTATGGTACTGAGTTAGAAATGTGTCTTAATTTTAGGTTTGCATCCACTTTCCCCATAACATTAAAAAAACAAAACAACTCCATTTGATCATCTAACTTTATCTCGCCCTCATATTTACTCTCAAGTGGGAGGGACAGAAAATCTAGGGTTGGAAATACCATGTAAATATAACCAGCTAAAAAAATAACCAATTCAAAATATCAGGTACTCTGTAAAGGGAACTGAATCAGTAGGTCAGGATTTTTGACTGACAAATCAAAAATTAGTTTAAAAATACACTGCTACTGTTTGGGGCCTTAAAATTCTAAGTGACGTGTTTTTATTTTCAGAAGGGGGAATAACAGTAACATCCCCTCCAGCTCCCTCGGGAATCTTGCAAATGGGAAGAGGTACAGACACCAAAAACCCCCTGAATACCTTGAAAACACTTAATACCTTTGCTTTGATAAGTGGGGGTTTCTGGCAAAGGAACAGATACAAGGAAGGTGGTGGGAGAACAAATAGAACAACTACCCCTAGGAACCTACTAAAAGTAAATCTTTAAAATCATAGCATTTAAAAATAATTTAAATAGTAAAACACTTAAAATCAGGTTAAATTAATAGTACAAAGCTCACAAGGGCAGAAGGAAAAAGGAAAAATCAGCATCTAAGACACATCTCTAGTCTGATAAGCAAAATCAGACTGATGGACAATTTGCTCGTGCGAGGGAAGCAAGCCTTGATATAATTTACAAACACACACGAGACTAAGATGAAGTCCAGTCTCTGAAATGATTAACTTCATTTTGAGTCTCCAAAGTGTTAATAAAATTTTTTAAAAAATCAACTTATTAAAAACACAACATGGTAAATCAGCAACCGAGTATGTACTACCAAATTATCATTCCAAAATATTCTCCTTCTACAGATTTAAACATCCCTTTCCTCTCAGGAAATGATAATGATGTGAGAGAGCAGGGTGACATTTAGGATGAAGAGAATGGACAGCGACAGGGAGACAGGAGGAGGACATAACAGGGGTCCTAAGGCTTCAGGGAGGAAGCTGCAGCTGGTCCTTCAGTGGCAGCAGACCTGCCCTTCCTCCTAGCAGAGAACTCCTATCATGAGAGTGTTTTTCAGAGCATCCTCAATTTCCTCAATTCCTCAATCAGTGGGGTAACATTTAATGGTTCTCTGCCTTATTCTGAGATTTAAAAAACTCTACATTCTTCAAAAAAAACAAAAAACAAAAACCCTCCAAATATCCTGCTCTCTACCTTTTAACAACACTTGTGGGAATGTTTGAACTTTACTAGCTAAGGCTTCCTATAGAATTTTAAATTATACTTCACGTTCTTCCTGCAGAAAAATGACTATGGGTGAAACGGTGTCTCGTGCTGTTGTGACACTTTACCTATGCGCTCGCTGGGATGGCGTCCAGCAGCCCGTCATCTTCCACTGTCAACACGTGCGTGCTTTTAATAAGTTCACAGTGAAGGGCTTTAGCGGACAGCCAACTAGACCTCTAAAGGGTTCAGACACTCTTACTGAAAAGGGCATTTAACAACCTGTCCCCCTGGGAGAACAACTCAATTGAGTCACGGTCACCTGAGATTCACGAGGGTATTTGTATTTGAACTCAATTTTGTGCCTGAAATCTGGAATTCAAGGACGTACCCACTAGAAAAAGATGAAGCGGGGAGGACCACTACCTGTCAGCTTCCCAAGGAAGAGCTTCAGCTCAGAATTGAAAATACCTCTTTACAAATGTCTCCCAATATGAGAAGCTATGTGTAATTCCACCATCGTTTTTGGATTTCTAAATTGCTTCCCCCAAACAATGGAAGGAAAGGTCACTAGTGACGACTTCTGAACAAAGTAAAACTCAGCATCTGAAAAGCGAATCGGCATTTTTTGACTAGAAATGACTTTTCAGCTTATAAATTACTAATTGTTAGCTTCAAAATGTTACTTGACAAAAAATAATTAAGGAATTGGAAGACTGGGAAATGAGCGGATGCTTCTTGTTTTCAGAAATGACTACATCAACAATGGAGTGGAGATGGTCAGGGAATGTGTCGAAAATGTGTTTGGGCCTGTGTGCCAGCACACAATTTTTTTTTGGTTCTTTCCCCTTCTTGGAAGGGTTGGGAGGGGGAAGAAAAATCACTCTCCAGGGTCCATTAGACATGCACAGTCGACATGTCTTTGAATTCTCCTAGGGATAGTTGGGGAGACCCTATTATCAGAGTGATCTGAATATCAGTAAGTATGAGATGGAAAAAACACTAAAAAAAATTTCCTTTGAAGATAAAAATAGAATAGGAAAAAATTTCAGACTCACAAAACCATTTCATACGCAAATGGACATCAGCAACTAATAAATACCTATACTTTATTTGCCTGAAGCAGACGTGACATTATTTTAAAAGACAGTTTAATCATGGATCAAGCAAAATGAGATGCTTGTTAGTAGAAGCTCGGAGGCAACACAGTTAGTCCATCAAGTTAGTGAACTCTGTACCTTCTCCTATGAATGGGAGGTCTCCTGACAACATCCCCAAGAACTCGCAATGAACTGAAAATGAATGGTGGAAGAGGTCAGTGTCGAGGTGAAACAAAATGGACACAAACGCATGAGGCATACAGACATCACGAGGGGGAGAGACACAAGCCACTCAGAGAACAGTACAGGAGGGCAGGGAATGAGAGAATGTGGAGTAAGAAACAATCAAACCACAAAGGCCTGACAGCCTGACAATTTCTGGGGAGGGTGACTCTGCTCCCTCCTTGCTCCGAAGAGTTAACCAGCTGACAAGGAATGAGGTTTATTAAATTATACAATTAAAAGGATTTTTAAAAGGCCATTCAAAGCTTTAAAAGGGTTTTAAGACTTTAAAATTCAGGTGATACTATGTGCAGATAATACTATAAGCATCAAAGTAATTCAAGTCCTTCCATCATCTCCAGAGGCACTGGGGACTATCAATGCTGGGCTCAAACAGGAGATGCTATGACATTATACAGGTTGCAAATATGAATAATTAAGTGACTGGGTTCTAGTCTTAGTTCAGTCTCTCGAGCACCATGTAATCTGGGGCAAGTCATTCCGTCTGAGCTTTAATTTCCTCATCGGAGCTACACGATCCACAGTCACAGCCAGCTGTGAAATCAAAGTCACAGCAAAAGGATCCACAGCAGGTTTTAAGAAAAACGGACTGCATTTAAAACAAACCCTCGTGTCTTGATGCCGTGAGCATCTCTGACAGTACGTTGAGAGGCTCCTTTTGCTTCAGGAAGAGAATTCCAGCTACAGGGATAATTCCCCATGTCCTTATTTATTTTTTAGCTGGTGGTAATGCTTTTTAAAAAAAGTACAGCATGAATAAAGCTGGGAAGGAAAGCTTTTAGAAACTGCTTTTTATATAATCCATGCTTTCAAATGTTCATAAAAACTACCCAGCAGATAAAGCAACTGCTTGTTTTTAAGGGTAGCATCCTGAACTCTACCACAGAATAATATGGAATCACAGAAAAAGCCCTTAACTAGGAGACCAGAAACCTAGTTACTACTGAGCTGGTTAGGGTAAGTGATATCAACGATCTGCACCTGTCTCCTCTGCAAACACACAGGGCCACCTGACTCAGGGAGAGGACTGGACAAGCACAGGGGACAGTTTGTTATGAAACGAGTCTGAGAAGCACAGCACACGGGCAAAGTGTAAGGTATCGCTGTGAGCTCCACGAAGGTGGGCACTCTGGCTCATTCACCTGTGTCTCTAGAACCTACAAATGCCCGGCATGTGGCGGGTGCTCCACATATGTGGGCCAAATAAAAGAATAAACGAGCGAGTGCCATCAGATTCCACGTACCTACAGCTATGAAATCTGAGCCGCGTTGTAAGGAGGTCAGGGAATTGAAAGAAAAAAAGGCATAACTGCTCCAGGTGAGTCTGTCACATCACCTGTGTTCACACAACCGTCAGCCTGCTCCCTCGGCTGCTTTTCCTCGTCTAGAAAGTAGCTGTGGACTAAGCACAACTTTGTACATACAGCAGGCATCATGGCACTGGGTTGTTTGAGCTAAAACCGTCAACTTAAATTCCTGGAAGCAGCCTATGGTCAGAGGCCAACTCCAAACTACCTTCTGACAGCCTGCTTCCGAAAGGAAGGTCTGACATGGGGCCACACGCACGCACGGCCCCAAAGACTGGAGGGTACGGGGAGAGATACCAACCATTCAATGATACTGAATGATTCCTGTGCTCTCTTACAGATTAAATAATCATTCAGACTCCGCCCAAACTTTCTGCATTAGAAACGGACTGCAATTTCTGGGAAGCACTTTGAAAACAGTTGGTGTTGAGACTAAGATTTCATGTTTAGTTTTTAATTCAAAATTAAGAGAGCACTATTCCCTCCACAAGTTTGTAATCTATGAATTTTATTAACAGATCTGGCCTGAATGACTGTTAGCGTTTCTTAAATACCCACCACATAACAGACCTATTTCACTTGCAATATTCATTATTACAAATACTCGGAAAGACAGGTATTTTACATATGAGAAAATTAAAGCCCAGAGGGAGTCAAGCAACTTGCCCAAGCTTATCTACATAGTGAGTTATAGAGCTGGGGTTTGAACACAGGTTTCCAGATTCCAAGCCCATCTGCTTTCTTCTGTCCCATGGTGTCTCCTAAATTCTTGTACCACGATAACACCAAATCACAGAATCGAAAGCAAGCAGACACCAAGAAACGAAACCAACAGCCCCGCCGGGCCCACCTCACCTGCGTTGGTTCATTTCTGCATCGCTGGCCGCATTCTTCCCGGGACCCCAGCTGTGCCTCCGGAAAGGGGACAGGGAGCGCATGGAGCTCCTCAGCACAGAACAGTTCGTGGGCACCTCGGTGATGCTGTCCATCTCCTCCTCCTCCATCTCACCTGAGCCGGCAGCTTCACCCTCGCTCTCTCGACCCTCAGCTCCCACGCCATGGCTGTAGAAGCCGTCAAGACACTGCTGATCTCGGGACCTGTTCAAATTTGAAATCTGGGGGAGGGATACATCACTGCCATGAGAAGAATGTCGATCCAAGGAAGCGGTGTCATCAGTGGAAGAACTGGATCCGGTGGTATCGCAGACCAGCTGCTCTTCCTCAGGCTGTCATGGAGAGAAAACATGCATGGTTGGAAACGGCAAGGCCTCACTGTTCCCGACCGAGGAGTGGCTTCATAGTGGCTGCAGAGTGGGGAGGATGGGCAAGATTACAACGGGCATCAAACAGGTGTTTCCTTTTTTAAAGCACGGTCACAGCTGGATTTAAACAGTCCCCGATGAAGGTATGGTCTAGGTCTGTGCTCCCTCTACCCTCTTACTAGAGATACACAGACCATTCCTTTCTTACAGGGGAAAAACATCTAACTCGGTTCAGGTCAGTTCCACAGGCCAATACCACCAACTGAAAGAGAACCCTTATGTATCCAAGGTTTCTGTATGAAAACTCTAAATTCATATACTATTAGGTTTAATTTTCCCCCCAAGCTTTAACTAAAAAACAAGGCTGTCTGCTGGGCTGCGATAATGTTGCTCTGAAGTTAATATTCCCAAAGTAAGCCTGTAATTGTTTTAAGAGGCCTTTTGAAACATGCAGAATAGCTTATGACCCTACCTAAAATCTGCCACAAACGCCCACATTCTGGCCATGAATGCCTACATGGAAGAAATCTATTCCTTTTTCTCATTTCACTGGGGACTGGCAGTGTCATCAAGCCAAATCACACTTAAAATAATCAGTCCTGGCAATGGAGTCTTGAGTACGTGATGATGTTCTTTCCCTGGCCAACCTCGGGAGCCTAAGAGAAATAGAACAGTTTTGATCCCAAGTAGCCTGACATTCTCTGTTGGCTACACACACCAGAGCACATAATTTGACAGGTGAGGGAAAGAAAAGCATCCTGACACTCGAAAGATGACTTTATCCAGAAGATGAGCAGAAGTGTCTAGAAGATGCATGATCACACTCTCAGAATTGGGCACTGAACTGTCAGGTTTGTATTTATTGTGGTCTTCTAGGAGAAGAAGCAGGGACTAGGGAAAGGCATTCTGTGGTTTATTTTTCCTTCTTCACAGTATTTTCTCAATTAGCCAGTCTACTCAAAGTTTTAATTAAGAGTGAAGAAACTTATAGTTCTTTGAGAAAGATTTTAAAAATTATGAGAACTAATGAGCCTTTTAGCTTTGGAATAGGAAGTAAGACCTATTCTAGACGGAGTGTATTTTCAAATGTTTACATTAACACTTCAAAAGCATTCTCTACAACTTTTGGGCTAAATCTCTGCCAGCTCATAGGAGTTTTTTTTCACTCTGTGGCATCCGGTTGCCTCGGTTAATTGCTCTTGAAATGATGCGTGAGGGATGAGACTGAGAGGGAGATGTGGGGGGTCACCAGGACCCAGACTAGCTCTTGGGCCCTCCCAGTACACAGGCAGTGAGCAGCGGAAGCAAGCCATGAATTCAGGCTGACTTCAACT
This sequence comes from Ursus americanus, assembly GCF_024610735.1. NCBI lineage: Eukaryota > Metazoa > Chordata > Mammalia > Carnivora > Ursidae > Ursus > Ursus americanus. Next base: position 9,199,573 of record NC_142154.1, read on the forward strand.
TAAACTGCCCTGTTCCATTCCTCTCATCATCTTTAAAAAAACCCTGCGGGGGGACCTGGGTGGCTCAGTTGGTTAAGCATTTGCCTTGGCCCAGGTCATGATCCCAGGGTCCTGGGATGGAGCTGAGCCCTGTGTCATCGAGCCCTGTCATTGGGCCCCAATCTGGCTTCTGGCTCAGCGGGGAGCCTGCTTCTCCCTCTTCCTCTGCCCCACCCCCCTGCTCGTGCTCTAGCTCCCTCTTTCTTAAATGAATAAATTAAAAAACTTAAAAAAAAAAAAAAAAGCCTCTGCAAGGACAAGATGTTGAGGTCCTGTGCTCCCTTCATTGGGCCACACTGTAAAATAAAACGGTGCTTTAACCAAGTAGATTCTACAACAGGGTAGGTATTATTTTAAAATAAAATCACCCACTTGTGAGGATTAACCCGCGCATCCTAATGCGTTCTATCGTGGGCAGCTCTCCAGAGAGAGGAACATTGTAAATGGTCACAAATACAATCAGGATGTCCTGGCTTTCTCACTGTGTCCTCTTCAAAACCGTGTCCTTCTCAGAATGTGGCCTTATTTGGAAACTGGATCTTTGCAGATGTAATTAGTTAAGATGAGATTATACAACAGTAGGGTGGCCCCTAAATCCAACAGGAGTTGTGTCCTTAGGAGAAGAGACGAGACACGGGAAGATACACAGGCAGGCGCAGCTTGGGGTGATGGGTCTACAGCCCTGGGACAGCCAAGGAGTGCCGGCAAGCAGCAGAGGCTGGGACAGGAGCAGGGAAGAGACGCTCCCCTCAGAGCCTCCTGAGGGAAAGCAGCCCCTCTGATACACTGACTGGAGGACCTCCTGCCTCCAAAACTAAAGAATAAATTCTTGTTGCTTCATGCCACCAAATCTGTGGTAATTGGTGACAGTGGCCCTGGGAAACTGTATCCTCACCCTCAAGCTGCTGAACTTCTAATTCTCAGAACAGTACTAAGGGACAAACAGAAGGGGCATGATAAAGCAAAATGTGTGATGGGCCTATTGTCAAACACACAAGCAAGGCTTCAAAGGAAACGAAAATGAGTTCAAGTTTCCATTGAGCCATTTATCATATATTCTCACAAGCTGGCGCTTCCCAATTGGGAAATGACATGTGGATGACAGAACAGGTCCTTCTTTTTGGTTTGGCACCTAATGGCCTTGCAAGGACACTACCGTGAAAGACTACCTACTATCTCTCTGGTACTTTACTAACCCGAGACTTAACCAACAAGCATCCACCCTTTTGTAAGACATTAAAACAAGACGGGAAAATTACTGGTGGCCCGTTTGTACACATTTTAAAGAAGGGAAAATCTGTCTAGCATATATCCGCGACACAGTGTTGATCCTGGGGTGTGCTCGGGCACGTCTCAGCGTGTACTTTTAACTCTGATACACAAAACGAAACAAAACCCCTAAAAACTAAATAACCAGGGAGTTTTCACAGTAACTGCATGAGTTGTTTAGCCTCGTACTCCTGATAAGAATGAAATTCACACTGTATAATGTTCTTACGCTCGAGTATTGTTATTGTACCGTTCCACTATTATGAGCTTGTGGTTATTACTTGAAAAAGGGAAAAATAGGACAAACAATAATTGAGATCAGTCTTCATTTCTAAATATTGAGACGAATGGTTTTTTGTTAATGCTGGACTGAATCTAAAGAAGGCTCTAAATTAATTTTCCCCAAGGCTTATGTGTTCTCAAAACATTTTCCCAGCTTCGTCATGTCTTTATGCTACCCTGGCAGAACAGAAAGCAGTCAGGGGTGTAACCAAATATTGAACCAGAATATGGTCCTAGTCTTTCTATAGCTAGGTATCTGTCTATGGACAAGCCACTTTCTCAATTTGTCTATCTAAAATGATGATCTTTAGATATAGAGAGGCTAGACCTTAATACAAATACTATTTTAATCATGAACAGAGCAAACAAGTGGGTTTTTAAAGCATTTTCCAGTATTCTTTTCCAGTCCCTGAACTTATTAGTGCTTAAGTTCTTAGGGATATCTGCCAAATAAGATATACAAGAACCGTTACACTTCCACCATTCTCCCCCCTCCTCACAGAAAGTACCAGTTTGGGGATGCTGTTTTTCCATTTCTATATCAGAAGGGGGAAAAGTTATGGCTTTTGTCACATAGTAGAATGTTCCATGCCTAATATATGAAGCCATTCTTAACAGTTTTTGAGTTATGTGTTGGTCTTTCTTTGGAGAGGTCTTTTCTCTTAGAATGTCTAATTAAATGATTTCCAAAGACTTAGGATATTGGTCCTGATTGGGGAAAAGGTGCCATGGGATCAACTTAACTAGCACATTTTTAAAAACCTGTTTTGACTCCATGTAAATCAAATGCACTAGTTAAACTGATCCCTTGGCACCATTCCACCAGACAATCAGGAGTAATAGCCCATGTTCCTGAAAGTCATTTAATATATTTAAGAAATATATACGCGTGTATGTTTAAGAAAAAAATATATATATATAGTTTTTCTTCCCTTAGTCTTAAAAGCAGATGGCCAGAACACAATTCTCTGCTAAAGACAAGTTTTTTGTTTTTCTTTTCCCTTAAGATGCAGTACTGGGAGTGGGTTAGGGCAGAGAAGGAAAAGAGACGCAGAAAGGCAGACACAGGAGAGGAGGGGTGGTCGGAAGTTGTGCTTGTCGGCGAGAAAGCGAGTGTACCGGGAGAAAGACGACTGAGTCTAGACCTGACAGTGACGTACAAGCCCTTCTCTCCTTCAGCTGTCCTGACTGGTTTTCCTCCTGCATACGAGAGGATGGAAACACACACACAAACTCTCATTTCTACCAACAGCTTCTCTTTCCTTACAGTTTATGCCGCCTTGAAAATCTGCAAATGGTGATCAGGCTCACAAAAATCTCTAGGAGTCAAAGAGAAAGCTTAAGAAGAATGGGCCCAGTGAGCAATACAGAGGCTTGTGCATGGCCACTCTCCACAAGCACCAGCCCCTCCCAGCCCCTTCCGAGCAGCTCGGGCTCCAGGGGCAGTGACCCAAGGATACTGTTTTGCTTAATTTAAGGTCAGATAAACTAGGAAAACTGAAATGACAAAACAATGATGTAAGTAAAAGTTAAGGAGAGGCTGAATTAAGTGATGCTGCTGTCTATCTGAAGCTCAGGAAGCCATGACTGTTGCTTAGATACACACGCAGTGCTGCCCCATAAATGTGAGTAATGAGTATTTACTGCACACTCGCCACATGGGAGGCTCTGCACTAAGTGATTTAGACGAATCTGTTCTTTTAATATTTGATTTAGTAGATATTCTTATTCTCCTTTTATACACGAGACAACTGAGGTCCAGTGAGGCTACATAATGAGATTCTAATTTACCTGCCCTGGGGGAAGGGCCAGATTCTTTTTCTTCCTCTTAAAGTTCTCCAGGTGATTCTAAGTACAGCTAGGACTCAGTCCTATTATTATGTACGACAGACCTGTGATAAAAATGTTTTAACAAATTAAGATGGACTCCATCTTACATGTAAAAGCCAAAATTCTAAATGTCCTAAAAGAAAACATCTTGCCTGGGGGAAGACAAATCAGGAACAGGACAGGACACAGGTAGCAACTGCCAAAAAAACGGATGAATTATACTTCACCAAAATTATAAACATTCGGTCCATCAAAACACATTTATGAAAGCAAAGAGGGAAGCCACGAACTGTAAGAAAGTATTTGCAAAACATAAATCTAGCGAAGGACTGGTATCCAGGATACCATATACAATTCCTCCTTCTCAACAACAGAAAGCCAAACAATCCCGTTTTTTTTTTTTTTTTTTTTAATGGGCAAGAAACGTGAACAGACACTCCACAAAGGAAGATATGCAAGTGGCCAATAAACACATGAAGATGTGTTTACCATTCTCGCTGGTCGTCAAGGGAATGTAAATCAAAGCAATAATGAGCTACTACTGCATGCACACCAGAAATGCTGAAGTGACAACGAAACAAAACAATTATACGTGTCGGTAAGAACACGGAGCAACCAAAACTCTCATAGGTTGCTGGTGAGAATGTAAAAGGATACAACCACTTTGGGAAAAGGTCTGGCAATTTTTTAAAGACGAAACCTATACCTAGCATATGACCTATCAGTTTCACTCATCCGCCCAATAGAAATAATGACATTTATATTCCATTTGTATGAGGCTCTGAAATAAAGAGAACTAACCTGTGATGGGAAAAAAATTAGAACAGTTGTTGCCCCCTGGGGGTTGAAGAGGAGACAGACCAAGAAGGGGCATAAGGAAACTTCCCAAAGTGAAGGCAGTAGGCTGACCCATACGGGGGTGGGGGGGTTTGGGTTATGAAGATGAATGAATTTGTTAGAAGTTGCTGAGGTGAAGCTATTATGGAAAAATAGTATGCAGGTTCCTCAGAAAATTAAAACTAGAACTGTTCTAAATAATCTAGCAATATCCCACTTGTAGATATACATCGAAGGGAAATAAAGCCACTGTCTTGAAGAGGTATCTGCATTACTCACAGTAGCCAAGACATGAAAACGTCTTAAGTGTTCACGGACAGCTGAACAGGTAAAGACAATATTTCTCAGAGTTAAAAAAAAAAAAAAAAAGAAGGAAATCCTGCCATTTGCAACAACATGGATGGACCCTGAGGGCATCATGCTAAGTGAAATAAGCCAGACAAAGACAACTTTTACATGCTCTCACTTCTATATGGAAACCAGAAATGGCAACTCATAGTAACAGAGAGTAGAACAGGGCTTCCCCAGAGGGTGGGAGAAACAGGGAGATGTTGGTCAAAGGAACGAGCTTTCAGTTAGGAGATGAAAGAAATCTGAAGACCTACTGCACAGCATGATGACCACGGTTACTAATAACGTACTGTATACTTGAAATCTGCTAGGAAAGTAAAACACAAGTGTTCTTACCACCCACACAAAAAGGTATCCTGTGAGGTGACAGACACTTTGGCCTGACTGTAGTAAGCATTTCACAATGTATGTCTATCAAAAAATCCTCTTGTACACTTTAAATACGTACAATTTTTGTCAAGTATAACTCAGTAAAGCTGAGGGAAAAGTCACTGAGTGGTAGAGCCTTCATACTGTGCATTTCACTGTGTGTAGATTTGATAACAAACAAAAAAACAACTCCATTAACACGTACTGAATTCTAAGTATTCAGGGGTAAAAGTGGATTGTTATCTGTAACTTGTTTAAAAATGCATCAAAGAAATTAGATGGACTGGTGAGTAGAAAAAGGAAGGACACATGCACAGGTGTGTGACAAAGCAAGCGTAGGAAGTTAATGGTAGAATCCAGGTGGTGGGTATTCACGGCACAGCTCTTCCAACCTCCCTGATTGTTTCAGCATTTTCTCAATAAAACGTTGGGGGAAAATACCCGACTGGCTCTCTTAACCAAGAGTTGCACTAGACAGATAATATGTAAGTACAGAGAGAGGGGTAAACATTATGTAACATATAAATATATAAATGTAAAAATGACTGCACACTATCTTATTACTACACCTGAAGGAATGTTTAATATTGCCAAAATACTAGTCCTTTAATTTTTAATAACCTATTCATCAAATATTTATAAATTGTTGTCTATGATACACAAGGCACTCTGCCATGTGCCTTGAAAAATAACAGTTCACATTTTAAACACCTAATATGTGCCAACTGTTTAATCCATTAACGTGCAATAATTTATCTAAGAATCTTAAGCATGTGATAGCGACCTGTTTCACAGTTCTGAAATTAAAATTAGTTTTCAGTACTTGTGCATAAATAATAATAGTTTTTCTAATATGGATTCTGTAAGTATGATTACTTTTATCCCTGAAAAGCTAAAAACTTTTTGGCTTGGTGATCAAGTCCTTGAGAGCGAACTACAGCACACGAAAGAAAGGATGCTCCCTTAAGGCTTAGCATCTTAGGGGAGTTACTCTGATTTTCTTAATTGTGGATACATTTTACAACCTGGAGAGAAAACAAGGTGTAAGCGCTTTATTTTATCTAATTCTCTTTGGGAAAAGAGACAGTGACTATCAGTATTTTCGTGGACTTCAATTAACCTTCTGGATAACAGGGTGGCCGAGAATATATATTTTATGATCACTCTTTCTTTGCTAGTGCCAAGAAATAGCCCATTTCTTCCTACTTTAAAAACATAATCTAGGGGCGCCTGGTGGCTCAGTTAGTTAAGCGTTTGCCTTTGCCTCAGGTCATGATCTCGGAGTCCTCGGATCGAGCCCTACATCAGGCTCCTTGCTCAGTGGGGAGTCTGCTTCTCCCTCTCCCTCTGCCTCTCTGCCCCACTAGTGCTCTCTTTCTCTCTCTCAAACAAATAAATAAAATCTTAAAAAAAAAAAAATCTAAACTTTATGTGGAGAAGACCTTAGAACTAGCAAATATTTAGAAGAGTAATCAGGAAGCTCCTCTCATCCGAGCCATATTTACCAGAAGGCAGGCTGAATGCGAACAGAAGGTTAAGGTGAAGAGTTTGTGACAAACACCGCAGACTGCTGAAGAGACCTCTCTGAGGCCAGGGTCACACACACGACTACAGAAGTGACCTAACCCACTACTCAAGGTTCACAGAAAAGAATACTGTGATGCCTTGCCCAAAGATGATTTTTTTTAGAGACGGGAGAGGGGAAGGCACTCTGGGACAGGGTGATGTTTCACAGCATCCACTGAGGCAGATGGTGAGGGATGGATGCTGCCGATGGCCTGTCTGCCACCACCCTGCTTCTGTATAAATCACTGGCTATTAAAGCAGGGGTCTGGAGATGGAGAGCAAAGTAACAGAGAACAGATATGAGAGTCAGGCCTATGTACAATCTCAAGACTGTGACTTACCAGCTGCGTAATTTGGACTACACTTCTCTACCAATCAGAGCCCACATTTCCTCAGGAGTTGAATGAGGATAAAACCACCTCGCAGGGTTGTCGGAAGCACGAAATGAGATCACAGATACTATAAAAAATTCAGTTTGGTGTCGAGTGTATAGTAACCACTTTGTTAAGTATTAGCCTGTCTCTCTCTCTGTCCCCCCTTTTCCTTTCATATGCAAACCCTTGGCTTTATGAACGCTAGAGAAAACTTTTATTGCAAAATCTCTCCCGGTCACAAACAACTTTGGGAAAGTGGGGATACCTAAGAGGAAGAACCCTCCAGATCTCATGCCCTAGCCCATGCGACATTCCGTGAGTGCACAAAGAGACAACAGTACAGCCACCATTTCTGATTTTTCTGAGCCACTCGGGTATGAAATGTGGGTAAAAGTTGGTTTGGGGAGTATGCTTCAACTCCTAACAATTCTATCTCTCTAGTCATCCTGAAAAAACTGCCAAATCTAGCACCAGCCATTTGTATGAACGATCTAAATGTTTTTGGCAGTTTGATTAAGGAGGCAGAACACAGGAAATTCAAATTCTCTTCAGCTAGGAAAATCACTGAGTTTAGTGACCAGAAATCACTACTATTCTGCAGAGTTGGTAGCATCCAGGGACAAGCTGTCGTGCACCTAGCAGGGAGCAAGCAAGTATTTCCTAAAGAAGACTCTGCAATTTCAAAACTTTTGACTATGAAAAATTTCAAACACACATAAATGTTTAACAAATCCCCATGTATTTATGACCCAGTTTCGGTGATTGTCAGTGATTTGATTTTAAAGCTGGAACTAAGAGATATTATCTGTTTATCTGAGACACAAGTAAAATATTCTGAGACATGCCCCTTCAGAATGGCATTCCCCTTGGGGCTGGGGGATGGTTCAGAAGTCCTTACAATGAAAACCTCAAAATCACAGTGGAAATTACCCAAATTCTATTATTTAAAAAAATCATCATACTTTCCCTCTTCCTAGATAACCTCAGAGAAGGACAGACCTCCCCAGTGTGCAGATTTTTTACTTTACAGAACTCACTGAATCAATTCGCTGTGAATAACAGTGACAGGAATCCTGAAGTTCTGTAAATTTTTCCAAGGACCTCTGGAAGACAGTGAGCATGAGCAAAAGGAACACGGTGGAAAAGAAATTAGGGGAGGCCAAATGGGCACATGAGAGCCATTGAACAAAAATGAAAAGAAAGTGCTTGAAGGTACATTTACAGAGGCTTTAAATATGTTCTAGCCCAGAATCCCAGGACACCAAGCCTCTCCCATAACTTATGGGACAGCATCCTCACAAGGTCTAACCCAACTGCCCTTTATCACTTCTCCAGGGTCGTCATGAAGCCTTCACAAAGCTGTCTTCCGGCTGTTGTGTTTCTGCCCCTTCAACCCCCTCACGATTAAGACAACCACGTGTGGCGTATGACTGAGTACCGCTTATGATCCTGCTGTGGGAAAGCCCGCTATTCTTCTCAGGAGACAAAACAGAACTCGCTGCAACTAGATACAAACGTAAGCAAAAGAAAACAAACCGCCCCTATCCCCCGACCCCTTAGAGAGCCTCAAATTATATGAAAATACACAGTGACTCATGTGCATGGGCTTGGCTTTTCACTGGGGAGAAGACAGTCTGGGTTCCCCAGCAGAGATCTAGAAAGTTCCAATTAAGAAGGCTAGATGAGGAGGGGTGACATCACCAAGCTGGGCAGCGAGCTTCAGGCCTAAACACATTAATCAGAAATGACTCTATGGTTAGTTTATACACATGACGTGTTATATAGTCTGAGCTGCGGTCCCTTCCTGCCCACTGAAAAGTATGCACCTTCATCTGATTTAATTCACACCAAAGGAACTCCCATTTCTTTAGGCTTCAAAACCTGCATGTGACCAGCCACAACTGTACGGAAGATAAAGTGGCCGATGCATTTTTCTAAGCCCCCGACACCTGGAGCTCGCTTCTCCGAAAGGGAGGATGCGCTCTTCTCTAGGATCACAAAGAGCTGGAGAGACGCTCAGTACGGCTGGCAGGAGTCGCGTCCTGAGGCCAACAGTACCTTGGGGAAGATGATGCTGTCCACTTCTTCGCTGGGTGAGTGAAAGAGGTCAGAGTCACTGCCGGATTCTCTTTTGAGGACACCTTGTTTTGAGGCACACTCTCTGCCCAGTCCAACCTCCAGGAAGTTCTCACATTCTGAAAAAGAAAATGTATTCAACCAATATGTAAAAAAAATTTTACTTCCTTTTTATTCCAGCAATTCACCTTGTCAGTCAACCAACTAACCTCTCCCGTCTTCCAGTATTAAACAGCTGTAAAGGACACAGTCAGATTAGTCGCTTTTAACTCTGGTATTCCAATTCTAGGGTGACTGTTACTATAGGACAACCATGAGTTTGCCATGTAAACCAAAAGCGCAAAAAAATAAAATGGTAATTTAGAACCATAATGCCATCTATATTTAGGTATTTAAGTGGTAATCTTTTCCTCTTGGTATTAGAAAATATTTTCTTTTGCTACTAAAATCAGAAGTCCTTTATTAGGAAACTATGAGATATGGTTTATGGCCAAATTTCTAAGACTTAAGTTCTTTCTGGAAACTTGTTATCTAGCCAAATAATGGGATTAAAAAAGGAGGGGAAGCATATCTAATAAAAATATCAGTGTATTACACTTATGGGTTTTATTGAGTAATAAGAGAAATACAATTGTTTAACTTCTACCTTAAATAGATCTGACATTGGGGGAATAATGCACTAAAGAGAAATGTATCATCTAGAATCTGTCTTCAGCTCAATACCTAGCATAGGGACTCTGTTGAATCAGACAGAGGGGGGCCTTGACAGAAATGTTATGCTGTAGATCAAGGAATTCTAAACACTTAGTATATTGAAATTAGCAAGGTATTTTAACCCACTTTCTCTTATTAATTCTGTAAACAAAAGGGACATATGACCTGGTAGCAACAGAATTAAAAATATTTGTATGTGGTAAAACCAAGAGCCCAAAGAAAGTCAGTAGGTAGATATCAACCTCCTTCAAGAAGTCTGGAGAGTGACACATTTCCGTTCCCGTTAGCATTTTTATATGGGAGTCAGACAGACCTGTATCAACTCTGCAGGTGGGACATGACCGATCAGCTGGCTACCTAGCAGTTCATGAGAACTCCACCCGGAGGTTTTGGCTGAAAGCAGATTCAAGAGGAGCCGTCGATACAAGATGACAGCAAAACAAAAAATCCTGATGGTTTTAGACTCTATTAACGGACAGTGCACCCAGGTCCAAAATGGGGACAGTCCTGCCATTACGTGACAGCTAGACCGCACCCACAGGATGATGTTTGTCGCTAGGTAACATTTAAAGTAAAACACTGATAAACAGAAATGCACGCACAGTGATGAGGTCACAACAGTGGAAACACTCGAGATCCATGTGGCTTGCACAGGAGCTTGAAGAAAATGTGTCTAAGGGCAGCTGCAGGTTTGCTCTGTGCTGTTCCAGAGGTAGAACAAAAAGCCCACTGAGTGGAAGCCACAGAGCTTTGCTATAACTCGGCTTCTGGGCAATGGGTTGGCAATTTCAGAAAGTAACCACTGTCACTTCACCAGAAGGGGTGGAGCAAAGGCTGAACGGCTTTGTCAAGAGGTTTCAGAAACGATGCACACACAGAAGGGGAAGTAGAGATTAGACAAGCCCCAATGTCTCTAAATTCTCAGGGTCTATGTTTGGACAATAATTGTGTGTGTGTGTGTGTGTGTGTGTGTGTGTGTGTGTACGTGCGCATGTGCTGAGGGATGAGAAGAGGAAGTTTTGTCTTATCTGAATTAGCTAATTATTGATATTAATAAATTATTTGCCCTGGATTAGCTGGGAATTTTAGAGGAAAGGTCAAAGAAGCATTGCACTGGTATATAGGTCATGAATTGCTTGTCCATAAAATTACCTCATCTGTCAGCAGTTAGGTATTTGACTAGGTACTGGGGATTATCCAAATAAAAAGAGATTTTTAATCTGTGTATGTGTGTCTAGTAGTTTACAACCTTGTAGTAGAAACGGACATATTAAGAGACAATTTCAACATAGAAGTACATAAAGGATGCCACCAGGAGCAGAGGTGGGGCCCATAGATTAATTTGAAAATGTTTCAATTTAAATATGACCCTAGTCCATTTCAATCTTGGTTGGTCCACACTGTCTCTGAGTGTTTCGTTCAATGGGAATAGTGCTGCCTTTAAAAGACTGGAAATCATGGGTATTCTGGACTCAAATTTCAGAGAGTATGTACTAACCTAGGTGGAGTTGGTGGGTGTGACCTTTCTACTGCTCCCCCTTTCCCCACTTGGAAAAGTCAGAAACTCCATTTCATGGTTGAGGGGAAAACAGGGGGCTGGCCAAGAAAAAAAAGGGCTGTCACAGCAACTATACTGGCTGCTGACAGTCCAGATGGCAGACAAATAGACCACGTCCCAATTCCAGACTGGAACACAAACCAACTCAAGACGTTCTGATGGAAAATTCACAGGGAAGATCCAGATTCAGCCCCGGGAGGAATAGTTCACTGAAAAAATAAATCTGGGCCAGCACTACAAAGGACCATAAATCAAGCTGGGGTAAGACTCTGCTGTGTGATACAATCCTGTCGAGCGTGGGGGGGGGGGGTGACAGTGGGGGGAGAAGAGTAAGCAAACAGGGAACAAGGGGGAGAAAAAGACCGTGAGCCATCATGAAACCCCACAAATGAGGGGGGGCTCTAAAGGCAAAGCCCATCCCCACTGTGTGTCCCAGGCCTTCCTACCTGCCCTCTTCCTAATGAATAAGATAGAGCAGCACATGCAGGTAGAAGCAAGAACGGTGGTTTCAGAGTCGGTCCCGTCTGGCTTAAATCTCCCTCTGCCTACTTTTAGTAGAAAGATCCCAGGCAAGAAGTCATTTAACCCTAAGCCCTCATTTCCACACCAGTGAAATGGGATGATTAGTACCTCCCTAAAAGAGTTGGAGTGACGGTTAGAAAGAATTTATGCAAATAGTAACCAGCACTCTGCCCCTCGCACACAGCAGGTGTGTGATAAACACACCCAATGAAGTGAAGGCTTCGTTATTAAACTATACTGTGCAAGTATCTGGTAAGGACATTACCTTGACGTGGGCCAGTCCTGTTTTATGACTCACATATAAATCTGCCTATAAACGTTTATGTCCTGAGACATTAGCTTCTTTAAAAGCTAGCAAAACGTGTCATTTTTAAGATGCTCTCTAGTCATTTGGGTCTAAAATTATATATATGCAAACAAATTATAGCAGGAAAAACTACCAGCAGCGCCCACTGGGATTTGCTGAACCATGCTAATCATAATGCATTTGTATTTATTTGTACTTAAATAAATTTGTATTTATCCATAATGGAGGAATATCCAGAGTGATTTTAAAACATGTTATCTTACTTGGTTTTACACTATTGCTCTCTTGAGCTGTGTTCTTAACATAAACGAAACCTCCAACATCCAAAGGGCTTAGAATTCACCAAAAAATTTACTAAAATCGAAAACTCAGGTCTGAGGCTCCAAAGCATAATTCCGATCTTGGATGCTGTTACACGGAGAGTTAAAAAGACCCACCCTAAAAACACCAAAATAGTTATGCTTGGATTTCGAGTATGAAGAGGGGGTTGGCAATAAAATTCAAGAGGATGTCCTGGGGAAAATGCTCAGGGGTTCAAAATTCATTTCTTTAAAATGAGTAAATTAAACTCCAGTGTGTGGAGAACCTTCCACATTTAACCTTTACAAGGCAAACGGTTTCACTGCTTGGATGGTTGGGAGTAATTATACCTTCAGAAAACACCCTGAACAGCTCAAGGAACCAAGATATGGTAAGTAGTATACTTTTTTAAAGTAGAAGATTCTAGGGGGCTGGGTGGGGTCTGTCAGCTAAATCTGTGAACAGGGTCAATCTAACATGCAGAGACCCCAAACACAACTATAGCATAATATCCTCCACGCGAGACAAACCTAGGGAAGAACACTTTTCCTATCTGTCTCCAACACTTCCTTTGGAGTGAAGTCAAAGAGTTGAGAATCAGCAGGAAATCTCTTGGAGATAAAGGATTTGGGCAGTTTGCCTTTCAATTTAATACTGCTGCAGGACACCCACAGCTACACTGTTTCTATAAAGACCAGTCAATGAGGACTCAGGCAATCTTAAAGCAGGTCAGTAAAACCCGTCAAGGTAAACAGAGGTGCTGCTGAGTCAAGTCGACTCAAGAGCCCAGGGTGCAAATTACCAACACTCACAGGGCGGCTGCAACAACGAGGAGGAGAACTGACAGTTACCCACGGCACCGTGTCATTCAGGCAACATCCCCCACTGAGGACAGCTAGTAACTCTTGAGAGATGGAAGACAACACAGCGCACAGACATTAGGGAACTTTCCTTACGTCACTGTGACTTAGTGGCTACACCTGGGTAAAAAGCTGGGCACCTTAACTACCCACAAGTCATGCACTGTGTCATTAACAAGCCAGGTCTTAGCAGCTGACCCTCACCTGTTGTTACTAATACCTCATGGGTGTTTAAGGAAAAGCTCAATTGCTGACAATACAGCCAAAGTTTATGGTTCTCAGTCCTGCTGTGCAGTGGGGGCACCAAAGGAGCCTTCAAAGATTCTGAGGCCCAGCTCACACTCTAGGCCCAATTAAATCACAAGCTCTGGAAGCAGGACCCGGGTAGCAGTATTATTTCTAAAGCTCCCCAGATAATCTCGATGTGCAGCCAAAATGGAGAGCCACAGGTTTAGTTTGTTTATTAGTTAATAAACAAATATTTATAATCTGACCAGACTGAGGAACCATGACCCTACGTATGTGTACATCTACGCTGATCAAAGAAGTGATCAGTCAGAAAGCCACACGTGAAAACTCACTACTAAAATGAAATTTAGGTTAATTATATGACACTACCTATTCTCAGCTGAGACAAAATGCCTACAAACCTAAATCACACACACCCTCTCTTCTGACTCATTGCATGGCATGATAAGGAAGGACGGATCTCCGAAAGCGGTCTGTGATCAGAGGGGGACTGTAGTGTAAAAAACAGACACTTCAGATGCAGTTATCCAAGCAACTGGAAATTGGAACACCCCTGCTCACCTGGGCTCTGTGTGGGGGCCAACAGAGACGCTGCATCAGGGCACGGCTTTATCGTACACCAGCTTTCTCGGTTTATCTGAAGGAAGAGAAAAAACAGATCGACTTTCAGACCGCGAAGAAACGTGGGATGATTTTATAGCTGCTGCAAGTGTATGTACTGTACCAACACTCCTACCTTTTTCTTTAATACTTTATTGTAAAGTGAGTAAAATTATGACAAGAAGAAAAAATCCTTTCCACAATACTATCAAGGCATGCTATGCTCAATTAAGGCTCCAATAAAAGCAACAGGAACAAGATATACAAAGAGAAAACCTGGTGCAGGCCAAGGGTGAAATATTAAAAAAAGAAAAAAATTAACAAATGCAATGCATCGAAGATTAAAATATGTATTTGGTATCTTTATTTGCAAGTTAAAAAATATAAAAATAATTTCTATGTATTTAAGAGTTACTGTCTACTGGGGATCAGATTAAGAATTCTATGTAATTATTAATTTAATCTCCACAATAGCTACAAGAAGTTTGTATTACTTGTATCCAAACAGTAAGCTCAGCACGGTTGCTGAGGTCGTAAATGACAGGACTGGCAAAGTAAAACAAGTCTACGGCAATCTAATGCATATTAAGAAGAAAACATTCCACTAAGATATATATTTTTTTTAATTTAGCCTTTACAGCTCTTGGTCATCTTATTAACATCATAACCATTTACTTCCATTAAATTTAAAATAATATAATATTTTAAATTACCATGAGATTTCAACAGTCCTCTCCCCATAACTGATAAGACAAGTAGACACAGAATCAGTAAGGATACAGAAAACCTGAAAAATATTACCAACCACTTTGATCTAACCAACACATACAGAGCAATTCACCCAACAATAGCAGAATACACATTCTTTTTGAGTACACATGGAACATTCACGAAAGCAGATCATATTCTGTGGTATAAAAGAAGTATCAAATTTGAGGATTAAAGTCATATTACATATTCACTCTGACCACAACAGTATCAAAATCAGAAACCAAAATAAGAAGTTACCTGGAAAAACTGCAAACATTTAAAAAACAAAACAAAACAAAAAAACACACAAAAACTTATTAAAAAAATCCATGAATCAAAGAAGAAATCTTCAGGAATCATTGTATAATTAATTGAACTCAAAAATTCAGACATCACATATAAAGATTTGTGAGACAAAGCTAAAACAGTGTTTAGACCAAATTTGTAACATTAAGTGCCTATATTAGAAAAGAGAGGCCTCAAATCAGTGATATAAGCTTCTACCTTAAGAAACTAGAAAAGAAACTAGAAAAGCAAAGATAAGGAAAACAAAGAACAGATATCAATGAAATAGAAAACAGAAAAATAAAATCAGGGACGCCTGGGTGGGGTCCGTTTAGTGTCTGCCTTCAGCTCCGGTCATGATCCCAGGATCCTGGGATCAAGTTCCACGTTGGGCTCCCTGCTCAGCAGGGAGCTTGCTTCTCCCTCTGCCTGCCTGTGTCTCTCTGTCTCTGACAAATAAATAAAATCTTAGGAAAAAAAGAAAAAGAAAAAAAAAATCGATGAAACCAAAAGCTGATTCCCTGAATAGATCAATGATATCAGTAAAACTCTACCCAGATTGACCAAGAACGAAGTTAAAAACTGCAAGTATCAGGAATTAAAAGAAGTTATTATTACAGATCCTACAGACATTGGAAGGATAACAAAGGGATATTATGAACAACATTACTGTAACAGATTCAACAAGTTAGATTAAATGGAAACATTTCATGGAAGACACAAACTTCCAAAATTTGCTCAAGAAGATTATCTAAATACCTTTATTCTATTAAAGACTACTGAATTCAGTTAAAAACCTTCCTATAAGCCAATCTACAGGTCCAGAAGACTTCAGTGGTGAATGCCACATTTAAGGAAGAAATAATACCAATTCTACACAAACTCTTACACAGAATAGAAAGGAACATACAGCTCATTTTTATGAGTCCAGCATCACCTGGACACCAAAACTAGACAAAGACATTATGAGAAAAGTATAAATTAATATCCCTCAGGAACTCAGATGGAAAATCCTGAACAAAAATTAAGATACTAAATCCAACAACACAGAAAAAAGATCACGTTGTCATGACCAAGTTCATCCCAGGAATGCTGAAAAATCTATTTATTAACAGACCAAAAACTCCACAAATTAATGATTATTAAGAAATGTAGGAAAGTGTTGGGCAAAATTCAACATCTATTCATGATAAAACTCATAGAACACTGGAAACAAATGAAATTCCTCCGCCTGATAAAGGGTATCTATTTAAACACACACACACACACACACACAACACACCTACAGTCAACATCATACGTAATGGGTAGAGACTAAATGCCTTCACTCTGAGATCAAGAACAAGGCAAGAATGTCCATGCTCATCACTTTTATTCAACACGGTACAGGAGTTTCCAGCCAATGCAGCAAAGCAGAAAAAGAAATAAAATGCATAGGTTTGGAAAGGAAGAAGTAAAACCTTCTTTATTCATAGATAGCATGATTGCCTATGTAGAAAATCCTAAGGAATCTACAAAAATGCTGCCAGAATAAGTCAGTTTAGCAAAGCTGCAAGATACAAAGTCAATACATAAAAAAGCAGCACTAGTTCTATATATTAGCAGTGAATAAAGAGTAAAATCAAAAATAAAATAATACCACTTAAAATAGCATCAATAAATATAAAATAATTAAGAAAATCTGAGTAAGACCTGTATTCTAAAAACTACAAAACACTGATGAGGAAAATTAAAGCACGCTTAAATAGAGACAGCATGTTTATACATCAGAAAATTCAGTCCCTAGGGGCGCCTGGGTGGCACAGCGGTTAAGCGCCTGCCTTCGGCTCAGGGCGTGATCCCGGCGTTATGGGATCGAGCCCCACATCAGGCTCCTCCGCTAGGAGCCTGCTTCTTCCTCTCCCACTCCCCCTGCTTGTGTTCCCTCTCTCACTGGCTGTCTCTATCTCTGTCAAATAAATAAATAAAATCTTTAAAAAAAAAAAAAAAGAAAATTCAGTCCCGTTAAGTTGTGAGTTCTCCCCAAATGATCATTACTTGATCCTAAGATTTACTATAGAAGGTATAGTCATCAAGCCAGTGTGGTACTGGCATAAAGACAAACATTTAGATTAATGTAATAAGAGAGAATCCACAATAGCACTTCACAGACATGGCCCACTGATATCTTACAAAGATGCCAAGTGGTATTCCAACCAGGAAAAGAACAGACTTCTGAACAAATAATCCTGCAACCAGTGGATGTCCACATGCAAACAAAAACCAAATCTCCCTCAAATCTCAAATCTTATGTCAACTATAAAAATGAACTAAAAATATATGTAAATATTAAAGTTAAAACTACACAACTTCTAGAAGAAAACAGAGGGAAATTATTCTTTGTGATCTTGGGTCAGGCAAAGATTTCTTGGCACACATGAAAAACCTGAAAAAATTGACTATGTCAAAATTAAAATCTTCTGCTCCTCAAAGGCATTGTTAGGAAAATGAAAAGGCAAACCACAGACTAGGAGAAAATGTTTACACAGGTTCTATCTGCTAAAGGACTGGTAATGTAAATGATATTAAAATATAAATTATTAAAATACATAAATATTAAAATTTAGTAACAATGAAAAACCTCTTAAAATGCCATAAGACAAACAACACACTTTTAAAATGGGCAGAAGACTTGAGAAATTATTTCATCAAAGAATATATATGACTGGCAAAGAACACAGGAAAAGGTGCCCAACATCATTAATCATCAGGAAAGAGCAAATTGAAACCACAAAGAGGTAACAGTCCACCATATCTATTAGAATGGTTAAAATTAAGCCTGATAATACCAAGTGTTGACAAAGATGTGGAGCAACTGAGCACTGATACATTGCCGGGAGGATGCAAAGTAGTACAGCCACTTTAGATGACAGGTAGCAATTTCTTATAATGTCAAACAGATCACTTAACACAACAATCTCACTGACCGGTATTTATCCAAGAAAAACAAAACGTATCTTCGCACAAAGAATTTTAATGGAATTTTCAAAGCAGCTTAACTCATGATAGCCCCTAACTAGAAACAACCCAACTTGCTGTCAATAGATAAATGGATAAGCAAATAGTGGTACATTCATACAGTGCAACAGACTCACAGTAAGAAGGAACGAACCACTGATAGAAACAACACGGGTGAGTCTCAAGATCATGATGTTAAAAGAACAAAAAAAACAGACAAAAAACATTACCTAGTGTATGGTTCCATTTTACAGTATTTTAGAAAAGGCAAAAGAAGCGTGAGGAAGCATATTAGTGATTCAACTGAGGAACAGAATGACTGCAAGGAGACAGGAGGGAACGCGGGGGTGATGGCCATATTCCTACCATGACAGCAGAAGTTATTACACAATTTAAACGTTTGTCAAAATTCAAATTGTGAACTTAAACTGATTTTATTGTACAGAAATTATATTCCAATACAGCTGAAAAAATCCCCTAAATATAAGGGTAATATATGTTTTTATAACTCCCAACACCTTAAAATACTTATAATCCTCTAGTTTCACTAAAATTTTAGAAACCTTTGCAAGAATTCTCTGAGAATATTTTTCATAGTCTTCTCTATTCCATGGCCAATGAGTAAACTGAACATTCTTGGCCTTCAATACGTAAGGGACCAACTAACTATACTTTTCATGTCATTTTAGGCATTTGCATGTTAGAAAAAGTTAAACAATTCGTAAAACATATAATATGTATAGATAGTACATAATGTGAATAATATAGTAATAGTGTATAATATAAATAACTTTAAAATAATGTTTTAATCAAAATTAAAATATTTAAAATATTTATAAAAATAACTACATAATGAAATTAAGATTAAATCAAACCTTTTCTAAAAGATTAATTTATTTGAAACAGAGTGAGCATGAGTGGGGGGAGGGGAAGAGGGAGAGGACTAGAGAGAATCTCAAGCAGATGCCACACTGAGTGTGCAGCCCGACACGGGGCTTGACGTCACAACCCTGAGATCACCACCTGGGCTGAAATCAAGACTTGGAGGCTTAACCAACTGAGCTACCCAGGCGTCCCTACATCAAATCTCTTTAACTGAATACACTCATTTCTGAATAATAGTGGTGAGAACATATTAATGGTGGAAAAATATTCTTCATGGGTCTCTCTTATCTTCCCTAGGTCTTGTGAGCAAAGGCGCTGATTGTCCTTTTGTTCTAAACTATCTTTTCCAAAATGTCTGTGTGTCAAATAGCCTTGAAAAACAGAGATACTGTTTCTTTCCGAAGCAAAGGGTAGGTTTTTTTACTGTCCAGCATAATAAAGATAATGTCTCAGTCAAGGGCAAGGATCAGGCAGGCTCACTACCCATTATAAAAATTGAGGTTTCCCAAGGGTGGGGTTTCTCGGCTGTGGCACAGCATCCACCTGGGCTCCTCTGTGCTGCCCTTGGGCAACTGGGAAGCAAGAGGAACCGACAAGGAAGTGATGCTCACGGTGCTTTCCGTGCAATGAGTAATAAAACCGTTTGTCCCTGGACCCAGGAGCCCTGTGACTTCAGCTAGCACCCATGAAACTGTCAGGCTGCCCTGGGAGCCTGCAAGTAGGGGAAAATCTCAGACCTATCACAGTTTTGACAATTAGTATATATTAAATAGTACTAAAACATTTAAACACAGTGGAAGGCAAAAGTCTCTATTGGATCACACCTATGTGGTGAAAAACCTTAATCTGATTCAGTTTTTCATTGAATGATTATACTTGAATAAACAAACAATAGCTATTTTGACTTTTCTGGTCTCCCAAATTTTTCTTTATAAATTACTTTTTGCTTTTTAAAATTTATTTTGGCACATCTTCTATTTTGTTGTAGCTTTAGGTCGACAGGAAAGTTACAAAGACGGCACATAGTTCTCATAGACCCTTCCCTCACCAGTGTCTCCAATGGGAACATCTTACGTAACTCTGGTACATTCGTCAATAGTAGGAAACCAACATCGGTACATTACTATTAACTAAATTCTAGACTTGATTCGGATTTCATTTCTCTTTCCACTAATGTTCTTTTCTGTTCCAGGATGAAAAACAAAATACCACAGGGCACTGAGTGTGTGTGTGCGTGCACACACGCACATGTGTGTAATTTGGCATTTTAACATCTTCACTGAAATGTAATTCATATACTCTAAAACTCACCCCTCTAAAGTGTATGATTCAATGGTTTAGGATGTATTTGCGGAGTTGGGTCACCGTTAACAATGTCTAAGTTGAGAGCATTTCATCATGCCAAGAAGATACTGTATCTGCTAGTATTCACACCCCACCCCAACCTCCATTTCCCAGTTCTGGGCAACCATGAGTCTACTCTCTGTGTCTATGGATTTGCCTAATCGAGGCACTTCACATAAATGGAACCATACATTATGTGGTCTTTGGTGACCGGCTTCTTTTACTTAGCAAAGTGTTTTCAAGGTTTTCCCATGTCAGAGCATATATCAATACTTCATTCCTTCTACTATCAAATAATCTTCCACTGTGTGAGGACACCCACATTTTATTTATTTATTCTTCAGTTGATGGACATTTGGGTTGTGTTCACTTTCTGGCGGTTTGGAATAATGCTATGAAAATCCATGTACGAGTTTTTGTTTGGGTGTGTTTTCATTTCTCCTGGGTTTACACCTCGGAAACTGCTGGGTCATGCGATACCTTCACGTAACATTCTGAGGAACTACCAGACTTTTCCAAAGTGGCTGCATCATTTGATGTCCCCACAAGCAATGTGTGGGTGTTTTATCTTTCCAAATCTGTGCCAACACTTGTAATTGTTCTTGTCTGTCTGTCTGATTGTGGCCATCCTAGGAGGTGTGAAGTGGCATCTCATGGGAGTGTGTGTGTATTTTAAAAGATTCTATTTATTTATTTGAGAGAGAATGAGAGTGAGAGAGAGCAAGAGAGCATGTAAGTGGGGGGCAAGGGGGGAGAGGGAGAAGCAGGGTCCCCAATGAGCAGGGAGCCTGATGTGGAGCTCAATCCCAGGACCCTGGGATCATGACCCAAGCCGAAGGCAGACGCTTAACCAAATGAGCCACCTAGGTGCCCCAGATGTATATATTTTTTCAAATGGAAAATATATTTTAATCTGTTGGTTACTTTCTAGGAAAGGAAGACAGTATGAAGATGTAATGCACATCACCCTTGGGTTTGTCTCCCTCCTTATTTAAAAAAAAAAACAAAAAACGTATTAAATACCTTCTACATATCAAATCATTATGTGAAGCCTTAAAAGCAGAAGTAGTCAAGAAAATATCCTGCAAGGACTCACAGTTTATGTGAGAGAGAAGTGAAAGTGGACAGTTACTATGTGCCTTGCACACAGCAGCACTAAAATGTGTGCTAACTGGGACAATGTGAGCAGTAATTAATAGAAAGGAGAATGAGAGGAACACCATAAGGAGTAACCATGTTTGAAATGCTGTGTGCACTTCTGGCCAGGTCACAAGTGACACAGAGACATAGGGCCAGAGTTAAGGACTCTCTTCTTCCGCTCCATGCAAGGCATTGCACAACACAGAGAGTGGGGAAGTCAGAGACTGCCACACCCTTGTTAGAAGCAGAAGAATTCAGAGAGCTCAGTTTCACAGAAGTTAAGGAAGCAGAGGGCTGAAACGAGAAGGCAGGTCTACGGTGCCAACCACTGCAGAGACGTCAAAGCAGATAAAAGTTAGAAGTTATCAGACTGGGCAACTGTGAGGTTTCTCGTGACTTTGGAAAGAACAGGTTTTAACAGGACAGGTAAGATCAGAATTAAAACTGTAAAACATCTCTTAATATCTCCAGATTCACAGTACTTTACAGTTCGTAAAATACTGTCAGCTAGATTGGACCTCTCTCCTGGCCCAGGAGGAGCACGATGCCATTTTGAAGAGGCCACACACACTCCATGAGGCTAGGTCTGGGGACCGTATCCTCGCATATGAGCTGTACTGGTGACCGTGTCTGCTCCAAAGACGGAGCTTCTTGAGAATAAGAAGCACATCTTTATTCCACAGGTCTCCCGAGAGTAATAAGTGTGGGGTTTATGGCTGGATGCTTAATGAATAATCTTTGAATTCATTATCCTCACTGATTTTACAGAGAACGAAAAGTTAGGAGAGCCTTTCTGATTATCACTCTGCCTCCGTTTACCAGACCCACAAACAAACAAACAAAACTGAGGCCAGCGGAGGTGAAGGAACTCCAACAAGTCAGTATGGTACTCAGAAACGGCAAGGGCGTTTTCCTCGCTTCCAATCCAGCGTTCTTTCCCTAACCCCACAAATGAGCCTCTTCTGACTTTTTTCTTTGTCTTGGAATTCAACAATTGTTTAAACAAGTTTCAATAATAATACTAAACTGAAAAAACCTGGCAAAGTGCAATTCAGATCTCTGGAGAAGATTAGTTGGAAAACAGAGTCCCTGTTTACTTAAGACAAAAATATTTAGAAAATATCAAAATGAAACAACAAATATATGGAACTGTGGGTGCCAATTTTTTTTAATATCAGGATTCTGTCATTAAGAGAAATGTTTTCTGCTTGTTTCGGGCTGTCTCGAGCCCTGTTTCAGTCACTGACAGCTAATTACCAGCGATGTGCCACGGGTCGACACAAGACACTTTAGCAAATCTGGCCACAATGCAGCTGTCAGCCGGGTCCTTCTTCCGAATTAGGACACATTTACAAACATTTAAAAGTAAAATCTATATTGAAAAATCGTAAGGTTTCAGGTAAATCAAGACTTTCATCAGGGAAGGACAGGGAGATCTAGTATAAGAAGGCTTCACTCTCTTGCGGTCAGTGACACACAGATCATCCACACAGCTGGCCAGTCTGCGTTTCGGGGGCACCCACCTTAGGCAAGAAACAGTGTTAAGGGCCAGCAACAGACAGATGAGTAAGATGGGATCCTGACTACAGTTTGCACGGTAGGTCTCACGGTTTTCAAGTGTGAGGAATTCTTTTTAATTGGAAATACCACGGATTGCATTTGCCTTCATACCCCAGGATGACAGAGGTAAATAACCATGTGAAACGACTCCACCAACTGTGGACCACAGCTCGGGAAACACTGAGTAGTCACTGAAATACAATAGGTATAGGAGTACCGGAAACCCACAGAGGTAAGGAAGCTCCTAGAATAAAATATAAGAAATAAAAAATAAAGGATAATTTCTGGTTCAGAGAGTTGAGAAAAGCTTATTAGCAAAGGTGGTGGTACGTGAGGTGGGCCCTGAAAGGGGGCAGTATGCTCCGGATTAAGAGGAGAGGCAGGAAATTCTAGCCATGTGAAAAAAACGATGAGCCATCAGTCGGGACACTTCAGAGCTGGAGTTCATAGCCTTCTGTGGCACAGACTCCTTCCGAGAATCCCAAGGAAGCCATGGAACCCTTACCAGAAACACGCACGTGTGTATCCAGTCAGTGGTTCTGGAGCATACCCTTGGAACCCAGATAAGAGACCTTTTCCTTAGATGTTTCTGAGGAGCACAAAGAGCCCAAAGGTTCCCAGAAAGAAGAATGGGGGGTATGGCTACAGTGAATCTAGGCTTTATTTTCGAGCAAGGGTGGACCCTCCCCCCAATTACAGAAGCAAGGGGGTGAGAGCAGTATTATGCCAGGAACATAACTCTAGAAGAAGTGTATCAATAAAATGGGTAGCAGGGAGGAAGGGAGCAGGGAGCAGCAGGACACAGAGACCAGCAGGGAGGAGCCTGAAACTGGACTAGTCCAGCAGCAGCGTGCAGCTGGACTAGGGAGGTGGCCTCCATGGACAGAAGCAGCAGCAGATCAGTAAGCTAGCACAGAGGGTAGAATCCACAGAAATAAGAAACAGCGGTCAAAATCCACCATGTAACAGACTGGAAATCCAGTGGGGAAGAATATGATGACGCACTGTGTTCAACCATGTGGGGTCTCAGGTGCTCAGATGTCTTTCAAAGAGCACAACATGAAGCAGCCTGGAAACCTCCTACTTCTGGCCTCTCACACACATAACCAGGGCAAAAGTGAGTGTGTGTTAGGGAAATGCGCACAAAACCACAACGAGATGCTGTAGCACAGCCGTTAGGGTGGCTACGATCACCTCCCCACCTCCAAAAAACCACCAAGGAAGTAACAAGCGTTGGCGAGGGCACAGAGAAGTCGGAACCTTGTGCACCGCTGGTGGGAATGTCAGACACAAACGTCGCTGTGGAACGGGGTGCTGATTCTTCCCAAAACAACACGGAGAACTACCTACCATATGATCCAGCAATCCTACTTCTGGGTGTATGCGAAGAATCGAAAGCAGGGACTCAAACAGATATTTGTACACCCATGTCCACCAGCAGATGGATGGATAAATAAAATTGGTATGCACATACAATGGAATACCATTCAGCCTTAAAAAGGAAGGAACCTCTGACATGTGCCACGACACGGGTGACCCTGCAGACACTATGCTAAGTAAAATAAGCCAGTCAGTCAAGTACGAAGACTGTATGATTCCACATATGCGAGCTAACCAGAGTAGTCAAACTCACAAAGAAAAAAAAACAAAACACAAAAAACAAAGAACCAGAATGGTGGTTTCCAGGGACAAGGAAGAGGGAGAGGGAGAGAGAAACGCGGAATTACCATGTAATGGGTTGAGAGTCTCAGTTTACAAAGACGAGAACGTTCTAGAGACGGATGGCGGTGACGGCTGCACAACAATGCAAATGTACCGAAGCACCACGGAACTGTATACCTAACGTGGTACGTTCTGTATCATGCTCGTGCTCCCACCAAAACAAGTGTGCGGCCATTAGAGATACGCAAATGAACAAAGTGGTCAAGCGGCCCACGCAGTCAGGGGCAGAACTGGAATTCTGGGCCAGATGCTACCATCATGGTCAATGCCATTAACCAGAGAGCAGACTCCAAGTGCACCAAGTGTGGAAAGAATGTCAGAATGCGGATCAGCATTTTCCGCCACATCCTGTACACAGTGACAGCAACACCAAGCATACTGTCTTCTTGTGTGAACATATTGTTCCTACTATACAAGTAAACCGCTTAAGAGATATAAACTGGATTACAGAACATCTCCCCCATCCTTCTGCCCTGTTTCAGAATCTGCTGTCACAGACAAGTCTGCCCTAGTCTCGGTGCTATTCTTCAACAACTGTCTCTTTCTCACTCACACCGAGAGACAACTTGAAGACCACACTCTGTGGCCACATTGGAAACATTTTCAGAGTGCTTCCTATAGGCCAGATACAACACCAAGCCCCGAGTACAGACGTGGTAACACATCTGTTTACTCATTAGTCTTTTCCAGAAGGTGACCTCTAAGACTGAGATTTTTCCGTAAACAGATGATAAGCTGGTTCTCTGTACTATCAACACTCTTCTTAAGCGGCTGAGACTAGGCTTGGCAAGATTCTGATTGTTAGTAGAATGAGGAGACAGAAAAGGAACAAACGACAGTGTTGAGATGCCAATAATTTGAGTTTTAAGAGAACAATGAAGATGATTATGAGCTCCTCTCTCCAGATTTTGCCCTATGGACTCTTTGAGCTAGTAGGAGCAAGATGCAGGACTGTCAACTGACTAAACAGGTAGGATAGGGAAGAGTTCAAGATGATTCAGAAGTTTTGTTTAGCAAGTGAGGAGGAGAGACACTACCATTACATATCCATGCTTTTGGGAGGAAGAAGTTACCAAAAACCTTTCTGGCTCTGACCCCATTTGTAATTCTTTAGCTAGAAACCAAACTTGGTCCTTTGTCCATACTATCTCCATGATCCCTCGATCCTGGACACCGCAGGTATTCCACATCCAAAGTTCGGGGGAGCTACAGCGCACATGGAACACGGAACAACGGCAGCTCAGAAGAAACATCAGTGCCATCCAGGTAATTTTTCATTCCTGCATGAAGCCTGGGGCTCCGGGTGATCATCTCAACTGCACCCACATTGTGTTCCCATCAGTCTGAAAATAGAGTTGTACATATTTCCAGCAGAGAGGGAACTGCCTTTTGTTTTTGGCAATGTTTCTCCTACTGTTTATATCTGAACATCCTAATAATACAAGCCCATGGTTACACCCAGCCTTCCCAGCCACTATGTGCTCATATTTACTTCCTCTGCAACTGTCTCAGGAGATCCAGCCAGAGTTACAAGGCTGAACAAAAGGAAGCAAAAACCCACCATCCGGACATGGAAGCCAATACTTGAGTCAAAATCTTTTCAGAGAATCAGATTGCAACTGAGCAGATATGCGCAGTTTTCCTCAGTCCTTAGCCTCCTTACATCTTTTGTTTGATGCAAGGTGGAATGGTCTTAGAGAAAGTAAACTTATAAAGGATATGTGTATTTCTCGGGAAAATGACACTAGACTTAAGAGACAAATTAATCCTTCTGAGCTTTGGCTAATGAAGTCCTGTGGCCTGCCCAAACATCATGGATAGGGATGGGGTTGTCCTCTGTAAATATTTTCATTCAATGCACACAAAACATGGTTGCAAATCTTTTACACATTCTCCTGACACTCTTAATTACTAGCTACAAAGTATGCTCTCACTAAACCATCAATAACATGAAGAATCATATTATTAGTAGGCACTATTTTTCCAGGTACCTAAAGTTATAAAATTAGGAAAACAGAAATGGGCCTTGGACTAAAATCAGTTTACATCAGCAGTCAATCCTAGATTCTGATGCCCTTCTTTCTGGTATGCTAGTTTTGCAGGAAGTTTCAGATATGTAGTGTCCTCCTGTGTTAACCCTGGCCTCAGGAATACTCACAATGAGTTTAGCTACTGAACTATGTCAGGTGAAAACGTCTATCATTCACCAAACTTATGAGTTCCCTACTAGCTTTTTGAAGAATGTTGACAAAAACAGGCACGTTGGTATCAACGAGTTCCTGACAACAATAAATTCTTCCATATCCCATTTTGAACATGTGACTCATAGTTACCAACCACTTATCACAGAGCAAGAAGTTATACACACATTGAGAGGGGGTAGTCAAGCGAATGTCATCTAGTGAGGAAGAGCAATGTGCACGCGTGTACAGGGCCGGAGGGGTAAGTGACCAAGGAATACTGTTAACTTATGCCTTATTATTTAGCAAAGCATTCAGAGTGGAGGTAAAATTTCAGGGATATTGGAGGCTGATGATGGGGAGCAAGAGCTGATCTGAGGACAAAGACCAGCAATGTATGCAGCTTTAGGGAAATCCTAAGGGAAGGCCTTGATGCAGAGAGCTACCATGAAACGAACTGCGCGGAACGGACAAAGGGAAATGATGGGATTGCAGCAGAAGCCGAAGAAAGCGTGGGTACGCGACCCAGGAGGAGAGCTGTGAATCTAATCTGTGGTGAACTACTAGGGTGCCGCTGGGAGGGCCTGCAGTTGTAAATGTGGAACTCCACCGCAGCAGCCCCGCGGTCTAAGTTCTGTGTGTACTCTCACGCTCCGTCTCTGTGTTCTTCCGCCGCCCTTTCAGTACACGGACCACGGCTTACAGAACGTGATGTGTAGGAGTCCTTACGGAGAAGTCCTAAGAGATTAATTTCACTCAATTAACAAAACTTTTTGAGCATTTAATACAAATTAGGAACATTGTTTTCAGTATTTAGAAATAGCGAACAGAGGAAAAACTTACAAACTCATTTATATAAAAGAGCAAATTTCCACAGACAAAAGTGGAGTGAGAATATACACATGATCGCTTGAGAACTGAAGTGACATATACACCCAAATATAATAATTTTTTAAAAGCACTGATTAAATATACTGAAGCTCAAAATGAAAGATAATTGGACAATACTTTTTTTTTTTTTTTTGAAGATTATATTTATTTATTTGACACAGAGACAGCCAGTGAGAGCGACAGCCAGTGAGAGAAAGAGACAAGCAGGGGGAGTGGGAGAGGAAGCAGCAGGCTCCCAGCAGAGGAGCCTGATGTGGGGCTTGATCCCAGAATGCTGGGATCACGCCCTGAGCCGAAGGCAGACGCTTAACGACTGAGCCACCCAGGCGCCCCTGGACAATACTTCTGAATGATTCAAAAAAAAAAAAAAGAATTATGGAAAAATCTGCAAAAAAATGTGCAACAAAATGAATTTACAGGAGTTCACAAATCTGCCCTAAGTGTTATGGAAGGAATTCCTGCCCTGGGAAGGAGGCGATCAAGACAGATTCTAAGACTATTTCCAATAAGAAAGTCTAGCATCTGACTCGATCTCAGCTCAGGTCTTGATCTCAGGGCCATGAGTTCAAGCCCCATGATGGAGCCTGCTTAAAAGAAAAAAAAAAAAAAAAAAAAAGGAAAAAAAGAAAACAACAATAAAAACCCCTAACATCTAAAATAGAAAAGAAACACGTTATGTATTTATATGAAAACTGATTCACATATTCAGGTAACAAAAGGCACTGCTGACTCGAAGAGGAGACCTACAATAGCAAGAAAAAGCATGAACTTTGAAAACAATCAGATCTGGGTTTGCATCCTATTACCTATTACACACAAGCTGTGAGACCTTCGGAAAATTACTGACTACCCCAATCTGTTTTTCCAGCTGTAAAATGAGACAAACACTAGGAATGTAAAAATGAAATGCCCAGATCTCATATCCCTCCACTTCTTCCTACTTGAGACCACAAAACCAAGTTACCGTGCCTCGGGCTGCCACAATGGTGGCCTAACTCGTTCCCACACCACCAGAAGGATCTTTTCAAAACATGATTTGAGAAGTAACATATCCAAACAAAGCCAAGTCCTCCTGGCCGTCAAGGCCCTCCTTTCCTCGGTCCTACTTATGACTCTTCCAATACTGGTTCTCTGCTTACTCAGTGTGGCCCCGTCACGGTGGCCTGGCCACTGCTACCCCGAGTACCTCCGGGCCTGGGCAGTTAACTGTTCATTCTCGCCGGACACCTTCCCTCGGTAGAGCGGGCATCTTTCCAGCCTCTGGAGGCAGCACTTCAGAAACATCTTTTATCTAAAAGATACATAGCCTGCTGCGAATTCCTGTCAAATCACTTATAGTAATTCCTACCTTTTAATTTCTCTCTTTACTGTCTGTTTTTGAGCAATAGGAGGATTTTAAAGAACAGTGTACCCCTTGGACTTAGCGCCGTTGCTGGCATCAAATGGGTCACTCATACTGTTTTAATGGATAGCTCTCAACAATGTCACCTTCTGTCTCCAAAGCAAAAAAATTTACCTGAAAGTTAGCTGTCTTATTTCAAACACACTATTTTTAGGACTCCTAGTGTTTACTTATTTGTAATCAATGCCTATTTTCTGAGAAGTGAAGTTTTCTCTTGTAAAACTCTTTCATTATACAGTTGGGCAGCATGGTACAAAACAAAACCAAAAAAGAATACAAACAAATTCACCCAAAAAACTAATTCTATCCTTCATTAGCTGTGGCCTTGTGGAAAAAAAAAAATCACATCTCTGTCAGTCCAGTACTTCATACTCCTCACCATGGCTCCAGAGAGCAAGAGAAGACTTCTGCTCTTCATATGAACATGGTGGGGGGCGGCGTGGAGAGAACAGCTGCGGCCCGAGCAGAAGTCTCAAATGAAATAACGTACATGGAAGTGTTTTGTTAAAACTGTAAAACAGCATCTCTGAGGCCAATAGGCCCATGCTGACTTAGCTCTACTTGTAAAGGCTTTCCTTCCCAGCTAGAGTGTTGAGTACTACACATTTAAGGATTATTTTAAATGTATGATATTCCCTGTGACCCCTAGACTGGGATGTTCTACCCTCCCTTTTTTCCTTCTTTCTCTTCCCCTAGACAAGTAAAATCTAAGATCACCAAAAGTCAAGCATCTAAAGGTCCTAAAAACTGGGCTCTCCTAAATACATTATATGAGGACAAAAATTTTAAAACACTACTGTGCTTTCACAGAGATAATCAGATTTTGGAGAAACTAAAATTAATAACATCTTAGAACAAGTTCAAAATGCCAAGTCCCTAACTGCTCTCAGACTAGGCCTAGCAAGTCAGACAAGTACCCAACAGCAATTAGGAGGGACCGTGACACCATTCTACCACAAATCACAACTCCTACACCTGGCCCCTCATCCAAGGTGGTATTTCATTGGCTTCTGTGTCTAGCCTTCTAGACCCATTTCTTGGCCTCAACGGGCCAATGAAAAAATTTGGGAAGTCTCAAGTAATAAACTGAATTGATAAATTGATAACACAGTTCCAAAATTTCCTTGACCAAGGCAATACATTACCACTCTGCCTACACTCCGCTAGCTTTATGCTTTCACAAGTGCAGGTACTGAGGTTCCTTTGGCATCCGTGAAGCACTTGGTTCACTTCCAATTTCCCCTGCCTTTGCCAGAAAACTGCTAACTTCCAAAAAGTGCTCCTTGAGTCGTCCAACATTCCCAGACTCCCATCTTATGGCTGGAGGGGTCCTTACTAATTTTAGATTCAAGGATGCCTTCTGTGAGCAATTAGCTATTCAGAGTCTCCACCCCCATCCTGCTTAGACACCCAACATCACTAACGCCAAGAAAACAAATACAGCTATCAACAGTCTGTGAAAAGCAGTCAAACCAAGGCAGAAGCATCACTTTGCAACTTTAATAAATAAGTTGGAGACCCTTCCAAAGGAAATAAATGTCCATTTTGCCCCTGAAGAGCTGCAAGAGACAGAAGAAGACAACAGATAGAAAAGATTCAGACAAAAGACAGAGAAAAGGCAGAAAAGGAGACCAAAAGAGAGTGATATCCAGATGGGTGGGGCTGAAGCAGGAGAGGATGAGGGGATGGGGAACAGGGACAGAGGGACAGACAGAGGCATCTTAGGAAAGAGCAACTCGGAACGTGAATTTCTCCCGCTGTGATTTTCAAGAGTATGAGGTTCTCCTGAGCTTAAGCATGCATTTTCAAACAAACAAAATGACATTTCAACAGTAAGTGCGGCTCAATACTGACTCTTAAGCCCCCCATCGTCTCTGTTCAGATATTCTTTTCAGGACCTTAAAATCACCAACCTCACCCCTGCGCTCCTGACTTTTCACACATCTTCTCAGCCTTTCTCCCAATATAGGGCAGCCGGGCCCTCAGTTATGGATGCGAAGAGATAAAGGAGATTGAGGGCTCTGGGACATCTGAAGCGCGGCCCCTTACCTTCAGCAGCACCACATCCACAGTCCTGTCCACCTTGGAGATGTCACACAGGCTATAGCGCCGCTTATGCCGTTCATACATTTTTGCTCAAACTGCACTCCCCCAAGTCCAGAGTTCCCAATTTCTCACGCTGAGCTGGAGATCTGTGCCTTCTCTACAAAACCCTCAAAGGGTCCAAAATTGATTAAAAAGAAACCAAGTGGAATCCAGTTCCTTGAACGGATGGAAGACTTTCTGGCAACTTCAGAGCACTGGAGTGGTAAATCTGTAATTCATACTATAAACAGTAAGTACCTCCTGATGCTGTACTTCAGGCAGATCTTGAGCGAAAGAGAAGCACACAGCGTTTCCATCACTGGCGACAACTCCAGGAGAAAAACTAAGAATGAACCGGCTAAGCATAATGGCCGACGCACGTGGGGGAAAAACCCAAAGCAGGCAATAAAAATCCGGTATGCACTTTGTCAGGAAAAGCGAAAGAGAGAAAAAGGTAAGACAACTCTATTTCGAAGGGATGGCATGAAAACATTCTCATTCTCTCATTAAATTCTGTTCTTGGTTAAAAAAAAAAAAAAAAAAAAGACAAGGAAGGTAAATGTGTCCTTTACAGGAAACAAAAATAAAAACCAGTAGAAGCTTGGAGATTTTGTTCAAAGTAGAGTCTTTGGAGTCAGCCTCTTGCTTACCACGCAGTAGGGCTTGGTTCTGATTTCAGCTGAAAATCTCTAATGACAGCAGAGGAAAAGGCGAAAAGAAAAAGACCACTCCTCCTGCTCGACTCCCTCCTCCCTTCTTGGGCGCTGGCCCTTCCCTACCCCCCCTTTCCCTCACCCTCAGGAACGTCACTACTTGCCCTTTTAGCTCCGCACCAGCAGCCTTGGAGGTTTGAAAACCTAATTGCAGTGGGAACATGATTCATCCACAGACGGAGAAGAGAAAAACAAGGCTTCCTTTTCCAACCCACTTCCTCCTCCTCCTCCTTCTCACTGTCCCCCATGAAAAAGGCTCTGTCAGGCATTGCAAGATGCAACTCGAATGCTTTGATGTCGGAGCAACACGATAATAAAGGGGGGCAGATGTCATCCCAAACATCACGAGCAAGTACAACATACTTATCTATTCCACGAAGTACAGAAAACTGAAACTACCCAAGGCGCACACCGCAGCTCCCTGCCAAATGCAAACCAGTGATTTAATATGAGAAAAATGTCCGCCAAGTATTGCAGGGCTATGTCTCTAGGATCCAGAAGTGGCTACAAAAGTGCCTGACATGGTTTAAAAATCATCAAGAGTTCATCTTTTTGCGCTTTTTTTTTTGTGGGGCAGGGGGTGGGTGGGGAGAAAGTGAGGGACGGAAGGGGCTTTTAAAGACAAAGAGAAAAGGAGTAGAATGAATGGGTCCATGTGTCAATACTTCTGAGTGAGGAGGGTCACCTGGGCTGGGACAGCCTCCCCCTTCGGGGCCTTCATGTGCCCTCGCTGAGCCTGAGCCTTTGCCTGGCTCTGTCACTTCATTCACGCTGAGACCCCCTCCCCCCAGCCCCGCCCTGTGCCACAGCCTCCGGTGGGGGGCCTACTCCGGAATTCATCCTCTTACTTCAGACACACTCTCAGTTTGGTTCCCAAGTGATCTGGGAGCGGAAAAAAGGAACTGAAGGAAGCAAAAAGGGGAAAAGAATGGAGAAAGGAAAGAATAAGATCTGGTCCTTCTAGGAGCATTAGGCTGCCACCATTTTCCTCAAGGGACCAGGGAGTCCTTAGCCAGATCTGAAGAGTGTGAATGAGGGGGTTCAGATACCACAGGGGAGAGGAAGAAAAGAGATTTAGTACTTAAATTTGTCAGTATTTCAAACAGAGTTGGTGACAAGGTTTTTCAGGAGTTTTATAAAAGGGGTGGAGAAGGTCTGATGAGTCACCATTTCCTCAGGCCAGGCGTTCACGTTGCTCACCAGCCAAAGGAGGGAAATGCAGCAAACCCTATGAGAACTTGAGCGTCTTCCTCGCCTATTACTACACTGCAGCCCTCATTGTGCCCAACGCAGAGCCGCGATCCTCACCCCTCACTGTCATCCAAGGCAGGTGGACTGCCTCCCCCTCCCCACACACCCCCAGTGAGCCCTGCTCTGTGATGTTACCAACATGAACAGTGAAACAGATGTTGCTTTTCACTAGAGTGAGGATGGTAAACAGTAGAAACACGATAATTAGGAGAGATTAAAAAGTTGTAAATAAAGTTCTTGCTCAGACTTACCAAAAGGGCGGGAACCTGGCCAGGGTTTTACAAATACTTTGAGACTCTGTGGTCCAGAGCACAAGTTGGAAGCCCCTTTAGGCTTTAGGGTTTGAGAAAATGGCTAGTTTATCACCTTCTCTGTATATGAACTTCCATCAAGCTGTAATTCAGAAACCCCCTCCTCACCATACGAACACAAGGCCGGCTCCCCTCTTCCTCCGCATGGTTTATTCCTCCCGCCACTCCCTTCTGTTTTAATTAGAAGCAAATGTTTCCTGCTTCCAAGGTTCCCAGGCATCTCTCAGGGGATCAGAGATGCTTTAGTCACCATGCAGCCTTCCTATTCCCAACCTCGTCTAAGTACTTACTGACTTAAGCGCAGATAATCTATATTAATTTAACAGATATTTTGTGCCTTGCCGTGCAGGCAAACAAATAACATGGTCTCTGTCCTCAAGATGTTTATGTAACTAAAGAGAGACCGGTTTCAAAATAAAGTAATTGTCTGAAATGTTTTGGGACCTACAGATTCACCTTTTTATTTCTGACGATCTGCTGACTTTGTGCCAGAGGCTGGAAATTTAGGATTCCTACTCCTTCTGCACACATAAACCTACTACAAGGATTTGGAATTGCCCTTATGTAGTCAGTTCCTTCTTGTAGAATACATAGGGTATTGGGTAGGGAATACATACTCTGGGTGGGGGGAAGAAAGAGTCTGTTTTGCTTTCTCCTCTGGATCTGTTCAGCACTTTCCACAGAAGACAGAATCCACAGTCCTGTGCTTTGGCAGCTGCTGTGACAATTCCAAGTTTTTATCAAAAACATCTGGAACCACTGAACAGTTATTCTGTTAGGATTTTGAAACACAGCAACCAATCATTTTATATCCAAACCAGAGCTGAGAGCTACGAATTTTTGTTTTGAGAACATTCTCCCTTTCTTTTAATTTTGGGAACGAGTAGTAAAATATATTTATTATTTACAGCCTTTTCCCATAGTAGTTATTTACAAGATTAATCGTCTCTTCCCTCTGTGTCCTCCATCCCACTCTCTATCCACAAAAGGAGTCCCAAATTCTTCAACAGAAGCAACCAGTGCTTTTACTCTGTTCGTACCACAGGCCCAACATATGTTCTTAAAGATTCCAGAAAATGAAGTAGGAAAATATTTTATGCATTTTAATTCAACTACAGCATTTCTGTTCACGAATTAAATTTTCCCTTGATTTATTTAATTACAAGATCTAACACCTTGTCCAAATTATTGAAACAATTCTTACGGGTCAACTCTATTCAGCTCCTTTTGTTTAGTTCGGGCAGAGCCCAGTCTCAAGGCCCCACAGTCAAATTTCTGAATTAGGACACCACCTAGTGGGGATGCTAAAGACCCAAACAGAACGCCCAAAAGCAAGTAAGCACGCCGGGGAGGTGCGGGAGGCAGGGGGGTGGCGGAGGGGGGTTAGTCTACGTCTCCAAAGCAAACTTAAAGCAGCAGCATGAGACTGGGCACCCGCTCACTGACCCCTCCCAATGATCAATTCAGTCTCTGCAGGAAGCACAAGGTACCAGGGTAAGAATCAAGGGTTCTTTCTATTCCTAGGTGTGCTGCTGTCTCACTGAGCCATGTGAGATGATGAGTTGGACTCTTTGGACCCAGGTTTCCAGAACTGAAAAACAACAGGGCACGATAGGAAGTTCCTTCTTGATTGGATATGGTCAGCCTGAGACTACGAAATCTTTATCACCTGCCATATAGCTCACAGGACATGGGCAGATGCAGAGGAGAAAGAAAAAGGAATTGAGAAATTCTCTCAAAATCGGCTGTAGAAAACATGTAGTGTATTCTTGCGTCACTATGGTTTCCTCCTCCACTTTTTACATGAAATCAGAAGGAAGGAAAGGTCTACCACAGTTAATTTTCATTTATCTGTAATTTCATTAACTTAAAAATCGTGAGTCACGCAGAGTTACCCATTTGCTGGTAGCAAAACTTACTAGAATATAGATAAAACACTTTACCTCCAGTTGGGCAATTCTGGTCTGCTCGGAATAACAGACTCCTTCACGTACGATGGTTGATTAATTGAGACAGGAAAGAAGGAAATTATTTACAATGGCTGCAAAAGCACAGTTTCCATTTGGGATTTCCTTTTTAATTTCAACTGAGGTGTTTGAGCACTACTGGCCCAGGAGAGGGAGGCCTACTGTCCTGGTCCCCCAGGCATTTCTCTGACTTACAGAGTTGGAGGTTCCAAGAAGGTGAAAAAGGCAGAGGAGAAGAGGAAGGCCTGGCAGGTAGCCCAGCAGCAGTTCTTGTCCACTTGGCGTGGGTGGTACAAAGCAACGACTCTGCTTTCGCCCCTTATGGCCTTCGCAAGGAGAAAAGCTGAAGACCGCTCGGCTGGTAGCAGCAAATTATCTGACCACAATTAACAATGGCAAAAAGAAATTAAGATGAAGACCATAAGAACAATAACAACAAAGCCTTAAAACTGTCTCCTTGCAAACTTTTGCTCCTCCCGGGGAACAGGTCTCAGTAGGCACAAGTCCACAAATGCTGAATTTTACTAAAACTGCCAACAGCTTGGTGAAAGAAACGGAGTGGGGAGAAAGACAGACGGCAGAATCGTAACTTTGGGTGGAAAAGCAGTGGGAGGATAGCTTCTCCTGGGGCAAGACTGATTAATAACAACGCGTACTGAGTACTCGCTGTTCGCCAGGCGCTTCCGCTGTACAATCTCAGTGATTCCCCCTCAAAAGCTGTAAGGTCAGCACCCACCTTGCAGCTGAGGAAGAGGCGCGCTCAGAGCTGCGGTCGGCTGGGTAGGGTCATACGGCTGACGTGAGCCTCCTTTAAACTCAATTCTGTCCATCTTCTTTCCTTGCATTCCGCATCTTATCCCGCCTTGAGTAATCCCCCAAAGTTAATGAAATGAAACTCTCGCTGAGAAAATGTAAGTTAAAATTTGAGGAAAGAAAACTTGGAATTTGTTACTCATATCAATTTTCTCATATCTGATTCTATTCAAATGCCAAAGGATCGAAAAACTTTTTCTTCAGTAAAAATGACAAATCGTTCCTAATTTTAGAAAGCACAGGTAGAAAGTGTCCCATTACATTAAACAGACTCAACTGCTTTGTCAACATTTTAATACTGAACATTTCCCTTTCTTAACAGCTTCTCACTCTAGTAATACATTACAAACATCAGAGTGAACGCATCCAACAGAGACTTGAGTCTGAATGCTGGTGACTGCGAGCTAGGTCTTCCTCAGAATGAACGGGTCTACTAACCCTATTTTTTCTCGTTGGGACAACCATTAGTTATGCTGAGGAAGCATTTCAAATATTTGAAGATACCCATCACGACTCACCACCCCTCTCAGAGCTTCTTTTCTGGATCACAGTTCCCCCAACTGCTGGCTGGCTGGTGACTCTTGGTCAGCCTTGTGACTGCAAACCCTGGGGTGATTAAGATCAAACGGGCCGTCTTAACACGAATCCCAACCCTACTACAAGGATATATGCCTCTGATGAAATAAGTTCACTTCCCGTACCTTTTCTGTTGGACTCAAAACAGGTCTTCTCCATACTGTAATAAACGTTCCATACTATAACCTTGTGATTTTATGTAAAAACCTACTTTACATCTTTCCCTTCTATATTCTCATTTATCAATTTTAGCGTAAACACAGCATGCTGAATCTAGATTCTTTCACTGAAGTAGCAGCTGTCCCTCCTCCAAGCCTTGTGCCATCAGTAGAGCTGAAGCAAGGCTAACAACAGAGGCCCAGAGGTGTGCCCCTAGAAAGCCTCCCCTGGAATGACGGCAATGCGTCAGCCAGCACCCCGGATGAAGGCCTATGCCATCAGTTACAATGACCGAACCATGAGTCCCACTTCTTCATCGTCTTTACTATATGGAACAATCTGTAACATTTCTGGCCAAAATTCATACATACCAGATCGATGGCGTTCTCCTGTTCAGCCTGTCTAGTGACCCTATCAAAAGGAGAATGGAGACACTGCCCATGCGGCATACGGTTTGATAATCATCTCTGTGTGTACGCACTCGATCTGAAACCAGATCCCAAGACAGGCATATCTGATCAACCATAAATCGTATTCACTGTTATTTCTGAATCTTCTAGCAACATTTATTTTTAGCATGATCACTATGACTGTATCACAGTGCAGCACTGACAAAACGAAACAAAAGCTACTTTAATAGTTTTTCCTCATAATGGTGTAAGAATTCTCACATGCAGAAATCTTACCAACTTCATAATCCTAAAACTGCAAACTTTTGGTTGAGCAAAGTAACTAAGTAATAATACCTCTTTTCCCCCCAAAGCATTAAGAGTAAAAAGGATATTCACCCTCCACACGTTCTTGTTCTTCAACGCACTATTCTACTAAAGAGTCATTCAAATACACTTCTACTATTTCCCCCACCCAAACAGTTTGTATATATACATTTACAAGCACGAGGTTCAGACTAAACTTTTGATCATAACTTCTATTTCAGATGGTAAGGTAGACCTTGAAAAATATTTTTTAAGTTATCACTTAAGTGATTTTTTTTTTTTTTAAAGATTTACTTACATGAGAGAGAGAGAGAGAGAGGAGGAGGAGGGGGAGGAGGGACAGACAGAGGGAGAGGGAGAAACTCTAAGCAGACTCCATACCGAGCGTAGAGCACAACATGGGGCTCGATCTCACAACCCGGAGACCAAGACCTGAACCAAAATCAAGAGTCAGATGCTTAACCAACTGCACCATCCAGGTGCCCCCGTCACTTCAATGATTTTAAAGCAACTTTAGAGGTATAATTAACATATAATAAATTGTACCTATTTATGCCAAATATTTTGTATTTTTAAGTAGAATTTTCAAATTTTTCCAAAGACTATAGCTTTAAGATACAGTATTTTAAAAACAGGGAATGCTCGGAATGCTAAAAATGGCAAATTTAATATCGGTAGTAACTTAAACCAAGAAATTTCATATGGAAAATTCATCGTGTTGTTGTGATTGTAACTACAACTTCACATGTCACTGACCTAAACCTTCAACAAGCTTTTCGGGAAGTGAAGTGAATTAGACAGATATTTACGGACCACCCATGCCTGGCACTGGAGATACAGCAGCAAATGAGACATGAAGGAGTTATGATAATATGCGAGAAATGTCGAACAGAGGAGTCCCAGGGCACTCCGTCTCTTAGAGACCATCTGCCTGGAGATGTAACACGCTCCAAGGGCCAGGACAGGCCTGCTGTGGCGATGCTGACTAATGTGAGGCCCAACGGAGGAGTAGGAACTAACCAGGTGAGAGGTGCGTGCGTGGCGCTGCAGGGAGCCCTGGGATGGAGAGCTCCAGAGGCATTCTGTGTAGAAATTCTGGCAGAGGATCGGGTGCGAAGGCCCGGAAGTGAGAAACAGCAAGTGACAAAGGACAAGGCCTGAGGAGCAGAAAAGGCCAGCTCCCGATGAACACGCTACTAATATCGAGAAGTCTGACTCACTGCAACAAGAAAAAG
Source organism: Ursus americanus (assembly GCF_024610735.1). NCBI lineage: Eukaryota > Metazoa > Chordata > Mammalia > Carnivora > Ursidae > Ursus > Ursus americanus. The sequence goes on from NC_142154.1 coordinate 9,238,658, forward strand.
CCACTGAAGGGTTGTTGGCTAGGGAAAGGCACGATCAGCTCTGCATTTCAAAAATACCATTTTTCTAGAGCATGCTCAATAGACAGGAGAGAGAAGACAAGAGGCAGGGAGACGTAACGGATGTTGGATGAGAGTGGAAGGGAGGTCTGAATTCAGGTGATGAATGTGGAGACCAAGAAAAGAAAGTGGGAATCTTTAACAGGCACTGGGGTTGGGAGGTGAGAGGGACAGAGAAGTGTTGTTTGACTGGGCTTCTGCCCTGGGCAACCACATAAACAGTGGAATGGAGCACACGGAGGTGGCAGGGAGAGATCAGATCATCAGTCGGTTTTAGACACAGAGAATCCGAGGATCTCAGGGACATCCAAGCAGAGCCCTGGTAAGCAGGCGAGCGTGTACATGTGGAGCCCAGGAGAATGGCTGGCATTGCGCACTCAGATTTAGGAATCAACACACAGATGGGACACCAGGGACACTAAAAGAAGGAAACATATCGTTGAAAGAACGGTAAACAATATCAAGTGTTGTAAAAAGGTCAAGCAAGTTAAGGATCTGGATTTTGCTAACGTTTTTATGGACTGGTAGGGGAAGCTCTGGGGTAGCAGAGTGATGAGAGCTGGATTTAAATATTCTACCATTTCACAAGGAAACATTCAGGCTCCGTCTGTATACTCAACTTTTCCTAGCTGTCTCTTAAGATATTTTTCCTATTAGAGAAAGCATCTTAGTGAATCCTTCCACAATGGTTGCTATAGGATTGCTAACCTGGTAATAAATATTTTAGAGTGTAAAAAAACTTTCTGAGAAGTAAATGAAGCATTAACAGAGAAAAAGGACCATTAACACAAAGCTAGTTCTACACAACGTGTATGCCTGTTCTTTTGTGTACTTTCACTTCTTTCCAAGAGAGAGGAAAGAGGTCATAGAGACCACAACAGAATTTGAGTGCACACACTGCTATCGTGGTTAGGAATATGGACAAGGGCTTCATAACAGCTAGAGGAGGGAAGCAGGGTGGACAGTGTTTTGGCAAGGAAATGGAAAAAGAAGGGAACAGCCAACAAGTAAGAGACTCCCTTTCCATATGAAATGGAAATAAGAAACAAACCTCATTCTATAAAACAAAGGCAATGAGATCAAGGGAAACAACACTGACATTTACTGACCAGAATTTCCTAATGGGATTTTGTCATCACTAGCATGTCATGGCCAGTTAGCAGTGAACTAGTGAATATTAACAAAATTCATTTATCCCTTCAACAAATATTTAAGTGCCTGCTGTACTTATGGTGCTCTGCAAGGTGTTAAGAGCTATGAAGATGGATGAGACATTCCTGGAACCTCAAGGAAGGGGCAAAAGCATGAAATACAAACATAAGACTGCATGGGTAGTACAAATGAAATGCAGAATTCCAGCACAGGAATGAGATCTCTGGCTGAACTAATTAGGCAGAAAAATTCCATGAAGGTGGGTGTTGCCATTAAGAGTGTCAGTGAGGGCACAGATGTTGATGAGTGGCAGGTAGGACGGAGGCCTAGCCAAACTGTCTAGTTACATGTGTCAAATCCGGTAGGGGAGTGCTAGAGCATTAGCCTGGGAAAGCATTAACCACCTAGATTGTAAAAGCGTGTGATGTCATGCCAAAAAGTACAGACTCTATTCAGAGGCAAGTGGGAGCCAGCAAGGACTTTGGAGCAAAGAAGCCGTATGGCTTGTGCTGTAATTCAGGAAGACACTACAAAAATCTTTGGCCTCATCAAGCCTAATTCCCCTCGTCTGGATGTCATACTGCCCCATGGTCTCATCCAGTCTTACTCGCTACTATTCCCTAAGACAGCTATCCAGCTAGTCTCTTAAGGTTCCACCATTAGGGCTTGGTTCTTCCTACCTCAACGCTCCTGGCTCTTAGGAGCAGTTGTGGCTTATAGAATTCCCTACCTTATCACTCCACCTTAGCCAAAATCCACCCTTTAAATCCTATTTTCCTAATTAGGGAATCTCTCTGCCTACTCTAACCCACCTTAAAACTCTATCCTTTGAACCTCAATAGTCCTAAACTCTGATGCGCTCACTTTCCAGAGTTGTGCCCTACATTGTTCCTTGATGCTTACTTTGATTCTAAGTACATGGTGAGTTCCTTAAAGGCAACAGGCACTTCTTCGGTTTCTTTTGTGGAGTGCTAAAAATGGCACCAGACACCCAAGGGCTGGATGACTAACTGATTATGTACTCATTTATTACCACAGTCATAATCCTCAGACTTTTCCAATGGCTGACCAGATTTAGTTACTTAACAAGAGAACAAATTTTTTGGTCAGTGTTAACATACAAAAAAGGTGGGTAGTGTAAAAGAGTTTCTGAATTTAGAGGATAAAAGCCCTGGTCAGACACGAAAACTTCACGTTCAAAATAACCATACCCTTAGGAAAATTTTGTATCCCACATGAAATGCAAATGTATTACTTGAGGAAATTACTCAACTTACTCTTCTTATTTTTCACTTCATGGCAAAAAGAATAGCCCTAATATAGTCACTCAGTCAGACAAGCCAAGAAATGATTCAGCTTCCCATGGAAGACTTCCCTCATCCCTCCAGGCAAACACACACCGCATACAGTCATGCCTTCCAAAAAAATATAGAGGTATAACTTGCTCTTTTTATCAATTGTCCAAAAGACAAAACAAAGGGAAAAGAGAAAAATCCTTCAAGAAAAAAAAAAAAAATCCCCTACTTTTTAACATGACTGCCAGGTCAATTTTGGCCTTTGCTCATTCCCAAAAGAATAAATCTGGTTTTGCTCATTTAGAGACTACTATCTGGAGCTTGTATTTGAGAATTTTATTCAACTAAAACAGGTATTTTGATGTTCTGCACATTTTTAAGGAAGTACAGCATAACTGTTTACCTCAGTCAGAAAAGATGTTAGCACAAAAATATATTTGGGGGTTGGGGGGATGGCCCTTTACTGAAATCCACACAGGCCAAGATGTACATGAAAGAAATGAAGGGGTGGCCAACTGGCTAGTGACTCTCCAGCATGACAGTCAAAAAGATCAACCCTGCAGCTAGACTGTCTCAGGCACACTATGTGACCTTTCTGTTCCTTGGTTTCTCACCTGTAAAATGGGAGGAAAACCCATCAGGACAAGGTGTTGAAGAAAAATGTTGCTACGAGGCATAAATGAATTGATACATGTAAAGTATGTTGTAAGTGCCTGTGGCACGAGTACTAAGTGTTAGTTGCTGTAATATTTTAATTTTATTATCATCAATACATTTTTGCCTTATTTACACCAAGAAAGAAAGAAAGAAAGAAAGAAAGAAAGAAAGAAAGAAAGAAAGAAAGAGGTACTGAAGGCAACCTACAAGGGTGTGTGGAAGACAAAAAACAAGTAACTGATACATCCTGACTCAAGTTAGAAATTAAAGACCCAAACACCTTTGCTTTGAATCAGATCACTAGGTTCCCTCTGAAGATACTTGCATCCTTGGAAAAAGAAGCAGAGAGAGGGAAAAGTCTTCTTTTCTCTGGTAAGTGGAGAAGGCAGGTCGCCTCCCCAGACGCTAAGAACAAAGAAACTACTGAACTCGATGCCGCGTTATTTTATGGAGAAGCAGTTCTTTAAAAAGGTCAAGATAGGACTGGGAACTCAGGCGAAAGAGTTATTAGGCTTGGCGGGGGGACGGGGGGCGGAGAGAAACGCTCTTCATCTGAGGCAAAGGGAAAGGAGTAAGAAAAGACAGATATTTATAGATTTTTCCTGGCCAATCCCCAAGTGCCTAATTTGGACCGAATTTACAGTGTTCCTGAACAATCCCCACTCAGAAGGCTGAAATACCAGAGTGACCCACTGGGATAAGGAGTGTTTGGCTCTAAGAGGTGACTCCGGGAGAAAAGCCCAGCACGATGACCGCTTCTCTGCTCTTTTCTCTCACCTCTTCCTGTAAGACTCTTCTACTGCAGCTGCACAAGTCACCTTACGATCCAGTGTTCAGACTAGACTTTATACTTGGCTGACGCCACGTCCCCGGTCCTGTCCTCACAGTCCTCCCCATCTCTGCAAAACTGGTCAAGTCTTTAACCGCTTCCTATGCGATCACATTCATGATGCTTCCACTAAGCACCTCAGTCAAAAAGCTGACTCCATCAGAACTGCGTTAGCACTCCTACCTTACTGACAGCATCCATCAATTATCACACTAAATCCGGGCACCTGTTGTACAAGTCCCTTCGAACAAGATCTCTCCTATCTCTTGTATTTCCTATAGATTACTGGCCTTAGCAATCAACAAATGGTTCCCACAGGAATAAATAAGTATCCACCTCTCTGAAGAGCTCTCAGAGAACGTAAACCCATTTCTGAGGAGATCAAGCTGGTATAGGCAATCTAAGATGCAGAAGCTCCTTTTATTCATAAATCTGAATAACCCATGGATTTCTGGCACGGAGATACACACTAGAGAAAAGGCATTGACTCTACTTACTGCAAACGAATGGCATGAATAGCTGGACCTTGTCACTAAATAGGACATATCTGAAATTAATTAGCAAGCAGAAGAACTTCTCAGTGAAAAAAACCCTGAATGGCTTTTTGAAATATAAATTACAGTTGAGGTAGGTTCTGTAAGGCCATTCTGAAGATCTGTCGGAGTAAATACGTATTGATTTTTATTTGTTCATAATCAACAACATACGGATGTAACCTAGTACCTTTCTAAACACTCAGATGTCTCTTTTTGGAATATAAATGCTTTTAACGCAAACCCTGAAGAAAGGAAACTGTTCCCAGTGAAACTTAAAAAAAACATACTCTGCACAAAATGGTGAATTATTAAACACTAAGTTTCACGGAAGCATTTGGTACTTTCTTCAATGATGTGCATGTGTCTATGTGTTCAACGGCTCAGAAGACTGCACAGCACTGACAAGACGTTCGCTATGTCAAGGATGATACATCTAATGAATCAGGCTACTCCCCTGAGCTCCCAGCACTGAGAAGGACACATAAGGAGGCCTTTGCTCTGTTCCTCCAACTTGCCACATAGGTAAGTCTATCACAATATGTCTCTTCTGCCTGCTCCATGAGGCTGCTATAAGAACAGGCATTACCGGTTTTCCAACGAGCGCAGCTTTAGCTAACACGGCTCACTGTTACCGCCTTTCTTTCATACAAGTGCAGTTTTCCAAGGTCTGAATTCTAATGGCTCTTCTCCAATTCTCACACCAAGGAACCTGAAGAAGTTTTGCTCTGTTTTGTTTCAGTACAAAGGCAATTATCCAAACTCTACATAGAGTTCTTGATTCAATCTTAAATACTCATATTAATGGGTTATCAACAAAGAAGAGCTTCCTCTTTTTCACCTGACTTTGAATTTCAACTTCTGCCACCCTGATTAAATCAGGTTTTTAACCTCACTAACAAAAAAGCTCCAAATATATTTGCTATTGCAATAAGAAATAGGATTTTATTTTATTTTTTAAAGATTTTATTTGAGAGAGTGAGCGAGAGAGAGAGAGAGAGTGCACGCACAAGCAGGGGGTAAAGGCAGAGGGAAAAGCAGACTCCCTGCTGAGCAGGGACCCTGATGTGGGCGGGGCTCCATCCCAAGACCCCGAGATCATGACCTGAGCCGAAGGCAGACGCTTAACCACTGAGCCACCCAGGTGCCCCAGGAAATAGGATTTTAAAAGAAAGGGAACTACTTAAGATTGTCAGTGCCCTGAAGGAGAGAAATTAATAAATGGATTGAGTAAATATACTCTTATGTAAAGTTCTGTATCACAGACAATTATCAACTAAGTAGAAATCACTCTTGCTGAAGTTCTTCCTGTGTTCTGTTTTCTTTCAAAATCCTCACCAGGCACCCAACATTATAGATGGCCAACATGTGGGAGATAATGTGGCAGGTCACTGTGCAGAGTCAGCTGCAGGAGGCAGGAGAGCTCCCCATGCAGCAGGGCGCACGGCTCACCTCACGATTCCAGCGCCCTGTGCTCTAGTGTGGGCTAGGAGAGTGCGTCCACCTGAGAAACTTCTTCAAGAATGAAAGAGCACCTGGGTAGACAGACAGCAAGGGTGCATCAGGCAGAGTACCAATGAACAAGTGCAAGGGCACATTTAAATGGAAACGAGGAGTCTGGTGTGGCTTGCCACTGGACTGTCAGCCGGAACAGCAAAGGTGATGGGACCACACAAGCAACTTCAGGACGCAGACTGTGAAGTCCATGTATGCCGCACCATAAATTTAAAAACTTAAGTGCTAATTTGACTTACTTCTAGCAAGAATCTGTAACAGAAGCTAGAGCAGTGGTTCTCAAAGTGTGGTCTACAAAACTCTGAGGGTCCCAGAGGCATTTTCAGGGCATCTGTGGGGTCACAACTATTTTCAAGGCACTGCTAATATGTTATTTGCCCTTTGGGCTCTGTTGATACTTGTGCCGATGGGCCTTAACAAGCAAGAATCAAGGCAGTGTTACCACCAAAGTGAACTAGTGGTCATTCTATTCTTCACTGCCATACACTCATAGTTTTAGGAAAAACAAAAATATCTTCACACAGAATGTCCTTGATGAAGCTGCACACAATTTCACTACATGTCAATCTTTAGGTACATATGTCTCTTTAATCTTCTGCATGACAAATGGAAGCATACAGAAAATGCTCTGCATACAAGGTGGGGTGGTTATCTTGAGGAAATCCACTTGCACAACTGTTGTAAGTTGTGGGCTAAGCTAGCCACTTTTTTCACGGAACATTTTTACTAGAAAGAAAGACTGGCAAACAAATGATGCTTATTCAGAACTTGGGTATTTTCTTAGAAATGAACAAAGTCAACCTGTCTTTCCAGAGAAACAACTGGCAATATTTATCACCGATGATAAAATTCAGACTTTCAAGTGAAAATGAGAATTTTGGAAAACTGGTTTCTGCCACTGTGAAACTGCCAAATTCACTGATACTTCAAGCCATTTCTGATAAGACTGGTGGTAATATTAACAAAGATGATTTTTCTGATACTGAAAATGAAAAAAACATTCAACATTTGGAAGAGCTGTATATTACTCAATGAATCAGTACCTTCCAAATGAATGATCCATTAGGTTAGAAAGTCATGCAAGTCTAAAAGACCCACTAAAGTACAAGGCAGACCAGTGGATTTTAATGTATCAGAGGATAAAAAGTTCAACAATAGGACTTCAGATTCCACACTGCAAATAACTCTTAGGAGCCTATATCATCTGTCAATTCTAATCCGGTATGAAATAAAAATACCAAATTATCTGAGAAGACAATTCCTCCCTCTTACAAGCATATATCTGTGTGACACTGGATTTTCTTTATTTACTTCAACCCAAACACCATATTGTAACAGGTGAAATGCATAAGCGCTATGAGAATTCAACTATTTTCTACTGAGTGAAGTTATAATAAAACCAATTAGGTTAAAATGCCACTCTTCTAATTTTGTTTTGTACTTATTTTCCATAAAAACATGGTCTTCATATTAACAAGTGGTGATCTGTTATTGTTATTATAAATGAATTGATACTTTTTAAATGTCTCAGTTTTAATTTCTAATGGCATAATAAATATTTGTAGGTATAACCCATACAAACAAAAGTTCTCTGGAGTTCCTGATAATGTTTAAAAGTATAACAAAGATCTTGAGACCAAGAAGTTGAAGAACTGCTGAGTTCGTAAAGTAGAAAGAGATTAGTGGAAAGGAAACCAGCAAATCCAGGTGAGAAAGGGTGAGGACATGAACCCTGTAAATCAGAGTTTGAAGCGACAGGTTAAATTTGACAAAAAAAAAAATTAGGGGCTGGTGGGGGGAATCTGGGATGAACGCTTTCTAGCTTAAGAGACTGCATGAAAGCCAATGCCTTTAGTTACAGAGGAAGTGAGGCCCAAACAATTTCATAATATTTTGAATGGGGCTGATGAATTAAGAGTATCTACAGCAGGAATGAAAAAACAAAGACAGTTTTCTGACGGGTGCATAAAATTCTTTAGGAAAAGGCTGTTTCCATGATCTACGTGTGAACGGACTTAGTGGGGAGGCGCTTCCTAGGTAATCCTATGGCTGAAGAGGCCTCACTCCATTTTTGAGAGAACGGGGCGCATGACCGACAGGTAGGCTGACGCAAGTAACTCTTCTAACGCAAGTTCCTGTACAACTTAGCAGGATTAGTGTCCACTGATGTACATTTCTGTCACATAACAGTTAACGATGCCATCATAATTCTGAGACATCAAGAGGAAGACGAACTGTATTCAGTGTTTGCCAGCCAAATGCCCCGGCATTTCAGAAATATACTGCAGCAAAGATTTCCAAATCAAAGCTCCAGCACTGAAGGCTTTATGTCCAGCCCCCGAGAACTGTGCCATTCCAAAAGGATTCACTTGTCACAGGTTCCATAGAGAGGCAGTGTTCTGACCTAATTATGAGAGGGTCTTCACTCCTGGGGGAGGTGATATGAGGACCCACAGGCCACAACTCTAGGCAACAGAAGTTAAAAACGTGGTAGAAGACTTCTACAATTTTCTCTCTCTGCCAAAGCTAGTTGTCTCTCAGTTCAGCTACTCCCTTTGGTCATCAGAACATATATACTTTTTTGAAGGGGCAGGCGGAGATAAACTCCTTTGAAAAGGTCACCTTGTTAAAATGTAAAATCAATGGCATGTAGTCGTGAAATGTTTTAATTACTATTTGTTTATGAGAAAGAACTTCCTAAAGGAACATTTGTTTTGTGGAAATGAATGCTGATAAAGTGCTATTACCTTATCGATGGCCCAGCCAGCGCCTCTATTCAGGCAGAAGAGCTGCTGACATTTCCTGTGAGGAACTGTGTAGATCTAAAAGTGAGAGCCTTGCCTTTAAAAATATTTGACAAGTCCCACTTTTTACTTATTTACGGATTTGTACAATTATCTCCCATTATCAGACTAAGTTGGTTATGTGATAAAATCCTCTCCAGAGGAAGAAGAGGCTGCTACTCCTTTCTTCTTCTTTTATTAAAATCTCATTTTATAGCCCCACCTTCCCCACTCTATGCTGGGCGATAAATTACAAGAAGTTACACCAACAACTGCTATAAGAATCAGGTAGCTTGGGTCTTCCCACAGCCGCTGCCTAGTTTCAAGCCTTTAGAGCTTGGTCAGTTGCAGATGCTCTCAGGAGATTTTTACGTTCAGGTACCCTTCTGTTTCCCCTCCCCCACACCCCCAAGTGAAAGTTCTCCTTCATCTTCCCTTTCCTTTTTGCTACCTCCCTCCTTCCTGCTGCAAGTTCCCACTGACTAGTCTTGAAGCGGAAGGATCAAGGCAACTTTTCACATCAGTCACTTTAAAGGCAACTTCATGTTTATCCACCAACAAATGGCTTGTATTAGAGAACTCACAGAGTGTCTAAGCCTTTTCAAAAACAAGATTGATTCAGAGATCATATTCATTTTATTTTTATTAAAAGACAGAGGATGGGTGGGTGGGAGGCAGAGGGAGAGGGAGAGAGAGTCTTAGGCAGGCTCCATGCCCAGTGCAGAGCCGGAGGCAGGGCTCAATTCCCATGACCCTGAGATCACCACCTGAACTGAAATCAAGAGTCAGACGCTCAACTGACTGAGCCACCCAGGCGCCCCTAGAGATCATATTCTTTTTTTTTTTTTTTTTTAAAGATTTTATTTATTTATGTGACAGAGAGACAGCCAGCGAGAGAGGGAACACAGCAGGCAAGTGAGAGAGGAAGAAGCAGGCTCCCAGCGGAGGAGCCCGATGTGGGACTCGATCCCAGAACACCGGGATCACGCCCTGAGCCGAAGGCAGACGCTTTAACGACTGCGCTACCCAGGCGCCCCTAGAGATCATATTCTTAAAAAGGCACACATTATTTTGCTGTTTTTATTTGTTTAACCCATCCTACTTCCCAGAGAGCCATGCCAAGAAACAGAACCTGGCAGGAGAGGTCTTCATCAGGAATACAAAACAAGGATAAGTAAACTTGGCATCAGTGAGCACTGATGAGCTTGCTAACCCCTACCCCTTCCTCCTCCAGGGACGCTGAAACCATAGCACCTCCGAGTATGAGACTAAAACCAAAGTGAATAGGTAGAGATACATTTTAATTAGGACCCTACGTCTGCACTCACCATTGTCTGGCATCTCTTAAGAACCTCCACTGGCTTCACAGAAGCCTGAGGGACCATGGGGGCAGGGTGAGCTGCGCCAATGACAAGCTCTTTCCCAAAGCCTACAGCACATACCCTTTGACTTCAAAAGCAAACCCAAAAGCACGGTCCATGTTCAATTCTATGCCAGTCCTGACACACCTCTTCTCACAGCTTGCAGGTATTTCTTTTAATGGATTCAGCTGCAATAGCAACTACATTCAAGTTTCATGTCAAGAAAACTAGGATTTCAGTTCTTTTCCTGACTTCAGGAGGAAAGAACAGTCTCAGACAAGGAGAAAAACAATCTGCTGACTTTGATGTGAAGCAGACACAGCACCAGGTTTCAGCACTAATGAGGGAGGAGGGCCAGAGCTCTATTTTTCTCCTTCAGATCATCCCATTAGGGAAACCTAATGACTCCTAGGAAGGAACATAGCCTATTGTGTTGTGTATGGTGGAGATAGGGACAGGAACTGTTCCATGGCAAACAATCATGACACATGCATCACTTTCTGGAACTGGAATGAAAAGACTGATTCCCTATTTTAAGGCCAGCAATGCTGTCAACGGGAAAATCCCTTGAGTGAAACATTTCAGCAGTATTGCACTTAATGCCACCAAAAGTGAACAGTAGGAGGGACACTGGTGCAGACAGGCCTTAACAATGGATAGTTCCTTCTCAGAGTTCCCATGACCCAGGTGTCAGCTCCTGCTTCATTACTTCATCTCTCCCAACAGAGCTTCTTGTGGGATGGGACAGCTCTTACTCATTTTGTCCATCACAGCATCCCGAGTTTCTCTTACAACGTTCGGTACAAGAAATAGTGTAAGTCTGCAAATTAAAGGTTCAATTTCATTTGGGAAATGCAAAACAGTAACTCCTACAGGGAAGGACCACATTCTAACAGCATACTTTATTGTAAAATCTTTGTTATAAATGTTTAAAGTAAGGAACTCATGCATGGATATGGTTTTGTGTGTTTGTATGCGCGCACACACGTGTGTGCATATGTGTGAGTGCGTGCAAGAGCGTGAGTGCGTGCATGTGTGTGTGACTTTGTATGTGTGACTCTGTGCATGTGTGTGTGTGAATGCGTGCGTATAACTGTGTGTGTGCGGGCGGGCGTGTGTGTGTGTGTGTGTGTGTGTGTGTGTGTTCTTTCCATGCTTCTCTGCTGACAAGCCTGTCTGTGGCTTCCCACAGTCCCTGGCCTCACAAGGGTGGAATGAGAGGACTCCTGAGCCTCTCAGAATGAACGTCCTGCTGCCCACAAAGTGGAGATCACACACTGCATGGGCTTCTTGTCACTCCTCAGCCTTCAGAATGCTCCGGGCCCTGGTCCAATCTCACAAGACCTAGAGCTGACCCACTAGCCCAGCATGGCAGGGAGAGACCCGATGCCAACCTATTCTCTGTCCCCAGGCCCCTCTGCATAAAAAGAACTTAGCCTATAGATGATTCAATGGGGAACATGAATACGACAGACTTTTTGGCTGGTGGCAAAATAATGAGGAAAGATGGCAAAAAAATAAACTGATGATGTCAGAAATGAAACCGACCACAAGCACATGTTCCATAAGTTACTGTTTCCACCGAAATGGAGAAGAAGGGCATTGGATAGGGGATCCTACAATTTAGCTTTTTCCAGAGCTACCGGGATGTGGCCCCAGCGAAGGACACGGCAAACACCACGTTCCTCCTTTTCCAAGTCATTCATCTCCTGTGGGATTCAGAAAACATCATCCAACTAATTGGACTGCTGAGTGACTCATGCGGGTTCGTTTGGAACTAAAGGCCCCTTGCCCTGGTAGGCAACAGTTTTCATTATATTACAGGGAAGCTAACCCAGAACAAGCATACAGAATTTATGAAGATGGCATGCTCTGGAAAGGAGGAGACAAGGAGGTAGGACGCTCAAATCTATCCAGATCACCCTACATCATGACCCGCACGCGGCCCAGCCACGAGCACCCTGGAATCTATGGGAGACAGCAGTGTGCTGAAGGACGTGCTCCAGAGTCACCCGGCCTAGACGGCAGATGCACACAGTGTGTCAGCCACAGTACAGGATTCCAGGCACAGATTGAGCTGTGCCCTTCCATTTTCTCTCAGCATTAAGGGTGGGGAGAACACGACTTCACGAGACAGCACAAGGTCACTGAGCAGTCAAGGTGCTGCTATGTGAGGAGTGTCCACAGCAGAGTAAGCACAAGCCTGGGAATCAGCAGAAACACTGGGAGAGGTTCACAGGGTGCCTCAGCTTCCGCTGTGATACTGAGGAACTGATCTCTGAGGCCGAGGTTGGACTACCACAAGACTGAGCCCAGGGTTCAGGCTCTGCCACTAACCAGCTGGGCAAACAATGGCAGACCCTTTGAGCGCTCTGGGCTCAAATTCTCTCCTTGCAAATTAATGAGTACAGACTGCATGACAGAGACGACAGTTCCTACCGACACTAGGATTCTGTACTGAGAATAATGATTTCTGGAAGATTCTGGATTCCTGTAGTTAGAGAATCTGGAATATAAACAGAAAAGACCTTTAACTGGCTCCATTGCATATCTTATGATCCCCTAGCTCTGTATTTTTACAAACAGACCGAGGGGATGGTGGGACATCTCCAAACCAAGTACATTTTACTAGTGATTTAGCCTTCTTCAAAAAGATTTCAAGCAGTTTTCACAGTTTTCCACTATCTCCCTTTCCAATTTTTTTTTTCTGCCTCAAGGAAGGGGTTGAGTAAAAATTTCCCAGACGCTATGCCCCTTGCAAGGGATTTCATGTTCTATGCTGCAAAAGAATCACACACTCATATGTATGGGTATGTATCTCAAATAAATGAAAGGTCAAAGTCAAATTTATACATCCAAATATTTCCCACAGTGTCCACTTTGGGAAGTTATACATTATTCCAATTATTTCTACTATTTATTCAAATACTTTCAGAAGTCATCTTCTGCAACTACCTTCAAGAGAAACCCAAGAACCACACATGAAAAATCTGTTTCATTACTATACCTCAGTTCAACCCCAACTCTAACACCAGGAGTAGGCTTTCAAGACTCTTAAATAGAGGTCAATCCTGATGACTCAGGACAGAATGCCAACTACAGATAATGAAGATTAACATAATAAATATTCTGGCCTATTCTGACTTCTGAGTGAGGCTTAAATTCGGGGTATTTTAAATATGCTCATCTGAATGTCATGGAAGGTATTTTCACCCTTAACCCTCTTTCTCTGGAAGATTACACATGTGGCACGGAGGTAAGACCATGTTACATTAATCCTCTAGGTCCACAAGCAGTGACACGGCTTTGGGGGGGGGCGCCTCAGAAGGGAAGCAAAATGCCTGTATCACTGCATGAAATGAAAGAGGCCAAGGGGGAAACATGGACTGATGCTGGTTGAATAGAAATATTTACACAAAGGTACCACTCTTTTTAATTCCCATATGGTTCACATACTACCAAACACTTCTGTTCTTCATACTTGGTAAATGTTACTTTTTTTAGTTTCCTAATGGGATTTTTTAACCTGGATTACTGCCAGGTCACGGTTACCTTGCAAATTGGGGTGTTTCTGGCAATTCTTAGGCAATTCTATGATCTTTGAGGGGCCAAGTATATAGTGAAAGCAAACAGAATTGGCTGTTTAAGGCTGGAAAGCACATCAAAGGCTCCGTCAATCTATCCCTATTCTTTCCAATGAATATTTATACCACATGTGCTACAACGTGGTTATTACCAAGGAAACCCTACTACATTTCACACAACCACTTCTTAAGAAGTCATTTCTCGGGGTGCCTGGGTGGCTCAGTCGGTTAAGTGTTCGACTCTTAGCTCAGCTCCAATCTTGATCTCAAGAGCTGTGAGTTCAAGCCCCACAGTGGGGTCTACACTGGGCATGGAGCACACTTGAAAAAAAAGTCTTTTCTCTGTGAACACCCAAAGCATGTTTAATGGTGCTTATGGCATGTCTCCCACACTGCGTTCACATATTGTGATTACGTCTGTGCATGCGTGCTTGATTTAAATAAATCAGAAGCAGGGACAATATTTAACTTCTAGAAAGTCCTCTAGCTACTTGATGCAATACCTTGAAAGGGGAAGGCATTCATTTAATGCTTACTAAATGAACAAAATCAATGCCACAAGCTAGATCCCAAAACTGAGTAGCCTGAAGAGGTCAGAAATATCTGAAATCAGTACCCCTGAAACCCTTCTGGATAAAGTCAACAAGTCCAAATACAGGGCGCACCTTTACTCTGATGGTGGCCAACCAGAGCAAGACATCACCAGGCATCTTCTTAACATATAGAATCAAAACCTAGTATGAGAAATCTGTGACTTCCCCAGTCCTGTGTATCCCTGAGAAGGACCCAAGTCTTTCTTCACAAATCAAATGACAGTCTTCTCTTAGTTTTTCTATGATGTAAGTTTCCTCTTTTAAGAGGCAAAAACACGCAGCCACAAAGTCATGTATATGTCTGTAAGCTCAACACAGAACTTAAGATCAGAAGCAATACAGTATTTTCCTTTTCTTTTCTCTCCCCTCCTCTCCTTTTCTTTCTTTTTCTCTCTCTCTTTCTTTCCTTCCCTCCCTCCCTCTCCCTTTCTCTCTTTCTTTCTTTCAAGTAGGCTCCACGCCCAGCATCAAGCCCAATGTGGGGCTTGAACTCCCTGAGATCAAGACCTGAGCTGAGATGAAGCTGAGCCACCCAGGCACCCCAATGCAGTATTTTTCTAAGAGAGCACCTGGTGGTGGCCCTTCCAAGTCTACTGGTAGAAAGAGCGGTACACCCAAGCCTGTGTTTCCGACAGCATGCACATATCTTCAGTCTCACAAAAGACAATCAATCAGCTTTAAAATGGAACCTGGAAAGCCATGTGAGGTAAACCCTGTAAAAATAACACACCATTCTTTGGAAACTTCCCTCCCTCCAGGGTGTGCACAGGAACCTGGAGAGAAGAATGTATCATCTAGCTCACTGAAAGATATCTATTTGTGAGCAACTCTAGCTTTATCTCTACTTTAACACTTACTGCCCTGTATCTTAACTAGTTCGATAATGGTCTCTTCCCACTGCAATAGGAGTCTCTGAATGCAGGCTGACCTGTTTTCACTGTAGCAGACCTAAGGCCTAGCACAGAGTTCCCTGAGCATGTGCTGAAACAAGTAATGAATAAGTCAGTGCACTCCCTTCACATAAACAGCATGTGGCACAATAACTGACCATGATAGCCTGACAGAACTGGTCATTTCTTCCAGGACCATCTTAACCTTCACCTATCTAACATCAGAATCACAGTCTTAAGCATGGGTCTGATAATTCTTAGTTTAAAATGGGGTTAGAATTACACCTACCGCTTATAAAATGTCTATTACATGCTAGCCACTCCACTAACTCTAGTTAGTACAAATAATTCTTGAAGAGAACATCATCAACCCGAATTTACAGATGAGGGAACTGAGCCTCTAAACAAATGGATCAAAACAGCAGATCAAGTGTCAGAACTGGGATTAAAACTTTGGTTTATTTGGCTCCTAAACTTTCCATTATGCTTGGCTACTATCCTTGACTGTCAAAATAATGAGATAAGAATGAACAAAAGTGAAATGAGGAGTGTAAGAAATGGGCCAACAGAGTGGTAGGAATCAGATTTGGTTCTTTTGAACCAACAGAAGATTAAAAAAGGGGGGGGGCACAGGCCCTCCTCTCAAAATGTACCTATGACCTACGATCAAGCCGTTCTGAGAGGGGGAAAAAAGCAGATTATTAATACAATTTAAGACTCCAGAGCAAAACATCTTGGGAACTGCTCAAGGAGAAAGTGATTAGTTAGGAATCTGGCCATTAAATAGTGTGATTTCAAAAAGTCACTTATATGATCCTACACACAGAGTTGTCAAATCGCTGTTATACCCCTGAAACTAATGTAACATCGTGTGTCAACTACACTTCAATTAAAGAAAGTCCTTCGTGATTGTCTTTTTGGTCTAACACATAAGATATACCCCCCCAACATTTGACCAACTGGTCCAAAATTAAGAGCTGAAAGAAACTTCAGAGAATCCCTAACCATTAAAACAAAGGAGAAAATAGGCCAGAGAAATTAAATAACTTGCTCAAGGGCACTTAAAAATCTAGAGTCAGATCATTAATTTATAATTTTACATATATTATCTACAGATACTTTAACACTCAGATTATACTTTCTAACTTCTGACTTTACAGCCTGAACCTGTGGTTCTTCGAGGCACTTCTATTTTGGCAACTAGGTAAGTCTAGAAGAATATTTGCAGAATTTCCTGGAAATATCCACTTCAGAGGAGACGTAGAGAAAGAATATCTCCAAAAAATTTGTACGAAAAAGCTGAGGAGTAAGTTTTCCTGTGGTTGAAGCTAGTTCTAGTGCCAGACCCAAAAAGGATAATTAGGGAGGCCTGGCTCTCTTAAATGCCAAATACATGCAGAGAAGACTTATTGGCGTCTCATAAAGAGGCCAATTTGCCTTTCCCTAGGTGACACGCCACAAAACTATATATGTAAATATGATAGCAGAGACATCATTAAAAGGACCTTTCTTGAAACTGAACACTTAAGAGGGTAGGGTGTGTATGCCATTTTGAATATCAGTGTTAAGGCTTGTCCAGTAAGTTACCAAACAGCCTGAGAGCTGCCATATTTTCCTATGGCAGCTGAGCAAGAAGGCTGTGACCAGCCACACAAAGCAAAAGCTTTTCGCCAGACTCCAGGACTAGAGATGGAAATGCAAGCTCGCCCCCTTGAGACAAGAGAGAGAAAACACGGTGTTCCATTAAAAATAACAGAAAATCAGAGAGAATTCAAGAAGATTTTAACCGGAATCAGTTCAACACTGCCCTTTCCACAACCCTGAAGAAATAAATATTAATATTGTTGTCAAAATAATTAAGAATGGAAATTCAGTTAATGTGATGTTTTGCTGTGAAGTTATTAAAAAAGGGAGAACGGTTCTGATTTACATTGCTTTCTTGATTGGGGACCGTGTGTTAAATGGAGAGTGGACTTTCCCAGTAACCTAATACTCAACATATGGGATTTTACAGTTATGCTTGAGCATATTTGTGCCTGAGTGTTTGGCTGCTAGGACCATCGGCATCCTGACAAGATAGACAGGCCTGCTGAATTAACTGCTCCAAGTGGCTAATAAGCTTATGCGATGAGCATTTGGAAAAGGAATTATTACAGAGATACCTCAATGAACAGACACCCCAGGGAAGCAAGTTCCTTCCTAACGAACCCGGCCACATACTGAAGGGTAAAGAATCCTACAGGACATGGAGTATGCTGGTCCGCAGCCCTCGGGCAGGGAAGCAGTAGTTGGAATTCTTTCCTGATCACCATGGAGCATATTCTCAAAAAGAATGGTCCCAGAAGGCTTTCTATTTTGCACTTAAGTATCCAATGTCATCTCTATACCTAGTCATACCATTCTTTCGGAAATAAAAGGCAGGTCTGGAAAATCTTAGTAATTTCTGCACCAAAAGCCAACTCTTTGGACAAACACTATCTTGGTGATATTTAGCTGCAGGTAACAGACTGTGATAAGAACATGAGACTTATTTTAAAGTGATTCACTTACGTCCTAAAATGGCCAAAGGAATTTTCCCAACCATCATTGAAAACACAGCAGTATCATATAATGGCTTCAGAGTCTTCGTATGCGTAAGCATCATTCTGGGGTAGAATGCAAAAACCCATCCAGGTGAACTGGATTCCTCAAAAGTATAACCTCAGAAGTTTGACTTTTCTGGAAACCACAGTATAGGAGAAACATTACTAAAATAGAAGTTAGGTCCTAATCTAGCTTAAAGCGTTAATTAGTTGTGAAATAAGTCAAGTCACCAGCCTGAAACCATCTTCTCCTATAAAGTAAGAATGTTGAGACTGCAGTCTTTAAGGTCCATTCAAATTCTAAAGGTCTCAGAGGTATAACAAGCTCCGTTGTCTCCCCACTCAAATTACTGTCTGATGTCCTCCTGAAGCTTTCATAACAACAATCAAGAAAGAGAAACCACGTCTGGATTTAGGAACCGCCACATGCCATTGGTTACTTAAAAAATGGAGACTGGAGTCCGAAATTGTGAAACTAATTAATAATAATAATGCAAAGCTGTACTTTCCATGTGCCAGGCCCTGTTCTAAGTGCTTGATATATATTAACTCACTGGGGGGGGGGGGGGGGAGGCAACAAAAGGTAATCGGAGAACCTTGAAACCCGCAATGTAAGAGGGGATAGTGCTGAATATTAAATTGTGACTAGTATTAAAGCGTTGGCAATACTTAATAACAAACCACAACCATAAAATGCTGATAAAATGACTAATGGGAATAGGCCATGGTACGTGTAAGTCAATGACTTGGCCTCCGAAATTGTGAACACTTTTCAATCCAGCGAAGAGGATCTCTTCGGACCACCTACCGTCTACTGAGAAACCTGCAGCATTTAACACATACCCATGTCTTCTAAGAGAATATATGCAAGCATTCATCTGGATACTAATTCCTTTATGAATCATGATTTTAAGCAGTACTGACTTCTGAAATAAGGGTCTGTGTACAGCACGATGGTCAAACAGGTGAAGGGATGCAAAATTCCTTAAATGCTTGATAGTGCCACACTCGGCAGAGGGCTGGATGCACTTTGTCACTTAGGTGCTTAGCGAAGGTGACAGAACAGGGAGGGTCCCACAGGAGCTCAGAATGGATTCTTCATTTACATTTACTACAAAATTGCCATAAATGCACCACCATTCCAGGTTTTCAAGACAGTAACAAAAGATACACAACTTCTTTCTGTTTTAAAACTGGAAGAGGATGATTCAGTGAAACAGTAATTCAAATGAAGCAATGACTGGCCTGTTCCCAAGGTCAACACACAGCCTGGGCATGTGTCAGAAAGATAGGATTAAATAATATTAAACTAATGCCACTCCACCCTCCACTACAATCTCAAGCTCACTCTTTCAGGGTGAAAAGTAACCCTTTTCAGACTGCAAACACACAGTCCAGGGGGTTAAGGCCAGAAGATAAGGACGGGTAAGGAAGCCACGCTCTGGAAAGACTAAGTCAAAAAGCTAATTCAGGAGAGACCCAGACCCGAACTCTCTGTCTTCCAATTCCAACATGCAGTCTAACACTGAGCGTTTCTACCCCAAAACAAACAGAACAATGTGGAAAAGAAAACAAGTGTACCTGCTTTCTCCTTCCCACTGGCACACAAGCATTCTCTAGGCCAGGGGCCCACTGCTTGGTTTGTGTAGCCCATGAAAAATCCCAAGAGTAGGTTTTACATTTTTAATGATCGACAAAAAAACTGTTGAAAAAGGAGTATTTCATTGCAAACAATGAATCATGGAACACTACATCAAAAACTAAGGATGTACTGTATGGTGACTAACATAACATAATACAAAATTATTTTAAAAAAATAAATTAAAGAAAAAGGAGTATTTCATGACCCGCGTGTTATGTGAAGTTTAAATTTTAGGGTCTATCGATAAAATTTTACTGGAACCCAGTCCCACTCTTGTTTACGTGCAGCCTGTGGCTACTTTCACACTAAAACAGCACAGCTGACTAGTCGTGACACAGCCTCTACCACAGAGCCTTCAAGTATTTACTCTCTGTCCTTCACCAAAGTCTGTGGGCTTCTTGAACACCTACACAGTGAATACAGTATATGAAGAGTTCAATGGGGAAGATACAAGAGAAACTGAGACACGGGGAACGTCAGCGTGCTCAGGCTTTATCCTTTCAGTTCCCAGCAAACAGGGCAGGTGCTGCAGAGCAACAGGGAGGAGAGGTACGTGGTCAGACGTCACATCAGTACGACAACGCTGTGAGCACAAACATCTCCACTTCCAAGACCCGACCACGCTCGAACACAGGTTTTCCACAACTACACGAAGTGGAGGCAGTCACCACGCCCAAGGCACCGGTACTTCCCAGCAAGAGACAGGTCACAGACCCCTATGGATGCTGGTCAGAAGCCCTGCTCACAGAGCCTGGGGCAGTCCGCGGGGACACACTCTGCTGTGCCCGCCCTCCAGGGGTTAGAAATCAAGCTCCTGGCTCTCATTTTGGCTGGGTCTGACCCGGGGCCAGTCATGACACTGAGGGTCTAATCCTTTCACCTGGAAAATGAGACAGGCTGACCAACCACAGGAGCATTTTCACTCTCGACTCCTCCAAAACCAGAGGAAAAATGAAGAGGAGAGAGAATGACAAAAGGAAGAACTTAAAAAAAAAAAGTAATGTTTTGTTTTCTTCTTTGTAAGAGACACGATAACATTAGGCTAGAGGTAACCCTCATGGGAAAGCAAAGGGTCTACGGCCAAGCAGCAGGCGGTCCTCAGTGACAGTAATCACTACTATGTTAACATGGAAGGCTAAGAAACAGGCCTTTGAATTCAAGGATGTGAGTTTGTTCCTTCCCTTTTTTAGGGGCTTCTGGAAACAAAGACACACATGTACCCATGCAGGGTGTGTTCTCTTTTCTTTCCCCAGGGACAAGAGCAACGTTTGTCCGAGTGCTGCCTGCTGTACAAGTAGCCGCCCAGGCATTAGTCACGAACATTATCTGTAAGGAGGAGTGGGACACGACGGTCCGCACCTCCCTACCACTGGACTCCAGTAAAATGAAGCTTGTTTATCACGGTGTATACACTTCAAACAGTTTGGGAGGGTATAGTTCTGTTTACCTACTGGGGCAACTGGAAGAAAAAGTACCACGTAACCCTCTGAAGAGCAAAAACAGGGCCCCGTCACGTCTAGACAAAGAAGACTGATTTTTCTGAGGGGAAATATGATTTAGTCTTGTAACTTGATTTTCAGCTTCCAAAGGGTTTTTATTTTTATTTTTTTTTTTATTAACCAGCAAGGACTCTAAAGCTTAGAGCACTGTTTCTCTCAACAAGTTTGTTCCCTTGTTTTAAGTTAATAGCTTGAAACAAAAAGAAT
Source organism: Ursus americanus (assembly GCF_024610735.1). Taxonomy (NCBI): domain Eukaryota; kingdom Metazoa; phylum Chordata; class Mammalia; order Carnivora; family Ursidae; genus Ursus; species Ursus americanus. Next base: position 9,259,837 of record NC_142154.1, read on the forward strand.
CTTAAGAACCTAAAGAAAAAACATTTTTGAAATCTTACTGAATATTAAATATACAATTACCACTACCAGGTATATGAAAACATATATCCACACCAACTTGTACGCAAAGGTTCCCAGCAGTACTATTCACAACAGCCCAAGAGCAGAAACAAGATCAAATGTGTCCCGTCCATACAATGGAGTATTACTTGGCAATGAAAAGACACAAAATATTAATCAATGTTACAACATGGTTCAACCTTGAAACAGTAAGCTAAATCAGAGAAACCAGTTGTGAAAGACCACGTAGTTATATATAATCCCATGTGACTTTCCAGAATGGGCAGATGCGAGAGACGGGAGGGGAGGGACACCCAGGAGCCGGGCAGTGGGGAGGGATAGGCTGCTAATGCTTACGAGGTTTCTTTCTGGGTGATGATAATGTTCTAAAACCAGTGGTGACTGCTGCTCTGAAATCTACTGAAAATGACTAAACTGAGCACTTACATGGGTGGATTTTATGGTGTGTGAATTATAACTCAATAAAGCTGTTAAGGGAAAAAACTAGTGAACCTTTTTTTGTCACTAAAAATGACATGCTACACATTTTAGACAGCTAGTCGTGAACCCTAAGTTAAAATCTCATTTTTGCTATCAGTTTCTAGATAAAGAACAGTCAGGTTTTAAAAAGAGTTCCTAGATCCTTTTGTGGTAACTCTCATTTTGTGGCGCGTTACACATGATGACAAGCTCAAGTCTTGTGCTCACAGGGAAAATCTTTTTCATTACAATCTCCAAGGGATCCATGCAGAAGGGCCCTTTCCAAAACTAAGCTGAACACAGCCACATCGCCACATCTACATGCGATGGGACAAGAGAAAGGGGGGAAAAGACTATTGTTTAAAAAAAAAAAAAGTTCCCCAAACAAACAAACAAACAAACAAACAAACAAAAACACTAGGCCATCAATCAGACACAAGAGAGCCGGCTAAATACATTGTGTGCTCCTACAGACTTCGTGCCACTTACCGCCTGGGGCGTCAGGCCTTGCTTCACGTCGGGGTCGGGTCTGGGTCTGGCGGCTGCGTCCCCTGTGGCCACCTCTGCAGGAGCCAGGCTCGCCCTGGTATTACTCAGAAAATCCACTTCATCTGCAGCTTTCAAGTCTGGCATTTCTGAAGAGAACAAGGGGGTTACAAAGTGCGTCAGAAAAATCAGTTCCTGCATCTTAGTATCTGTACAACGTCCAGGCTTTGTGTGTTTTGTTTGCTTTTGTGTTAAATGGGAAAGTATTCATTTGGAGCTGGTGTCATTTCGGGCCCTGCGCTGGGCTATTCCTTTATCACAAGGTCTGCATGGTTTTCCCCTCGCCTCTGTATGGATTTGCAGCTAAGCAGACATGCAAGTCCATGTCTACTCAACTCCCATTTGCACTACTGCCTTTTCCTGACCGATCCGTGAGTGTGGTGCAGACTGCATATGCAAAAGCAAATTCACGAGCTTTAAGGAAACAGACTAACAGCTGAAGCTAGGTAGTCCATCTTGCTCATCATCAAAGAAGCCAGAGATGTTTATATTTGCAGAGGACAAAGTGGAAAGACCTGTTGAGAAGGAGATAAACCCTTTAAGAAGAGTCTTTAAAAACGTACTGCACACTCTCATCTAACCATCACTGCAATGGACAAGACTAAAGTAGTCTAGTAAGTAATATATTTTTATATTTTAATTTTTATTTCTTCCCCAACCAAAACATAATCACAAACAAGGAATTTTTTCCTTTTTTTTTTTTTTTAAAGATTTTTAAGTAATCTCTACACTCAACATGGGGCTCAAACTTACAACCTCGAGATCAAAAGTCATACACTCCACCAACTGAGCCAGCCGGGCACCCCAAGGAATTCCTTTTCTTAAGAAAATATTTTTATATGTTTTCTTTAGAATTATACTCACTAGACCAAACAGTAGTGGTTTTTGTTACCTGACCACCATATGGTAAAGCAAATACAGGAAGGAAGTGATAGCTTGATGTCTGAGGCAAATTTAGGCTTTGACTTTTTTTTTTTTAAAGGGGGCTGATGATTGAATGTTTAAAATTCACCTTGGCAATACAAACAAAAATAGAACTATCATCTCAATTTCATGTGGAAATTTTTCTGTGGCCAGTTTTAATCTCGTCATGCCACTACTCTGGCAGAAAAAAATGTCCCATACACCAGAGGGCAGAGAAGTTTCTTTCACCAAAGAAGAGAGTTCATGCTAATAGCACATTGTGACACGCCCAAAGGTCTACATCAGGTTTAGGAAAGCTACATTCCTACAGATGAGCACTTACAAATTCCGTAATTTATAATTATACAATCTGACTAGCAATTTGAAAGTGGGCAAACAAGTTTCCTTGCCCAAAGAACAAAAATCTGTGTTACATTTCATAAAATGTAAATGAAGTTAAAAAAAAAAAATCTAAACAATCACCTTAGAAGTACTTACTGATCAAAACATTTCTAAACAAGAGTAATTTTTTTTTGGTTGTTGATGACTTCTATTTTATTTATTTGGGGATGTGATTTTTGGCACAACCTTATTATCCTATACGCATCAAGTGAAAATATGTATCTTGGCAAGCAGCGACCAATCAAGACCGCGGACAGTGACTGCTGAGACCCGAGGGGCACCGGCAAGCTGTGCGGGCCTGGCCTGGCTCAGCCGAGGACGGCTAACTTCCCAAACCACTGAGATGAATGCTCAGAATGAGTGCGGGGCTGCACCCCCTCCTTCCACCTGGCAGTTTTGTGTTTTCTCATGTGAATTTCTATTTGGCTTTTTCTATTTGGCAGCATCTACAAACAGAAGCCAGTGCCATGTGGCTCCTTCCAAGTCAGCGGTTAAACCGATGTCTCTTCACTCATAAAACAGTATGCTTAGGGGCGCCTGGGTGGCACAGTGGTTAAGCGTCTGCCTTCGACTCAGGGCGTGATCCCGGCATTATGGGATCAAGCCCCACATCAGGCTCCTCCACTATGAGCCTGCTTCTTCCTCTCCCACTCCCCCTGCTTGTGTTCCCTCTCTCGCTGGCTGTCTCTATCTCTGTCAAATAAATAAATAAAATATTAAAAAAAAAAAAAAACCAGTATGCTTAAATCCATGAATGGAATGTAAACGTCCCAGAAATTACCCTTTGGCTGAGATCACACTCAGGTGCTTTTTCTCTAGGGCAATGTGACCTGGGACTTTCCCCAATTCTGCCTTTTTTTTTTTTTTCCTCTGAAGAAAGCACCTATTTCTTGGTCACTGGCTACTTCTCTCTGTAACGTAAGACCATGAGCACTGAACACATATGACTCCTCTTGGTAGCAGAACAAGTAACTCGCCCACACACATCAACCAACCCTAAACCCAGAGAGACTGCGGATACTTCATATAACTCATTTTCCTACCTAAAACCTTTAAATCGTAAAGATCAGTTCTTAGCATCTATACCCCATCTACATACTACTAAAAATCAAAGTCTGAAATTGTCCCCGGTTTCTACCTTTTCTCTCCAGGTTATTAGAGACCCAAACTTCACGTAATTTGCACTTGCTTGGGTTAATAAATTCAGATGACTGAGCCAGAAAGACAAATAATTCCAGCCCATGTGGCCAAAGACACAGCACCCAAATGAAAAGAACACAGCCAGGCATCAGCTTACAGCCACTCCCATTCCTCTGAAATGCCAACCTGCCAGGGCCCCCAAAATAGACTTGTTGTTGTGTCTTATTTTAAAAATTAGAGACTTTTCGTTTAAATCCTGAGACAGTGGCCAAAAAATTCTAGTACTAACAATCCAAAACACGAATAAAACTAAAAACCTCAAGTCACCAAAAATACTATAATACCTAAGGCTTCTTAAATTCCTCAACTGGAAAAAAAGATCATAAACGGTTAAAAACCCTTTATGGGGGACGGGGGAGGACCACTGTGTTTAAGCGGCTCTTTTTCCTAAGCAACTTCTTTTCTGGTTCTATTTGTTCATTTCTCTGCCTGCCCCACCCCCACACTTTGAACACACACTACAATTTCAGGAGAGTTTCAAACACTGGAAGAGCAGCAAAAACAAACAAACAATAAAAACAATTCAGGCTACTTCTTACCTACACAGCCCGGGGGTGAGCATGGAGACCGGTCCTCTGTCTACACCTGGTAATAGGTGGTGGCATCAAAGTACGAATCGAACTGAATCGAACTGACCTTTAACGATTCAGGAATCGTTATACCACCCTGGACTCCAGCTTCGGCTTCAGCCTCCACCCCCAAGAAGAAGTTCTATTCACATCGTTTATTTGCCCCGAGCCACAGCGGTTTCTCTTCGCTCTCTCTGGCCATGGTTACCCACAGATGGAACGCGCTGCTGTGTGAGCAATCTGCTCAGTGCAGCTGCTTCACCAAGATAAGCAGACACGACGTGTGCCCTGTGACAGCGGCTCAGCTCACTCGGGCGGACATCCTGCATCCTATCCCCTGCACTGCGCTCCGTCCCGAATTCCCAGACTGCTGCCCAAAAGCAACAGGCAATGGAACTGGAAGTCGGCTCCGAGGCAGGAAAAGGAGGGCGTTCTCTCCGCTCCCTTCCCCCCGCCCTCCCCAGTGACCTAATACCACCATTTTGGATATAGGGTCATTCACGCAGAACGACACTTACAGCTGTTTCATGAAACCACCCTGACTCTAAATTTGCTCAGAATACAGACTAGGAGGATAGGGAAAGAAAAGTGTTCCAGGTCTGTAAGCAAAACATACTTTTTCGGCACTGCTTTTTACAGTTCTAGAAAAAAGGACGAAGCCATGTGAATAAAAACACCGGCTAAATTCCTTTATCATTGTAGAGCACCTGCGATCAAGACAATTTTCTCGGCAAAACTGCAAGTGCTCTGGTGTGGCAGACAGAGCGCTTATAGGCTCCAATCAATCAAGCCCGCAGTCCACGGGAAGCCGGAAGCAAAATCTGTCCAACCCTGAGAGGACGTGCCTCTCCTGACGGTGGTGACTTGGCAACTTACCCAATGAATGAAAAGACACTTCTAAACCACAAAGACGCCTCCTTTTCCTACCAGCATATCTCTGAGGCCCTTAAGAGAGTGCCCCTCAAACTGCTACTTCTGCATTCTGCTTTGCTTACCTGCCGCCGGCTCAGATCCTTCAACAGGCAGAGCCATCTTCTCGGGCTCCTCCCTTTCAGCCAAACCCCCTGCAAGGCTGCCGGGGGCTTCTTCACAGACACTGCCCATGTGTGCGGTCCGCCCAGGCAGAAAAGTGCTCCCTTTCCCTGCAGAAGCGCTCTCTGGCTGCTCAGTCACTGGGCCCGACTCTGCAGGACTGGACAGTGACATGTGACTGATCCCCCGCCCAGTGATCAGTGCTCCCGAGGACTTGACTTGGTTGAGGACGGCCTCCACTATGCGACTCGCGGCCTCCTCGATGGAGTCTGCTCTCTCTGGCAGAGGCCCAGCACAGGGTAGAGGGGGAGCGCCCCCTGCCCCACCTGGGGCCTGGTCGCCACGGCTTGAGGGTCCGGCGTCGGCGGGGCGCTCCCTGGCAAGAGGCTGCTGTGAGATGTCCTGTGCGTCAGCATGCACCTGTGCGTCCCCGGAGCCAGCCAAGCCGCAGCTGCGCTCTCCCTCCTTCCAGCTGAGAGGCACCATCTCCGGGGCTGCGGCACCCTGTCGGTCAGTCACACCTTTGTCCTCCAGAGCTCCCGGCAGCCCCAGGATCACAGTCTTCTCCTGGCTCAAGACTTCTGAAGTTGGGGGGTCTTGGGCACTGTGTGATACAGCCTTTCTTCTGGCCCCGACAGGATCTTGTAAAGCATGAACCACGGCAACATCCAACCCATTTCTGCTCACCTCACAAGCAGTGTTTTCACCCTGGGATTCAGGGTTTCGCACTCCGCCATCCAGAGCAGAAGATCGATGGCAAGGAAGAGCCTCAGACCCAACTGGTAACAGACCTGGCAACGGAGCTGAGCTGCTGTGCTCTGCACCCAAGGCTTCCTGGCGTGGGTCTGCAGCCAGACTTGCTCCCGGTGGCACCAGGCTCTGTGCAGCCCCACCTTCAGTCAGCAGCAAGACTGGTGGGGCCACTTCCTTGTTATGCTTCGTTTCTGCGTTCAGGCAGGCTGAGGCTGTGCCCAGTGAATTACCGTGCTCAAAGGCTCTGTCCTCAGCAGCTGAGCTAGGCTCTCCACAGAATCCCAGAGCCTCCTGTCCAGGAGGTGGTGTTCTCTGCTCTTCCTGAAACGCTCCTGAGGAACGAGTGTCTTCCTTAACAGAAGAACAAGTCACTGCTTTATCTGTGCCATCTTGCCCCTGAGCTTCAGAGCTTTCTGGAACCACCAGACCTTTTCCTTCTTCAGTCAGAATGGAATCGGAGGCCACAGTGGCCTTACCCGCACGTAGCAGAGAAGGGTCAGCGCCCTCCTCGATATCCAGAACTTCAGACGCTGCTGAGAGGCAGGGACCCCCATGTTCCCCTCCAAGTCCCATGGGACTGGTATTCCCCATCCCGGGCTGAAGATGGAGAGCAGTGGAGGGCGCAGCTAGGCCTGTGGCACCGTCTTCTAATGGCTGCTTATCAGGATCGCGCGGATCTCCGCCTGGGCCATCTCTACTATCTGCAGCTGTATGCAGTTCAGGAGTTGCTGTTCCCTTTTCTTTCTGGGAGGGGACAAGAAAAAGTGCGTCATCTTTGGTTACTGATTCACTGCCTGGACTGCTCGCCAGAGAAAAAGTCTTGTCTGATGTCACTGCCTGGTCTGACACCAGTTCTTTCTCGGCTTTGGGGACAACTGCCTGTGGATGCACTTCAAGCGTCTTTGTTAAAGCGGTTCCTAGGTTCAAATCTTTTCCCTGGCCCTTTCCATCTGAAACTTCGAGAGGAGGAAATTCTACCTGCTCCTGGGTGTCTCTGAGAGGGCCCGGGGTGGCTGTGTGAGCCCGTGGACCTTCACAGCAGAAGGCCGGGGGCGGATGCTGTGTGGGGGGTGGTCCTGGGGCGGTGCTCTCAGGCCGGCTAACTATGCCATCACAGTGTCCCGCAGCCAGCACGCCTCCAGAAGTCACTGGGCTCTGCCCACGGGCAGGGGCAGCACACAGAGTGTCCCCCCCACTTGTAGAACAGATGGGCGATCTGCTGTTTTGGCTTTGAGTGTGAGATGAATCAGTTTCTGATTTCTGGTTTGGCGTGTCTTTCTGCAGCCTGGGAAAGGTCAGATCAGAGGGTGACGCTGCCTCGCTTGTGCCTGCCAAGGGAGCAGAAGGATCGAGCCCATCTGCAGCAGCTGGAACTACCAGGGAGCTCGGATCCGCGGAAGCCCTAGCGCTCCCTTCACAATTTCTTGAAGTTTCTGTTTCTGCAGCTGTGCCAGGGGAGGCTTCTCCCTTCCTAGACGCAAGTAAAGACTCAGCAGGCTTGCTGCCATCCGGGGAGCCGGTGGCAGAGACACAGTTTGGAACAGCAGCTTTATCTGAAGGCGGTCTTGTGACTTTTACGTCAGAGGCTCCAGCTGTGCTGATACTAGAGTTCTCAAACTTTTCCTTTGTACCTTCCCTTACTTCAAGCACGTCCTTCTGGGCAGCGGCGTCCGCATTCAGGAGACCACATTCTGTCTCCCCTGCAGTCACCGGGATGCTGACTGCCAGTTCACCCCCAGAGAAATGCAGACTGGGAGCGGCGCCCGGTTGCATGCCCACGTCTCCCTGCAGGACGCTGTCTCCAGTGCCTGGAGACTCCTGGTCTGTGGCCAATGCAAATGATTTTGTTCCAGTTTGTCCACTGCTAATTCCACAGGATGGAAAGTCTCCTGTGCCCTCTCCTCCACAAGCAGATGTGCTCCGAAAGTGGCTGCTCGGATCAGACTCGGCTCCACAGTCCAAAGTAAGTGATGACTCTGCCTCTGCCCCTTCGCTCCCCACACCTTTAGTTTCCTTCTTACAGGAACAGTCTGTATTCTCTTCCTCAGCCACACCTGACAAATTGGAGGAACTCTCCATCTCCCCCACAGTGCTCCCGTGGCCACTCGGAGGGCGCTCAGGGTCTTCGGGAAGAGACGAGCGCTGCTGGCTGTTCCCGGGATCCGACGTGCAGCAGAGAAACTGGCCATCTGCGTCTGGCACGCGGGGCAGACCTGAAGGATCCTGCGCTGTCACCATTAAGGGCACAGGATTGTCCATCTGCTTGTTTGTTTTCTAGGAGGAAATGAGAGATAGTTGTAAAAGCTGCCCGTGGGAAAAGATGGCACTCACACCTCGAAGCAAGACTCCTGCCGAGGGAACTCGCTGCATTCCAGCCCTCCTAAGATCACAGGAAAAGCTGATCTCAAGAAACACAAATACATTTTCTCTTGTTCCTGAGAGCACTTTCCTCTCTTGGAGCTACATATCCACTGGAATGATAAAACGGTCAAGATATACAACACGGCTACTGCCTAAATTATGAACTTATTTTAGAAAAGTAGATGAAAACGGAGCCTCAAAGACCTTACTTTACAAAAGCACAGTGACTACCTTCACCCGAGAAAGATATTTTTATAGGGTCTCTGAGAGGAGCACAGGCACTTCCATCCCACCTCATGAATATGAGTGAAAGGAAGTCCTAACCAGTGTGGTAAAGTCTTGTCACCTGCAAGGTGCAGACGGATGCTGCTGTGCCCAAAGTTCTTACTGAGAAGTCACACAGTGTCCTCTACTCCTCCAGACGGGCTCCACTCAATCCAGCTTAGCCACTATTCGTTACGGGTTCGTAATTTCAAGAACAGTGGCATGGCGGATATTCTTTTGTTTTTGATAAAAGCAGTTCCTCTGTTGTCTAGTACTGAGTATGAATTAAGAACATATCAAACTAATAAGATCCAATTCCTGATTATTCTTAGATAATACTGTGGCTTGAGGATATTATAAATCATGTTGAAACTATTTTCTGCAACTTTACAGTACTTTTAAAAACAGATATTGTCAACTATATGGGAGTCCTTTAAAAAAAACACAAACATGGCTGGTCAACCTGATGGCAAGGCCATGCCGCTGTTAACCAGGAAGACCATGGTAAAGGCTGAAGTACAGATTTATGACACAATGTTGAAAAAAACATAAAAAATAGTGTTAGTCTAAGGTCATAAGTATGCAAAATTTACATGTGCATGTAGACAAGGCTTAGGAAAAATAGAAAAAAAAAACAAATACAGCTCATCTTTACAGTGGGTTTGCCTTTCTATCAAGATTTCAGAAATTCTTACAATACTACTATTTTTCAACAAATAAAAAATGATTTTTAAAACATGTTTGCTCTTCCCCATTCTCTAACCTACTGCGATAATCTCGTGCATATCTACTGTGCACTGTCCTCGTTCAAGTACTCCCTCAGAATACTTACAGTTCTCCAACATTAGACTAGTCCTGTCTACCACCCAGTTGATCGTAAAAGTTTATATGTGCAAGTGCACAATGTGTTGTGCTCAACTAAAGTCTTTCTAAGAGAGCACAAGAAAAATGGGACTTCCGCTAAAAGCTTCTGTGCTGTGCTCCGCAGAGGGTTCAAATTTAGATTGCTCCCATTCCTGTGAGAGTGTAACCGTCTTCTAAAGATCATGAAGGCAGGTCAATCCATTTAATAAAGGGCAAACGTTACAGGACAGAGATTCAGGGAAACAAGTGTTGGTTTAGAAGCTCCTAACACATGCATCCTGTCAGAGTTTTAACTTCTCATAGTTTCCAGGCAGATATTCCCATATTGTGCAGTAACCCTGGCACCTGCAAGCTGGTATTTTCAACTGGATTATCATTCACCTAGTAAGAAGAGCTCCAAGGGAAAATCGGGCTTCTTGGCAAGCCGTTCAGAGGAAAAGAAAATGACACCTGTCCTGGAACAAACACGACTGAGAAAGGGAAAGGCAGGCACATCCCACAGCCCTGCTATGAAGTGTCTTGGCCTGCTGGGCTCAAAAATAATGCCTGCTCCCAAAGATGCCTCTGGTACTGAGCTGACCCCAGATGACCTCAAATGAAATTATTGTCAAGCTTTTTCCAAATCAAATCAGCTCTGAAATAAACTGGGTGGAAAAATTATCTAAACTTAGCCTTTCAGATGTTATGGCCAAGAGACATGTACCCATATGACGTTTATATTATCCATAATAAATGCTACCAGGGAGTCTGTAATGTTTTTACGTCTGGCAACAACTTTATCTTGAAGGCTTGAGTGGATTATAAAATCTTTATTTTTTTAGTGATCTTTTTACCATTCAACTATCAATTTAAATATAGTAACATTATCATCACTCACTGAAATAGTTGTGAAAAGGCTTTATTTTTAAGTAAATGTGGTCCTTGTTCTTTAGCAACAATCTCAGGAACTGTTTTGTTCATTTAGCTTTATAAAGCTAAACTGACAAATTTATAAACAGACAAATTTCCTTTTATGCCAGGAAAATTGAGTTCTAGTTGTTGCCTATTTCTGTATCTGCAGTGTGTATGCGTATCTCTCATTATTTCAAAAACCTGGCAAAAAGAAAAGAAAAATTCCCAGTCCCCTGCTGCTGTTCCATATCTATAAGCAGTAACATCTCACACTGCTAAAACTGCTTTAGGTTTCACATCTTTGAGGAAAGCACTTCTTTGTTCTAATTACAAGAAGGTTCACTGGGGGGGAAAGTGAGGGCACAAACGCCTGAAAATGGACTTTTTCTTCCTTACCATTAGCTGCTGTTGGATGTTCATAAGTTTAAAAATATGTCCAGTGCAAGTGTCTCCAGGAAATGGGGCTTCATGACGTGACTCGGACTCAGAGGTTACTGTATAGATGTCCAACTCTCGATGGTGCCTCACAAAACAGTCTCCATATGGGATCTCACAGGACAAACTGCTCCAGGAGTCTGGCTCCCCAGCATTCTCCCTGTAAGCAAGCAGGGTCTGGTTAGCATACAAAGGTTCTGCTCCCTCACCCCTGGCAGAGCTCTTCCCTCTCAGTCTCAAGTACAATCCCTTACCCCCTGCTGTGCAGGCTCTGCAGCAAAAATCTGGTTTGTACAGTTCCCGAACAGCATCTAACTATCTGTTCCATCCGCCTCATAAGAGGTCACAAATGGATTAAATGAAAACTGCAGGATTCTTCCCTAAGAATGTTCTTTTGATCAAGATAAAGAGAGGTCTGTGAGCTTAAAATAGTTAATATTATGCTAACAACCAACTAATGAGGAAATGTAAGGAGGATGGGCTTAGCCTGGTTTTCAATAGAAGCAAGGCTTATATTAGGCATTTCTCTTAAATTGGGTTGTACCATATGCTATAACTACAGTCGACTGTACTGGGAGGGGAAGAAGAAATCACTATAACCCATGCAAGGGCACTCCAACTTTCATTAACGACTCTCGAAGTCAACTATGTAGACAAAGACTATGATGCCAATCATATTATACTTGTCAATACAACTATGAAGAAGCACTTGGTTCTAAGAACTTCAAGTTAAATTTTTTTTTTAATTTAAAAAAATAAATGACCGTGCTCAACTCATATCATCATAAACATACCTCATCTACAAATAAAGCCGACAAAGGCACAGGTATGTAAAGAAGCATTTCTGGGACAGGCCTCAACACATGAAACCTCTTTATGAACCAGTAGATTGGTAAAGTATCCCAGAGATTCTGGAAGAAGGAGGAAGGTGATGTTTGAGATCATTACGTTTTAAAATGGAAGAAGTAAATAGAATCAAACATGAAGAAGAAAGACACTCCCCCCACTGACAAAGAGGAGAAGGAAACCCTCTCTGCCGTGTTTTATTTACTAAATCATACTGGTCTGTCAGCAACAACTCACCAGATGGTAACTGGAATTTGAAACTAACTCTACGCTGTATTCTGAAGCCTAGAACTGAGTAATCGCATGCTGGCCAAAGTAATAATGAAGGCTGCTCCGAAAGAAAACGACTGCACTGTCGTTTCTCCAGAGTGACACCCCAGCAGTTGCTGAAAATGAAGTAGCATACGCTGTGCTCAGTCTTTTACATACTTGCCAAGCTGCTCTACTCAGACTGAAGTGACCTCAAGTGGAAAAGCGCAGCTGACTCTTGAGCAACGTGGGTTTGAACTGCATGGGTCCATTTATACACGGATTTCTTTTTCCCCCTCATAAATACAGTACAGTTCCGTAAATGTATTTTCTTTTCCTATGACTTTCTTAACTAACATCTTTTCTCTGGCTCACTGGATTGTAAGAATACAATATGCAATACATATAACACACAAAATTTGTGTTAATTGGCTGTTATATGTTATTGGTAAGGCTTTCAATCAACAGCAGGCTATTAAGTTTTTGGGGAGTCAAAAGTTTTATTTGGATATTTGCCAGCATAGGGGGTTGGCGCTCCTAACCCTCGCATTGTTCACAAGTCAATTCTACTTGTAAGACAGTCACTTAAAAGTTCAACTGAATGACTCAACTAAGAAGCCAATCAGCTACACCAAATGAGGGGGGTGCAATAGCTCTGTAAATTCAGCTTTGAAGCTTGGGTTGACACTGTCACGAACTCTGGGTAATGAACTGACAGACATAACTAGCATACCTGATTGCTCGGATTACCACATATAACCATACCCTAATAAAACAAAGGCCTTTGAAAACACAACTTAATTTATATACCACCACTCCACTGTGAACCAAATATAATAAGAGGACTGCGTGCTAAAGCAGGGGCAATTAAAAAGTGACACAATCCATTCCCAGCAAAATGGAGTTTTCTACCAACCTCGCCATTACTACTTCTCAAACTATTTTCTTCCTACTACCTAAACCTTGAGAAATTCCCGTCTGTAACCACAAACTATTTACCTTCTACGCCTCCCATGCTCTCCTTCCAGAGGAATGTGCTTTTGTTGCCACAATTACCCCCAAGTGCTAACCCTTCAATCTCCCAATTCCTTGTCCCTGTGAATCTGTGTTGCTTCCTAGTCTGTCTAGATACCAAAGACCAGTCAGTGCAATTATTCTTACTGATTTCATGAATATCTGGGGCAACCGACACTCTTCCAAATCCATTTTGCCTGCAGGTCTAGGTAAACCCCACCATTCAGCAAGTATTTATGGGCCAGGCAGTATTTCAGGTGCTGGTGATACAAACCAAAATTTTTAGTCTGTTGGGAGTTTATATACTTAGCAAGGGAGACAAGAACATTCAGATTAAATAAAACATCTGGCATTTCTGAAGACAGCAAGTGCTACGGCGAAAAATAAAGCAGAGATGAGATGAGGGTTGAGGGTTGCAATTTTATTTTTAATTTAACTTTATATTATTTAAATTCAATTAACATACTGTATTATTAGTTTCAGTAGAGTTCAGTGATTCATCAGTTGTACTTAACACCCAGTGCTCATTACATCACCTGCCTTCTTAATGTCCATCACCCAACCCAGTTATCCTATCTCCCCAAGCCCCCCTCCCCCTCCAGCAACCCTCAGTTTGTTTCCCATACTTAAGAGTCTCTTACAGTTTGTCTCCCTCTCTTTCACTTTATTTTTCCCTCCCTTCCCCTATGATCCTCTATTTTGTTTCTTAAATTCCAGATATAAGTGAGATCATATAACTGTCTTTCTCTGACTGATTTCGCTTAGCATAATACCCACTAGTTCCATCCAAGTCGTTGCAAACGGTTAAGATTTCAATTTTTGATGGCTGAGTAGTATTCCATTATATATATATATATATATATACACACACACACATCTTCTTCATCCATTCATCTGTCAATGGACATCTGGGCTCTTTCTATAGATTGGCTATTGTGGACATTGCTGCTACAAACACTGGGGTGGGGTGCAGGTGCCCCTTTGAATCACCATGTTTGTATCTTATGGGTAAATACCTAGTAGTGCAATTGCTGGGTCGTAGGGTATCTCTATTTTCAACTTTTTGAGGAATCTCCATACTGTTTTCCAGAGTGGCTGTACCAGCTTCCATTCCCATCAACAGTGTAAGAGGGTTCCCCTTTCTCCTCATCCTTGCCAACATCTGTTGTTTCCTGACTTGTTAATTTTAGTCATTCTGACTGGTGTGAGGTGGTATCTCACTGTGGGTTTGATTTATATTTCCCTAATGCCAAGCGATGTTGAGCATTTTTTTCATGTGTCTGTCGGCCATTTGTATGTCTTCTTTGGAGAAATGTCTATTCATGTTTTCTCATTTCTTGACTGGGTTGTTTTTCGGGGTTTGAGTTTGATAAACTCTTTATAGATTTTGGATACTAGCCTTTTATCTGATAAGACATTTGCAAATATCTGCTCCCATTCTGTAGGTTGCTTTTGGGTTTGGTGTTTTTTGTTTGTTTGTTTTGGTTTTGCCAACTGTTTACTTTGCTGTGCAAAAGCTTTTTATCTTGATGAAGTCCCAACAGTTCATTTTTGCTTTTGTTTCCCTGAGGGTTGCAATTTTAAAGGTGGAAGGACTCACGGAGGTAGCTTTTTTTTTTTTTTTTTTTTTTTAGATTTATTTATTTATTTGAGGTAGAGAGAGAGAGAAAGAGAGAAAGAATGAGCAGGAAGGGCAAAGGGAGAGGGAGAAAGAATCCCAAGCAGACTCTGAGCTAAGCACAGAACCCAATATGGGGCTCAATCTCATGATCATGACCTGAGCTAAAATCAAGAGTCGGATGCTTAACTGACTGAGCCACCCAGGCACCCCGAGGTGGCATTTTAAGCCAATAAGTTTTGTGTTCTGTGTGTAGCACTGTATAAGACTTGTCCTATGTCCACTAATAAAATTTGGCAAAGCTCTGGGCATAAGAATGTTTACTGAAACTTTTAGGTAAAATGGTATTAAAAACTAGACACCACAAGGTCAGTAATTAGAGGGCTGTTTGGTGAAAATGAAGACAAAATCTCTGGACTATTACACAGCCATTAAAAATAATGGAAGTAACAGTCCAGTAACACTGAAATGTACAACATTCAGGGAAATAAGCAAAATATAAAGGGTAAAAATTAGGTAAGTCTAGATGGTAAAATGCATAAATAAAAACAGCATTACAGTGGTCGGGCTGTAGGTTCTCTTCCCCAAGACTTTAATTAATGTTTTTAACAAACTTTTACGGTGCCCTATTGAACTAGGACTCACTGCTGTTGCGGAATGCTTTCTTTCACTCGTGTGTCAGTCAAACTTTCTATAATTTCCTCAAAGGCCCAATCTTAACTCTGTCTACTTCATTCTCACGTGACCTTTTTGCTCTTCTTAGTTGAGAAGATTGAGGCCACCTAACATGAGATAAAACAATCTTCATCCACTAATAAATGCCTCTGCCCACGCCCTCTAACGTCAAGGATGCCTCTTCTCAACAGTGTGCTCGCTCTGGTCCACCCGCCTTCCTGCCGTCCCAGACTGGGTAATCCTCCCTTGGATGCCTGCAGTTTTCCACACACTTCTGGACTAGCTCTGCACCCCCTCCCCCCAATGCAGTTAAAACACTAGCAGGAGACAGAGCAGTGGGGGCAGCAGAGGGGATTACTACTGCCCTGTGTGCCGGGGGAAGTAGCAGCAACAATCTGCACTCCACCCTGTAGACCAGATCTCACCGAGGAATCTGGCTCCTGGGGAGGCATCTGACAACACGGAGACATTTCCTGGTGGTCACTGCCGGGGGGCGGGGGGTGTCGTACAATGCACAGGACAGCTCCCCACCACAAGGAATTGTTGGGCCCCAACTGTCAGTAGTGCTGAGGCTGAGAAACGCTGCTGTCAAGCCACTGACCCCCCCGTCTGTCCTCCCCTCATTTCCGTCTCCTTATGGTCATCCAAAAACTTCAAGGCTCTGCAATTTGGCTCCTCCTCACTCCGCTGCTACTAAAACCTTTTTGTCACAGGTGTCCACGGACAAGAAAACCCCAAATCCAGTGGCCTTTCTCTGTCCCCATCACCCTTGAGTTTTGTAGAATTTTAAAATAGTGACCTGATTCTTCTGCTGCAATTGATTCTCACTGGACACTCATAAAGAACCCTCCTACTTGCCTACAGTTTTCTCGGCTCTCTCTCCTTCTTCCCACATCTTAGATGTGGAGACACAACTGTCTACACTCTCCTACTCTCATTCATCCTTTCCCACGGCCCTGGTTTGTCTCCCAAATCTCCTTCCAGCTGCAAAGTCTGAGCTCCGCCCCACATTTACAACTACTTCAACGTCTTCACCGAGATGTGCAGTGGGCATTCTCAAATTTCAAAACTCAATTTCATGTTCCCCCCATTCCCCAAAGCAGCAGCAACTCCGAACTTATTTCCATGAATGAAACCATTGTCATCCCCAGTAACACCATCTCCTTCCTTCAGAACATTCTGCGCCTTACTTCAATTTCTATAGGCACTGCCCTAGCTCAGGCCTTCACGGAATTATCTGGACTCCTGCGGACACTCTTGTTACAGGCCAGCTGCCCTAGAACCTCCACTGCTCCCCAAATCTACCCAAAGAAATCATCTGAAAGCAAGACTGATGCCATTTTCCCGCCCAAAAGTTCTGCTGTGCTTCTTGTCCTTTTCACATCAGGAGTGAATCATGCGCTGTGCGCGCCCCTATCGCCTAGGCCTTCCCTTTCAATCTTAAGCATTCTATGAAGCATCCCAGCATGCCAGCTGTCCTGTATGGAGATATAAAACAGAAGGCCACAGAACTTCACGACCAAGGCCATGCAGCTAATAAGAACACCAGAAACACAACCCCCTCTTTCCACTCTACGAGGACACCTTCACAAGCGCGTTGTAGCAGCAACGCCACTGGCCGGCCGCCAACGCTTCCACATTAAGGCACCTACATTCTTCATGTCAACTTATCTCTTCATGCCCTACTCTTTAAGTCATCTTCTACGCCCAACGTGGGGCTCAAACACACAACACTGAGATCAAGAGTCCCGTGCTCCACGGACTGAGCCAGCCAGGTGCCCCCTTTATGCCCTATTCTTGTACTCTCTTCTTCTTATACCTTCTGCAGCCACACTATAAATGTCCGTTCCCCAAGCACACTTCATCAGCCACCGATGCTGGCCTATCCAAAACCCACCCATCTTTCAGTCTGGTTTCCAGGCTTCTTCCATTCTTCTTTCCAGTGATACAGTCTTTCCTCCCCTCTGACTACACAAGACCTTATTCTATTACTGTCCTGTGGTGTTAAAACAAACCAAACCCGCTTTGGGCTATTTAATGGTTACTTATGTACCTGTCTTATCCCTCTCACCAGAATACAAGGCTCCTTAGAAGGATGGTGCTTACTGGAGCTGTGATTTACTGAAGGTTTAAGACTGAAAATCAGCACAGGGTGCAAAAATAAGTGTACAGAGAATCTTCTTTATCATTACTTTCTTTGGCTCAGTAACAAATGAAAATGCGGCCTATCATTGTGGGCCTATGTTCTAGAAAAAACTACACTCTTCCAAAGAACAGAATCACAGAGCAGACAGACATGCACACAGAAGGGGAATAAGGGAACTGGGGCTGACTAGGCATTACAAACCGACTTCCCAACACCGAGAGGGAATGTTTAGCTCACTACCTGCCCCCTCCCTAAAACCACACGCACGCAGCCTGTCCTGTTCTCCTCAGAGCAGTTCTAACTGTGGTGCCACGTTCAGTGTTTACATTATTCTGCATCCAGAAGTGCTGCTCGTAGCTGCTCCATGTAATGTCCTACAAGTACTCTCCCTTTCTTGCCCAATTTAGTATTTTCACTTGAATTAAGTTACTTTCTTTTTTCTAACTACTCCTAACTAGAACCTTGTTTGTATGGTCTTGCTTCACAAGATGATATTCCCAAGATCATTCAACGAAACATTTACTGAACACCTATTAAGGGGTAGGCACTGTGCTCAATGCCAGGGCTACAAGGATCAACAGGATAGCTTTCCTCAAGAATAAATGTAAACACACAGCTAAGGTCAAACACGCATTACTGTGAGCTAGCCACAGCTTGGCGTATGGAAGCAAAAAGCAGGAAAGAGTCAAGAGTTTTATACTTACAAGTGTGGCATTTGATGCACTAAATACACCACGTTTCTTCAAAATCACCATGCTATTATTCGTAAAAGTACCATTACTTTATGTACCACTAAGAAGAAGCTTTAGTGAATTATGACCACAACATCGTAGCAGTGTTGATCAAAACGTATCCAATTTCACAGCCAGAAAAACGACATCTTAAAAGAGATTAACACAGGTTAGAAACAGAGCCACCTGCCTCTCTGTGTCCCGGCAGCAGCAGTACCAACAGTGCAAGTGAACGGTTCCAATGAGCCCACACGCATCTGCTTCCATGCCATGCTCCGATTAATGCTAACATTCGCCCGCGTTCTGAAGCGTGCAACAAACAGACAGCACGTACATGTGAAGAAAGCAGCCCAAGGCACCTCAGGGGACCGTGGCTTGGTATACTTCCACAGAAACATCTAACATGCTATTTTCAAACTTTTAGGTAGCTGAACATCTTTGAATAAAATCATTTGTAAAAAAAGAACTGCTTGGTGGTGGGGCCAGCACAGCCAGGGAAGGCAGAGCCCTGCTTTCTCCCCATTCACCTTCCCTCCCAGGTGGGCTGGGAGGCTCCCACCTGGAACCTGGGGCGGAGCTAATGCTCTGTAATTCCCAAAGTACAGACTTTATGTACAACTACCACGGTTCCCACTTCACAGCCATTCTCCTTGTTTAGTCTCCTCTGAACTTGGAGAATAACTACTCAGCCTTCTCTTGATGAGAAGCCCTTTCTGGGTCCACAGTTGGTAATTAAGTTGTCCCTCAGTTTTGTGTTTCTACCACAGAGGGGAATATGCCTGAGATTCTAAAATTTGCCTTAGAAATATTACACAAAGATTTTATTGCAACCAAATCAAGTCTGGCGCGACAGAAAAGCACACCCACAAGCTGACTTGAAATTCTGCTTGTTTCTACTAGTGAATTAATAGGCACCATAGCCTCAGCTGAGGGTTTCTGTTGTTTTAAATGGTGAATGGGAGATCTACAGAGGAGGACATGTAAATGCTACGGGCCGCGATCTCTCCCCATTTCATTTCTTTTCTTTCTTTTTTTTTTTTAAGATTTTATTTATTTGACAGAGAGAGAGACAGCCAGCGAGAGAGGGAACACAAGCAGGGGGGAGTGGGAGAGGAAGAAGCAGGCTCCCAGTAGAGGAGCCTGACGTGGGGCTCGATCCTGTAACACAAGAATCACGCCCTGAGCCGAAGGCAGCTGCTTAACTGCTGTGCCACCCAGGCGCCCCTCTCCCCATTTCATTTCTTGTCCCAAGGAGGACACCACCCCTCTGAAAAAAAAGAGTACTTTTACTAATTGTGACATTTCTGCGCTATGGGGACTGCTTCGTTCCTACTCCATCGGACAGTACCAAGGTCTCCAAGAATTTCTTAGACTGTCACATTCAGCCAGACCCAGGAACAGACTACAAAACAGAAAAGCCCAGCTGACACCGTGATTACCTTGAAACTTGCAATCACCCCGTGGTAACACAATTTATTGTTTTCAGCCATTGTCAGCAAGTTCCACCTCATCCCGAGTTTGCAGCACAACCCCCAGGGCAGTCTCCCGCGGAGCTCTGAAAGCCCTGTTGCACTGCACCGTGATGCGGTCTTCACTTCACTCCTCGGTAAGTAACCTCCTCCTTCCGACTGGCTGGGCCAACCCGCCCCTCCTCCCAGCCCCTCCGCTGCTTAATCCCCAGACACGTTGCAGGTACTCAAACAGACGCTGGGATTTCACTCCAGTTGGGAGAGTACCAGTATTCCTCTGTTTTCCTCAAGATGTTTAACATCAACTCCAGATCACAAAGAACTCACTCACTGTAAAGGGAGAAATAGCCTCTAAAGAAGTAACTCCAGTAAAGCCTGTGTAGCAGCAGGAACGGCTTAGAAGGCGAAGCTGGCAAGGAACCAACAACACGCTGTGACAACTAGACCCAGTGCACGGTCAAGGTCAGGGGAAGACCACGGCTAAAAAGATACTCTTGGGTAGTTGGGCAAAAAGGGAATATAAACCACATATGAGATAATATTATATTAATGTCGTATGACTGATAACTGCACCGTGATAAGAATATGCTGAAATACTCTGGAATAAGGGGACATGTCTGCAACTTATCCTCACAAGAGTTCAGTAACATTACATGTATATAAATGCACCGATAAACACAACAAATGTTAGCAACTGGAGCATTTCCATGAAGAGTATACAGGAGTTCACTGTTCCATTCTTGCACCTTTTCTGGGAGTTCAAGATTTTCCAAAATAAGTTAAATATAAAACATTAACTTAATAAAAGGCAGAGGTAACGATTCTTTCACTCTGTGATCACTATTTAGTTAAGGGAGGTAACAAACTAGTATGATTTGGGAATCTACGAAGAAACAGGCAGGTGCTTTTTAGGTACACTATTTGATCCTCGTAAGAATCCTTCAAAGAAGTGCTATGCTTAGTTCAGGGGAGAGAAAACAGAGACTCAGACACGGTAACTCACTTGCCCAAGATCTGCCACATCCATCAGCAGCTTGATAAGCCTGGCTTCCCAAGACAAAGTTCACCACTGACAAGAAGTGAGAGCGCGGGCTAGGTGCTTCGCTTCTTTGCACATGCGTTCTGATCTGTAAGAAGACGGTCAGAGACCCTCTGCAAAGTTGCTGTGGCGATTACAGGGAGCAGCAAACAAATTATCCAATGCTGCTGGGCACAGAGTGGGCGGTCAGGAAGCATCAGTACTCTCCCTCCTGAGCACTCAGCTAGGAGGCCCTGGAGTGATGGATCTGCAGCCAGGCTGGACCGACCTCCAAGCCTGGGCCCGCCCATGATCTCCCGTAGCATTGCTTTAGGTGGCAGTTGGCTGCCCTCTACGGGACCCCCCCCCCCCACCGGCTGCCACAGCAGGAAGCACCTGGGGTCACCTGAAGTCTGCACGGAGCAAAGAGGCCTTCAGCGGAAGAGTTTCCACACAAATTCAAAGAACGTCCACTCCCGGCCCAATGTTTCCGGCACACTGGCATTCTCTGGTGAAGTGTTCCAAAGTCCCCCACCTGCCCACTTACTCCCCTTACTCCAAGGCAGCCACAGATCAATCACGGCCATTCTCAGGTGCCTGACAAGACCCAGACAACAGGCAGGGCAAACCGCACAGTCCAGAGTCTCACTGCCTCGCTCCTTTCAAAATAAGCACATTCCTCTCAAACGAAAGACAGCGCCAACTGTGACATTTATTCCTTCAACCTATTTTTAAAAAATGGCACAAACCGTTCACCTCATTTTTCACAAAAGGGACACTAACTGGCACCTACCCTTCCCTAAGGGGGAAAAAATATTCTACTTGCCGTAACAAATCAACATAAATTTATCTCATTGCATTGAATATAGATTTCCCTGGAGGCTAAATCGCTGGGTGATATCATAACAAAGGCTGTTGAGCTGTGAGTGGAATCCCCTTTATATCATGGTCTGGTCTAAGCTTAGTTAGCTTCCAGGAGCCAAAGTTTCTTCACCTGTTTACAACAAAGTGGCAATAATATCAGCTTTCTTACAGAGTTGTTTTAGGGATTAGAGATACACTTCTATTACACTGGTTTCTATTTCCTTTCACAAGCAAGGGGTACACACCCTAGTCACTTCCTCTTACAGCTGCATTTGTTAATGGTTTAAACAACGTACCGAATGTTGAGCTATGGGTTTTATATATATCACCTCATTTATTCTTTCAACTATGCTTGAAGGAAGATATTACCCCAATTTGCAGATGAGGAAACTGAAGGTGTGAGAAGTTTAATGACCTGCCTTGCAGCTAGTACGTCACGGAGCCAGAACTAGGGCCGACGCTCTAAACCACCACACAAAACCACCTCTGTTATTTTGCACCAGAAAATGCAGATTGGTGAAGCCCATGAAGTATTTTTAACATACACTCTTTGGGGGGTTAAGTCTGGGGGGGTGCAGGCTCTAGATTACTGCGCGTTACAGATACGACGTTATAGCTTGTGGCCCATGGCTTCCATGGTTCTTTTTCTCTTTTCACGTGGAGAGGCTACTTGGGCTTTCTAACTCAATCGCTCCATGACTTCTGGAATACTTTGCTCCTCTGACAGCAGAAGTTCTGCATTTTCTAGTCTCACCTTACTGCACTGTTTTCAAGATCTTAAAAAAAAATTTAATATCTTACCATGATATTAATTATATTTGCATAAATATCTAACATATCAACATTCGTAGGATAAGTAAAAATAAAAGTTAAGTCAAATTTATACTAGACTGACATCTAAATATTTACTGATGACATCAACCTACTTAGTTGTTGATTTCGCTCACTCAATCAGATTTAAGCCACCAACCTGATTCAAATAACTGTCAGGAATTAATTTTCAGAAGTAATGTTAAGTCTCATTTTCCCACCAAGGCAACGTTCTTAAATCTTAACTGCATTTTAAAATTACCCGGCGAACTTTTTAAAAATCCTGATGTCCAGATCACACCTCACACCAATTAAATAAAAATCTCTAGAGGTGGCCCTTAGGCATCAGTAGTTCTTAAAGCTCTCCAGGAGATTCTAATGTGTAATTAAAATCCTCAGAGGATTCTAATGTACAGCCAAAGCTGTAAAACACCACATTAAAGTAACCTACAGGTGCCAGTTCATTTTAAAAAGAAAAGCACAGTCAAGGCTGGCAAGACTGCAATAAATACTGAAGTACTGTATCCTTTGACCTAATTACACAAGTCCTCAGAATTCAGCTTACAGAAATAATTTAACAGAAGCAAAAATCAATAGGTAAAAATGAGTCTCACTGCAGCCTTCATTACTTAATTTCTGATTTTTTAAATGTTAAGACTAACATTTAACACTGGGTAAATGGTTTAAATACTCGAGATAAACAAAATACTTTAGAGCGCCTCAAAAACAATTGTAAGACCACAGAAATAGATAAGAATAGGATAAAGTAAAAATATCAGAACACAAAATAGACAATCAGCTGCACTGCTGAAAAAAAAAACAATGCTGGGGTGCCTGGGTGGCTCAGTCAGTTAAGCATCTGCCTTCGTCTCAGGTCATGATCCTAGGGTCCTGGGATCAAGCCCCATATTGGGCTCTTTGCTTAATGGGGAGCCTGCTTCTCCTTTGCCCCTCCCCGTGCTCGCTCGCTCACTCTCTCTCTTTCTCTTTTTGTCTCTCCCTGACAAATAAATAATATCTTTAAAAAAACAATGCAATGTGGGAGTTAATACCTGAAAATGAAATAAATCTGTCTTACTGATGGCAGTATTATGAATAATATTATGTCTAACTTAAAAAAAATGCTAATTCTCCCTTCTTGTTGTCCTTCTTGCTTCTGGCCTACGTCGGAGGACGGACACAGCATAGGGCAGGTGTCACCACGAGCTCTACTGCAGGCAACACAGAGAAATAAACCTGAGTCTGGACTCGGACACACTTATATTTAATTCATCCCCAGACCAACACCAGACTAACACCGTCCCCAGACCAACATCAAATGGATCCTCATCTAAGAAATAACCCAACTGTCCAATCCCCACTCACTCAGTAATGCACTTTCTCTTTTTTCCACCCTCTCCCTCCCCAGATGACTGAGGCCACCTCAGTGATGACACAGAGATTCCTATTTAAGTAAGACTGGGATTTCTCTTTCTATAAAGCTAGGTTGATCTCTCGCAGAACATGATTCTCTGTCTATTCCATGACAGTTACTGACTTCATAACTACTTACTGTCCTCTACATACAAAGTGCACTTAATGAGAGGAAAAATACAGGCACGTGAGAATTATCTTGAAAGGGAGACCATTATCACTGTGACTAACATCAAACTCCAGGCTGGGGAAAGAGACAGAAATGCTTACAAAATAATCTGAAACTTGGAAAGAATAATAGAACTGGATAAAGTAATTTGAAACTGATGACAGAAAACAGATCAGGAAGAAAAGTCCAATATTCAAACACCAGAACAGAGATAACACATCTTTAACATGTTAAGTTTCTTTAGCTTTCTCATGAAGCAAACACACAGAACAAAAATCAAACAGCAACCCTAGATGTTCACCAATTTAAATAATCTAATCACGACAGAGGGCAAAGAATGTACATCCATTTCTTCCAGTCTTATTTCTGAAAAGCATGTGAAACTCCATCTAAAAAATTAAGACTTAAATAAGAATCTGTAACTTCAGGTAGTGGTGACCATTAAAATCAGGTGTTAATTTAACAAGCTTCCAATGGAGAAGCTGCCACAATTCTACAGACAAGTGATTTGTTCTACTTATAAAAACCAGTAACTTTAATCACAACGAAGTCATCACTCTGTAAACTAGCTTTTCCCAGTTCAGGAAAAAGAAAAAAGCATTCTTGCTCATTAGTCTGGGCAGGACTCTTCAGACATGAAGTTCACTTGACTTTATATAAGGTTACTCTCATTAAAATTTAAGAAAAGAACCGATACTTACTAAGTCCAACAAGCTTCTAATGAGCTTGTGTATTTTTATATAACCCACTGCCCTGAGGCAGCATTTTTCATAAGTCATTGTTGAAATGGATTCATCTTATTTAGAAGCACTTAGACAAATAACATATGTCAAAATAAAGAGACAACGTCTCTTTCACAGACTAGACGGGACTTTTTTCAGGTCTCTCTTCTCTAACGTGCTCCTTGCGCAGCAACACAGAACATGGATCCGCTCTCCCTGCGCACAGCACTGCACCATCACTAGTTAGGTGAGTTCGAGGACAGCTGCTCAAGCTACTGATCAAGGACCAGATTTAAAAAAAAAAAAAATTCCAATTCATTACAGAAGCAAAAATTCTAAAAATGAATTACTAGAAAACTAAAATACACAAGATACAAAACTGAAGCCCAAAGTTCTTGTTAGATTGAATGGACTTAAAATGACTCTGTCAACTTACCATACAAGTTTCTAAACACATTCTCTCCACTTCGCACTGATCTCATCACAGATCAGTGACAAAGAACGGGCAGCTCAGCACTGAGCCGGGCCTGCCTCCTTCTGAGCAGCAGTGGGTTACAACAGCGATTCCTGCAGACTGCCAGGAACCACGTTTTACATTCCTGACATCTACAGACCCTGGCGAGACAGGCAAGCAGGAAAAAGAAAAGTCACGGCACAGACGGGGACATGGAACGTGGAACCAGCTACAGATGCGCTGGATCACGTGTCCTCTTCTCCCGCGGTACACCTCACAAAGGCCCGGGCAAAGCCAAACACTAAACTCAGTACCGGTCAAGAGTTTTTTAAAAGTTCAATCCAACTGGTGTTTATTATTGTTTTTATAAAATCAAAAGCATCCAAATATCCACTTAAACAGCCATGTCACAAAGCGCTTTTGTAATTAATTCACAGACACGATTTCCTGGAACCAAATGTGAAATACTAGGAACGAATGACAGTACATCATAAAAGTAATGCACTGTAAAGCAGAATTGTTTTTCGGAGCACTTTCACCATAAATGTCATTTTTACTCTTCCAAGTGACAAGGGCCAATAATCTGCACAGAGATGAAGAACAACAGCATAAACGAACCAAGGTTTCACACAGCTGAGGGCTGAATGAGGGCTAAAAGAGCAGGGTTTTTTTTAAAGATTTTATTTATTTGAGAGCGCGAGCGTGCGCATGAGCACAGAGGGGAGAGGGAGTAGCAGACTCCCCGCCGAGCAGAGAGCTCAATGTGAGGCTCGATCCCATGACCCCGAGATCACAACCTGAGCCAAAGGCAGATGCCTAACCGACTGAGCCACCCAGGCACCCCTAAAAGATAAATTTTTAAAATCTATTCCAAGCAATCTATTCCCAAATAATTTAGTATTAAACTTACGTGGATTAACGAGCTGAAAGAAAAGCTAAGAACAAAATGTTTCTTTTAGATTAAAAAAGGTGTTAAGAGGTATTCTACCTCTAACACTCTAATCTTAACAAAATCATTCGCATATTAGCACATATTTTCTAAAATTAAACACAAATCCCACCTGAAAACTGGTCTTCTCTACATTGTACTTAAGTTCATATTTCAAGATATCTCAAAATACCACATTTCCAGAAAATGAATGACCTAGGTTATACATTTATTCATTCAAACCTTCAACAAATATTCATGTAGTATCTACTGTGTTCCTGGATGCTACGAATAGACGGCTGAATAAATAAGACAGCCAAAGTTCCTACGATCACAGAGCTTCTATTAGACAGGGGTATGGTTACAGTTAGAGATACGTCTTTAAAAAAAATAATAAAACTAGGTGCTTATGGCAGAAACTTCCTGTGGGTGGAGAGAGTGCATTCTTCACACAGGTGGTCAGGAAAATCTCTGGGGAGAAGGGGCCAGTGATGTGAATCCTATGAAAGAGCCAGCATATGGAGTTACTGGGACAGGACAGAACAGGCAAATGGTTCAGCAAAACGCAAGGATCCTGTGGAGAGAAAGCAACGAGAAGGAGACGAACATCAGGAAATGGAAGTGTCAGAGTTGGACGGGGTTCAGGTCTCATGGGGCTCTGCAGACCATGGTACCAACTAGGATTTTACTCTGAGTTGGGTGAGAAAATTGTGAGGAAGAGGAGAGCAAAGATGAAAATACAGAAGAATAAAACAGTATTATTAGTGTGGTATGAAATGAATATAACTTACTTTAAATCCTCCGAATGACTTTGAGGCAAGGATCAGTTTATTTCCATTTTTCATGTGAGGAAATGACAGGCTTAAGGAATAATTTGTTCAAGTACACGGCCAGTAAGTGAAAGGCCAGAATTTTACCCAGACCTAATTCCGAAACTTCTGTACCTCCTTCCACTGTGAAACTGACCCCCTAACACTGTCCAACGATGACCACATTCAAATTATACACACTGTAAGTCTGATACAATATTTATCAGAAGCTAATCAGGTATATTAGATTTTCTGTTACAAATTTTTTAGGATCCATAGCAAAAAACCCATACATTAAGAAGCCACTCCTCAGAGATGGGGTTATAGCGTCCAAACAGAGTATCCATGGCTGGCCCCAAAACTCAAGGTTATGTACGTGGAACAACAAAATTCAACAAGCACAGAGTGCACTTCAACGAATTTCAGCATTCCCACTGCTATGCACCCATCAACAACCAGTCAGCCTCCGCCTCCTCACCTTACCTAGCGTGATGCAACTCAAGCAAAAGGTCGGGGCTGAGGCTAACATACATGTAAAACCCTGTCAAATCAAGTGCAGAAAAAGAGCATTTTCCCGGTGCTAACACCACGAGTCATTCACGGGGGGAAGTTCAAAGATGCGTCTTCTGGAGACCAGCAAAGGCCAGGTCCAACACCAGAGACCCAGCACTGAAGACCACCGACGCCTCAGTCTGGAAGCGGATACTCACTGCCGGCTGCTCAAGCACCTCGAGTATCGCAGGCCCATCCTGTCCGGGCCCCGGCCCCATGCTGCAGCTCTAAGAGTAGAGAAAGGCGGGCCTCCCAAAGGCGTGTTCTGCTGAGTCTCTTCTGACAGGAACTGCAGCATCTAGTTCCTTGTTTGAGGGTTACTGCAATGTCTTCCATGAAGCCACCGCACAGGAACAGTGCTGAGCTTACCGAGTCCTACAAAATCAACTACGGCACTAAAACGCAGTGGGAGAGGCGAAATGCCAGCCACGGGGAGGGGGAGAGGGGGATCGCCAGTGCACCGCGAAATGGATAGGAGGCTCCTATCTTGGGTGCTTGTGAGGAACTCACTGCTAGACTAGTTCACATCCATGCACACAATATTTGGTTCTTCTCTCCTTCCTTCTCCTTTTTTTTTTTTTTTTTTTTTGGCCTAGTACTGTCACTCTGCCCTCAACTAGTACGGAAAGAATGGAGAGGAAAGAGGACACATAATTTGAGCAACTACTGTGTATCAGCAGTTTGCTATAAATTCTATGCTGTTAAATAACTAAAAACAAAACCTTTCTAAGGTAATGGTCAGAACATGCTAGAAAGTTAGACAGACTTGCTTCGATTCTTTACTCTGACAGTGCCCCACCTGTATGATCTTGGGTCAGTTACTGAAAGTTCTCTGGGGCTCCATTTCCTCATTTGTGAAGTGGGAATACTGGGTTTGCTGTGAGAACAAATAAAGACGCATGTCAAGTGTCGGCATAGTGTCTGGGCCTCCCGAAGTGCTCAATAAATTGTGACTATGTGGGATACTATAGGGCTGGTGTAATTCTAAGGAACAAAAAAGAATGCAGTTTTTGAGCTATATATTTTTAAAAAGGGCACAGAACCCTTGCTTGTGGGTGAACTGTCAGACAACTAAAACCACACCCACATCACCCTACTCCCAAAAATCCAAGAGGAAACTGGGGCTCTTCCCAGCTGTGTCAAGGGAGTGTTACCATTGTGGGTGAGGCTGACCAGGAAAACACATGTCAGAAACTGGATGGTGGTGCAGAGAGATCCTCTTTACACAGAGCTGAGTGGTCATCTTATTTCCAATGAATCTTCCCTCCTAGCTCTCCAGGCAGAAGGATGCGCCCAGTTTCTAAGAACTACACAAGCACGTTCCCATTTTATCCTAAGAGACCTAGGAGGTACATGCTATCATTTCCATTGTACAGGTGAGAAAACTGAGGCTCCCAGGCAATACTCAATCGGGATGCACCGTGTTCGACTCCGCCACAGTGAAGGCTGAACAAATAGCCGGACGCTTTGGCCAAATATTGATTTTGGCCAAAAGGTTTATTTGACATGCTTAGTTTTCCCCCTTAAGAATCATTTTTATTTCTGTTAACAATACACGCAGGTAAAATTTCCAAGTCATTCTTTCTGCAGGTATGCCCTTAAGGAAACTCCAAAATTGACCAAATAAAAATAACATATAATGGTTACAAAAGGTTTATGTTTTCTAGAGGGTGGAGGACTTGTGCATTAAGTCAAAATGTCAAGATCACGTGCTGTTGCCATAGAGAATCTGCTACCAGAGGTTAAGCTGTGTGACTTTACAGCTCTCTGAAGAAAAACGCTCAGGCCTGAAGTTACATGGCACCACGGGCAAACAGGCTAGGGCCGTTTGCGTGCACAGAGCAAGAAGTGCACGCAAGGGAACGCAAGACATACGGAACGGCTTTGTTATTCCAACCAACTTGCAACACCAGTCCATCTTCTTATAAAGTCCAAGGCAGTGTAAAAGTTCAGAGGTTTTACAATTACAAACTGGTTCAAATTACTGGTCCATGACTTAGCAGCTGTGGCGATTACCTTCTGAAATGAGGAGAACATGCCCACTGAAGGGCTGGAGAGAAAATAAAACGCACAAGAATTTATGCAAAGTGCCTAGCACAAATACAATAAACGCCAGCCAGTGCTATCGTCATATAAATACAAATGTTATTCTCTGAAAGTGCATTCTTCAATTTTCCAGCATGTTGCCACACAGGCCAACAATCCTGAGATAACCAGTTGAATGGCTTTCTAAAAAAAAACTAGGAAATGTCAAAATTCTTAAAATGCTTCCATTCAAAATTTACCAAAAAAGAAAAAAAGTCATTGAAAACCAGATCAATGAATCATCGTAAATGACCTTGTTTAGAAGACTGACAATGTTATCAAACATGCTTCCTCACAAAATTCTATCAATAAAGTTTAAAAACATCCCAAGGACAGGCTCATGAAGAATACTAGATGGCCTTGGGCACGCTGTCTAGCCTCTAGAATTTTCCCATTTCTAGAGGAATACTGACTGTATGAACTACACCTCAGAACACCTGCTGGAAGGTTCTAAATGAGAACACACTGAAGCACCAAGGTAGCAGGTATCCAATAATGTGTGCCCCCCTCCCCCCCGCTCCAGTTTCCACTCAGTTCTACCACCTTCCCTCTATCAGAACAGAGACCCAGATCACGCAGTGAGAAAGGGGGATGCATGAATGGACGAACATAAGGATGGACGGACAGATGGGACTTGAGCCAGAGAAACGTAAAGTTTAAAAAAAAAAAAAAAGTCCTCCTCCCTGGCTACTTTTTTGAAGATAAGTTCGTACATTTGCTTCATTCTTTCCCCTCTCAAGCAAAGCAAAAGCAAAGGCTCGAAACTTGTTTTGTGCCAGATGGGCTACTGAGGACCCACTCATCAAGCACTTCAAGAGGACCCTGAAGAGGCAATCACTATGTTCACAGAACATCTTGCTCAACAGCACTCGGCTCCATTGTGCAAGAAGTACACGTGAGTAGTTACTCTACCCTCTGACCCTGAACCCAGGTTTTAAGTGTAAACGTGTCAAAAGAAGGACCTGAGAAGAGACTCTGTAGACCCAAACTCTTTGAGAGAGGCCAATACTGACCTACAGTAACAAACCCTGACCTAGGGCCTTGTGTCTGCCAGGCTGGGTCGGTGCTTTGCATACGCACACGTGTCATCTGTACCTGAACAGATCCCTGGACTTTGAGCTTGAGCCTGGCTCTGTTACTTTGCAGCCTTGTGACTTCGGGCAACTCACTTTACCTCATTTTCCTCAATTATAAAATAGGGATAACAACACCTGACCTATCTACTCATTAGGCTGTCGTGAAACCAACGTAAAAAGACAGCTCGAGTGTAAACAACACTGCTTTTAAAACCGTACTCTGGGTAACGGAAATGGGAAGTAGATGTTAGGACCAAACGGAAAGCTGTGAGCCCTTTCCTAATTAAGTGTTCATCATCCTGCATCCTACTGGCCTCTTCCTGAGTCTCTCCTTCCTATCAAGTTTTTGTAGAAGGAAGATTGTGGGCCACAGAATTCTATGGATGTGTGACAGGAGCTCTACCACTTTCAATAAAGCCTCAGGCTAGTTACCTTAGCTCTCTGAGCCTTCATACTTCATCTGTACAACACAAATAAGGCTGATTTCAGCAAGGTTGTCCTCAGATTGAAGCGAACTATTAGCTGTAATGTACCAACCATGATTTCTAGTGTGCTGCAGGCATTCATGAAATACAGAGATTTAGTGAACTGATACAGAAAATAACACGAGGAGGAACATTGAAACTTGCTCTCTGGGCAAATGAAATATTTCAACACTTTCATGTCAACACTCCAGAGTTGACATTCCCTACAGGAATACTCTTCCTGTAAGGGTGGCAGCATGTCAACAATCCCTCACCCATCTGGAGCTTCCTGTTCCGTCACCCAGAGGCATCATATCACAGCATGGAGAGAGAACCAAACTAATTTTTTTAGAAGTGATATCAATTACACGAGGGAATGATTTCAAACTCTTATCAAAAGCAGGGACAACTGCACGCTGCCCAGAAATTCTTTTAAGATTTTGCCAAATTTCTTTAATGTATGAAAAATCATTATGGCGCTAGAAGTAATGGGAAATCAAGGAGAGGGCAATAAAGGACACCGTTTATGAACGGTCACTGTGTTGGTGCTCTACGTACATTCCTTCATTTATTTCTCAAAGCAACACACTGGAGATGGCCCTCTCGTGTTTCCCATGTTACAAACAGGGCTGGGGCTTCAGGAGGGTAAGGGGATCACCCAAGATCATAGCTTCAGAGGCAGATCCTGGGGTCAAGACTCGCCCGCCTCAACATAAATTCTGCCAATCTCTCTACCAACTTCAATTCGCAGAGTACAATAAATATCCCAAAAAAGACACTCGAGGTAGACCAATCAAGTGGAATTTGAGTTTCACTGATCAGTGAACTATCATCTTACTGATTACGCGACTATATGAGAAAATTTACACACAGCACCTTAGAGTCTAACAAAGTATCTGCACAAATCTCCCTCAGGTCTAACAACCTGGTAACACAGGCCAACTAGGTATCATCCACGGGATGAGACACTCAGGATGGGCAGGTGACTACCCACCTTTTTCCAAGTCACACAGGCTACTAAGTGGGGAAGCTTCGCTCGTCATCCCTAAGCAGTTCCACTATACCATACTGTCCTCTCTTCAAGCCAAGGTATCTATTGCCCCTGTATCTGCTCCAAGCAATAACCACCATCTGTGTGACAAATAACCCCCATTCGTCACAGTGCACATGCCAGGCACTTGGCTGTAATTCCAGGAGGTGGGTGTTATTATCCTTGTTTCTTTTCAAGCAGATACAGAAACTGAGGCTTAGACAGTAAAGTTATGTAATGAGTCCACAGTAACACAGCTACAAATGGCAGAGCCAAACTGCAAACTTTGGTTTGACTCCAAAGTCTGCACACTTAGCCACTACCTGGAACTGCCTCTTGGTCTCAGCTCCTTCCCTCCCCCAGATGAGTGATCCAGGTCCCCAGATGGCTTATGTGTTGTGTGTGAGATGTCCCATAGCACCTGGCTCTCACAATCTCTTTCTGGATGACTCCAACGCAACACCCATCTCATGTCACCTCCTAGCCTCAGCTCAACCAAGAGCCTCGAGACTTGGGGTCCCTCCCTCTTCTACCCATCACTACTTAGGAGACCTCGGGCAAGCGGATGTTCAACTAACTTCTCTTCAAAACGAGGAAGACAACTGTGCATCTACCTAAAAGCAAGGACAGCCCTAAGTGTTCTGGGTAAGATCTCTTCTCAGGCAAGACTGGTAACATTTTGTCTAAGGTGAATTTTCAGATCACAAATACATCCATAGTCATAATGCAAGATCAAAATATAAGCTAAAATAAAAGAGCAGTGAGTCAACAAAATCTCTCTGTTCCCTGTCACTGAACTCAGTGGAAGTTAATAATAACAGATTACAGAAAAGGGAAGCCGTCAAAAACATCCTGAAGAATTACTGCTAACTGCTCGGATTTAGTATTGATTCAAGAGTTCTCTAAAGACATGGGTCTTATTCAGATAATCTACTTCCAAGCACAGCAGAATTGATCTTCACACAGAAGTGACTCCGTTTATCAAAATGGATTATCAAAACAAGCCTCAGACACATAAACACAAACAGAACTTGGACCCTAATCAGCACAATGTCGTCTTCCACCACCTCTAAAAAAATAATAAAATACAACAAAAAACCAAGGTAAGCAGCAAGGAATGAAAGCAACAAATTTACTTTGGGAGACATATAAAAGAATTTAAATAAACTTGAATTTTCAGTTAAGACTGGCATGTAAATAGTTATTTTGTAAGAGTAAAAATGTATGTAACCCTACCTCGATTTCTTATTAACTGAAAAGAAAAAATAAAACGAAATGAGCCTATATGTAAACATTTAATTTAAATAAGGGGAGAGGTAAGAACACCCAAGTCTAAAGATTTTAGTGAAGTATTAGATGGTGTCACACAGTGGAACAACTCGTAGCTTTTCACGAACAACCCTGTGAGTTTCACAAGACAAACTCCTGGCTCAGAAACACACGTGCATAAGCTTTTGCCTATAATTTTAAAGGTTGCAGACCCCATGAAGGATGTTCTTGGGCCCCTTGTTCAGAATCCTAGGAGCAGAAGGAGCTCTGGACAGCTTCTTAGGCCATCTGGCTTCTGGTTCTGGCCCGGCCACCTTGTCACTCTGATCCAGTCACTGCCCGTCTGGATTTCACTTTCATCCTCAACCGTTAACAATGATCTTTCCTGGCTCTAAGGCTGAAATTCTAGCAAAGTCTACTAATATCATAGTAAGATCGGGCGTTTTAGAAAAATCACCTCCTTACCATTTTTTATTTGCTAATTTTAATGTCCTACTGCGGTCCTCTATTTGAAGATTTCTCAAGTTGGTTTTCCCTTCAAAAGGAGGTAAGTGGCTTTCGCACATGGAACAGAGCTCATACTATAAAGTAAGCCAAAAAATCTCCAAGAACAAACACTCTTGTTTCCTTAAAGCTGCGCGGCAGTAAGTCTTGTGACACCCTCACCGAGTATATAATAACGCTGTTGTAATCACTTCATTTCCCCATTTGGACGGCAATCCTTAACCAACTCTGCTTCCCAGCAAAAACTCTGAGCTACAAGATTACATTTAGAGGAACTGCTCTCGAACTGCCTCTCGAACTGCACCACGGTTATACAGAGTTAACCGTTTCAACTTCTGGAACAGGGCTTCTCGTCCTCTGGCCCTGAGGCCAACAGCAGAAGGAATCTAATCACTGGCCAGATGGGAAGTACGAAGGAATGGAACAGATCACCCCCTGGAATACTGTCGCAGAAGAGCTCAAGTATCCAGAGCTCATTTGAGATGAAGAGTGCCCCTCCTACTGTCATGGTATCCGAAGCACCCATTAGAAAGCATCTGAAAAGAACCTTCTGACTTGACTAGAAAAGTTATTAACGGGGCAGGTGAAGTAAACAACAAACAAACAAACAAACGACCTGTTTAAGTAACAGTACATAGCATTACATCCTGAAATCTCTTCTTGGCCCTTTCAGATCCCCCACCTACTCCCCACACACAGCTACAAACGATAAAAAGATAAAAACCAACTAAGTCTAACCTGAGCAAAAGATCGGGGAATTTGGGAATATCCACCTAACTTATAAGGGTCCCTCAATTACTGAAGAACACGAATCCCACAGGGTTTTTTCTTGTTCAGATTATGTGGCTGAAAAGACGGGGTGACCACAAAACAGTAAAAACTATGTATGAAACTAGAGAAACTACAACTGAAATTTGCACCTTTTATAAATATTCCAGGGAAAAAGGTCGGCTGTTGTAACGCACTTCTTTCTCTAGTTATACAAGAAAAAAGGACTCTTCAAATGTTTTGACTAACAACTTTCCTTCAAACGACTCTCTAAAGAGTCAGAGTGCCTCACAGCCGAAAGCGCGCAGACACACAGGATTTCCTACCGCCCGTTTCCAGGACAACTCAGCTGCTTTCTCCAGCTACTCCTATGAAGAGACCACGGCTCTTGATTTTAGTCACAGAAATTACATTCAGACCCAAACCCAACAGTTCAGCATATTTTCTGCACGCAATTAGTACATTAAAATATTTGTTTCTAATTAACTTCAGTCTTGAAGACATAACAGAAAAAACTGTATGGCGGAGAAAAACTGTTTTCCTTGTACCAAACCGGGATAAACTACATACATGATAATGGAATGCTACCCTCACAGACAAGAGCTATTCTGAGCTTTCAGTAAAGTAGGAGAGGCAAGAAGCAGTGAGGCAGGGAGAGGAGCCGGTAACATGACTTACGTGTGCGTCTCTCAGACAATGAAGCGGTTAGCAGGAGCAAGCTCGCAAGCCTCCAGCAGAAGGCAAGGCCCAGAGCTGAGGTTTTAATTCCCGGCAAACTCACTCGGAGACGCCAAGTGGGCGGTGCTGCGATGCATCGGGGGTGGGGCCGGGCACGAGGGAAAGGCAACAGGGAGAAGGAGCACTTACTCGGTCAGAAGCTGGTGCAGCTTGTGATAACCCCGCTCCAAGGCCAAGCTCGCAGGTGTCGCTCCTTCCTGGTTGTGGATGCTGAGAGCCCCACGGCCACCTGGCTTCTGCAACAGGAACCACGTCAACCTCAGCAGCCCCAGCCGCACAGCAAAATGCATCAACGTCTCCCGTGGACCACCATCTGTACACGGGAGAGAAAATCAGTATGGAGAACGGGAAAACAACAAGCAAACAAACAGAAAAACAAGTGACGTGTGCATCACCCCTCCAAGTACCTACGATCCTAAAGTTAAACCACAACATAAACAGCCTGACTGTGGCGGGCTACAAGGAGCTCTTGCGTAAAGACAGAACAAAGCTGGAACACAGGGTGGGAAGCAAAGTCTCCGAAGAGAACCAAGCCATTTCCATACTCTGATTTCACACTTGTGTGTGCAATCCATTTATACAGGCAGATTTATAAGGGTGAATTCACACATTTGTTCTCTTCCTTAAACGAGAGAGAGAGAAATGCAGCCTCACAACGTGGGGACCCATGCGGAATAGCTGCTAGGGCTTAGATGGGTGTATCATAAAAGGTATAATTAAAGAAAAAAATAACACCCAGACAGCAGTTGTCTGGTTAAACAGTGAGAACAGGTTCTGCTTGTTAAGTACACACAGGTCTTTTTATTCCCCCACATTAAGGGCAAATCAAATTGTCAGCACTGCCAGCTTTTTCTGTTTTGTTTAATGAAAGAAAGAAATGCATCTCCGCGCATAATAAGAAAGACTAATTTTAAGAAATATACTAGTAAGTTCAGTAAGAAATACATGTACTTGGGCTTATTTCACCTAAGGGGAAGGCCCCTCTGATACGGCTAGTCACTTTGAAAGTGGTGGAATGAGGAAGGGCTCAGGAGTCCGACAAATCCGGGTTCGGATGTGGTCGTTTGCCATCTGAGACCGGGCCTGATGCATTCTTACCTCTCTGAACTTCATTTCTTCATCCCCAAGTGGGGCACCTTCACCTCACACCCAGGGTGGCTGCAATGAAGGGGCGGAGGCAGGCGGAGCGCGGGGATAAAGACCGGCTGTACAAGATCCTCGCTCAATGCTAGGTTCCTTCCCTTTCCCCACTCTCTCCTTTTGGACTTCGAATTTCGTTCCAGGTTCGCTAACAACCTCTCTCTTCCTCAGGCTTTCTCCTGTGACCAACCCGAGATGGCAGGGCTGCGATACGCGGCCCCAGAGGCTGGGCGGGGCTCACCTCCAGGAGGTGCCACTTCGACCCTGCAGTGGGAATGACGCCCAGGGGCTGTGCCTGCCTCCTCCTCTCATTCTCCATGGCTTCCGTGGGTCTCAACTTCTTCCCTGGGGGTTCCCAGACTTCTTGGAACCCTCCCCGCCCCGTTTTCTCCTTACACTTAAGTCCTCCGTGCTTCTCATGTGATTAGCAGTGAAGAACGAATCCATCTTTGAACCTGGGATTTTACACCGAACCTCACTGCTTTCCAATCAGTCTAGTCTCCCTATCGCCAAGGTAAATTTTCTTAGACGCAAAAGCTACCTTTTGTATTTTACATTTTTCCCACAGAACCACGCACACTGACTAATTCAAGAATTTACAGGGTATTCAGCAGAGGCACATGGCTGGACAGAGGTAACACCCCAGAAGAAACCACTGCATGTGCGGGTACAAACTGTAATAATCACCACCTCAGAGCAGGTGGCAGGGCCAGACAAAAGGGCAGAAAGAACCTTCACAGAAGATCAAATATCACCACCTGACTTGTGCCTTACAGTTGTTCACAAGCACTCTGACGTCCTTATCAAAACCAAAGAGCTAATAAGGCACGGACCAGGAACTATGTGACTTTTTAGAGACTGGTCAATTCCAGCCTTTCTAGGCGACACCTCCTCAAAGCAGTTTTCTCTACACCCTCACCCTTCTGATCCCTGATTTCCTGAGTCAGCTCCGTATTTACGACTTCTAACAACAAAGCCATGCACCTGCCCAAAGCTGGCACCCTGGTTCCAGCACCTGTGTCCTCCCCAGGCCTGATTCTAAGGTCCTAAGCAGCAGGTGCCACATGTACTTGTAGGTTGCCCCCTTTCTGCAATCAACAGATGACAAGAAGTGTAACTCATGGTCAGGACTGGCGAGATGCCACGCTCTGGGCTATATATTTTGTATTAACGCTTTTCACGCTCTCAGTAACCCTATGAGGTCTCATTAACCTCAGTTTGCAGACTAAGACAGGTTAATAACTTACCAACAACGAGAATCAGCAAGATTTGAAAATTCTGTCAAGTCTGGAGACCATACCCACTCCATTAACTCCATCCTCTTTTTGTAAAAATCAATCAGGCAAGCGAGCTAATGCTGTGGTTTACAAAAAGCACCTATTCATGTTTTCCTCCAATAAATAAAAATGTTTACCCAACTTATCCTTCGTTACTGTTTTTATTCCTTTTGTCTCAGTTTAATCTCCAGCACGCCTACAATTTAAGGACCAATTTCTGTAGTCTAGTCTCTATATTCTGTATTTTTGCCTCAGGATCCTTTGTCTTTTCTCTCTGTATTCTGAGAGTTACTCAACTTCGTTCTTCAGATCACTAACTGCATTTCCTGTGATGTCAATTGAGTCCTTTGTCCCCAATTTGAATTTAATTATGCTATGGGATTCTGGATGTCCCTGCATCATTTCAAGCAACTCCCTTTCCATCTTTGCCCTCACTGTGATGCCTTTTTGCAGATGTAATTAAAGCCCCTAATCAGTTGATTTAATAAGGAAGATTATCCCGGATAATCTGGGTAGGTCTAACTGAATCAGCTGGAAGGCTTTAAAAGCAGGGCTGAGGTTTCCCCTGGAGGATGGCCTGAGCCTGTGCTCTTGGGGCTCCGTCCTGCTCCGGATCTCCCCTTCCTGACTCACTGAGGATGACAGCTTTGGCTCATTTCAGTGGGTCTGAGCCTGCCCATGATCTTCTCCCCTATGCCTGCCTTATGAATCTCGGACTTGCTTAACCAGCCCCCACAATCATGTAAGCCGTGCCCTGCAATGAATCTTAATGCATATTTCTCCTGCTGGTTCTGATTCTCTGGTTGAACCCTGACTGAGGGGCTTCCAGCATATTAAGTAGATACTCCCTAAACTTATTTTTCTCCTGGTTGCTTTTCTAATTTCATAATAGGTTTGCCCTCTTTGAGCTTTTAAGGACAAATGGGAAAGCTCTTCTAAATTTTTCTTTGGTTTCTTAAAGAAAATTATACTCGGGGAGTCTTCCATCTGAATACTCATGATACTTTCCCATTTCTTTTAGGTTGTAATTTATTTCATAGACCATGTGTTGGTTGGCTGGCTTTCCAATTTAACCATGCTAAATTGGAAAAATCTCTATGGAGGCCCGGCTTCTACCCATAGAGAAGGTTGTAAAAAATGTCTTAAGTCCCACTTGCCATCCACTTATACGCCTGAAGCACCTGCCACACCCATTCCCTCCGATCTGCAGAGAAAGCGAACGTGTCTAGCAGGCATTCAACCATGAGGAATATGCTGGATTTTCCGCTGAAGCAAAATGTTCTAAATTCTGTGAACAATCTAGCAATCAAAGACTACATATATTTTCCCTTCCCCATCAATCCACCTAAATGCCCTGCTCATAGTATTCTTTGAATTCATATCTAT
The DNA here is from genome assembly GCF_024610735.1 of Ursus americanus. Classification (NCBI taxonomy): domain Eukaryota; kingdom Metazoa; phylum Chordata; class Mammalia; order Carnivora; family Ursidae; genus Ursus; species Ursus americanus. The sequence goes on from NC_142154.1 coordinate 9,298,800, forward strand.
GAGATTCCAAAATCACCATTCTTTCTACTGTTCTGTACTGCCTCTTAGATAAAGCTGCAGTCTGCACGATGCAGGAATTCTCGCACTCCACGGGGAAGGAAAACGGTGGGCCGGTGCGAGCCTTGGGCTTGTAGAAAAATGACACCTGTAGCCTGTCACAGAATCAAGGTTTGAGAGGCAACAAAACCTTTTGGAGCTGAAGTCCTGCCCTGACGAGGAACTGCTTGTCCTGGAACCAACAGATATTAATCCTTTGCCAAGAAAAAAATCCCCAGTGGTCTTTTTGTATTTTATTTTATTTTTTAGCAGCTATGATAGCTGAAAAAAGACGCAAATATTAGTGAGTGTAGCTAAGGAAAGAGTTCCACGGAAGGGGTGTGGGAACTAAAACACCAAACAATTAAGGCTGAGGTTCTAGTAACCAACAGCAGATACACAGAACTGAGAACGCCCTGGCTGTTTTTGGTGCAGTCTTTCTTAAACTCGTCTAATGCTTCTCTCCACCCAAATTTCTCCTTGTGGGGAGGATTCCCACCCCCAAAGGTGATAAGATCTTTTCATTCAGTCACACAATACCGTGACTAAGAACAAAGATTTCCCCCAGGACGTTTCTCCTCCTCCCCTTTCTTCAGAGCTAGTCTGCAGTGGGCCGGCCCCTGCTACCCTAGAGGGTCCTTCAGGTGAAAACCATCTCAATTCACCACTTTCACCAGCCACCCTGAGGAGCAGAGACAAGGAAGTGAGACTTGATTACTCACAGGGAAGATCTCCTTGCCCCACCATTCACCCTCCACCCAGATGCATCCTTATTACTGATATTTAAAGCAGAACCAAGGCCAAAAGTACAGCATAGAAGCCGTTTTATGTAACTAGGGATGGAAGGACTAGACGGACAAACTCTCTCTCATTCGTGGTTTAAAGTGAAGAGTAACTTTAGAGATACGTAAAAGCAAAAACAAAACAGTGTCATTCTGCTTCCAAGAACCATGCTTTCTAGTGCTGTCCTGTGGTAGCTTCCTATAGGACATGTTACTATCTCTCAACAGAGCTCAACAATGTTCTGTCTCTAATAGATCACTGGATAGTGGTCAAGGTATATTCAAAACAAAGAGCTTACACACCAATACACACTCTCCCAATAGGTCTTCCTCCATTTTACAGATAAAGAAACTGGGAAACAGAGAAGAACTATTTTGCACAAACTCTTGGAGTGTAGCCAGGCTATAAACAAGTGGAGCCCACTACTATGCCCTTCCCATATTACAGCATCAAATCTAAACCAAGAATTAACGTCATGTTCATGCCTGCTGTGCAGGGAGACCAGCAAGCCCTGAAATAATGTCAATTGTTTCAGGTAGGCACCTATACGCACTTCTTCTTGAGGAGAAATCTAAGCTATTTCCAAAGGAGTCACTGACCTGAAAAAAGTTAAAAAGCACTGCATCTAAACAAAGAGTGGGAGGATTAAACACAAATCTTATATGACCCCTTTGTGCAAATATCAGGCTGGGACAACTGTAAACATCCTAGCTTTCAACAGCAAGTAGCCCTGTTATGTAACAGGGTGCCCTGTTTACCTGTCTCATTAACCCAGGCAACAAGCCTGCTTCGTACCTTCTTCCTTATTTAAGTACCTTTGCAACCCACTGATATGAGCAGAATGTTCCTTTACATTCGTCCCTTCGCAGCAAGCACCTCTTAACTGATGCTACGCTGCCTTTAAAGTACCCAGTGGGGTAGATTCTAATCCACAATTAATGAAACAACTTACACTGCAGAATGCAAATCTGGCCCTTGAAAGAGGTTCCTGATTCCAGTTGCTGATTTAAAGGTAGGTCTATCAAGTTCCATGCATGCCTTTCACCTTGCAAAGTATACATACCTAACTTGTTCAATTTCTTTTTGTTCTTTTAATTATTTGTAATTTACGTACAATAAAGTTCACTTGTGGGGGGCGTGCAGTCCTATGAGTTTGAATGCACGCGTAGATTCTTATAACCACTACCACCACCAAGACATAAAACCATTCCAACATCTAAAACTCCCTCATGACAGCCCTCTGCTGTCAGACCTCATACCCACTCCCAGCCCCTGGCAACTACTCATCTATTTTCTGTTCCTATAGTTTTTCCCCTTTTCAGACTATCATATAAGTAGAACCATACACTGAGAAATCTTTGGCAATGGACTTGTTTTACTTAGCAAAATGCATCCAGGTTGTTGCATGTGGACCCCCAATAATTTGTCCCCTTTATTATTTTCAAATTTTATCCCCCCCTTTTTCACTGCTGAGTAGTGTTCCATGGTATGGATATATCACTACTGGTTTATATATTCACCCAATGAGAGAGATCTGGGTTGTTTGCACTTTTGAGTGATTAGAAATAACACTGCATATCTGTGCAAAGATTTTCTGAGTAAATAGAAGTTTTCATTTCTCTAAAATAAACAGCCAAATGTGGAACTGCTGGGTCATATAGTAAATGTACACTTAACCTCATGAGAAACTGCCAGACCATCTTCTAGGGCACCCGCATCATTCTGCACTCCCACTTGCAATGTATGAGATGTTGTTCTGTGGCCTTGCCAGCCCCTGGTATTTCTGATTTTACCCTTTCAATAGGTGGGTAATGGTACCTTACTGTGGTTTTAATGCACTTCACTAACTATTCAAACTTGATTCGGCTTTTGCTAGTACCACTTGCAAATTTTGTGCAACAGAAACTGAAGAAGCACATGGCAAGTCCACAAAAGTATCAAAGCTGGCCAGTTCCCTATGAAAGACAGGGAAGCCGAGACCCAGAGAGGGGAAGTGACAGGCCCAAAGTTTCAGACCTGTGCTTTTTCTAACAGTTCTTTTTAATCGTGGTACTAGGAACAAACCATCCAACTCCTGTGCCCTCTTTCAATAAAGACAAAAGCAAAACCATAAAAACACCATAAGCTCCATAAATAGCTAATGCAACCCCATCTTGACACTGATTTGTCAATGGCAACCAGAATTATCATTGCCACACCAATGCAGACCAGGAGGGGCTAGAGGTATAAAGCCTCACTCAACATGAGGTTTCTAAAAAGGTGCTCATGCCCCATATGATGGCAAATATTTTGATCTTTAGATCTTAGCAGTGCAGGGGTCCGTGGTCACTGCATTAATTAGAAAGAGAAAAGAATAAATGCTTTTTTCCTTGATTGGATTTTAGAGTCCACACTTTCTTTTTTATTTTACTAGGGGAGGACTGTTCCGGTAGTTTGCTGCAGCCAGCCCCTGATGCTAAGGGACACCATTCCTGCAGCTGATCATAGGATTTCGGAGAACCATAGCTGGCAAACCTCGGTAGCATTCTTCCATGGGAGGAAGTCTGTGAGAGCAGGCCCTGAGCAGCCCCCTGACCCAGCCCCCTCTGGGTGTTTCTGCTCAGGATCTGCTCACGGGCAGAGAAGGTGACTTCTGGCCCGCTCTCCCTACAGAATACGATAATCAGAGGTGGGTGGCCACTGTAGGGCAGTCCTGTGACTGTCCAGCGCTTTCAGGAATAAAGCAGGAAGAGGAGCAAACCCTTCTGGCAGATGCAGCATCATAGCCCAACGAGCTGTCATCAGTAGCAGAGCAAACATTCTGACCTCCACCTGCCTAACTCCTAAACCTTTCCATTTGATTTGAACTCAGGAGGGAAAGAGGGTGTTATTTATTGGACCCAAGCATATAGTGTTTCACTTAATTACAACCATAAAACCATGACATCTAGTGGATACTCATCTGCTACAGGAATGATTATGCAGGAAAACCCCTGTCTGAGTAAGAGGAACATACACAGTTACTCCACCAGCGGTTTTTTAATAAGTGGAGCCCTCAGTGAACTGTTCTATGGACAGCCAGTAGATAAAACAAGTCAAGAGTGAAACTGCTCTGGTTAAAGAAGTGTGGGGCTTCTCAGAGCCCAGGTGGCTCTAGTGCTCCCCCCCACCTCAATCCCCCATCTTTTCTTTCCTCCAACTCATGGAGTCTCTCGAAAACTTCAGAATACAATAATGAAAGCCATCTTTGATAATTCAATACCAAAAGGATGACCAACAGTTGTTACTGTCCTCACGAACGATAGGTCACTTTCTAGGCTTGGGAGAAGCAGCGAGAACTCTGGACCCACGGCAAGGTGATGTGTGTGCTGCTCTCTGCTGTAAGTGGGAACTGAAAACAGCCACAGCAAGCTCTGGCTTGGGCATTTCACTGTGAGAACAGGTTTAACAGCTCAGCCGAAGAACTGAGAAGAGAAGCCATCAAGGCCACTCTGCTCCAGCAATTGCAAGATTTATCCAGCCACTGTGAAAGGCTGGAGAACAATGATCGTACAGAAGCAGCCCCACTGAAAAACCGAAGTATTCCAAACTCGGTCCGTTTGTGGGTCATTTAGGTGCTTACCATGCGAAGTGTGATCTGTCCCCAACACATTCCACTCCGCCGGCAGCTTCAGGTGTCTGAATGCCAGGGCGACCTTCTCATCAAGGGAATTCACATCCGCAGACGGGGGTCCCGACCGGTCAAGAAAACGGGTGAAGTTCAGAGCCTGCTGATTCCCAGCACTGGTCGCCAGGAACTGGGCTGCATCGTATGCCTCATCCTGGATGAACTGGAAGTCTTCTTCAGCCACCACAAACACGGGAAGGCCCTCCTTGGAAGCACAGAGCAGCACCTTCACAGTCTCGCAGCAGTCGTGACCTAAACAAAACACATGGAGCAAAGAAAACAGTCTTAGATTCCACCCACTCGCAGGAGGACACAATCTCAGTGTCCTCCCGCTGGAAGGAAGACAGTCTCAGAGTCCCCCTGCTGGGAGGAGGACAGTCTGAGAGTCCCCCTGCTGGGAGGAGGACAGTCTCAGGGTCCCCCTGCTGGGAGGAGGACAGTCTCTGAGTCCTCCCGCTGGAAGGAAGACAGTCTGAGAGTCCCCCCGCTGGGAGGAGGACAGTATTTGATTCCTCCCGCTAGAAGAAGGACGTTTAGAGACCTCCCGCTGGAAGGAAGACAGTCTTTCCCCACCCCCACGCCCACCCTTGCTGGGACGAGGACAGTCTTAGAAACCTCCCACTGGAAGGAGGACAGTCTTAGAGTCCTCCCGCTGGAAGGAGGACACTGGTGGGTCCTCTTTGTTCTTCTTGCACAATACACAAGTTCTCCTTCCTAAAAGAAACCCCTCCTTGCTCTGCTCTGACAGCAATCCAAACTTCTTTATACTTATTTCCAGCTCTTTTTTGCGAACTGTTATTTGCAACTATGAATTAGTTCCCTTACTGCCTGCAAATAACTTTGTACCCCAGATGTATCCCTATAGCTAATGTTTGGCACCGAACCGTCTCTGGGGATCTCAGGATGTACTGAATTATGGCTCGAACAGCAGAAAGCATGAAAGCTCAAGGATCTTGTCAGGCCTAGCAAGTCTGATACGACTGAACTGAGCTAGGTCTGGAAACCCAACAGGGAGAAAGCCACACGGACTGGTTAATGTAAGAGGAATGACACGGGTCCCCCAGTACTACCCTAGTATCACCACCGTGAATCGATCAAATGATGAAACATTTTGAAAAGTACAAAACTACTTGATTTTATTTCACTATTAGCAATTCAAGGCCTACAAAATGACTTCTGCTGTCAGATACATGTTCTTTCCTGTCATGTAATGACATCCACAAAATCATCTGGTTCACACAGGGACGATGCAATGCTGTGGCCAGAAGGCCGGCTCAGGGACAGCAAGCATGCTCGAGGTCAGTGCCCACCATACAGACGGCAGACCTCACGAGCTGCCACACACACGCCGCCCCAGAGAGCTCCACTGGAGTAAAATCCACACTGTCTCTGCGGGTAAGGCCTTCCTGGAGAATCAGTCTCTGCTGGATTTTTAGCCTCCGAGAACGAAGTATGTACAACACGCAGAACATAGTCATTGAAACACATTGTTTTCCCGCAAATTCCCAAGACAATCTCAACTGGCTAAAAGTACACTCCTATCATCATCATTCTTCTTCCAAAAAATACCTTTCTGATGAGAAAAACAGAAAGGAAAATGGAGTTGGGTGTTTCTGCTGCGTAAGGAATGCCACCTTGTGCTTTGCCAGATTCACCGCAGGCCACAGCACACCCAGTTTCCCCGCACCCCCTTGCACGCAGACACTGCTTGTCCACAGTGGGAGTGAGGCCAAGCAAGCCATCTCCGGGTCCACAGATCTCACTTTCCATACTGTGGCCACAGGCCAGGAGTGGCTTCAGTCAGGCACAGAACAAACTAAGCTTTCTGCTGCCTTTGAAAGAGAAAACAGTAATTGTTTTTCCCATGAGAACAATGAGAATAATACGTAAATTGATTTTCCGCATACGATTCTCCAGGGGCCTCCTTAAGCCCTTTACCCTCATGACAAAAGAAATTTCTCACTGTTGTGTAACTTGAGGGTGGTTACAAGTATTTACTGACCAAGTACCTACTACATACCAGGCACCGGACATGTCATTTTCTCTAGACAACAAATTTATGAGGTACGTATTGTCCTCGTGTTAGATGACAAAACTGAGACTTCAAGAAGTAATGTGCCCAAGGTTACACAGATATTAAGAAGCAGAATCCATTATTCAAATTCAAGTCTGATGCCAAAGGACGTGGCCTATTATGTCCTGATGCAAGAGTTCTGTCCCTAACTGCAAGGAGTCTAATACTTGAATGACAGGCCAGTAAGACTATTGAGCAAGAAGAACAGGTTCATTAACCACTGAGATCAGCTTCCACATAAACACGTAACTCCACCACGTACACCTCCCGCCCTCTGCGCTGAATTCTTTCTCTGAAGGCTGCAGGAAAAGGGAGCATCCCCTGCCTGGTGCATGTGTGTGTAACCGCACGTGCGTGTGTACACACCCACATACGTATTTCAATCCAACACATGTGTTGAATTTATACATTTAACATTTGAAATGAAATCAGGAAAAAAGTCTTAATCTTCCTTGGAAGGGCAGTCAGCCTAATTATATAAAACAACGTCAACAGATTGAGGTAGTAGGTTTGGAGATGTTTCTGGCAGAAAGTGTTTCTTTTAAACTGTTCTATAATGGGGCACCTGGGTGGCTTAGTTGGTTAAGCATCTGCCTTTGGCTCAAGTCATGATCCTGGGGTCCTGGGATGGAGCCCGGCGTCAGGGCTTCTCTCTCTCCCTCTGCACCCCCACCCCTGCTCATGCATGCTCTCGCTCTCTCTCAAATAAATAAAATCTTTTTTAAAAAGGTAAAACAGAAAACACAAAACTGTTCTGTAACATCCAACAGCTAGATATGCACCAAGCCCAGAGCACTGTGATTACAAGGGTGAGAGTCTCAGCCCTCCGTGTCAGCCTTCCAGAGGTTTACAGTCTGTAAGGGGGAGTCAAACACGTTACAGAGAACTGCAAAGGAAGTCAAAGTGGGATGGGTTCTAGAAGAAACACACAGTGCAAATGGTAGGAGAAAAGCAGGACATTTCACAGGTAAGAGCAAGAAGACTTCACAAAGGCGGTGGCCACTAAGAAGAAACTTCCTGACAGGCACCTTGCTCCCAGCTCTGCAACCCCCGGGGTTCTTCACAGTAACCCTCAGAACTCAGATGTACGGTGCCTCTCATGTTACCTAACACACACTTACATAATACCTGCGATGTGCTAGGCTCTGTTCTCTGTGCTTTCCAAGTAACAGTTCATGTACTCCTCATAGCAACCCCATGTGGTAGATACTATTTATGATACCCATTTACCAGATGCAGAGACCAGGCACAAGAGTATTAAGTAATTTGCCCACAGTGATAAAGCTCCTAGGTGGCAGAATTAGAACTTAAGCCAACCTCCTTCCTCTAGAGTCTGCCCCTTCTCCCAAGATTTATGGGTACAATACTTGAAGAGGAAATAAGGGGACCATGGAACAATCAACAGGGAAGGAATAAAAACACCATGCTCAAACCCTGGCTGTGCGACTGTTAGGCTGTGCAACCCTAGATCACCTCTGCTTCTCTGGGCCTCAACTTCTTCATTTATAGCATGACGGAGCAGCCCATAAGGCCCCAGCGTTTCTCCAGAGGTCAAAGCCTGTGGGTGTCACCAGGAAGAAGCCAGACAGGGAGAGAAAGTTAGCAAGAGATTCCAAGAATAGAAAACATTTGAAAAGCATAAAAATGGAAGCAGAAGGTAAGTTCAAGGGATGGAAACTACAGTTTCGGGAAGATATTAACTTGGTTACATCTGGAGGCTTAGTGACAGCAGAGACCTGGGTTCAAACCTATTTTCCTTACTTCTTAGCTACTGAGGTAAATGACAACACCTCTATTAAATCTGGACAGTCTCCTGGTCTTATAAGTCAAGAGCTAGAATTTAGAAGAGTCTTCTCAAATTCTTTAATATCATCACCCAAAACAACATCACTTCCAATTAAATAAGATAGACAGATGGGTGTAACAATACGTATTTCAGTCAAAAGAATTACTTTAAAGTAAGAACGGTGTGGTTCATGAATCTAACCAATAATTAGAGCACAGCATTACAAGTCTCAAGCCTGTGCAAAGGTGAGAAATCCAGAAGCTTGAACGAGAAAGCGAGTCACAATGCCACTAATGGCATCCACCACCCTGTAAGAGCTCCTTCTGTATAGAGAGAGTTCATCCCATATTCCAGGTCTTCAATTTCCTCACACACACACACACAAGGTACGTGGGCACAAAAAAGCTATGGTGAAGCAACACCACCTTATTCCAAACTGCCAAGTGTAGAAGTGTGTGCACAGACGTCTACCTGGCTAGGATACGGTGAAGACAAACAAAGGGGAGAGAAACAGAAGGTGGCTCAGAAGTGTGTATGTGTGTTTGTGCACACGCACGTGTGTTTATGAGTAGCCCGTGTGTGCCTCTCTCTTTCTGCTGCTTTAGCAGAAGAAACTGGTTAGAAGGTGGAGGTGGAAGGTGGTAGATGGATGGGTGAACTACTGTCAGCTCTGTGTATACATTTTTGTGTAAAATAAAACTGCATATCAGAGGAGGCACAATGTCAGAAGAGGCCATGAAACAGAAACCCAGGAGCAACCATGCGATTGTAAGCCTGATATTTTTCCCTTCAGACATGAACTCACGATCTGAAGGAGAGACTATGAATCATCCTACGTAAAATGTGCCATAAATCTGGAATTTGTTTGGTATGATTACAGGCTTCTTTTTTAAAAGAAACACTGAGGAGTAAAAGAGCACTGGAGGGCTGAGGGTGTCCTGGACCGGCCTTTTTAAAAGCCTAGAGTACACTGCAAGAACTACTACCACTCAAAACCACAGGACCTCACCGCACTGTCTGGAAATCAGTGCACGAGGCTGCCGGGCTACTCTCTCACACTAGTGTTTTCTATGATGCTCGAGTGGGTCTCAAGACTATTTTTTAATCCCTATAACCTTTCAGATAAAGCATTTGGTGGGAAAAAACCCAACATGTTAAAAAACAAAGTTATATAATATGGACCCAGTAATAAAACAAAACCCACCACATTTGCACACATACAACGTATTGTTGCCATAAATTAGCTCTAGGGACATGACTCTCCAGGGGCCATCAGCCTTCCAACTGCCTTTGCATACACGGAACGCCAGGTATGAACGATGCCCACACCTATACTGAGAAGACACGAAACCACAGCCAATCTGATATGATCGCCACAATTCAGCCTCTCTTCACATAAAAACAGAAGCTGCAGTAGAAAGAAGAGCAGCAGGGTTTTCTGATCGTGGCGCTGTGTTGCTCCTTCCACTCAATCTCCTGGTAACAAAGAAGGAAAATAAGAATCACAAGTCTTTTTAGAAAGGGAAGTTCTGAAAAATTTACTGAGCTCCTTCTGAAGGAAGCAGCCTCAGAGAATTTAAAGAAGGGAAAAAGAGAATTCAACCAGTAAAGAAATACGGCCTAAGCTCCAATTCCATTTCTAAAACTGCCTCCTCCATCTACCGGGCAATCGGGTCCAGTTCTTTCTTGTACGACAGAAATATGAAGTAAATTCTGGGGTGAGGGGGATCTGTTCCTGACTGAGGTATGCTGGCAACTAGCTGAGGAGTCAGAAAACACCAGGTGGACTCTTCACCCTCCACTGCACACAGGGTAGTTCATCCTGAAGAAGTCACTCCAACACGAAGCCCAACACCACCGCCTTCCTGACTGTTAAAACCAGTAGAGATGGCCACGCACAAAGCACCTGCCTGAGACAGGCATCAAAAACGGGTAGTTGTTGTTGTTGTTGTTATTATTATTATTATTATTACTATTTAGCTATTAAAATGTTCCTGTTGAGGGGCGCCTGGGTGGCTCAGTCAGTTAAGCGTCTGACTCTTGATTTTGGCTCAGATCATGATCTCAGGGTGGTAAGATGGAGCCCTGCGTCAGGCTCTGTGCTGAGCGTGGAGCCTGTTTAAGATCCTCTCTCTCCCTCTGGCCCTCCCTCTCCACTGTCTGTAAAACTAAACTAAACTAAATTTAAAATGTTCCTGTTTAGGTCACTCGAGGAAAAGAGATTCCCAATACTCTACAAAGAGTTTCTGTGGCAGGACCCAGGAAAGCTCCGGAGCTAAAAGTTGTCTTTGGCACTGGAGAACTGAAAAGGTAAAGAGAAGGCGGGAAATGCAGAATAAACAAAACCACAAGAAGCGCCTAGCTGGGGGGCGCCTGGGTGGCTCAGTCAGTTAAGCACCTGCCTCCTGCTCAGGTCATGCTCCCACGGTCCCGGGATGGAGCCCCGCATCGGGCTCTGTGCTCAGCAGCAACCTGCTTCTCCTCTCCCTCCCACTCCCCCTGCTTGTGCTCTGTCAAATCAATAAAATCTTAAAAAAAAAAAAAAGAAAAGGCAGCTAGCTGAGAAGCAACAATGTTAATTAACTGCTAATGCTCCTCTTAAAAGCATCTAATTCTAACCTTTTTTAAGCTAGCAGGTCAGGAGGTATGTATGCTCATGAAGCTGGAGAGCACTTCTGCAGGCTCCTTATCACTGTATGAAGTACTGTGCCCATGGAAACGAAATACTGCTACAGATAAACAACTCTGCTGAAGCATGACCCAAGAATTACTTCATTTCCTATTAAGCTAAAAGTGGCACACATCCCATCCGGGCCTTCTCTTCTGAGGATGAAACAATTGGGACTTTGTTTGACCAACTATCAAAAAGGAACCCTGGAAGTGCTTGCTGGACAGCCCAGCCCAGCCCCACTCAGAGCATGTTCTTTTTTTAAGATTTATTTATTCATTAGAGAGACAGAGAGAGAGAGAGAATATGTGGGGGGGGGGTAAGGAGGGAGAGACAGGGAGAGAGAGCAACTCAAGCTGCGATTCTCCTCGGAGCACAGAGCCTACACGGCTTGATCCTATGACCCCGAGATCACGACCTGAGCTGAAACCAAGAGTCGGATGCTCAACCGACCGCACGGCCCAGGCGCCCCACTCAGAGGACATTCTGAGAGAAAGGCTGGGGTAAGGAGTCAACGGTGGAAAACACAGAAATACTGTATTTTACTATTTCAGTGTGCCATCAAAGTATTTAAGAAGTGGCTACACAGGGTTAAAGGAAAATTTCGGTCTTCAGGATTATGTGCAGAAAGCACCTAGTTTTTGGTGGTCTAAAGGTACATGTGCAAATTTTGTAGGTGTGTAAAATGTCTCTTTTTGTGAAAGAGTATTTAAGCAGAATTGGGCAAAAAGAACAACCGGCACAGGAATGTCATCATGTACATTTTGGGGGGGGGGAAGGGGCTAATTAATACAAAACGTGATTTACCACATTTCAGCCTATTACCGTAAGGCAGTGGCTCTCAAGTGTTTTATCACTGTCATCCCCTCAAGGAACCTTTGTAGACATTTTTCTCTGTTCACCACCCCCATCTGATGAGACTTTAATGCTCGACATACATCCTCTATTTGTACATGTGTCTCTGTGCTTATATAGACACAGTGAGATTCTTTGCCCCCCAAAAGCCAATTTTCACTCCCTTGGTAGAGCCGTTGCCTCCACTGTAATGCATGTGGCTCAGAGTCCGGTGCTGGGTCCTCAGCTCCAAGTATACAATGTCCACAGAAGCGTTACAGCTGGGACAGGAGACAACAGAGAGTTTTCCCCTTCAACCAGTTCTCAGTTTGTTTTTCCAGGATAGCAACTCCATGTACTGACTAGCACTGGGACAATAATTTAAGATTTTTTAAATCTACAATCATACCTTTCTAGGAACAGCCTTACAGCAGGAGTGTTTTAGAACAGGGAGACTATCAGAAAGTGTCCAATACAAAGTAACAGATTCCTTTGCCAGAGAGGGAGGGTCCAGCGTTCTGAGATTAGGCCAGTTTAAAGTCGACGACTTCTTTTCCAACGTGTAACTCCATCTGGCAACTGTGGACATCAGCTACTGGAGGCAGGTGCGGGTTCACAGGAAGTGAGAGCTACAGCGTGATCTACCTGTAGAGCTGCTTACTCAGACTGGGCTGTGAGCACTGATTTTTAATCGACCCGAAAGGAATTCTCATCACAGCACATAGGGTTTGGTGGGTTTTTTTTGTTTTTTTTAATGACAAATCTATTCTATATAGTACCTGCCCTTTGATGAGTGAGAAAGAAAAACAGAAGACCTGAGTCAAATTTTAAGTCAATGAATGTTTGTAGTTTTCCTGTCCAACAAGAACCTTTGCTGTAAATTCTTAAAGTAAATAACACATGCTGAAAAAAAGACTGCATTTTATGAGAGGCCGTGTACCAAAGCCTTTCATAAAAATAGTATGCAGCATCCACTGAACATCCTGTCTCATTTCCATGCTGAAATCATTGTTTACTTGGTCTAAATTCACATTTAACTAATAAAAATGAACACAATAAGACAGTACTCCATATCTCTCAAGAATTATCTTCCAAGGATACTCAGACGTCTCTACATTACTTACCAATCCTACGTAAATCTTTTATAAAGAAAAATCTCAGCTTCATCTCTAAAGGAAACTCACTGTTTAGTTAAGATGGGATTTGCGGTCAGATTTCTTTCATACAAAGAGACAAGAATGGAGATATTTTCCTTTACTACAAAGGCAATACCTTTTGTCTTTAGAGGTGTATATCTACTTCAGGCTGTCTTTCATAGCAAATTATATTCTTAACCAGAAAATTCTTAGGTGTTTTGAATGTAACATTTTATTATATAGCTTGTCTGTCTGTGCCTAGTGTCAATCAGCACATGGATAGCTTTGTTTTCAGGAGAGGACAGTTTTCAGTCTTCAAAATGTTTTTATTAAAAATTACTATATGTTTTAAAAAGTAACATGCTCACTTGTAAAGCATTCAAACAAGTCAAAGGCAAAGTAGAAACCAAAGCCTCCACCTAACTGCCCCCTCAGATGCTACTTTTATTGTACTTATGTTATTAAAAAGGGGGAATCATATCACGTCTCTAGCTTTCCAATGGCAGTAAGGCAAGAAAAGATTACTTTTAAAAGTCTTTACAATTTATAATTAAATACACACACACACAATTTATTGTAAACTTCTCCTTAGAAAATAAGCAAGAGAGTGAGAAAAGAGAAAAAAATAATTTTCATATCGGAAGTTAAAAAAGTTTTTTTAAAGGACACAGTTTAGAAATGTTTCTTTCTCCCTTCCACCCCCCAATAATAAAAGGTTACAGGCTAACATCAAGAAGTAGCTGCCCTGGGGCACCTGGGTGGCACAGCGGTTAAGTGCCTGCCTTCAGCTCAGGGCGTGATCCCGGCGTTACAGGATCGAGCCCCACATCAGGCTCCTCCGCTGTGAGCCTGCTTCTTCCTCTCCCATTCCCCCTGCTTGTGTTCCCTCTCTCGCTGGCTGTCTCTATCTCTGTCAAATAAATAAAATCTTTAAAAAAAAAAAAAAAAAAGAAGTAGCTGCCCTTTGAAGGTCAATCAATCATCTGGTTTTAGTAAAAACAAAAATATTATAAAACACTGACAGTGAAACATGCAGAGAACTCAAAGAAAAATCAGAGCCAGCGATGTGGATGAAACATGACATTAAAAGCAAGAACAAGACACAAAGCTCTTTTTCTTCCCAGAGTCAACCAAAATGACTCGGACTGGCAGAGCTCATCCCACACGTGAGCAGAAAGGGCGCGCAGACATCGCTCCTAGCAGCAGCTGCTGCAAACAGACTGTGCACATTTATCCGGTGCCTGGGATGCATGAAGCAAGCACAGACTTTCCATCAAGAATCTTGACTAATCTGACACTGCCCACAGCAGACAGGAAATCTGAGGCTATCAGTACAGCAAACTGAAGCACAGAAATCATCATTGGTAGCTCTGGAAAGAGAACAGTCTCCCACCCCCAAGCAAGAATTCAACTCAAGAAGCCAGAGCAAACTCCTTTTGCATTTTTCAAAAGAAAGGGTGTGTGTGTGTGTGTGTGTGTGTGTGTGTGTGTGTGCAGGCACACACCCATGTGTGCACAACCTTTCTAGAAGAGTGGCTTCCGAGAACCGGGGTGAATTCAGATAAAGTAGAAATGCTCTTCCATCAAATGGTAGGGATTCCTAGAACAGCCTTCTTCGCATGCACCAACAAAACAGACAGAAATCTATGCCCTCATGAAGCGAATTTTACTAGAGGCAGGTAGAAAACAAATAAGATAAATAAAAGATATAATGTGTTAGAAGTTGATAAGTGCAATGCAGAAAAAAAAAAAATCAGCGAAGGGCAAGAGGGAATACAGAGAGGAGGCCATTGTGTATTTTAAGTAGGCTCCACACCCAGCATGGAGACCAACTGGGCTTGAACTCATGAACCTGAGCTCAAGACCTGAACTGAGGATCAAGAGTCGATGCTTAACCGACTGAGCCGCCCAGGCGCTCCTTGACGGCTGCTGTGTATTTTTACAAGGTAGACAGGTAAGGCCTCACTGAGAAGGTGATAGCTCAGTAAAGAGCTGAAGGAAGGGAAGGAACAAGTCGAAGATGTCCCTAAAAACAGATTTAAGGCAGTTTAATTCTAGACTAAAATATTAACTCCATGATATCAACAATAAATTCAAAACTAACTCAATGCCCTCAATGCCCCTATCCCTACACCTCCACACACGACTACAGATGTAGCAGCTTAACTGGACAAGTGAATGGAAAGCTCTCACACACGATGACCAGAACAACAGGGTCCATTCAGGAATCTCCTCTGCTTAAACAGTTCTCAGTGCTGCCCTGCATCCGTATCAGAGGTTCACATGTTAGAGTGTGGCTCTACAAACGGAATGGGTTTGGCCTGCTTGTACAGGAGGGTCTTGCAGGGACTCTAAGCCTCTACCACCTCTGCTGTGATCGGGAACCTCCTATCATCAGCCTGAAAGACCTCAAGTGAGGAGCAGACCATGCAGGTCAACTGGGGTGAGAAGGGGACGGGTTGTTGGCCCTATAAGCATGACAGGGGACATGGGAGGTGTCAGAGATCATAATTTAAAAGGGGGATAGTTGATTAGTGGCAAATGGAGAAGGCAGGTACTAGGACTCCAGGCCCCATGCAAATGGGTCAGGGATGGTTTCTGAGGATTTGGATCAAGTTAGCAGAAAGCAGCAGAGTACCATATCCATTCTGGTTTGCTGGGGCTGCCAGGTAAGGGTCCTCGAGTCAGTAAGTACAAAAGGACAGCCAGAGACGGGTGTAGCTGGGAAGGAGGGTGCAGAGACATATAAAGAGGTTTAGAACCAAAGGCAAGGGAAGAAATGGGAACTAGAGTTCAGAAAGGTAGGCTGCAGATCAGAAAGGGTGTGGAACAAACTCAGAGCCCCAGGCTGTCATACAAGTACAGGGGGCTTGTGAAGCCAAGGAAAGGAACTGCCTGCTACCCATCCTAATTTCAGCGCCTTGCCAGTGAAGGTGCAAGAGCTGCCAGGCAGGCCCCTCCCCCCGGGACTGCACTTTGCTGGTACTTGTGACTGAGGACTGCACCTAGGGCACAGGGCAACATTCCTGTCACACCTGTCCTTTCTCTTCCAGCTCCTTGCATCCTCCGCATCTACTTACTGCTTTCTTACATGTGTGCACACACAATCATGAACATACGCACACGCACCAGCCCCTAACTCTTAACTCCTAACCTGTTTCTAATTCGGGAAGAAGTTTATAAAAATTACCACCACTCCTTTCCCAGTAAGAGGCCAGTCAGGCACCGACTGGCTACTAACTGAGGAGCTGTTTCTCACCGTCACCCACACATGACAGAGGTGTTGTGATGGTGATACTGGATGGCACCTGCTCCAGAGCAGACCTCAAGTTCCAGATAAGCCTTCCTGACACAGTATACATCACAGGAAACGAGATGACTGGAGCTTTAAGTTACAAAGGAGGATACTTAATACACTTTAGAAAAGAAATCAGTTATCTATCCTGAACTCCAGGTTAATTTCCAATCCCTGAAAATTTGTGTGTGGCAGGGGGGGAGGAGATCTTCATAGGAATTGTCAAGAATCTTTAAATCCTATATTTTTCAAAGTCATTTTTGCCAAGCAGGAGGATAAATACATCTTTCAACTGTCATAAATCCCAGTCCTTGACTGCAGTATAATTTCCAGGAGCTGGTGGATATCTGACATGAAGTTCATTTATATTAAATGGCACAGCAATGAAAAACTGGCAATCTGATCCAATACCAGCAAGACTAGATATTAAAAGTGCTTCATAAACTAATAATTTTTTACACCATCTATTTCAACACAGTGCAATCAGTGTTCTATAAAAACACTGGTAAAAGGAAATGGTTTAGTAAGAACTAAATCCACTGTGTTCTCTAAAGGAAAACAGTTACCTGTCAACACTTTTTAGGGGCGCCCCCTAAATGTGCCCTATTTTGTATCCTGACGAAAACTGGTCAACTGTTAACTTTGAAGCCAGGTCAATTAAGGAAAGCAGCTCATCTCCAAACACAAATCAACACAACTTCAGATGCTGGGACAGACAGGTCAAGAGACAGTCATTATTTTATGAGCTGTTTCTGGTGGAAGTAGGAATGATTTCATGCCTTGTAAGGCATTTTTAATAACTACCTATCTTCCCCTTTTAATTCTGTTAAACTTATAATTGCAATAGTGATTAAGCACTCATTCTACCATGAACTATATATAATTTGTTCATTTGAGTAAAGTTTGGCTTTTATGAAACATTTTTAAGTCTTTCCCTCACAGATACTGAGCAATGCGTTACCATGTTTTACCTTTGCTTTTGCCTCTATGATATTCAGAATCAAATCTGTAGTCACACTATGGGAACCACATTAGAACTTGTATCTTCCACCTGTTTTTAGTTTTCCCCAGATCTCAACATTCTAATAAATTAATATTTTTGCTGATCCTGATTTTTTTTTTTAAGATTTTATTTATTTATTTGACAGAGAGAGACAGCCAACGAGAGAGGGAACACAAGCAGGGGGAGTAGGCTCCCAGCAGAGCAGAGAGCCTGATGCGGGGCTCAATCCCAGGACCCTGGGATCACGCCCTGGGCGGAAGGCAGATGCTTAACGACTGAGCCACCCAGGGGTCCCAACTGATCCTGATTTTTATGTTTCAAACTTACCATGTTATTTCACTAATTTCTAGTAAGGCTCAGATTTTTGTAGAACAAACAAATATAAACAAAACGCTTTATTTTAACACATATTTAAAATAAAGCTCTGACAAGAGTACTATTGCCCTGAATCATTCTTCTAATCACTCCACATTAATGAACACAGAATAAAAGTGTTCACGAATCAGTAAAGGCCACTGAAGATTCCACCCAATACTTACCAGGAGCAATGGTCTCCAGCGTATCAGCACTGACCTTCCGAGTACTTGTGCAGTGATGGAGGGTGGAACCCGAAAATACCAAGTAAAAAACTACATCATCCTCAACTTTGTCCTCTTCAGCCAGCAACACGGTAACCACACAATCGCCCTAGGAAAGGAAAGACAGAGTCAGGTTCCCCTTGGGAGTCCGTCTTCACAAAACATCAAATTCAAGAGAAAATCAAATGTCATCTAAACTGGGTCCCACAAATATAAACACTGAGCACTTATGTGCCAGGAAGTATGTAGGCACTGAGAATACAAAATGATCTGAAAATGAGATCTCTGTCCTCCTTAAAGCTTAGGTTTTAGTGGAGGTGGTTGGACAAATGAGTAAACTAACAAGGTAATAGTAGGTTTGCATATTTACTTGATGAACAGGTAAAAAAGAAAGAAATCCAAAAGAATCCCAAAATAAGGCCAAAAGGATGGAGGAGGCATATTGAACAATTACATCCTTACACCCAGAATGCCCCTTGACCCGTGTTCCAGTGGCAGTAATAACTCTCAATCCTACATCCCAGAAATTGCTGCCAAACCCACCCATTCTCCAACAAGGAGAGTCTCCAATGAGCTGGCTTGGAAGTGGCAGGATGCAAAGAGCATACACTTGGGCTCCGTTCAAATCTACAAAGACTTTACTTAAATCCTCTGAGCTCCACTTTCCCTAGCTATATAAATGGAGACAACACCATCTCTTCTTGCAGCTAATACATGAAAACTCTTGAGCTCTCAGTCTATGATAATACCCTTAATCTACAAGGATGGGACAATCACTTTTCCAATTATGTGTTTCCTGACCATTTACCCACCACCTCTCCATCAAACCCTTGGAATTAGACAAAAACCTTGTATCAGTACCCTTCTCCATGACTCCCCAACTACTGAGAAGTTATCTCTGTCATTTATTCACAAATATTCTTTCTAGTTTTTACACGTTCGTTTTTTCTGAGGTTGGTGTCTAAATTAAACATATTCTATAAAGTACAGTCCTAACTACTATTCTCCCAATCATAAACATTATACGATTCATGTTGTCACCATAAACAAAAGATTTTAAAGCACTGAAGGTTTAGTACCCTCTAAATCTTAACAATGCACTAGGAAAAAAAAGAAAAAAGAATAATGCACTATGCAAAAACCAACTTAGAGAAAGCAGGCTACTTTAGCATTAAATAGGGGCGAGAATGCTCCTTCCTTATAGCATTTTTTTTTCTTTTCCATTTTAGCAACAATGAAGCCTATTCGAGAACCATGCCACCCTGTGGCCACGATTTATTAAGCCCAGCACCATCACAGAGCAGCAGGTAGTGTTTTACCCAACAATGAAAACCAAAAATCGTAACGTCAAACAGGATCAAGTCTATTAACAGCAATGCTCCACTAGGTTGATTCTGGAAACAGATTCAAAGTATTTCCCCAAATCCCAAATGCCCATCTCTTCATTTATTCCCAGTGCTTTGTGCAGTGCCCTATACATGGTAGGAGATCAAATCTGTTCAATGCAACATGTAAGAAGTCAGAATGAGCTACAAATAAGCTGGTGACTTCCTACAAATGTTGAACTGGAAAGTTCCAAAGCACCTTACCACAAAGAATAGCAAAGACAGCACAACAGAATTATCACTGGCTGCAGTCACTATGTAGAATTATAATTGAGACTCATGTATAAGTCCCTTTCTTGGAAACATTTTTGAAAAGCTTAGGCTGGCAAAATATTTAATACCCTTGGGCATGATAAACCGCAACCAGCTAAAATGTCTGCTGTACATGAGAAGAATAAATCTCAAGGTATTGAAATACCATTATAACCTGGAAAAAAAAAAAAAAGAGTGTGAAAGAAAGCTCTAAAGTTTCATCCTTCAGAGCACAGGTTGGCCAACTAGGTTCCATGGGTACAATCCAGCTCTCCACTTGTTTTCATATGGCTCAAAAGCTAAGAAAGGTTTTCACACTTTTAAGTGATGGGGAAAAAAATCAAAAGAAAAATATCTTCTAACATGTGAAAATGACATGACCGTTGACTTTCACTGTCCGTACATAAAGGCTTCTTGGAACCCAGCCACACTCACTTGTTTACACGTGGTCTATGGCTACTTTCGCACTACAATGAGCCACAGCAGAGCTGAGTGGTTCCCACTGAGATTGTGTGGCCTGCCAGCCTAAATTACTTACAGTGCGGACTTCTACGGGGGGGGAGGGGGGGGGGAGGAATTCTAAGAATCTTTCTTCTTTCTCAAGATCAAGGATTTCCTCTCCATGTGAGACCCAATATTTTGCTAGAAGACTCTTGTGCCCAAGATATTAAGGGGTACCTAGGACCTTCTTTTAACTGAGGGCAGAGAGAGGGCTACGGGGCAGTTTAAATCTTTTTTTTTTAATGTTTTTTTATTATATTATGTTAGTCACCGTACAGTACATCCCTGATTTCTGATGTAAAGTTCGATGATTCATTAGCTGCATTAACACCCAGTGCACCATGCCATACGTGCCCTCCTTACTCCCCATCACCAGTCTATCCCATTCCCCCACCCCCTCCCCTCTGAAGCCCTCAGTTTGTTTCTCAGAGTCCATAGTCTCTCATGTTTCATTCCCCCCTCTGATTACCCCCCCTTTCTTTATCTCTTTCTTCCCCTACCGATCTTCCTAGTTCTTATGTTCCATAGATGAGAGAAATCATATAATTGTCTTTCTCTGCTTGACTTATTTCACTTAGCATTATCTCCTCCAGTGCTGTCCATGTTGCAGCAAATGTTGAGAACTCGTTCTTTCTGATAGCTGAGTGATATTCCATGGTACGTATGGACCACAGCTTCTTAATCCAGTCATCTGTTGAAGGGCATCTCGGTTCCTTCCACGATTTAGCTATTGTGGACATTGCTGCTATGAACATTGGGGTGCATATGGCCCTTCTCTTCACTACGTCTGTATCTCTGGGGTAAATACCGAGTAGTGCAATGGCTGGGTCATAGGGTAGCTCAATTTTTAACTTTTTAAGGGACCTCCACACTGTTTTCCAAAGTGCCTGTACCAACTTGCATTCCCACCAACAATGTACGAGGGAACCCTTTCTCCACATCCTCTCCAGCAATTGTTGTTTCTTGCCTTGTCAATTTTTGTCATTCTAACTGGCGTAAGGTGGTATCTCAGTGTGGTTTTGATTTGAATTTCCCTGATGGCTAATGATTTTGAACATTTTTTCATGTGTCTGTTGGCCATTTGTATGTCATCATTGGAAAAGTGTCTGTTCATATCTTCTGCCCATTTTATGATTTGTTTCTCGCATATTGAGTTTGAGAAGTTCTTTGTAGATCTTAGATACCAGTGTTTTATCTATAGCATCATTTGCAAATATATTCTCCCATTCTGTGGGCTGCCTCTTAGTTTTTTTGACTGTTTCCTTGGCTGTGCAGAAGCTTTTTATCTTGATGAAGTCCCACAAGTTCATTTTATCTTTTGTTTCTCTTGCCTTTGGAGATGTGTCATGAAAAAGGTTGCTTTGGCCGATGTCGTAGAGGGTGCTGCCTATGTTCTCCTCTAGGATTTTGATGGGATTCCTATCTCACATCGAGGTCTTTCATCCATTTGGAGTTTATCTTTGTGTATGGTGTGAGAGAGTGGTCAAGTTTCATTCTTTTGCATGTAGCTGTCCAATTTTCCCAGCACCATTTATTGAAGAGACTGTCTTTTTTCCACCAAATGCTTTTTCCTGCTTTATCAAAGATTAGTTGCCCAAAGAGCCGAGGGGCCATTTCTGGGTTCTCTATTCTGTTGCACTGGTCTATGTGTCTGTTTTTGTGCCAGTTACCATGCTGTCTTTGTGATCACAGCTTTGTAGTACAGCTCGAAATCTGGCATTGTGATGCCCCCAGCTTTGTTTTTCCTTTTCAACAGTTCCTTGGCGATTCGGGCCTTTTCTGGTTCCATACAAATTTAAGGACTATTTGTTCCAGTTCTTTGAAAAATGTCATCGGTATTTTGATCGGGATAGCACTGAAAGTGTAGATTGCTCTGGGTAGCATGGACATTTTAACTATGTTAATTCTTCCGATCCATGAGCATGGAATATTTTTCCATCTTTTTGTGTCTTCCTCAATGTCTTTTAAGAGTGATTTATAGTTTCTAGAATATAGATCCTTTATGTCTCTGGTTAATTCCAAGGTAACGTATGGTTTTTGGTGCTATTATAAATGGGATGGATTCCCTAAGGATGGATTCCCTAATTTCTCTTTCTTCAGTCTCATTATTCATGTATAGAAATGCAACTGATTTCTCAGCATTGATTTTGTATCCCGCCACATTACTGAATTGCTGTATAACTTCTAATAGTTTGGGAGTGGATTCTTTTGGGTTTTCCATATAGAGTATCATGTCATCTGCGAAGGGAGACATTTTGACTTCTTCTTTGCCGATTTGGATACCTTTTATCCCTTTTTGTTGCCTGATTGCTGTTGCGAGGACTTCTAGTACTATGTTGAATAATAGTGGCGAGAGTGGGCATCCTTGTCGTGTCCTGATCTTAAGGGAAAGGTTTCCAGCTTTTCCCCATTGAGAATGATATTTGCTGTAGGCTATTCATAGATGGTTTTTATGAGATTGAGGAATGTACCCTCTATCCCTACACTCTGAAGGGTTTTAATCAGGAAAGGATGCTGTATTTTGTCAAATGCTTTTTCTGCATCTATTGAGAGAATCATATGATTTCTGAATTTTTCTTTTGGATAAAATCTAAGACCCCGATTGATTTGCGAATGTTGAACCACCCTTGCATCCCAGGGATGAATCCCACTTGGTCATGATGGATAATCCTTTTAATGTACTGTTGGATTCTATTAGCCAGGATCTTGTTGAGGATTTTGGCGTCCATATTCATTAGGGAAATCAGTCTGTAATTCTCTTTTTTGATGTAGTCTTTGCCTGGTTTGGGGATCAAGGTAATATTGGCCTCATAGAATGAGTTTGGTAGCTTTCCTTCTGTTTCTATTTTTTGAAAGAGCTTTAGGAGAATGGTATTATTTCTTCTTTGAATGTTTGGTAGAATTCCCCAGGAAAACCGTCTGGGCCTGGAGTTTTGCTTTTTGGAAGGTTGTTTATCACTGACTCAATCTCTTCATAATTAATTGGCCTGTTTAAAAAATCAATTTCTTCCTGTTTCAATCTTGGTAGTTTATAGGTTTCCAGAAAGGCCTCCATCTCTTCCAGATTGCTTAATTTATTGGCATAAAGCTGTTGATAAAAGTTTCTAATAATCCTTCCAATTTCATTGGTGTTGGTTGTGACCTCTCCTTTTTCATTCATAATTTTATTAATTTGGGTCCTTTCTCTATTCTTTTGGATAAGCCTTGCCAGTGGTCTGTCAATTTTATTGATTCTCTCAAAGAACCAGCTTCTAGTTCTGTTGATCTGCTCTACTGTACTCCTGGTTTCTAATTCATTGATTTCTGCTCTCATCTTGGTCAACTGCTTCCTCGTGCGTGGATTAGGTCTGTCTCTCTGTTGCTGTTCCAGCTTCTTGAGGTGAGAATATAAAAACTGCATTTTAGATTTTTCTATTCTTTTGAGTGAGGCTTGGATGGCTATGTATTTCCCCCTTAGGACTGCCTTTGCAGTATCCCATAGGTTTTGGACCGTTGTGTTTTCATTCTCATTGGTCTCCATAAGTCGTTTAAATTGATTTTTGATTTCCTGGTTTATCGAATCATTCCTGAGCAGGAAGGTTCTTAGTCTCCAAGTGTTTGAGTTTCTTGCAAATTTTCCCTTGTGGTTGAGTTCCAATTTCAAAGCGTTGTGGTCTGAGAATATGCAGGGAATAATTTCAGTCTTTTGGTATCGGTTGAGACCTGTTTTGTGTCCCAGAACATGGTCTATTCTTGAGAATGTTCCATGGGCATTAGAATAGAATGAGTATTCTTTGGTTCTGGGGTGGAGTGTTCTATATATATCTATGAGGTCCAACTCGTCAAGTATGGCATTCAAAGCCCTTGTTTCCTTGTCGATTTTTTGCATGGGTGTTCTGTCTATTTCCACTCCACTATTGAGGTCCCCTACTCTTAACGTATTTTTATCTGTATGTCTCTTTATTCTGGTTAAGAGTTGGCTTGTGTATCTTGCTGTTCCCCTGTTGGGGGCATATATATTTATAATTGTCATATCCACTTGTTGGATACATCCTTTAAGAATAATATAGTGCCCTTCTGTGTCTCTCACTATAGTCTTTAGTTTAAAATCCAATCTGTCTGATATGAGAATTGCTACCCCAGCTTTCTTTGGAGGTCCATTGGCATGAAAGATGGTATTCCATCCCTTTAAATTCAGTCTGAATGTATCTTTAGGTTCAAAATGCGTCTCTTGTAGACAGCAAATGGATGGGTCATGTCTTTTTATCCAATCTGCAACCCTGTGGCACTTTATGGGAGCATTTAGGCCATTTACATTGAGACTGATTATTGAGAGATATGATTTTAATGATGCCATGTTGTCAGTTAAGTCTTTGTTTCTATAGATTTTGACTTTCTGTTCTGTATCACTCTTGGGGCCTTTTTACTTTTATAGAACCCCCCTTAATATCTCCTGTAGGGCTGGTTTTGTGGTTACAAAATTGGCCAATGACTGGCGATTCTGGAAGGTCTTTATTTCTCCATCAATTCTGAATGACAGCCTTGCTGGATAAAGGATCCTTGGCTGCATGTTTTTCTCTGAAAGAGCTTTAAAAATGGCCCCCCAACCCTTTCTCTCATTCCAGGTCTGTGTAGACAGGTCTGACGTAATTCTGATACCTTTGCCTTGGTACGTGAGAGATTTCTTTGCCCTGGCCGCTTTCAATACTGTATCCTTGGATCTAATATTTGCGAATTGCACTATGACGTGACGTGGCGTAGGCTTGTTGTGGTTGAGCTTGGGAGGGGTCCTCTCTGCCTCTTGGACACAAATGTTTGTTTCCCTTGCTAGATTAGGGAAGTTTTCAGCTACAATTTGTTCAAATATCTCTTCTAGACCTCTGTTTTTCTCCACCCCCTCGGGGATACCTATGATTCTGACATTGGAATGTTTCATTGAGTCAGTAATCTCCTGTAACCTACATCCCTGAGTGTGGATTTTTTTGAGTCCAGATTCTATTTTAGCTTTTTCTTCTACTAACCCATCCTCCAATTCGCTGATACGTTCTTCTGCCTCATTCACCCTGGCTGTCAGAGCCTCTAGTTTTGAATGCATTTGGCTCATAGAATTTTTAATTTCTGCCAGGTTCGCTCTCATTTCCGCCCTTAGAGATTCTATATTCTCATTAACATTTTCGTTAATACTTTTTTCAAATCTACACATCATCTTGACCATTGTTACTCTGAATTCCATTTCTGATAATTTGGTTATATCCATATCCATTAGTTCTGTGGCAGAGGCCACAGACTCATTGTCTTTTCTTTGCTGGGGGGGATTTCTCCTTCTCGTCATTCTGATGAGGAGAGGTTGCGGGGTTGTCCAGACCCCAAATTACTGACCGGGACCCAGGCCGTGCACCCTTGTTTTATAGGGATCTTAGGGATGTGGGCTTCTTGATTTTTCAGCCTGCCTTCTGGGGGAGGGGCCTGCCGTGCCAATACTCAGGCAACCCTGTTTGGGTAGAGTCTCTGTGTCCCCTGCAAAGGGGGATGGGTATGGGCACGCTGTGAGCTGGTGTTTCCAGGCTTTTGTTCTCTGGCGGCTTTCCCTGGCAGTTTGCTGTGCCTCTTCTGAGAGTCAGAGCAGCAGTGGCCGAGTCTCAGCCTCTGTCTCAGAACAGAGGGATCGCAGACCGTTCTCCACTGGTGTTCTGGCCACTTTAACTCTGTTTCTGTTGGTGCTGCTCAAACCTGCAGCGTCCCGGGATGTGCGCCCCACACCTGGCGTCCCAGCCCTCACTTCCAGGGCTGGCGCGTTTCTTTCCTTTGTGTTTCTAATACCGCCAGCTGCCAGCCGCCCCGCGTGCTCCGGAGCTCCTGGTCTCAGTCTGGTTCGCGTGCCCTCCGAGCTCTGGTGTTCAGTCTGGTGGCGCGTGCTCCCGGCTCACGGTCTCAGTCTGCTCTCGGGGGTGCCGTCCGCGAGCCCCGCCCGCTCTCCCGTGCAAGTGGCTACCGCTTCCCGGGGCCCAAACGCGGCGGCTCCCTCCCCCTTCCGTTTATCTTCCGATATCTGTGCGCGGTTTCACGGCTCCCCGCTCGTACCTCAATACTCAGCACTGGAGATGCTCATTTGTAGAGATCCAGATGTATCTTCCTGCATCTCAGGCTGATTCCGTGGTTGTTCAGGCTGGTCTGGTACCTATCCAGCTCGACTCCGGGGACCGGCTGAAAAAGGGGTCCCCTACTCCTCCGCCATCTTAACTCCTCCTCTCAGTTTAAATCTTTTTAACAAAGCTTTCAACATCAATTTCTGAATTCTTCATTCCCGAGATAAAAGCAAATAAGCTTTAAACTGCTCTCATAGCTTTAATACTTTTTTAATTTTAAGTCAAACTACCCAAAATACTAAAGGGAAGGGAACACAGAAGCCTCATTCACCTCAAAGCTACTTGAAATTCAGATTCCAAAGGCACCTGGCACAAAAGTCCCTGTTTTCCCTGAAGGAGTGCCCTCTGCACTCTCATCAAGTCCCTGGGAGCAAACAATGCCCACTCTCAGTCCACAGGTCAGCTACAAGACCCCTAGACCCCCAAGCGGTACGGGGCACCTGGAGGCCCTGCAGACGGGTCTGCAAGATTAAGCTAGCGTAGGGGTGACTGAAAAAGAAGGCTGAAAAACAGATCTAACTAAGAATTTTTGCTGAGGTGATTGCTTTAACCACACCTCCCCTGAGGAATATTCTGGTACATGATTTTGCTGCTCCTGGGAAGGACACGCCCCATGGAATGAATACACAGGTCCACCTGGCTGCCCAGTTAGTAAGTCTGTCACACATCGAACGACAATAGATGACCTTATTAACAAGGCCAATTTCCTGGAAATTCTTGACTAAAGCCCCAGGAAGAGAGGCATCCACAGCTCCACTTCTGCAGTAAACTGAAGAAACCTAGTGCCTTCCTTACAATGATACTTTGTTTCTTCATTAATGGGAAATGTATCCTTGAACCTCACAGTTTTGCCAGAGTCCCAGTTATTTTTGCTGACAGATGACAAAAGAACTAATGGAAAAAGACAGTCTATTCTAGGCCCCATTTTGTAGGTACAGGTGATCCCCAAAATAGGAATGCACTGTAGTCCTAAATGCCACCAATCAGTCACTTATTTGCCAAGAAAAACAGAATTTTATTTATTTTTTCTGTTTTTAAAAAATTTATTACTTTTATTTAAATTCAATTAGCCAAAATATAGTACCATTAGTTTCTGGTGTAGCGTTCAATGACTGGTTAGTTGCGTGTAACACCCAGTGCTCATCACATCACGTGCCCTCCTTCATGCCCATGAGAAAACCAGAATTTTAAATGACAGCTGTGGTCTCAATTCTCCCCATCTTTAACTCATGTGTAAGAACAGATATATGATGGGGCGCCTGGGTGTCTCAGTCGTTAAGCGTCTGCCTTCGGCTCAGGGAGTGATCCTGGTGTTCTGGGATGGAGTCCCGCATCAGACTCCTCCTCTGGGAGCCTGCTTCTTCCTCTCCCACTCCCCCTGCTTGTGTTCCCTCTCTCGCTGGCTGTCTCTCTCTGTCAAATAAATAAAATCTTTAAAAAAAAAAAAAGAGTAGATATATGACATTAATGGTGCTATAATCACTTTCATATATTTATTAACGACCAGAACAGAATTTTTTTCCCCACTCAGATTCCATCTGGAATTCAAAGAACAGATCTTCCTTTTGTAGAACAAGGACTTTCTCTCCACATGAGACCCAACATCTTGCTGTCAGACTCTCCATGCCCCAAGATATGAGTTATGCCTGGGGCCTTCCTTAAACCAGGGACAGTATCTTGATTTGAGGAAAAAAGGAATGGGCAAGGGAAAAGCATGGGAGATGGGAGAAAGTGAATTACAGTATGGGAAATGAACAAGGCCTTGGAAACAGGGGAGATGTTAGCTGGAGAAGAGGTGAATGAGATGGTTAGGAAGTTTTGTGGGAGCTAATGTTAAAGAAGGGCCAGCAGTGATGTCTCAGCTGGCAAGACAGTGTCAGCCATAAGGTTTCTGGCAGTAGGCCCCATCAGCAGCAAGGTAACTGCAGTGGTAAGCTGGAGCTGGCTTGTACAGGCTCATGAGAGCCGATCGCTGTATTTTCAGGAATTCTGCAAGCCACTCGTTAAACACAGCCATTATTAAAAATTAAATAAGCTCAGAATTAAGTAAATTATATTAAAAACAAATTAATAAATACTCAAAACTCATCACTTTTTCATTATTTTTCCACACTTTCCTGTTACCTATGATCTTGAGGTTTATATCTATTTTATCTCTATGACAGAAATTCCATCATGAGGGTGTGCTACTGCGCATTTTCCCCCAGCACACACCCCTTGCCAACCCTGCATTCAGTGACGTGCTACTGATAGCTTGAAATCAACAATAATAGCAATTATTTACACCACTGAAATTGGCAAATGCTACGAATCAGGGCTTTTCTTTCTTTTTAACCATCACATCATTGAGAATAGATTAGCAGAAGGAGAGAGAGGGGAAAGTAAGAGAATTTCTACAGGGAAGGCAAGGATATGTCATGGAAGGCCCGATGCAGACAGGTGACTGCTTATGAGAATGAGAATGGAGGACTGACCATCAGAGAAAACCTGAGGCAAGTACAAAGACTCCCAGGTCCACGGATAACAATGGTGCCAGAATTCTGCTCATGAAAGATCAATATTATCACCATCTTAAGTCAATTTGTTTTCTGACTTTCAAATTTGGCTTTTAACTTATTAACATACCACAGTGGGTAAAGGGATGGTACCTGTCTGAATCACAGCACGATACATCACCTTCTGTTTAACCTCTTTGGTATGTTAAATTCTCAGCCCTAAGAGAGGAAAATCATACTTACCTCATACTGTGGTAAGAATTAAATAACTAAAAGAATGAAGCACCTGGGGGTGCCCGGGTGGCTCAGTTGTTTGAGCATCTAACTCTTGGTTTTGGCTCAGGTCATGATCTCAGGGTCGTGAGATCGAGACCCATGTTGAGCTCTGTGCTCACTGTGGAGTCTGCATGAGATTCTCTCTCCCTCTCCCCCACATGTGCGCACTCTTTCTCTCCCCCCTCTCTCTCAAATAAATAAATAAATCTTTAAAAAAAGAAGTGGAGCACAGCAGTGCATGGGACATAACAGATGTTCAATAAATGATAATTATAATAAATGTAATGCAGATGTAATGGGTAATAGATGTGACATACAACATGGTGACTACAGCTAATATATGGTATCAGATATTTGAAAGCTGCAAAGAGAGTAAATCTTAAAAGTTTTCATCACCAAAAAAAAAAATTGTAACTATATGTGGTGATGGATGTTAACTAAACTTACTGTAATAATCATTTTGTAACATATACATATATCAAATCATTATGTTGTTCACCTAAAACTAATAAAATGTTGTATGTTATTTGTATCTTAATAAAGAAATTCTAGCTATTACTATTTACCA
The DNA here is from genome assembly GCF_024610735.1 of Ursus americanus. Taxonomy (NCBI): domain Eukaryota; kingdom Metazoa; phylum Chordata; class Mammalia; order Carnivora; family Ursidae; genus Ursus; species Ursus americanus. The sequence continues at coordinate 9,328,241 of NC_142154.1, forward strand.
GAATGTAAGACCCACCTTTTATTCACTGGGATATCTCCTTAGTCTAGAAAAGGAAGTAGAAGGTGCTCAAAACACACATTTGAAAAGAAAGAAAACACCAAAACTTTAATAGCAGGTACCTACTCCTAGATGGTGGCTGAGGCCAATTTTAATGTACTTCATGCTTTTCTGTTTCCCAGTATTTTTTTTTTAAAGATTTATTTTTAGAGAAAGTGCATGCACATGTTGGGGGGGGGCAGAGGGAAATGGAGAGAGAATCTCCAGCAGACTCCCAGCTAAGCAGGGAGCCCAACATGGAGCTCAATCCCGAGACCCTGATAGGACCTGACCCGAAATCAGGAGTCAGACGCTTAACCAACTGAGCCACTCAGGCGCCGCTCTCATATTTTCAAATACAAACGGATTATTTTTAAAAGAAAAAAATCCTTATTTTTTAAATAGTCTTACTTATAAATTACAAAGGGAAAGCTAGAAACCTGGTAGATACCATCTGAATCAAGTGATCAAAAAAGGTAACATTATGAATAATGAAACAAACCCACACCACACCTGATGCCCCCCACTGAGGACACACCATCACTTACAGCATCCCCAACAAAAATCATAACCTCAATCTAGTCATAAGTAGACATCACACAGACTAAGTTCAGAGGCCTACTTTAAAAAAACTGGCCAGTACTCTTCCAAAATGTCACTAATGAAACCACAAAGAAAGACAGGTACCACTCCAGACTAAAGACACTTGACCACTAAAGCAACACACGATTCTGGGTTGGAAGCTGAATGGTTTTAAAAAAAAAATGCTATTAAGGATATTATTAGGACAACCAGCACCATTTGAGGGAGGCTTACAGCTTTAACATTGTATCAATGTTAAAACTTGGTTTCAGTCAGTGTGCTGTGCTTATGTAAGAGTATATCCTTGTTCTTAGGAAATACACAATGAAGTATTTGGGGTAAAGGAACATGATGTCTGCAACTTACTCTCAAAAAATGAGAGACAATGATTAAGCAAATATGGCAGGATATTACAGTGAATCTGGGTTTAATGTAAATGGGATTTCTTTGTACTATTCTTATAATTTTTCTGTAAATTTGAAATAATTTCAAAATGAAAAATTTCTATGGAACAATTTCTCAAATAATTTATTTTAACCAAATACTCAAAGTTAAAAGGTGCAAAATTAAATTACATTTCTGAGGCTGTTTTCTGCATCCTGCAGACATATTCTTCCAGGGGTCCAGAATTATGAATTGTAACAATAACTGCCTTTCATTTGAGAATCTTAAAGGAGTTTATAGGCCTTCCCAAATCAAGTTCCCAGTTTGCCAAAATAACAAGATCTACACCCAATGTTCATATGGGGAAAGTGAAAGGAGATAAGTAATAGGAAGTAAACATTGAACATTAAAATATTATCTTTCCAAGAGGTGGCAATGATTATAGTACCAAAAGAGTAACTCCAAAGCGAGTCCTTGTACAATTCAGACACTTACTTGTATTCGTGCAATTAGCTTCATTTTCTTTTTTCTTTTTTTTAAAGATTTTTTTATTTATTTATTCGACAGAGATAGAGACAGCCAGCGAGAGAGGGAACACAAGCAGCGGGAGTGGGAGAGGAAGAAGCAGGCTCATAGCGGAGGAGCCCGATGTGGGGCTCGATCCCGTAACGCAGCTTCATTTTCTAAATAGGCAATTGATAAGCCACTTTGCCCAGTCATTTACTAAAGCAACCAAAGACTGATAATTAGCTACAGTTTTTCCATAGTCTGAAATCAAAAATCTCTCCCTTGGAAAATCAACTAGTTTTCAATTTCATTAATAGGCTCACACAACAGAGGGCCACCCGGTAGCAATGAGCATACCTAATGCTCAGCTCTAGGTCACTAAAACATCATTCTCCATTAAAAGGAACCAAAGAGGGGCACCTGGGTGGCTCAGTCAGTTAAGCATATGTCTTCAGCTCAGGTCATGATCTCAGGGTCCTGGAATCAAGTCCCGCATCAGGCTCCCTGCTCAGCAAGGAGCCTGCTTCTCCCTCTCCCTCTGCCTGCCTCTCTGCCTATTTGTGATCTCTCTCTCTGTGAAATAAATAAATAAAATCTTAAAAAAAAAAAAAAAAAAAAAAAGAACCAAAGCTACTCCAAGAAATGGCTGCTTCCAGGCCTAGGGTCAGGATATGTACAAGAGGATCCTGGAACTTTTTTTTTTTTTTTTTTTTTAACAGAAAATAAGGAAGTGCTCAAAAAAGAAGAAGAAAAGAAAAAAAGATGGGGACATGTTGCACACTGAAGTGGCTTCCTCTGGCCAAATCTGGGGCAATTTGAAAACCAAAACAAATAAAAACAGTAACAAACTATATATAGTTAAAAAATAGGAAGTCATGAGTCTATACTTTACTATACTAGTAAAGATGAATTAAACAGGGAAGGGAGAATTCCTGCAGATAACAGAATGATGAAGACTGACCAGTAGAGAGAGTGCTAGAGTGGAAAAATAATCACTTTGCAACCATATTGGTAAAAATTGCTTCCAGCAAAAATTGTCAATTATCTCAATGTGGTTTTGATTTGAATTTCCCTGATGGCTAATGATTTTGAACATTTTTTCATGTGTCTGTTGGCCATTTGTATGTCTTCTTTGGAGAAGTGTCTGTTCATATCTTCTGCCCATTTTTTGACTTGATTATTTGTTTTTTGGGTGTTGAGTTTGAGAAGTTCTTTATAGATCTTGGATCCCAGCCTTTTATCTGTAATGTCATTTGCAAATATCTTCTCCCATTCTGTGGGTTGCCTCTTAGTTTCATTGTTTCCTTTGCTGTGCAGAAGCTTTTTATCTTGATGAAGTCCCCAAAGTTCATTTTTGCTTTTGTTTCCCTTGCCTTTGGAGACGTGTCATGAAAGAAGTTACTATGGCTGATGTCGAAGAGGTTACTGCCTATGTTCTCCTCTAGGATTTTGATGGATTTCTGACATTGAGGTCTTTCACCCATATAGAGTTTATTTTTGTGTATGGTGTAAGAGAATGGTTACGTTTCATTCTTCTGTATATAACTGTCCAATTTTCCTAGCACAAATTATTGAAGAGACTGTCTTTTTTCCATTGGATATGTTTTCCTACTTTGTTGAAGATTAGTTGACCATAGAGTTGAGGGTCCATTTCTGGGCTCTCTATTCTGTTTCATTGATCTCTGTGTCTGTTTTTGTGCTAGTACCATGTTGTCTTGGTGATCACAGCTTTGTAATAATGCATGAAATCAGGTAACGTGAGGCCCCCAGCTTTGTTTTTCTTTTTCAACATTTCCTTGGCGATTTGGGGTCTTTTCTGGTTCCATACAAATTTTAGGATTGTTTGTTCCAGCTCTATGAAAAATGAAAGTGGTATTTTGATAGAGATGGTGTTTAAAGTCTAGATTGCTCTGGGCAGCACAGACATTTTAATAATGTAATTCTTCCAATCTGTGAGCATGGAATGTTTGTCCATCTTTTTGTGTCTTCTTCAATTTCTTTAATAAGTATTCTTTAGTTTCTAGAATATAAATCCTCTACCTCTTTGGTGAGGTTTGTTCCTAGGTATCTTATGGTTTTTGGTGCTATTGTAAATAGAATCGATTCCCTAATTTCTCTTTCTACAATTACACTGTTAGTGTACAGAAAAGCAACTGATTTCTGTGCATTGATTTTATATCCTGCCACTCTAGGTATGAGTTCTAGTAATCTGAGGGTGAAGTCTTTTGGTTTTCTACATAAAGTACCATGTCATCTGCGAAGAGAGAGAATATGACTTCTTCTTTGCCACTTTGAATACCTTTTATTTCTTTTTGTTGTCTGATTGCTGAAGCTAGGACTTCTAGTACTATGTTGAACAACAGTGGCATGAGTGGGCATCCTTGTCGTGCTCCTGATCTTAAGGGATTCCCCACTGAGAATGATATTCGCTGTGGGCTTTTCAAAGATGGTTTTTATGAAATTGAGGAATGTTCCCTCTATCCCTAAACTCTAAAGAGTTTTAATCAGGAAAGGATGCTGTATTTTCTCAAATGCTTTTTCTGCATCATTTGAGAGGATCATATGGCTCTTGTCTTTTCTTTTATTAATGTGTTCTATCACACTGATTGATTTGCAAATGCTGAACCACCCCTGCATCCCAGGAATAAATACTACCTGGTTGTGATGGATAATCCTTTTAATGTACTGTTGGATCCTATTGGCTAGGATCTTGTTGAGAATTTTGGCATCCAGATTCATCAGGGATACTGGTCTGTAGTTCTCCTTTTTAATGGGGTTTTTGCCTGGGTTTGGGATCAAGGTAACGCTGGCCTCATAGAACGAGTTTGGAATGGCAAAAATTAACAAGTCAGGAAACAACAAAGGTTGGAGAGGATTTGGAGAAAGGGGAACCCTCTTACACTGCTGGTGGGAATGCAAGTTGGTACAGCCACTTTGGAAAACAGTATGGAGGTTCCTCAAAAAGTTAAAAATAGAGCTACCCTATGACCCAGCAATTACACTACTGGGTATTTACCCCAAAGATACAGATTTAGGGAAAAGAAGGGGCCATGCACCCCGATGTTCACAGCAGCTATGTCCACCATAGCCAAACTGTGGAAGGAGCCACGATGCCATGTCTCAACAGACGAATGGATAAAGAAGATGTGGTTCATATATACAATGGAATATTACTCAGCCATCAAAAGAATGAATACCCACCATTTGCATCAACATGGATGGAACTGGAAGGGATTATGCTAAGTAAAGTCAAGTAGAGAAAGACAATTATCATATGGTTTCACTCATATGTGGAACATAAGGAATAGCACGGAGGACATTAGGGGTAGGAAGGGAAAACTGAAGGGGGGAGGAAATCATAGGGGGAGACAAACCACGAGAGGCTATGGAAAATAATCAGGGTTTCAGAAGGGAGGGGGTTGGGGGGTGGGTTAGCCCAGTGATGGGTATTAAGGAGGGTACGTGTTGTAATGAGCACTGGGTGTTGTACACAAATAATGAATCATGGAACACTACATCAAAATCTAACGATGTACTGTATGGTGACTAACATAACAAAACAAATTATCAATTATCAATCTAGGGGGAAAATCTGAGGAGAAAGAAGACGTTTACATTGTCTTCAAGTGTCTCCCCACAGACTGCTTATTAGTTTCAAGGAAGAAAAGACATAGTATTTATTCAGTGAAGAAATCTCCCAATACTTAGACCAGGTAATCAAAATAAACATCCCAATAAAGACAGATGAATATTGTGTGCCTTCAGAAGGGATACTTTGAGAAAGACACAACATGACTTTCATAGTACTCTGGCCAAGAACACATCTAGTCACAAGGAAACGTCAGAAAAATAAAAAATAAGAAATCTTCTTTTGAAGAAACAAAGGGATTACTGTTTTCTTCAAAACTGTCAATGCCATGAAAGATAAAGAAAGGCTGCGGATGTGTTCCAGGTTGAAGATGGCTACAAGACATGGCAACCAAAAGCAGTATGTAACCCTACTGTTAGGTGACCCCTGAACAACATGCAGGTTAGGGGCACTGACCCTCACCTGTCCCCACCCCCGTCAAAAATCCACATATAACTTTGGACATCCTGAGAACTTAACTACTCATAGTGAGAACCGCCAGAGAGTACTTTTTACTGCCATATGCAATTTACTGGAGAGCCCGGCTGCTCCTGTGGGGCTGATGGCCTGGGTGGAGTTTTAAGCAGAAACTGGCAACAGCTGAGCTTAAGGCAAGAGCGCCAGGAGGTGGCTACGAAAGTCTGCTGCAGTTAATCTCACTCCATTATGATTCGATACTAATTTTCATGTTCATTTACATTTCTGTCGCCTGCAAGAGGTGCCATGTAAAGTCTCTTAAGTGTTTGTATGCCTAAGTTTTGATTAATTTTAACTTTTTGTAACAGATTTGTGTTTATGTTATGGTAGTAAATGATAAAATAGACTAGGATCTACAAATATTTTATGTATTCATGACATACCCAACTTCTTAATTTTTCAATATCTCTGGGCTATGCGGTTCGTCTGTTTTTTCAAATTGCAGCAAAATCCAAAAAGTTTTCCAATATATTTAATGAAAAAAAAAATCCAGGTATACCCGGACCCATGCACTTCAAGGGTCGACCGTATGTATTTCCCGTCACTGGATGAAGCGTGTGGATAGCAAGAAGTGCATCCTTGTATACACTTTACCCAGAGCCTCTCCAGCACAGGAAGTTTCTAAACAACTATATGAATGAATGAAAGGTGACAGAGATCAGCTCACGGAGAATATTAATGGCAAGCCAAATGATTCATACTTGGACCTGTGTAGGCAAGAAGAAAAAACAGAGCCTTATGTGCTCTGTATTGAAAGAAAACTGTGGAGAGAGGGGTGGAGGGTGACGTGTTAACAGCAGCAAATGTTCATGAAAGGTTTTTATCCCACAGCAGCATCCTACAGAAGGAAAAAGAGAATAGAGGCAAGGAAACCATGTGGGGAAAACATTAGAAAAACCTGACTTAAAGAAGCGAAAAGAGCTTAAACTGCTATGGTAGTAAGATGATCTGAAAAGAAATACATGTGAGAAAGGCATTCTGTTGAAAATAATTTGATGAAATATGGTAGCTAACTGGCTGGGGGCTGGACAAAGATAGGAAGAGAGTAAACATGAAAAGGGGTATCTCACGAGGAAAAAATGTGGGGGTGGGCTAGGGGAATGATTGTGAAAAAGAGGGCGATGAGCTTTAAATGTCAGTTTCACATATCAGCAGGATGACAAAGTAGATAACGCACATCCAGCAGGTGGCAAGCAGATCAGGCTGTCAGCAGAGGTCTGGGCTGGTGAGGGGGACCGGAGAGACAGCCGGCACCCGGTGGAGCAGCTCTGAGCACAGACGAGCCCTCCGTGTCACAGACAGCCAAGGCCTACCAGACCCTGGTGTTCCTGCACGGGAGGGCAGGAAGAAGAAACCGATCAGGAGAAACAGACCAAACAAGAAAAGGCCAGCCAGAGAAGAGGAGAAATCAGAGAAGGGCGGATCCGTGGCACCAACAGAGGCAAAGACTGGATGTGCAGTAAGAAAAGGAATGAATTTTAAGCAATGCTCAGGGTGGGCAACGGAGGACAGACTCGAAGACGGAAGAGCAGCGAACTCAAGAACTGCATCCAGTTTGCGCGAAACCCCAGCCGTATATGGGCCTCTGCGCAACATACCATTCATCTATCTTTTCCTGTGCCTCAAAATCCAGAAACAGGATCCTGTGAACCCAAGAGAAAACCAAATTCTGGTGGCACCAAGAATGATGATGAGACTTACCATGGTGCTCTTTGTAAATGGCAGCTGTGACTGAGCCGTCTGCAGTGAAAACCTCAGAACATGCATTTTCTCAAGTCTTCCAGGGAGCTCAATTGCTAAACTAAAATAAATATCACTTCCTAGATTCATAACACAGTTCATTTCCACCAGCTAAAATATTTCAGGTTTCTCTCTGTTTTAACCGTCTTATTGTTAATAATACCCTCAGTAACTACAAAAGCCTTTGAAGATGATATAATCCAGGCAAAATACAACTGTTAATCTATACTAATTTGGCAGAAAGCTAGGTTGAATGAATGATAGTTAATGGACTTTCAAATAACTTACTGCTATCAAATATACAAAGGACTGTTAGCCATTAGCATTGGGATTATTTTTGAAATATGAATATTTGAAAATATGAATATTAAACATTAATGTTGATATGTAAATGAGCCTTAAAACACTTGAAAATATTTTATTACTTTAAAAAATTCCCTCTAGGGGCGCCTGGGTGGCTCAGTCAGTTAAGTGTCAGACTCTTGATTTCAGGGTCATAAGTTCAAGCCCCGTGTTGGGCTCCACACTGGGTATGGAGCCTACTTTAAAAAAAAAAACAAAAAAAACCCTCCCTTTAGCATATATTACATGTATATATATTTCATTGTTTTTTTACCGCTAGTATAAAATTTCTATTCCAGTTCATCAAGTAGATAAGTGAATTAGTAGAAACATAATATGAATTTGTTTGTTACCTTCCTTTCTGTTCTGTTCTCAAACCACAGCCAAAGTCATTCATCCATTCGTGCTAAACAAGCAGACAGGACCTTCTGTTTAATATATTTTGTCTCTGCTATCAACCAGCTCCTAGAATTATAAATACTTCCTGGTGCCTGCCCTCCAGGAGCCTAGACAGACGCACACAGGAACAGAATGTGCATGATAAGTGATTAAATTGGCGTCTCTAGGGGCAGAGGAGATGGATGCCCAAACTCTGCCTTGAGGGGAATGATCAAGAAAGCTTCTGTGGAGAAATGGCAATGCCCAATGCTGCTCAAGGCTCAACACAGATCATCTTTGGCAGAAACACACATTCTGAAAGCTAAGCCATTTACAAGTGAAGCTGGAGAAGAAATTGGTAGATCTAGTTCATCTTTGTACATTCAACATCCCTTCAAAGGGCCTGATATATGGAAAGTGCTCAATCAATGTTTGTTCGGTTGAATCAAAAATATTTCAACCTTCTAAAAAAACAAAACTTAAAATGTTACAAATAATCAAAAAATACTAAGCTTGTTTTGCTCATCCCTTCCTTCAGTTAGCTAAACATTGGCTGGGCATGTGGGTGACGTACTACGCAGATACCAAAGATACTGAGACAAGACAGTTCTTGCTCTCTTGGGGCTCCGAGTCTTTTTAAGGGAGAAAGAAACACAAAAAGCCATGATTACAGCTGAATAAAATACAGTGTAGAAAAAAAAAATCAAGGATCAGGTACTGCAGGAAGTAGAGAAGGCTCTGGATGCTGTGCTGAGCAAAAGTCAGGGGAGGGAGGCTTCCCACAGGGCCACCTCCAACACGGGCCATTGGAAGGAGCCACAGCGAGAATCCTGTCTTGCCTGATTTCACACTCTGTTTGAAAGAGATGATAGCTGCAATAAGTGGACAGGGGTGACGTGTGGGAGGAGGTGAAAGAGGCTACAAACTAAATCCAAAATCATTCGGGAAACAGCACTCAGACTGGAGAGCTTCTAAGCACTGAGTATAATGAAGCTAACAAAATATCACATATTAGCAAACCTCAAAGAAATGTATCGATCTTGTATTTCTATCCTGTGAGCACCGTGAAGTGCCATTCCTCGGCCTTCTGTATACCGGAATTCATTCAAAAGGAGAACACCACAAACTTTAATTATAGGAGGACACCTGAGTCACATTTGTGCTGCTTACTTTACCAGAGTGTTCTAGGTAAATAAAAGGCATATTTATAAGGCAGAGTCATGGCAAAGTAGTACCCCAAGCATCTCTGAGATAAGAACAAACATAAATGTACAATGCTGCCATCAAACTAGAAAATAGGAGGCCTCGTCTCCAAAGGCAAGAGAAACAAAAGATAAAATGAACTTGTGGGACTACATCAAGATAAAAAGCTTCTGAACAGCCAAGGAAACAATAAAAAAAACTAAGAGGCAGCCCACGGAATGGGAGAATATATTTGCAAATGATACTACAGATAAAAGACTGCTATCCAAGATCTACAAAGAACTTCTCAAACTCAATACGCGAGAAACAAATCATAAAATGGGCAGAAGATATGAAGAGACACTTTTCCAATGAAGACATACAAATGGCCAACAGACACATGAAAAAATGTTCAAAATCATTAGCCATCAGGGAAATTCAAATCAAAACCACACTGAGATACCACCTTACGCCAGTTAGAATGGCAAAAACTAACAAGGCAGGAAACAGCAATTGCTGGAGAGGATGTGGAGAAAGGGGATCCCTTCTACCTTGTTGGTGGGAATGCAGGTTGGTGCAGCCACTCTGGAAAACAGTGTGGAGGTCCCTTAAAAAGTTAAAAATTGAGCTACCCTATGACCCAGCCATTGCACTACTCGGTATTTACCCCAAAGATACAGACGTAGTGAAGAGAAGGGCCATACGCACCCCAATGTTCATAGCAGCATTGTCCACAATAGCTAAATCGTGGAAGGAACCGAGATGCCCTTCAACAGATGACTGGATTAAGAAGCTGTGGTCCATATATACCATGGAATATCACTCAGCTATCAGAAGGAACGAGTTCTCAACATTTGCTGCAACACGGACGGCACTGGAGGAGATAATGCTAAGTGAAATAAGTCAAGCAGAGAAAGACAATTATCATATGATTTCTCTCATCTATGGAACATAAGAACTAGGAAGATTGGTAGGGGAAGAAAGGAATAAAGAAAAGGGGGTAATCAGAAGGGGGAATGAAGCATGAGAGACTATGGACTCTGGGAAACAAACTGAGGGCTTCAGAGGGGAGGGGGGTGGGGGAATGGGATAGACTGGTGATGGGGAGTAAGGAGGGCACGTATTGCATGGTGCACTGGGTGTTATACGCAACTAATGAATCATCGAACTTTGCATCAGAAACCAGGGATGTACTGTATGGTGACTAACATAATATAATAAAAAAACATAAAAAAAAAAATAGGAGGCCTGCAGAAGGAAAAAAAAAATCCCAAGCCCCAATCACTGTATAGTGCAATTTTACTAGTTTTTACTATCTCCAGAAAGTAGTTTGGATGGTTTTCTGGGCAACTGACACCATTACAAAACAGAGAGAGAAAGCAAGCATGTGCCTACACATGCACCCATCCTCAATTTTATTGAGCACCCACCATTTCTTAAATGAAACATGCCACTCTAACAGTATTCAGCACAGGATAGTGAAGTAGAAATACATGGGCTCAGGAATCAGATCAGAGTCGGCTGCTTAATAGCTAGAGACCTGATAAATAACCACTTGAAGTCCATTTTGCTTGTCAGCAAAAAGAATTTATTCATTACAATATTTATTATCAAACATGTGTCAAGCACTCTTAAGAAATATGAAATAAATAGGAAATAGACAAGGCTCCTGCCTCACAGAGCTTGCACTTCAGCAGGAAAGACAATCCAATTATAAAAAGGAACATCAGAGGAAAGTTCCATTACGAAGAACAGGACAGAGCAGAGGGTTAAAGTGTGTCTGAAGTAGGGGTGAGAGATGTTTCAGATAGGATGGCGAGGGACGGCTACTACAGGAAGTCATATTTGAGTGGGAACCTGAAAAAAGAGGCAAGTTACACATGTTCGAGGCCAAGAGGACGACAAACGCAAGGCAAGTATAAAATCGACATGTACAAGCAACAGCAAAGAAGGCCAATCTGGAGAAGCAAGGGAATAAGGACTGGATGGGAGATGAGGGTGGAGTGTGGATTCTTCTCTCTGTGTGATGCTAAGTCATTGGAAGGTTTTGAAAAGAGTGAAGTCATCTTGATTCATGTTTTAAAAGAATTACTATGGTTCCCTCTCCTTGGAATGACTTTACCCTTTGTCTGCCTAGTCAATTCCTACGTGTTTTGAACAAACATCGCCCATCAGAGGAGTAATGTGCCACGGTTCCTGCATAGGGAACACACAAGCAGGAGACAGGACATAAATGCCAAGAATTTCAGCCTTTATACTCCAGAGTCCAAGGAAACGCATGGAAGGTTAACAACATTATCTGCCCTGTGCGCTTTTCTATACATGGTTGAAAGATCAAATAGGATAATGACAAACAACTTTTATATAGCATTAATGATCATTATTCTTCAAGTGTTCTCTTATTAGTAAGGTCTTCCCCGGCCACCATAAAGAAATATGAACTCCTCTGCTCCATCTCTCTCTATCTTGACTTTTTTTCCCCAAAGCACTTTTTTACCGTCTGACATATATTATTTATTTGTATATACGTACAATGTATATTTATATATGTGTGTGTGTATATATATATATATATAAATTCTAAGAGTACATACATATTTATGTATTTCTCTGATTCCTCCCTTTCCTCACAACTATTCTGCAAGCTTCATGAGGCCAGGGAGTATATTCGTTTTATTCAATACATCACTGCCTGTAAGTGTAAATGGATGCTTTAAGTGCTCAATAAATGTTGGATGAATGAATGAATGACTAAATGAATTCCTAACTGGATTCTCTTCCTATAAACAATCCGCCTCTCTTCAATTCATTTAAACACGACGACGACTGGATGAGAAATTAGAAGATTTAAAATCTAATGATCTAGCTATGCCAACTTTTTAGGTCACAGATCCTTAAAAAGTCACTTAAAAATAAACCAACAAGAAAAACAAAGCAAAAAAAAAAAAGTCGCTTGAAATAGAACTAAGGCTCAAAAGGACCAGTGACAAGAAGAAAATGCAGTGGCATCATCCCTATTTATTTAACCAAGGGGCTTTACCCTTCTCTCTAAGTGTGAAGATATTGAGATGTTCTCCATTCCCCTCATAAGAAAGCCCACCCTCAGACTGGACAGCAAAGCTATCTGTTTATAAAGCTGTTTATAAAGCTTTCCTTAAAAGGTGCCCCAAAATACCACAAGAAACATAACAGAAATCCACTGAGAAATGTATTGACTTTTGGCATAAACTAAATTCATTCCCTATACACAGACGCTGACTAATTTCAATGCTAGAAAATACTTAACTATTTTATTTGACATTTAAACTTAATTTTTATTTCCACCAGGCTAACCTTTTGCCAGATAAAGATACGGGTCAGTAAAACCCCTATAACCTGCCTTCTTCATTTTTAATCACACATCTATATTCCAGCCAAAAGCATCCCCCTTCCCAAAGCAAACACAAAACTTTTATTTTAAATACTACTACTAATAATAATCAAAATTCATCCTGTCTTCCAGCTTCATAATTTTGCAACACTAAGAAATACACAAATTCTTAAAGGTTTCCAAGCACCGCCATTTGGTCCATTAACACAAAACCAGCAGATGGCGCTCAATAAACCTGCTGAGTTCTTGGTGGAGTTCTTGGTCCAGAGTGGTTTTAGAGACTATTCTTCCCAATGGGGAAGAATCTGGAAACTTCAGCTGGAAAAGGAATCAAATTACAGAAAAGTTTGGAAATCACTGAATATACGGTCTCCTTAACGGCAAGTGTTCCTTAAAACAGAATTTTTGAAAACTCTAACGGTATATGAGCTTTTTGTTTCAATGTACAAACAGGCCTCTCAGTCTGCTCTTGTTAAGCAAAACTAAATTGGTCAGAGGGTGTTGGCTGGTGGCTTAAACACACACACACACACACACACACACACCCTTCTCCCTCTCCCTCCCACAAATGTTTCACAACTCTCTGGAACAGCTAGAATAATCAGGCCAACTCTTAAAGAGACAGTCTCCCTCTTGCTGACAAGACCAGCTATTTGGTTACAGTGGAGAGAATATAAGGATTTTTATTAATTCTTGATGGAAATTTATTGAAAGAACTGAATGCAGAGAATGGATAAATCAGTCTCTCTGTCTCCCCATCCCTCCCTCCCTCTCTCCATCCCATAAAGCAGATGACTGAAGCAGAGAGAGACATTCTGTAACTTCAATCTACCAGCTTGACTTCTGCCCTCACCCACCTCACACACTTGCTCACCTAGCTTCCTTGGTTATTCCTCGGCCAGTTCTTTTGGTTTTCCTCTAAAGTCATCGATGAAATTGGGTCTCCAGGCTTCTAGGCCAGTGCACCACCCACGAGAAGGCACAGAAGTCTCCAAATTACAATCTGATCGAGTTACTGCCCCAAAACTCATGGATGGCCAACAGGATCACATCCTAACTCCTGAGCATGTCTCTTCAGTTCCCGGCACACAAGGCCTTCCAACACCTAGCCCTTGCCATCCTCTCCAGCCTCCTCCCCCTCAGAGTCTCTCCTCAAACCCTCACTTGGATCATACCAAACCACTGGCAGGTCAAGAAGACACAGCTGAAGCCTCACTCTTACTGCTTGTGTCACTACTTGGCCATGTGGCTCCCTTTACCTGTCATATCCTCCTGTCATCTGATGATTGCAGCAAGATGATTACAATAAAGCACGAAACAAGAAAGACAATGCCTTTCTTTCCTGAGTAGATACGTGGTCTCCTTACCTAATCTAACCTAGCATGCCTCACCCACTGCATGCAGATCAAGATTTCCTCCAACTCCCTGAGCCTGCCCCGGGTGAACAATGGCATGTGCGTGGGCAATGCCTAAGGAGGAGAACCCAGCAGGTCAAGTTCAACCACACCTGGTCAAATCTTATTCCTAACCCAGGACACAACAAACCACGAGACCATGGGGAGATATTCAAAGTTTGCAAGTGCGTCACGTGTCAACCACATCAAGATTAAGAAGGGAAGCTTCCAATACAGAATGGGAGGCACTGCTTTGGGAGGCAAGACCACAGGCTTTGCAATCGCACGAAAAGGAAGACCAGCTTCACTTGTTACTAGCTTTGTGATTCTTTTAAGGACTACCTTAAATCCTTTTTGGGAACGCTAGACTGTAAACTCTATGAGGACTGAAACTGTATCTATTTTTTTTTTTAAGATTTTTTTACTTTATTTATTCATTCGACAGAGATAGAGACAGCCAGCGAGAGAGGGAACACAAGCAGGGGGAGTGGGAGAGGAAGAAGCAGGCTCCCACCAGAGGAGCCTGATGTGGGGCTCGATCCCAGAACGCCAGGATCACGCCCTGAGCCGAAGGCAGACGCCCAACCGCTGTGCCACCCAGGCGCCCCTGAAACTGTATCTATTATGTTCACATATCTGAAGTGGATGAAACAACAGTAATGACTTCTCATCAAATGCTAACTATATGCCAGCACTGTTTTAATGTCTTACACTGATTAGGATTATCATTTAACCCCCTCAACAACCATATAAAGTAAGTGCCAGTATTTTAAGAAGGTATGCTAAATGTGTAGCATACAGTGGGCACAAAATATGCGTATCCATTCATTCCCAATAAAAATATCCCACACTTCAGAATCTCCACGTCTTTACCTTCCTTTACAGCCTCTGCTGATAAGACATTATTTCTCAAAGAAAGCCAAATAAAGTTATAAATTCTACTGTTTTTTGTTTTATTTAATTATGGGTGAAGAATTTTAACTAGATGGCAACACTGGCTTTATGGAATGAACCTTCTGAGAAAAGCAGTCATTAGGGAACATAAAACGACTAAAAAACTTCATTAGTTTTAAAGGTAAATTACAAAGATTTCTTAAAGCTGGTTAAGCTTTCTAATTGATAAATAATAGCTATACGAGCACTGAACTATACAAGCACTGTGCTTACAAACCATAAAGACGGTAAGGAGAAATACTCTATCATGTCACATGATAGCAACATTTTTCTTATCCAGCATTATTGGTAAAACCATTTCACATAAATACCAGTTTTTAAGTTTTCCTCCTAAATTGTCAAAATTTTAAAAAGAAACAAGTTTTATGACAATCTATCTAAGGTGTCTTACCCATGTTGCAGCCTTCTTAAATATAGGCAGGGAAGGGCAGAAATACCATCTGAGCAACTACTCTATGTGCTAAGATCTTCATATGTGGGGACAACAGTGTTTAACTGTTGGAGAAGAAATGGTATATGTGATGCACATGTCAAAGTACCTGGTACTTAGTAAGTATTCAAGAAGTTCTAGATAAGCGCTTGTTGGGATAAGCACCGGGTGATGTATGGAAGGAAATACTACACTATACACCTGAAAGTAATATAATACTGTATGTTAACTCCACCGCAATTTTAAATTTTTTAAAGTGCTAGATGTTGTTGTCATTTTAAAAATCATATTCAATCCTCATGAACCCCTTTAATGTAGGTCTTACCCTGCTGCATTTTACAGATGAAGAATCTAAGGCTTCCACAGCTGCTCAGTACTAGAGCAGAAATTTAAACCCATGTCTACTTGACTCGTACACAGAGCCACGTTTCTCTATGAGGACTCTCAAAGTGATGTCCCAGGACCGGCAAGCATCACCCGAAACTTACTGGAAATGCACATTTTCAGCCCTGTCCCTACTGTAGCGAATGGGAAACTCTGGGGCTGTGGCCCAGCGATGTGTGTGTGAATAAACCCCACATATGACTCCCACGGCTGCACAAGTGTGAGAACCAGCAGGCCGAGTGCACTACACTCAGCTGCAGCAGTTATCACAGGGGGTCTAGTGCCTGTCCCTACATGGTTCCCCTTCTCCCCAGCTAATTCCGCCTTTCTGTGTCTCATTTCGTCTTTAATAACCCATTAACACTCCGACATTACAGGTCCTCGGCAACAGCCCATTTCCCACACCACGCAAGGTGACAGCAGACACAGGAGTGACACGCTGCCACCGGGAGCCCAGGCCTGGTATGAACTCCAGCTCTACCACTTATGGGCCGCAGGACCTCAGCACGTGACTAGAGTTCTCTACCCTACTACCTCATCTTTAGGATACAGAAAATGATACTTATCTCACGAGGCTGTCAGGGTGATTAAAGGAGAAAATGAACAAGGACTAAGTACTAGAAGGTATTCAATAAATGGAGCCTCTGATGACGACCATTTTCATACAACACGCGTTTCTGCCGCCCTCCACTGCACACACACATTGTGACCAGTGACACATCACCCCCACAACCCCAACTCAACAGCAAGACTGGGGCTGGAATCTCACTACACCATTTCTTAAAACACCCATCCCTGTCTCACAGGCAAGAAGACCCACTTCTAATTCCGAGACTTAGTAAGCTATGAATGACATAGAATCATACCCACAGATATGGTTAGGTTAAAATAACCAATTTCATGGAGATCTGGAAAATGGGAGATTTGGGGAGGAAAGACACTGAGAAATACCAAGAGAAATACCCACAGTAGTACCTTCTTAACATTATGCTGCCTGGGACCCCTGAACCACACAAGGCAGGATAAACTAAGCAATGTTGCCAAAAACCTAACAAGCTTTACTCAAAAGTAGAGTGTTCAGGAAAGCAGGAGGCGACCAAGAAGGAATTCATAGTCATGCGGGTAGGTTAAGATCACCCCTGGCCTCTAACTAGTTCAAGAAGATGACAGGAATGGTAGAAAATAAGCCCACAATCAGATTACTGGCTCCCATGGACCAAAAAAGGAATGTACCAATGCCTCAGCAGTAAGATAAAACTCACATTTCCTTCTGTGGACATAACAAAGAGAGACAGCTGAGAATTCCCCCCCAGCTGCCAGATGCTCTGTATATCATACAGGGTCAGCAGATAATCCAAACACAGAACTCTCTGGAGGGCTCCAAGGATGCACAAGGCCAATGGCTCCTTCTAGGTTTAAAAAGGAGTAAACAAACAAACAAACAAACAAAAACCCTGGGAGTACAGATGATATTCTCTGTACTCAAAGATAAAGACCCTAGTTACAATCCCCACACAAAAGGAAGCCATCTTCTGGACAAAGAATATGTAGTCATGAGAAAAGGCACTGAAGATACACATCACCTGTCTGGCAATCAATCAAAAAATTAGTGTACCTTTCAGGAAAATGTAACTTCTATATCCCTGCTGATATAAATATATTCCTAGTGTTCTATCTGGATGGAGCTATTTATGGATTTCTGAATTACAGATTCAGTGGGCTGACTTCATAAAATTCACCTAACGGCCTCATCTGAGATGGCAGAGCAAATTCCAAAGACAGCAATAAAAACCTTTAGTATTATAATGAATGGACTAGAACTGCAAAATGTAAACCTTGCTGTCTCAGTTCCCCAACCATAAAATAAGAAAACACTTTGTTCTAATTCATAGGTTTAGTTCAGGCCAAGAAAATGAGGTTAGTATAGAAAAAGGCAAGCACAAGAGAGCTCCAAGTAAAGAGCCCATACACAACACAGAAGTATCAAACCATGTGGGTTGCGATTCCAGTTTTCACCACATATCAGTACCAAGTTCTCCTAGAGGCCCCATCGAAGTGATACTTTTGCCCCTGGTTCCAGGTCACAAAGCCCCTGTGTGGTTCTACCTCCTGACTGATGATCTACAGTGGCCTTCCTTTTGAGGTCATAAATCTTACCCCCCAAAATCTCACCTGGCTAAGAAGACATTTATAGCCATCTGTGCAGGGGGCAAAGCTCCTTCCCGAACAGCTTTAATTCTAGTTAACGACATGCACTGAGAACTTGTGATGTGCAAGGTACTGTGACAGAAGCTGAAGTTAAAATGAGAGCAAAAAATCCCCAACGTAAATATAATCTCTGCCCTCAAGATGCAGGTGAAGGAGAAAAGGCATGTAAACAAAGCACGCTCGTGAAGTGTCTGAGGTGTTGTTTTTAATAAGTCCGTACGGAGTGGTTGGGGCGCGGACGCAGGAACGGCCGGTTCTACAGGAAACTGAAGGTTTCGGAAAAGGCTCCATTGAGACAAGTGACAGGAACTGAATCCCGAAAGAGGAATACTTTTCCGTGTGTGTGTGTTGGGGGGTGGCGGAGGGGGCTTACTCTATTTCAGAGAGGAAGAGATGCAGAAGCTGGTGTGCAGGGCTGAAGGCTGGCGCACGGTGAAGTGGCTTACCTGCAGCGTCACTGACTCGGCAGCAGGGCCACAGCTAGGGAGTTTTAAACTCCCAAAGCTGACTTCAAAACAGTCTTCATTTATACTATCTGAAAACCAGGTGCAGAAGCCGCCTGTCTACACCTCATTCCAAAACCCAGGCGCTCTAACCAGTTCCATTTGCATCGTGACCTGCTCTGCTAACTAGCTACAAGGCAGATCTGGCTTCAATTATTTACAACCACACAAGGAAGAACTCATAGAAAATCCAAATGATACAAAAATATTGTCAAAAGCAATGTGGAGCATTAACTCCCTTAACTGAAAGTCACTACTACCTCTGCTAAAAGGTAACCAGCCCTGTGCTCAATATTACACACCTTGGTATTTTTTTGAGTCAATAATCTAGCAATAATTTACTTAGGAATCTGCGTGTCACTTCCCACATACCTTCACAGTCAACCACTGTTAATGGATTAACAGCCATGTGGAAATCCCTAAATCTATCCAAACGGCCTCAATTCATAAGAAAGGGGCTTTATAAAACTATCCAATTGTTTATTTGGTTCGTGCTTATACTTTGGGGTGCATCAGTATAATGTGAAGGGCTTATTAAAAAAATGGCTTGGTGGGCCCAATCCCCATAGCTTTCTGATTTAGTGGGTCTGGGGTAAGGCCTGAAAATTTGCATTTCTAACAAATCCCTGGTGATGTTCATGCTACTGACTAGGGACCACAATCCAAAAACCACCGCTCTAGAACAATCTAGTTGGAAGTCAGTCCAGGTCAACCCACATGCCAATTATTGCTGTGAACAAACAATCTGGATAGGATCTATGTCTTAAATTTGACAAAAAGATGACAAGTAGTATTCAGTGCTAAAGACAACCACTAAATTTAGAAGGTGATAGAAGCACCAGGCTTCAAGCAAGGAGGTTAAGAGAAGGTAGTATCAATTTGAGCAACTGAGAGTGAAGCCATCCTTACTTGTACATAGCAGATAAAGGAGGGAGAGTTTTGAGTCTGAATCCCTGATTCACCTTTCCCTAGCTATGTTCCTTCATCGATCATATGGGCCTCACAAGGGTGAGGGATAATGTGAGTCACCCTAATGGAAGGTCCTCAGTAAACAGCAGTTCCGCCTTCCCTTCGTACGCACCCCGGGGAGAGAGCTGTCAGCACAAGTGTGTATGCCGAAGACGCAAGAGGAAGCCACACAGAACATGTATTTGCTTTCGCCAAAATAGAGATGGGTCTCTTTATTTTTTTTTTTTTATATTTATTTACTTGAGGTGGGGGAGGGGGAGGAGGAGAGGGAGAGAGAGAGAATCTCAAGCAGACTCCCTGCGGAGTGTGAAGCCTGACACAGGGCTCGATCTCACGACCCTGAGACCACGACCTGAACCAAAATCAAGAGTCCGACACTTAACTAACTGAGCCACCCAGGCGCCCCAAGACAGGTCTCTTTAAAAACTACTTCTATTTAAAGTTTCTATCACCCGTGACATGTGCTTGTATCACCTCGTTTTATCCTCACTCCTACCCTCTACGGTTGTGGCACAGATGTGTTTGTTCTCCCTCAGGCCCCTGAGGCAGCTCCTGCTGAATGAGCCTTGCTCCCTGGTGCTGCGCCATTTTCCCTGGCCTCTCACACTGACGTCCTCAACGGTCACATCTGTGGCTCCTCTGAGGCTTTCAGCCACTCTATCAGACCAAACCCACACGTTCTTCCTTTGGAACAGCTTAACCAGTCTCACATTCCATCTGGTGTGCTGGAACGGTGAAGTGCTAGGCCTGCCCACCTGACAGCCCCTCACTGCCTTCCTCTCCCCCATCTTCAACCTCCGTCTTGATCGGTGTTCTTTGGGCACTGCTGGCATTGTGCTACTGTTTGCCTGGTCAGACGATCTCCAGCCGCTCTCCACCCTGTTATGTAAAATCCCGCAACATCTATACAAGGCCTGGCCAACAGAATTTTCTGCAATGACAGCCACGTGTCATGACAACACTCTGCAGTGGAGGAACTGAATTTTTAATTTTATTTCATTTATATTAACTTAAACAGCCACATGCAGCTGGTGACTACTGTAATGAACTGAGCAGCTCTACAGAAAATCATCTCCAGGTATTCTCCCATGTGAACTGTCCTCCCCAGCCAAGCCAGATGCCTCACCACCCCTGACAACCCCATGTCCATGCCTCCCATCACACACTGTATTTCCTTCTCTCCCTCTGCTCTTCTCTCTCTCCACAGCTTGCTTACCTAGGCTCGAAGAGGCCCCATCTTTCCTGAAGGCTTCCCAACTGTTCCTGCCAACATCTCACTCTCTTTCTGCTATGCACCTCACTGCCTAGAGAACTCCTCTAACGCCTGAGCAGCTAGTGCTTGTGCTGTCATGCTCATGTACTGGAGCCCCTGTGAAAGAATCTATCCCTCCCTTCCCTTAACAGGTGATTCACAAATACTTACTGAATGAGTTCAAAGTATAGAGCCTTACGTTTTGGTCTTCTTTGGACAGCAAAACCTTTCTTCGCTAGAACCACATGGAAATTTCTACTCTAACCCCCTGGGCCCCGGGCCC
The DNA here is from genome assembly GCF_024610735.1 of Ursus americanus. Taxonomy (NCBI): domain Eukaryota; kingdom Metazoa; phylum Chordata; class Mammalia; order Carnivora; family Ursidae; genus Ursus; species Ursus americanus. Next base: position 9,349,244 of record NC_142154.1, read on the forward strand.
CACCGAGCAGTCATTCAGATGCTTCGGAAACACCAAGCGATTATAAAGGCATCCTGAAGACAGGCCCTGAAAAGCCTTGCCCTATGTGTGTATCTTCACCCACTCTGAAACTGCCACGGGAAAATTAAAAAGATGCGACCCGCAAATGCAGGGCCTACTGATTTCCAAGCAAGTTTCTGGAGACTGATGAAAAAGCCCAACAGAAGGAAACTGAAGTTCTTGCTCTGTGAAACCATCAAAAGCTAGACTGAGGAACACTTGACTTCCTTATTTCTTCTGGCACTGGTGACAAAGTGTTGTTACATAACTAGAGTCCTCGGATCTGGCTGGAAAAGGCCACCAAAATGTTGGAGCAGACCCATCAGACATGTATTGTTAAGGCAAAAGCAGGTAATTCATTTAAGAGATCAGAAGGTTGATAAAGCTCTCTTTGTAGAAGCAAAATGGAACTTAACAGCCAAGCAGGGGGCAAAGCCAGGTTATTTCAAATCGTGCTCTGGAAACACGCTTACCAGGAAGAATTGATAAAATGTGGCCATTACCACACAGGCCCTCTCCCCTCCGATGAGGCCCCTGAGAACACTGAGCTGGAGCCACCTAAATCCTGTGGCCCTTCAAAATTGAGATTATTTATGCAAACTATACTTACTCAAGAATAGATTGCTATAATTGATAACAGTTTTAAAACCTCTTCTTTCTGAACACATGCCCTTCCCATGCACCCCACATCTTCTGGAGCTGTTTGGGCTGACAGCTGCTCCGATTGGCACGCACAGAGCACACTAATCCACCACACAGAGTCCAAGTCCTCACCGAGGCTGGAAACGGAAGTCCAGAGTCAACAAGAATCCAATGTGGTGGCAGGAAATCACTCCGGTAAGATTTTCTCAAGATCTCGATGTGAGTCAAATGGAGACGTTCTTTTGATCTCCTAGTTAAACGGGCCGTGGAGTCATTTGCAAGATTTGAACTCTTCATCCACCACAGCTGTGCTCCCTTCGACAAGTTAGTCATTCCTTTGATCCGCACTTCGCTGGCTCCAAAGTGCAAATATTAACCAAATCTCACAAGTGTCTTGTGAGGAACAACATCGTTATAAGAAATGGTCCCTGTCCTAACAGAAACAGTTCTAATCATTACAGAGTGCTTTGTTTTGTACATTTCAAATGAAGTGAGGCATCCAGGGCCAAAGACACTCCTTCCAATGATGTTCCTCTATTGTCAGGACGTTTTTGCCTCCTCCCAGAAGCAGTAATACGCAAAACCACTGAGTACTCAAGAAAAAGGAAAAGGCAAGGAGGACGTAATAAACCAGATCTGTTGGGGTTCTGGAAATTCGTTTTGTAATTGGAATGGCTCTTCCCCTCGAAAATCTAATAAATATGGATTTTATCCCCAACATATGGGATAAAATGATAATTATCCCGTATCTAGCCTCAGAGCACGCCTTGGAGCACAATTCACATCTCACATCTGAGTATCTCTCTGGTTTTAAAAAGTATTTCATTTATAGAGGGAAAATGCCTTTTGGCTTTCCTGAGGGAAACCTAGAAAGGTGTTCAAGACCAGAGAAAAATGAATTTATAGTTGAAGAATCTGATAAATGCACCCCAAGTTGTCCCTCTTTTTGTGTTCTTATGGTCATTTTAGCTAGTGAATTATCACCCATATAAACCTTCTCAGTCAGTGTTCTACACCCATCCGTTCGGGAGCACCATTAACCATGAAGCGGCCAGTGCCCACTAGACCACTTCTGAAACCAGTAAAGAAAATGATTCGAATACAGACAAGCACCGAATTGCTGCAAGGAGGCATGCTTTAGGAGACAAACGCCTTCCTGTTCCAGGGCCTTGGCCTTCCTCTCACCAGTCTGGGGATAAGAAGCCACCCATCCTCTTGGGGAAGCTCTAAGTATAAAGGTAAGTACCCGATCAAGTAATTCACTGGGATGGTTATTACTGACGCCCCTCTATTAAAAGGTATAATACACATTTTATTTTGACTACTTTGTCTACTTAAGGGGGATTTCAAGCAGTAACTATAAATTCTTCTCCAATGTGTCTACAGCCCATAAAGGCATTCTAACCCTTACGGGTTCACTCCAAAAAAGGAACTCAATACTATCTTTTCAATATTCCTCTCTCCTTCCAGTGTTCCCATTGCTACCTTTTTTTTTCTCTTACTAAGCCCACTTACACCAAGTCTTATACTTTGACTTCTCTAAACATGTACTTTGAATCTTAAGTTCAAACCAACTAATGACCTGACCTGCATTTAGCACATGGGCTAGGCTAATTATTTATAGTTTCTGCTACATGACCAGATCTATCACAACCCCCATGAAACTTTGGGCAAATCCCTCAATCTCTCTGTGGCTCAGTTTTCTTCACTCTTCCAGACGACAGGGCTCACTCACCCCTAAAATACAATGATTCCTATGATTCATCAAATTTTTCCCAGTCCTGACCTCTCCCACAAAGTTCATTCCCTGACACAGAGCTGACTATGGGACACTCACTGGGGTTCATCAGCACAACTTTTACTCCAGAAAAGTAAGGTGATAAGAGAAAGGAGGCAACTTTCTCTGGCACAGAAAATATGGATTCATCCAGGTCTCCTTATTCTTGACATTTGACACCCATTGTCTCTTTGTACCCCATAGAGCTTAAGGTCTGACCTCATCAGATCTTTTCCAGAATGAGCCTGAGGCCTGAGATAAGAGGCATCCAAAGACCTTTCCTCCTCCTCCCTCGGAAATTTAAAAACTCTGCTTCCTTTTCAGCTGTTAGTCTGGGGGAGGATTTGTTTACTGTTGCTAATGTCCAGTTGCTTGGTTGCTAGGTCCGGTAGTGCTTAGTGTGCGGGGGTGGCAGTAGGGCCTATTTTGTTTGTTTTAAAAATACCAACCTTTGCTTCATGTGCCTGGCTTTTTCTTTTATCATCTGACAGCATCCCTCATCCCCTACCTCTTCTGGGAAAAGCCCATGCTTTTATCTTGACAGTGAGAAGGGCTCTGGAGCTAACGGGTACAAGTACTATGTTCGTTAAAAAATATTAGCAGTCACATGGTTTGCTGTATGTGGTCTGCTGTAAACAAGCGGCTCACGACGGAAGTCCCCCAGGGATTAGAGTCATCATTCAGGACTCAAGAGATACAGGCACTATTTCTAGTATGCCTTTTCAAGATGTGCTAAATGACTAAGTAAGTAACATCTCAAAGAACACATCTCTAGCATAACACTCTATCAGACATTCTACATCTGCATACACTTCGTAGGGAAGCTGTGCAGACTTCCTCACAACTGCATGGGAAGTTACACATGTACAATAAAGACACCGCTCAGCACATTTATTTCCTTGTTAGCAACACCTTCAATCACAAAAATGGCATCACTAACTATTCAGGACCCCTACAAGGTAAATTAATAATGAAACTTGTGAAATAATGAGCAACTTTAAGACAGTTGTTCTATCAAAATGAAGCAAGTTTTACCACAATCTTAGTAGTCTTATCTAAATTGTACTTCATTCACTCAACTCAACAAACGTTCACTGAGTGTCTACTATGTTCTGTGTGAAATGTGCTTGGTACAGCTTACACGAAAACTACATTTATTTAAAAACCCTGTGTGTATCCATGAGGGCACAGACAATGCTCTGGTAAACAGAGTGAGCTGTTTAATTAATTACTCACAGCGAGCTCTCTGCTACCGTGAGCCCTTCTACCTACATTCAAGGGCACACCCTGCAAAGAACAAGGGTGCCCATTTTACGAAAATCCAATATGCAAAAAGCATTTCCAAGCCAGAAACAGCATTGGAGGGGAGAAGTGAATAATTACACCATCTTCTTTAAAAAATGCCTAATTCCCGTAGAACAGATAAATTAAACTATGCAAATTCAACACCACCCCAACTGAGGGATCAAAGTTAACCTCTCCAATAATCAAACAAGAATGTGTCATGTGTCCTCCTAACACGGTATGCCAAAGGACATCTTTTAAGTAGTATTCCAGCCAAAATCAGGAGAAAAACATATAAACCCCAAATGCTACAAAACAACTGACCTATACTCTTCCAAAATATCAGTATCATGAAAGAGAGGCAGAGGAACTGTTCCTGATTAAGAGACTAAGGAGATATAAATAAATACGATGTGTAATCCTGGATTAGATCCTGAACCGGGAAGGGGAGAGGCAAGCAGAGGATGCTATAAAGGACATCATTGGGATAACTGGAGAAATTTGGATATGGACTTAACATTACATAAGAGTATTACATCAATGTTACAATTCCTGTTTTTGTTAATTGCACTGTGGTTATGAAAGAGAATGTCCTAGTTCTTAGGAAATATATGCTGAAATATTTAGGGGGGAATAGGGTAGGATGTCTACAACTTTCAAACAATTCAAAAAATACGTAATAGAGAGAATGTTAATTCATGTGACTAAATGCTGTTAGTAAGAGAGGAGTAGAGATAAAGTGGTATTCTTGTAACCTTCCTTGGTCTACAGAAGAAAGAAAATGGGTTTGAGAATCACAATTTCTGAGTAAAGCCCTACTTTTTGCATTTACTGGATGAATCATCTTGAGCTTCTGTTTCCTTAGTATGATGAGGGTCACAATGTAGTTTCCTCCACCCTTATAAGGTTGCTGTGACAACCAAATGGACTAATATACGCAAAAGTGCTTTGTAAACTAGGACTATACCAATGGGGGCTCTTGTTTTTAAGAAGCTGTTATCCAGGGGCGCCTGGGTGGCTCAGTCATTAAGCGCCTGCCTTTGGCTCAGGTCATAACCCAGGGTCCTGGGATCAAGCCCCACATCGGGCTCCCTGCTCAGCGGGAGGCCTTCTTCTCCCTCTTCCACTCCTCCTACTTGTGTTCCCTCTCTCGCTGTGTCTCTGTCAAATAAATAAAATCTTAAAAAAAAAAAAAAAGCCGTTATCCAGAAAGGTTACAGGTGTATGCAAATGAGTGTCACACCAGCAGGGGAAGTATTCACAGAAAACCACAAAGTGAAAGGACTACTCTTAAATCATATCATACATCCTTTATTCAGGTTCACAAATGGACTAACAGTAACAAGTAGTTTGGAAATGTTGCTTTTTCTCTCCCAAGAAGCAATTTAGTCATGAAAGAGTATTAAAACCGGGCACATTTTTTTTTATTACACTCGCCTCTGATAAGAGAGAGCCAAATCTGCTAAAGAAAACGTTCAACTCAAGAATATCCAATTTACATCAAAAACATGTATCTTAAAAGATGACTACAGTGTGCCCAAACTCTGTTTCCAAAATACTATGCTTAAACTGCCCAAGGCCAGCATCTCCACATTAGGATAAATCATTAATCCCTAAGAGGTCTAACTTAACCCCAAGCCATGGGAGGTGCTACTGTCTTCAGAGCACACCCAGAGATGGGTGCTGCTGGGAATCGGGCATGAAGAAAGGCAGGCCCAGGGAGGTGGCCTATAGTCCGTGAAATCCTCCATCAGGCTTTTCCCTCATCTCCTCCCTCAGTCGCTGACCTCCTCCAGAAGGAAAGACTGTGCCCACACCCACAGTGTTTTCTCTGAGCTTCAGCCACTGTCCTTTCTGTTCCTCAAATCTACCAAGCCAGCCTTCACTTTAGATCCTGTACACCTGTTGTACACCTGTTCCCCTGGGCTAGAACACCATGCCAACATCTTCGCTCCTTCCGGTCATTCAGGTCTCTGCTTAAAGATTTATTTTATTTTACTTAGGGGCGGGAGAAGGGCAGAAGGAGAGGGAAAACTTCCAGCAGACTCCCCGTTGAGCATGGAGCCCAGCGTGGGGCTTGATCCCATGACCCTGAGATCATGACCTGAGCGGAAACCAAGAGTCAGACGCTTAACCAACTGAGCCACCCAGGAGCCCCCAGGTCTCAGCTTACATGGCACGCCCCTCTGAGGTCTTCCCTTACCACGCAACCAGAAATAGCCACTAGTCAGGCACCATCACATCTTCTTGTTTTATTTTTGTAAAGTTTTTCCTTCTAACGTGTTTTTCTGCTTATGAGCTGTCTGCCTTCTTCTCACTATAATGCAAGAACCTTGAGAGCAGGGCCCCTTGTCTTTCATTCATGGCAAAATCTCCAGCTCCCAGAACAGGGCTTGGAACAAAGCAGGCATCTGAATGAAAGAATGAATCCCCAGTTCCATACCCACATGCCCATGAGTCAACAAGATGTCCTTCAACAGGTTTGGAGAACAAGCCCTGCGCCTCTTTCTCTTCCCTGTCCGGCAACGGCATCTGCTGTCACTTGCGCTCAAATTCTCAATCAACCGTCATGCTTCTCTTTCACTCCCCCTGTAATTTGGTCCTGCTACTTCTCCAAAAATATGTTTTGCATTGGACATGGCCTCTCCATGTTTACTCCCACTAAACTCTCTAGGCCCTCGTCAACTAGAAGGATACTCCTGAGCTTGTCAAAGTCTGTAACCTCTCAATTCTCATCGACTCATCCAGCGATCATCAGTGCCTCTGTGGAGGCCGAGCGGCAGTGGTGGGATCACGGGCTGACAGACAAGACAACCCAGGCACAGCCACAGTAAGCGCCTGGTCTCTCAAGTTCCAGGTCACTGTCTTCACATTCCACCATGCACATTTCATCAAAAATAATTCATGAAAACAACTCCACGTAAACATCCAACGGTACTGCCAATTTGCACAGTTTGGAAGCTCACCTACATTTTTAACTATCGTAACTTATTCTGGACACATCTTTATTCAAAGACTAATTAAAATATTTATTTGGAATCCAGCTAATTTTTCTTCACTTACAGATAAAAGCTCTTCTCAGGATCCAGTGTTTTTTCTTACTTATGAGGAGCTTTCTCTCTTCTGCTGATGATACTTATCCCTGGCAGATCCCAAATATAAACTGAAAGAAAAACATCAACATGCTTTCTCTTCTTCTGCTTCTTCCTTCTTTCTCTAGGTGCAGAGAACTGACCCCCTCTCCAATGGACACAGAATCTAACAGTTACTTCTCTTTACCAGAACAGCAGAAATGCCTGTGACCTAACTTAGTTCACTGAAAACAAGGTAGACTGTCACTCTCCTTTTAAAAATCACAAACTGCCCGTAAGTGTTCTTGCTGACAGACATACTTGAAATTTGAAGTTTAAAATATTCTTCTCCAGTAGGGCCTGCCCAATTAAACACAGAATCATATACAAAGGACTGACTTTATTAAGAATATTCCTCAGAACTCATTTCTAAAGAGCCTTGCTTCCCTAAGAGAATGAAGTTTTTTTAATGCCTAACAAACTTTTACAGTAGTTTCTATGACTAAGCCCAAAAATATAGACTAAAATCCTATTTTACCACAGATTAGCCGCCATCTCATCACATCATCTTCTGAACTCGCATCCCCACTCCACAAGAGAGGCTGCAGCACATAATGCCTACTGTCCTTATGAACACCACAGGTCTCAGATTCCATGAGGGCAACATCGGGAAACTTCTAAATGATCTCTCTGCCGCTACTCTCCCCTAAATTATCCTTCATGCTACCGCCCATTAATTTTTCCAAACTATGACTGTGTTCATTTCCTATTGCTGTTACAACAAATCACCTCAAACTCAGAGGCTTAAAACACGAACTTCTTATCTTACAGTTCTGGAGGTCAGAAGTCTGAAACAACTTTCATTGCGCTAAAATAAAGACGTCCAGTGGTACCTGGGTGGCTCAGATGGCCGCCAGGTCCTGGGATCAAACAGGGAATCTGCTTCTCCCTCTCCCCCTGCTTGTACTCACTCTGCCTTTCTCTCAAATGAATAAATAAAGTCTTTTAAAAAAATACAATATAATGTCCAGAGGGCTGGGTTCACTGAGGCGGCTCTAAGGAAAAATTGTTCCCTTGCTTTTTCCAGTTTCAGAGGCTGCACTCCTTGGCTCATGGCCCTTTCCTCCTCCTTCAAATCCAGCAGTGCAGTATCTACAAATCTCTCTGACTCGTGATTCTCCTAAGGACGCTTGTGATTACACTGGGCTACCTGGATAATTCAGGAGAAGCTCGCATCTCAGGACCCTTAACTTGATCAAATATGTGAAGTCCCTTTTGCCAAGTAAAATAAATAGTCACAGGTTCTGGTGAGTAAGTCATGGACACATTTGGGAAACATTATGCTGCCAGACAAGGACATCAGAAGAAAACTAGACTGTATCTTTTTTTTTTTTTTAATTTTCTTTATTTGAGACAGAAAGAGAGAGAGTGAGAGAGAGAGCACAGGCGCACGCAAGTGGGGCAAGAGGTGCAGAGGGACAGGGAGAAGCAAACTCCCGGCCAAGAAGGGAGTCTGATGCAGGGCTCGATCCCAGGACCCTGAGATCACGACTTAAGCCGAAGGCAGACACTTAACTAACCGAGCCACCCAGGTGTCCCTGTACCTTTTTTTTTTTTAAGATTTTATTTATTTGAGAGAGAGCGCTCACGCACAAGTGGGGAGAGGTGGAGAGGGAGAAGCAGACTCCCTGCTGAGCAGGGAACTGGATGTGAGGCTCAATCCCAGGACCCTGAGCTCATGACCTGAGCCAAAGGCAGACACTTAACCAACTGAGCCACCCAAGCACCCCAGACTTATCTTTTAGGTGCAGACATAAACCTTCTCAACTAGCAAACCAAATCCATTGAGGTATGAAAAGGATTACACACCGTGACAGAACAGGATTTATCCCAGGAATGCAAGGCTGGTTTAACATCCAAAACCAATCAATCTAATACACTACACTAATGAAAGGAAGGGAAAAAAACAACAACGACGACACATGATCATCTCACAGACAAAGAAAAAACATTCAGCAATATCCAATGCTTTTTCATGATAAAAATACTCAAATTAGGAACAGAAGGAAACTTTTTCAACCAGATAAAAGCATCTATGAAAAACTCACAGCTAACAACATCATACCTAATCTTAATGGTGAAAGACTCAATACTTTCCCTTTAAGATCAGAAACAAGGCCAAGGATGTCTGCTCTCACCAATTCTACGCAGCACTATGGTGGATGTTCTACTCGGGACAATTAGGCAAGAAAAAATAAAAGGCGTTCAGATTGAAAAGCAAGAAAGCTATCTGTATTTTCAGAGGACACGATCCGTATACAGAAAAATCTGAAAGATCCTCTAAAACATTATTAACCAATGAACAAGTTCAGCAAGACTATAGGTTATAAGATCAATATACAAAAATCAATTATATTTCTATACACTAGCAGTGAACAATCTGAAAATGAAATTAAGGAAACAATATAATTTGCAATAGCATCAAAAAGAATTAAAATACTTAGAAATACATTTCACAAAAGTACAAGGTTTGTACACTGAAAACTATAAATCATTCTTAAAAGAAATTAAAGATGATCTAAAGAAAAGGAAGAGAATTAACAGCCTAGAAGTAATTCCCTACATTTATGATAAATTTTCAACAAGGGTGCCCAAGAAAATTCAATGTGGAAAGAAAAGTCCTTTTAACAAATGGTGCTGGGACAGCTAGATGTCTACATGTGAAAAAATAAAGCTGGAACCCTCCTTTATAGCACACAAAAAAATGTACTCTGGAACCATACACTCAATGTAAGAGCTTAAAGTATAAACTCCTAGAGGAAAATGTAGAAGTAATTTTTTGTGACCTTGAGTTAGGCACATGATATGATACCAGAAGTATAAGCAGTAAAAGAAGTAACAGGTAAACTGGACATCATCAAAATTAAAAACTTTGTGCTTCAAAGAATACCATCAACAAAATGTTATGATAATCCTTATAATGGGAGAAAGTTTTTGCAAGCCAGATATCTGATAAGGGACTTGAATCCAGAAGATATAAAGAACACTTAAAGCTAAACAATTAAAAAAAAAAAACAATTTAAAAATAAGCAAGGAATCTGAATAGACATTTCTTCAAAGACACACATGTGGCCAAAAGCACCTAAAAAGATGCTCGCAATCATTAACCATTAGGGAAATGCAAAACAAAACCACAAAGGGTTATCATTTCATAACCACTAGGATGGCAACAATTCAAAAGTCAGGTAAGAGCAAGTGCTGCCAAGAGTATGGAGAAACTGAGACCCTCAACACTGATGGTGAAGGTGTAAAACAGAGCAGCCACTGGGGAAACAGTGTGGCAATTCCTCAGAATGTTAGAGTCACCAATGTAAGCAAGCAACTGCACTCTTAAATCCACACCCAAGGAAAATGAAAACGTAAGCCTACCAAAGACTGCTGCTCACAGGAGCATTAGTCATAATATCCAAAAAGTGGAAACAGGCCAAATGCCCATCAACTGATGAATGGAGAAGTAAAATGTGGCGGAGCTACACCACGGAGTATTATCCATCAATAAAAAGGAACAAAGTACTGATACTTGCTCTAACATGTACCTTAAATACATTCTGCTTTGTGAAAGAAGCCAGTCACAAAAGGCCACGTGATGTAGGATTCCATTCATATGAAATTTCCAAAATAAGTAACTCCATAAAGACAGAAAGTAGACAAATGGTTGCCAGGGGCTGGGAAAGACAGGGAATGGTGAGTACTACTAATAGGTATGGCGTTTCTTTTCGGGATGATGAAAATCTTCTTAAGTTAGATGATGGTTATGATTACACAACTGTGAATATACTAAAAACCACTGAATCGTAGATGTTAAACGTGTGAGTTTTATGGTGTGTGAATTGTATCTCAATAAAAGCTGTTTTTAAAAGTCCAAGGTATTCAGTACATGTGCAAACCCACTGTTGAACATAATAAATTTTCTCCAAGTAGTCTGGAAAGAAAATAAATACATAAAACACCTTATAAGGATGCATATATTTTTCTTTATAGATTACATTTAACATAAAAATCATCTGTGCAGGAGAGTGAGCACATGAATGTCCTATGCTAGAAAGGTATAATAGGACTATCACTAACATGGCATCGTTTAAAATAAAGAAATGCATAAAATGAACAGATTTTAAAATAAACCCCATCAAAGGCTCCTCAGTGGTCCCCACATCTTTGTTTGCCTTCACAGCTGACCTCTGATAACCTTTTCAGACTCGTCTCTCATTACTCCTCAGCACAAACGCAGCTGGGCCAGACTTTCCACTGCCCACCCTCCCACCATGCACTGAATACCATGCTCACCGCCCCTCATCCCTCTACCATCTGCCTTAGGTCTTGGCCAAATGCTTCTTCATCTTCAAGGTCCTGTCCCATCAAAGACCTTTTCCTCACTCTCTCCAGGCCATACCAATCCAATATCCACTGGCCCCTGACAGCTCTAACTATCCACACCCCTGAAGGGACCCCTCACCACTTTTCACCACCCTCATGCAGCTAATGCACTCTCACGGTAATTAAAAAAAAAAAAAGGAGTTATCTACACTTTACCTTTGCCAGCCTTGATTCACCGATTTATCCACTTCTACTGATAGTTCCCTCACTTTCGGGAGATGATGTATATCAGCTTCCACCCAGAGTCCTAAAGCAAACAGCACTCTCGCCAATGACAGAGTGCCACCTAGTTGCAACACAGGGTACCTCACAGGCAGTGGGAAGATCTCCACACCACTTTTACAGAAACGCGCTGACTGTGAAATTAAGAAGCCAGCCACGGCACTGTTCTGAGGGCAGGCCCATGCAACTGTTTACAGGTGCCTCCCACCGCCCAACCAGTTTACCTCACACATCTTACAACTATTCTTTGTTCTCAGCTCAGGGCCAGGCGTGCATGAGTCATTCAGCATTTACCCAATCAAATTCAATTTCTGAAGTACACTACTTCTGTAGATGGTTAAAAATTCCTGAGAGCATTTCTGAGTTTTCTCATAACAAGTAAAAAGCAGAGATGGGTACAAAATGACAAGAAATCTCATGATTTACTCACATATAATGGAGCTTGCTGTGGATTAAGTTTCATGACCCAGGACACTGAAACAGAAAAGGGAGAAATAAATGAGAATAAAATTAAAAGCTACCGCCAAAAAATATAAAAGCCACAAACGCTAGATATCGAGGATGGCCACAGGAACACAATCAAAAGTCTGAGATTATTGGATGCCTGGCTTTCCTGAGAGGTTTGGAAAGGCCAGAAGGTGAAGGACTGCAAAACTTCTTGTAGCCCTGACTCAATCTTTTCAACTGGGGAAAGACTTTTTTTTTTTTTTTTTTTAACGGTACATGTCACACACTTTTTTTTTTTTTTTTTTTAAGATTTATTTATTTATTTATTCGACAGAGATAGAGACAGCCAGCGAGAGAGGGAACACAGGCAGGGGGAGTGGGAGAGGAAGAAGCAGGCTCATAGTGGAGGAGCCTGATGTGGGGCTCGATCCCAGAACGCCGGGATCACGCCCTGAGCCGAAGGCAGACACTTAACCGCTATGCCACCCAGGCGCCCCAAGGAAAGACTTTCTGATTGAAACACAAGAGGCTCCACTGTCCTAGGAGAATTTTCAACAACCAACAGGATATTAAATGCTGTTACCAAAGCAAAAAGTGTATATTCAGTTATACTTTTACATAATCCCCCAAATTTATAAAGTGCTGCTTGGCCAAAGCCTCCTCCAGCCTCACTAGGGAGTGGAGGCAGGGGGCACCAGAGGATACAGCTGGGGTCCACCAACTACGCATTGTTACCCTCCTCAAAATTAATAGCTGGGTTCCTGACTGTTATCTTCACTAAATGAATTCACAAAAATCTTAGGAAGAACTTTAGAGAAGACTCGCAGGATTATCTAATACACTCCTGAATATCAAGGACAGCACGCTCTCAAAGGTTTAACTTGGTGATTTGATCAGGAGCTTCAAGCTAAAATAGCATGGTCCAGAATCGTGGACTTCAGAATGGCAGGCCCTTTGCCAAACACCCTGAATTTGAGTATAAGCTGACCCTGCCCTCACAGGAGTCAGAGAGGCAGACCCAAGCGACTTGATTATAATTGGATCTAAGGAAGTTTCTTACTCATAATAGGTTAAATGGATTAAATTAAGGCACACAGTAGCTAACCAGTAATAAAAACAACAGAACAGAAATGTCATTCGCACGTGCAAAAATAGATGAAATCAAATTCTTTGTGTTCTGCCAGATTACAAAAACCTCACTAACAGTGAACTGAAATCCAAATAGCGCAAACAACAGCTTATCAATGGCTAAACGTTTAGAATAAAGAGCAACGAATAAAGAGCAACGAATGAATGCCTTAGCAACCACATGTACCCTAAGGAACAGAATCCTCCCAATACTGAAATCCTCCCAGATCTGCCAGTTTGGTCCGGCTATGTATGTGTATGTCCAAGGGCAAGGCTCACCCAAAAAGCAGTTAACACACACTTAGGGGGAAAAAAACCAAAACCCAAAACTGTAATCGGGCTCCTAAACCCAGTCATCTCCAAACCACTTGCCGGCCACAGGCTTTTCAAGCATGTTTTGCTGACAGCCCGGGGGGCTCCGCCACCCTGACCGACCACCTCCACATCCGTGCCTGTTCATTCTCTGGTCCACTCCCCACGCTGTGAGATGCCTCCTGGCTCATGGAACTCTTTCCCTCCTGCCTGTCTTCATTTAATGACTTTGTACCCTTAGGTGCTAAAATCACCTGCAAAAATCCAGAGTGAAAACCAAGCTCGAGAAATGTAGCAATAACAAACTCTTTTAGTAGAAAAAGAAAGATTTCCAGCCAACAAACTGAAAGAGCAAGCATGGATGGAAAAGAAAGACCAAAGCGCTTGAGTACTTTCCTCGATGCATTAAATATCCATTTAATTTAAAATTAAGCTCACTGTGCTCACTAGCCTTTTAATCAGCTTTCCAGGTCCTGTCCAGACTTGCCTTGGACAAAGGACTGAAAGAACCTATAACTTTATAAACCAATTTGCCTTAACTAACTTCTGAAGTGTTCCTCTCAAGAAGTATCCATGACAACTGAAACAGGAATTAACACTTCGGTGATCTGTAACAAGTGGAGAAATTCAGGGAGACACGCTAGTGACTTGTCGGCCTCTGATGGTTCTTCACCTGCCAAGAAACTTGACTACATCTGCAAGGACCACAAACATCAAGCTCTATGAGTGGCTCGCACTGCGTCTGGATGAAGAGCTGGTGGAACTCACACGGCTCTAGGAAGGGCTGATGCCATCTCGACTGTTTGGTATTATGAACTCATCTAAACATATATCAAAGCCAGAACCCATACAAGTTGTTCTGATATGAGGATTAAAGAGGCATGACAAAGTGTCTGTCCTCCCACACTGGTCAAAGGGACAGGTCATTGTTAGGCTGGCAACAGAGGCTGTTGAAAGAATCAATCTGTCAGAAGTCATCAGGGCAATGACTCCAGAAGCAACAGATTCGTAAATTCAGATTGCTTTAAGGAGGCAGTGGATTAGATTCAGCCAGTGTGCCCAAGTGCCAATTCCTGACCAAAAGCTAACAATATACCTCTTAATAAGCCAAAGAAGCAGGGTGTCCCCATTCAAGAGATCTGTAGGTCTCAAAGATATTTTCAGCTAGAAAGACTTCCCAGCACAGGAAAGTTCTAGCGTGCTATACGATATCCTATAGACCAGCAACCAAATTACAGGGGCGGGCATCCCAAGTTCTCTAGTGATTAGTCGTATGACCTTGCACAAGTCAGTCAGTGGACTGTCCGACCTCAGTCTCTTTAAGTGCAGTTAAGAGCATAAAAATTACTGCCTACACTGTGGAGTCGGTGGAAGAATCAGAAGAGAGAATCCAAGTGAAGTGCTAAAGCACACGGCCAGACACAGATCGTTCTTACAGTTTCTGGGTCTCAATGGAGACTATCAAGGAAAATACTTGGAAAACTGTAAGTGGTCAAAACAAAAGATGCCAAGTATCCAGAGATACATTTGTCTAAAAACACATTGGTAGGTAAATCACAATTCTAAGATACAACAAAATAACCCTAGAAAAGAATCTGGAGGAACAAATAACAAATTGTTAAATATACATATTTCTGAGAATTACAGGGAATTTTCATTCCTAAATTATCTGTTTCTTAATCCTAACTATTCAGACAATGAACAGATACTACTTTTATAATCAGGAAGAAGACACTATACATAGCACATCTGTTTTAAGTCCCCTGTCATTCAATGTGTCACAACTGAACTGGAAATAAGGAAATAGACATTTTTCCAAAATGTGCAAACTGAAGAAATCTACAATCTTTACTAAAGCTCCCTAGAGCCAATAAAAGAAAAGCAATTAAAATAAGAATGCCTGTACCCATATGTATGTAAATACAAATCAATCTTACCACTCTTCAGCCACACCAGTATATTACACTAAAGAAGCCTTTAACAGGTGCTCCACTCTTAATGCAACGTCCCTGAAGGGAGGGAGGAGGATCACAGGCCCAACACTGCATCAGGAATCACACCAAGGCCTGCAAAATCCGATTCTGTTAGCTTCTTGACCTCGGGCCATTTCCTAAGGACCAGCTGTCCAGGTCTGCCGAACCTATCACGTCAATGACATGGTTTTTGTCATTCACAACAGGGAAGCTTCCAAATCCACAAGAAAAGAAGTGCAAACCACCTTCACAACCGGCCCCAGTCCCGAAAGAAAGAGGGCAGCTGCTTGAGATGCAGCCAAGTGTAAATAGAGGATTTGTACCTGCAGGGTACTTGCGCTGCAGAATGTGCTTCAAATGAACGTCCATGGCCAGGGACCCTGCTAAAACTGGGCTACAGTAAATCCTTCGAAACCCACAAAAATTTGGGGTGAGGGTTAACATGGAAATGACAATGCATACTCTGGATTCTTGTAAAACTGTGTCCTGCTCTTCAAGGAAAATAACAGGATCCAAAGACTCTTTCCTTCATTCCTAAGGAGTCTGGGCTGGTGTCTATAAACATGTTATGCACTCCCTGGGGGTGGGAGCAGGGAATTCTGAACAATAGAAAAGAGGCAGGGTACAAAGAGCCAATAGGCATTTCCTGTTGCAGATGCCAAGTTCTACAAAATATGTATATATAAACTACTACAGGTACCAAATACACTTCCTGAATAAGGGACTGAGGAAATCTTCCAGGAGCCTAACTGTCTTCTTCTGCTTGAAGTTGCATTAATTAATAATTGAGCGGTTAGCTTTAAACACTGGTTCTCAAACTTTGGGGCACCCGAGCATCAGTTGGAGGCCCTGTTAAAGAAGACAGATTCTTGCCAGCCCCCCATGCCCCCTTTCCCCTCATCAGTGAGTCCAAATGAGACCGGACCTGCTGATGTTTCTGTTTTTGAACTGTGGCCCACACTCTGGGAAACAATGGTGCTGAGACCCAGAACACACATCTGATTCTCTTGTGGCACAGCTAGGCTTCTGTGTCCCACTATCTCATGACACAGTACTCCTACAAATCACCGAGAAGAAAGCGAAGCACTGGTCACAACTGGGGTGAGAGGGAGAAGGGGACCCAAAGAAGGTAGGTAGGAGAGGATAAGAATGAAGAGTCCAACATAGGGCAACATTCACAGTAAAACAAAAGGACACAGCCAATTAAAACAGAAACCCCAAACAACTGAAACACTAACAACACTAACACCCACATTCCCTCATTTATTATATATCAGTGCTGGATTTTCCAACAGGCAAAATGATCCTGAATTTAGGGCAAAAACACACACACAACTAATCAAAGTCATTAACACAGAATAAATAAATCAGAACTCTTACCAAAACAATAATGAAAGAAACTGAATTTAAAAATCAGTTCTCTGACTTCTGATATGCAGGCATTTACTCTGAAATTCAGATGAGAGTACACCATAACTTTTCAATATTTAGGGCCTCCTCTTCTTCTACATATGTTTATAATATCTGCCCGGCACAAAAAGACTCAGCAGTGGTAGATAATCTCCTTATGTTTTAGAGCCCCTAAAATATTCTATGTACAGAGAGCTGCTCAGCATCAGAAATAAATAAGTAATACATGGCCCCTACCAATTTAGTAAGGGACAGACAGATATAAGCGGATCATGATATTACAATATTGTAAAACCAATAATAAAAATGTGACAAAGGTCAGGAAAAAAGGATAAACTTGCTAGGAAGTGGAGGGGGTCAACCCTGAGGAGAAGCACAGAGCAGAAGGAGCTGCGTGTACAAGGACAAGGCAGCACGGTGGGCTGCGGGGCACTCATCAGAATGAGAAGTGCAAGCAGGGGACGAAGGGGGAGAGGACACAGGAGAGGCACTCATGCAAATCCACACACCTCAAAGATGCCTGGCCTTAGAAGCCAAAGAAGGGAGACAGAAGAAAAACAAACCACCACGACCCTGCTCTACCCTAAAGACCTGACAGCCTTACGATGGCATCGGCATCAACCAAATCTACGTCTTTGATTTAGGTTTTGTTTCTTTTTTTTTTTTAAGTTCAGCTCAAGTTTCTATCTTTTTACAACTGCAGGTTCAAAGACCCACAAAAGGTAGCACTGGAAGAAGTCTGTAATCATGTAGCCTAAACTCACACCCCACAAGTACGTGCTGTGGGTCACAGGCAATAAAGCCAACTTCCCACGACGGCTTCCCCGAGGTGCAGCACACGATGGCTGGCTTCCCGGTCAAGTTCCGTGGGCCCTGGAGTCCGCATCCCAAACCCTAGCCAAATCCTGTCGGCCCCAGGACGGTAATTAGAAGGGGGTCTCAGAAGCAGCCCACACCAGCCTCCTTCCCCAGGTGGGAATCACTGCCAGTCTACCTGCCTCAGCTTGTAGCCCGGAGTGCCGGGGCCTTATCACCTTGAGAAAATCTCTCCGTGCTCTGCTTGCACCTCTGACTCAACCTTCCTAAAATACCATGTTCTTTCTGCAGCTCACTCTTTGCCTCCACAGCAGTAAGCAATCCTTCAGGAAGGTTCTTTTGAGGTACTAATCTCTTTTCTTTAGGGAATTCTAGGGGAGGGCACTAAGATCTGCCCCGACTCAAGAAAAGGAGAGAAAAGCTTAAAAATGAAATGGGATCCCAAATTTGGAAACACATTGAACCCGTCTTAGTTACGGTAGAGCTTCCAACCTCCAAGGCTTAAAGGAAGAGCCCTGAGTCCTGGGGCTCCTAAGTTCAGAGGTTGCGTCCACAGACACACGTGGGCAGCTTGGGACCATCAGTTGCCAGCGGAGATTAAGCTCACTACATTTCCTCTGTTTAAAAAAAAAAAAAAAAAAAAAAATTCAGGAGCACTTGGGTGGCTCAGTCAGTTGAGCATCCAACTCTTGATTTCAGCTCAGGTCATGATCTCAGTGTCGTGAAATAGAGCCCCACATCGGGCATCGCACTCAGCATGGAGCCTGCTTAAGATTCTCTCTCCCTCTGCCTCTGCCCCTCCCCACCCACCCTGCTCTCTGATGAATAATGAAGATACTAAAGGAACGGATGACTGTTAGATTGGAGACAATCTGCTAGCATTTAAGAATTCATTAACAACCCCTTGTAGAAGAACATAAGGAAAAAATGAAAATGCCAATATAATTCAGAGAAGGAGACAGACACACTTGGATTTGGGTTGTAACTCTGGCACTTCTGGCTCTATTATTGTGGACAAGTTACTTAACCGCCACACTTTATTTTTATCTGTAAAATGAGTAAACATAAGAATAGAAGATGTGTGTGAAATGTTTAACACAGTAGTAAGCAGTAAGAAAACATCGGTAGGTCCCCATCCCTACCGCCCAATATGAATGACAGGGTTAGCTGCACCGTTGACCTCACATCACACGCAACTCCCACGTCCCATGGACTACCGCCATCACTGTGATGATCCTGAATTCCAAATGAAGGGTGTCCAGGAGCGAAATGTAGACCCCAGCAGATGAGGTGCTCTACTAAATATGCCCTTTATTGTTGGTAAAGTCTCAGAAGCCCTCCAGGCTCCCCCACCACTCTGACTGGTGCCACCCGAAAGTATTCAGTGGCTTGTCTATGCAGCCCTACTGGCACTCCTTCCCGAACCCTCCACCCTGCCCGGCACACACTGCTGGAGTGCACGGTGCTAGGTCCAATCCTCTCACTGTGCTCATGATAATGCCCTCCACCCTGACTGATTCTGATGGCAGCATTTCTGTTGGTAATCTAACCCAAGCAGTCAGCAAAAAGTCACTTTTTTTGTTTCATTTTCTTCTCTTTCATTTCCGTGCTTGCCTCTTTTCCTGAACTTGTTTCTTCCAGTGTGTCACACTGTGGATGTCTTCCGTCACACCACTCCCACTCCTGCCACAGCATCTGGGGCAGGGCCGCATGCGCGATAAATACTAACATACTTGACATGAACACCAGAGACATAAACTGGTCAGCAGCTTTTCTGCCCCGTTTGATAGCAAAGAATCTGCAGCTCTAGCTCTAAGAACAAAAACCAATCTATCAAAGCCAAAATAACTCAAGTCAGTCTAGTCCCAGAAGGTTCCCCTAGTAGCTCATCACGGGTAGTATGGATCCTGCCGAGTATTAAGAAATCCAGCCTGGATCAGTTTGCTTAATCGGCCAGAGAGGTAACAGGGCCCAGAGTGGGGGAATTCGGCATCATCTAACTGGAAAGCCTCAAAGCAGAAGGGAGGGCAAAGAGCTGCTCCACACGACAGGTAGGCTGCCTCTCACGTGACGGCTGGTACCTCTGGGAGGAACACACGCACATGTTACTTCAGTTCTCTTGTGCTGTTTAACACAGGCTTGTGGTTTCCTGCAAAAAATGGTTTCTGCTGCTTTGCCGAGATCTATATAGGGAAGAAAACTGCAAATGGCTATTACAGGTGAGAAGTTTGCCGCCAGCTGTATCCTGTTATCCAAAGGAAACGGAACTGTAGGCTGCCAGGAGGTCCAGGCACAGGAGAGCAAGACCATCAATTCAGTAAGTGCTGACATTCTTATCCCTATGGTAATAAGAATAAACTTTGAAATTAGAAAAATTCATGCACAGCTGGGTTTTATGTAAATTAACTTCAGTGGGGGGTTAAAATAGATATCCGGTAAAGAGACTGCCAAATTCAAGCCTTTCTACTTCCTTCATCCTTCCCAACCTCTATCATCCAAAAGCAAGCAACCCAATGGGCTAAAGTGATGATAAACCATTTGGAAAGACTAAAAATATAGCAAGTGGGCTCTCATACAAATGCAGATCTGACCGAGCTGGACGACCTAACCTGGACGAAGGCCAGGCCCTGGAGTGGCCCGCTACTCTGTTAGGATTTATTTCACAGTGACACACAGCCCACCTTCTTGGACACATTACATGACAAAAGCACTACCACATTATTCCCAAAAGTGGCAGACAGAAGAGGTACTAGAAGCAGATGCTAGGAACGTCCCTGTTAGCTTTTAAGTTGCTAAAATGGTTCTCATAGCTCAAGGATAAATACTGCCTTCAATGTTGTAGTTCTTCAATACTGAGTCCTTAACATCTTGAGAACAATAACACTGTAAAACACAAGAGGAGTGACTCTTTTTTTAAACCACATCAAAATCAGAGGGAAAGTTTTGTGCAACAAAGACTTCAAATAAAAGAAATACATATATTTCATAATTAAGTGAAAATACTACAGAATCAAAAAAAAACTCCAGTTTTTTCAGCAACACTCTATTTAGGTTTTTTTAAAATACCATTTTATTAATAACTTCAGTGAAAAATTTTATTTTTAAAGGAGAATTTCTATTCATAAAACATCCCTGGCCTGAGTTATTCCCTGAGGAGTCATTCTTGTTTTTAAAACACAGCAGAGTATTTTTAAACATCACTGGTAGGAAGGGTGCCTGGGTGGCTCTGTTGGTTGAGCATCCAACTCCTGATGAAAAGAAAAATAAAAATCCCTGATAGGCGGGCTGAATGGGTAAACATGTGACTCCTGATCTCAGAGTAGTGAGTTCAACCCTCATGTTGGGCGTAGAGCATACTTTTAAAAAATTAAGTAAATAAAAATCACTGATAAATTTATTTTAGGGGGAATGAACTAGGGTCAGCCAACTAAAAGCACATGAAAATCATCATCCCCACGTCCAGCAATCTAGATGCCATACAGAACTGTAACATGCTACAGAACCTGTGATAACTTGATTATCAGCAGTTTTAGCAAAGAACTTTGCTATCTAAAGACAAAAATTTATCAGTGTCCTGAAATAACAGAACTGTTTCTCACCCACTAGATGGGAATGGCATCCCTCAGCAATCTCTCCTCCTTGTAACACGCAGGGTGAAACTGAGTCGGCCCTCAAACGCTCAGATGAGGAAATACCTACGCATCTTGAAAATGTAACTTATGTAACAGTTGTGGCTAATTCTGTTTGAATATCAATAAAGATCGTTCACTTTCAATTCAGACCTACTGCTTCACAAAACAGAGCAAGTGTTTGACTAAGATCAAGAATTGGTAAGATCAGATCTCAAAGGAGTCAAATTATCAACTACTAGGTTTAAAAAAATGTCCTGCAGGGGCGCCTGGGTGGCTCAGTCGTTAAGCATCTGCCTTGGGCTCAGGGCGTGATCCTGGGGTTCTGGGATCGAGCCCCACATGAGGCTCCTCTGCTGGAAAAGCCTGCTTCTTCCTCTCCCACTCCCCCTGCTTGTGTTCCCTCTCTCGCTGGCTGTCTCTCTGTCAAATAAATAAAAAAATCTTAAAAAAAAAAAAAGATGTCCTGCAAATTCTAACTTGATCAATTCATTGAAAATGGCTTAAAAGAATGATTTAAAAAAGGCAGCTTTTCATCAAATTACTAAAAGGTTTTTGCCAGGCTAAATATGGATGATATTATACTTGTTCTGGATTTAGAAGTAACAAATTTAAAAGAAACTTTGGAGATTATTCCTTGAATTTCGAATTTTCTGAATTCCTCTTAATAGGAAACTCTTAGAAGGCCACCACATATGTTAACAACTTATTACACAATGCAGGAATGGAAAATTAATTTCCCTACTTGAACTAATTTCAAAAATAAGGTTGCCATAAAAACTACAGGCCAGTTGCCTTAAAACATTTAATTTCTGGCTGTGTGTGAGGAGATAAATGGCACATGACAGATATACACACTGATGAATTGTTTTTTTTTCCTAGTAAACAGAGCATGTTACTATGCACATAAGACTTCAAATACTTAATCGCTGAGGAATACACACAAGAATCTAGGTAGAGAAAGTCAGGCATCTACGACGCAGTGCTCTTTCCTTTACAATTACAATACTTCAAAATTTCAAAATATATATGTAGGTGTTCCATAAAATTAATGTTATCATAGAATGACCCAAGTGCTAATCATCTGGCCATAATGAACACTTCAAATGGCTATTCTTCCTGAAAATCTGTACAATGAAAAAGGAATTTAGGGAAAAAAGACTAAAATTTCCAGACATTCAGTCCTGAAAGTAAAACTCCTTTTGGTCAGTAGGAGTGAGGGTGAGAACGAGGAGCAGGTACCGGTCTGTGTCTTCGAAGAGCCCAGGCTCCTGAGAAAGTGACTTGATGTGCCAGGGGGTGAAGAAGAGGAGATGTAAAACATGCAAACACAAGGTACTTGAAATGTAACAAAGGGAAATAATTCAATTCAACAAATATTTGAGTGTGTACTCTAAACACAGACTGTGGACAGAACAACAAACTATAAATAGTCCAAATAAACTCTCTGGGGGGCCCTGAGATCCTGGCTGCTTCTCCACATAAATTAAATAGACCCTAGAGAAGGCCGCCCCACTACAGCAAACAGTTGGTTCATGCTAGATTGGTCATGGTCAGGAGACAGCCAGAATTCAGACAGATCTGGAAAACCAACTTAAAGTTGCTCCAAAGACCTAAAGTGGGCAAGTCGAAGAATCAACCCCTTACACATCCCATGCCACCTGACAAATGGGTGAGCGACTGTGGCCCCAGTAAGAAGGCCAGGAGGGAGGAGGCTGCTGAAGTCCAGAGTTAATCATTTGCCTCTGAAAACGGCTGTAAATCAAATAAATGTGGGCAGCACTTGAGTGCAGTGGTGACACAGAAAAAGATATTCTACAAACTTGGTCCTTCACGGACACAAACCCAGCAAACAGGAACATGTGACCTGGACCAACCAACAAGCCAAAAACAGTAATGCAAGATGGGGAACCACCAAGAAACAAAATCCTTGCTCCTTACTTGGCGGCCATGCAGAATCCTGAAGAAACAGACTACTCAACTAACCACTAGCTTGGAAGCTTCAAGTTAAAACTTCAGTGCTACCGATCCTCCTTTTAAGTGACTTGAGTAAGATGAAAAAGCTACTCTGGAATGTCAAACTTGGGCTCAGTCACAGCTGTCATTGTGGCTGGCTCTCCATCGGCAGGAAGCGGCAATGGTGAAAACCACGAGCCAGCAGTCTCAGCCTCTACCCCACAAGGTAGAAACTCATTTTTAATCAGTTTTAAAAGTATATTCTTGATTCCTCTTTCTTTCCCTCTGTTCCTCTCCCCAAATGCTGGTATAACCAAACTAAAGATCACATGCTAAAATAATCCCAGAAGCATTTAAATAGAACAAAACTTCCCTGGTACCTACTACGGGCTGAAGCTTAGCAAAGATGAAGGCTGCAGAAGGCCTGCTGGCTCCACCCCACATGCTCCTCGCCCCGTGCTCCTCCCGCGCCAGCCTGACACATGACATTTCTATGGAGACCTAGTCATTTTCTAGCTCATATGTTCGCACAGAAATAGGAACGCCATAAATGTTCAGAGAACACAGTAAAAGGATTATCAAGTAGCTCCAATTATACCAACTGATCTCACCCTCTTGTTACAAGCTGAGTCCTGGCATCTGAAATCCATTTCTGAAACTCAACCAAGGGCATTTAAAAAAAATATTCCTCCCTCCCGCATTCACTCAAGTATTCGCTACACGTATACTGGATGATAAACATATGTACTCACTGGTTTTCAGAACTCATGCTCATCCAAAACCACACAACATATTTGTTCATTATTTGTTCATTCATAAAGTAACCACAACATTATTTGTTCATCCATAAAGTAAGCTCCTTAATTGTACAATCTTGACATCCTACAGTTTATCAACCATGAGGACCATCATCATCTTCAATAGCACTTATAATCGTTTACTTATTCTATTCAGGCATCTTGCTAATCTTCGCGAATTCATCCATTTTACAAATGAAGAGATTCGTGGTTAAAGTCAAGTAACCTGTATAAGATTTGCACAGCTAATAAACGGTGGGAGCCAGAATTTGAACCCAGATCTGACTCCAACATGCTCTTAACTTCTTGACTACTGCACTGCTGCCTCTTCTAATTTGTAGTAAGCCTTATAACCTCCATTTCTGACTTTGTGAATGGAAGGGGTTGGACTGGGTAATCATGAAAGCTCCTCCCATCTCTAACACGTCATAATTCCACGTACAGAAACACTGGTTGCCTTAGGTATATAAACAAACAAGGCAAGGTGATTTTGTGAGCTGGGGACTCAACACAATGACGAAGGAAAGGACGAGAAGTTCTTCTCATTCAGTTTAATGGAAAATGCTTGTAGAGGAGGCAGCATTTCACTAACTGAAGACCGAAGGGATAGGAAGAAGGTAAAGGCCTATCTTGTGTAAAGATTCTCTGTAGACTAATTCATCTGTTTCATCTCCCCCAAAATTTACTCTTGTAGACTACTTTACAGATGTGCCCTATTCTGTTTCTCCAAATTAACAGGCAATGACCCGTAGAAAAAGCTGTGCAGTTACCCAACAAGTAAAGCCACTCAACAGACCAACATGTTCCTACTCACATCCAAATGGAAATGTTTACAAGCTTGAGAATCAGCTGGGAATGAACTCCCTTCTCTCCCTTTTACACAAACACAGGCTAACATCCGCCAGCTGAAATCTGCTGCTCAAAAAATTTAGTTGCTCTTACATAAGCAACAGGAACTTCTTAGAATGTTTTTCCCCTAAATTCTACAAAAATCTGATGAAAATAATCAAGCATCAGACCCAAGGCCCAAGTTTAAAGGAGAGTGAACAGGGAGTCTTTCATATTTAAAACTGCAGTGAAAGTGAATGGTACTGTTCTGTCGGTACTAGATTAAATTTCACAAACCGCAAGTACTAATAAAGGAATATACCATCTTATTACTTCATGGCACATGCTGAAAAATACATTGGCTTTTCATACAGGTAATTAGCATTCTTGAAGCCTGCTATTAAGCTGAACAAAAAATTAAAAAACAAAGCAGTTACAAAGTAAGATGGACAGACCAAAGAGACATGTCCACGACCTCCCATTATAGACCCTGATGCTATCCCAGGTCAGAGCAAAGAACAAATAAAGAATGCAGCCACCCACAGAATACCTCCCCACCCAGTACCAGAGGGGGAAAAAAATACCACAGAGCTGGGAATCTAAAAACTCAGTTATGGAATCTCCAAGGAGACACTCCTGCTTGGCTGATACTCGGATATGGGCTAATAGCCTCGGGCCTCCAGTTCTAACAAATACAACCATAAACCCCACGAAGGGTCAGCATTAGCTGCACTTACCAATCCCAAGGCAAGCTCTGCCCTTCAAGGGCTCTCATCAAAACAGAACTGGAAGCAAGTAAAACATTTTTAAAATCTTGCCAATCAAATCAACCTATTCCTTTCACTTTCAAAAACCTGAACCCTTAAGTTAGGTTTCCAGTTCCTCGTTAGAAGAAATACATTATGGGAAGTTAAGTAGAGATGACAAAGGTTTGGGGAATATTGTTTCACATGCTCTGTAAGTCCTATACTGCCTTTTTGAATGTGGGGAGAAATGGGGGCGGGGGCCCAAACATCGAGGAGGAAAAGAAGGAAAATATGAACATCAAATCCAGTAGAATGGTTAAGTAACGATGTGAAGACTAAAACAGAGCTCCACTATTTAAAAAGTCAACAAAAAAGTAAAGGCAGAGTACCCTGTACTAAACTATTGCTCTTACAGATAAACAATTATAACTGAATAAAATATAAACAGTGCCATTTGAAGGCACTGGAAGGAGACTGAAGCAGACAGCTGAAGGAAGGAAAAACTACTGTGTAAGAATCATTTTTACACTGCTTTTCGAATAAGGCCCAGATCACATGATACAGTAGACAGAAAGCTACGGTCTAAAAATCTGCCTCTAAGCTCTTC
The DNA here is from genome assembly GCF_024610735.1 of Ursus americanus. Classification (NCBI taxonomy): domain Eukaryota; kingdom Metazoa; phylum Chordata; class Mammalia; order Carnivora; family Ursidae; genus Ursus; species Ursus americanus. The sequence continues at coordinate 9,375,362 of NC_142154.1, forward strand.
CCAAATCCTTGGTAGACCCCTGAATTGTACATATACCGGGGAGAGTCCAAGATTTCCAACAAAAAGCAAATCTGTTAGGCTGAAAGAACTGAGCAGGGATCAAACTAAAGTGGGACTATGGGGCCAATCCAATTAGCTGTCTGCCAGAAGAAAGTTAGTATTTTTAAAAGATAAAAACCATGGTGGTCTCTAAAACATATCATCCACAATGTACGGCATATAATAAAAAATTACTAGATATGTGGAATCAGTTTTAACATCTTCCTGGATCCCTTGATAAGTGAATTAGATAAAATCTTTAGCGCATGTTCATTTTATGTTTGCAAAAGAATAATCAATTTACCTTTGAGAAGCCACAGACATTACGTACAAATCATACATCTGATGAGGAACTTATGTCCAGAATTTACAAGAAACTTTTCCAACTCAATAATAAGACGACAGCTCAACTAAAAACAGATAATATATCTGTACAGACACTTCACTAAAGAAGATACATGAATGGCTGGTAGGCACACGAAAAGATGCTCAACATCATTAGTCATTAAGGAACAGCCAAATTAAAAATACAATGAGACGCACATCTACCAGAATCACCCTACATCTATTAAAGAACTTGAATTCTTAGTTAAGTTTTATCACAAAGAAAACTCCAGGCTCAGATAGCATCAAGGTAACATGTTCCAAACATTTAAGGAAAAAATAATACCAATATCAAGAAGTGGGGGGCAGAGGGAGAGGAATATCCCATCTTCTTTTATGTAGCCAACATTACCCTGATAGTAAATCTAGACAAAGATATTAAAAGCAAAGCAGAAGCCCTCATGAACACAGACACAAAAATCCTTAGCAAAATGTTACCATTTCAAACCCAGAAATATAAAAAAGGACAATACAAAATCATCAAGTGGGGTTTATCCTAGGAATACAATGTTGGTTTAATTTTTGCAAATTAATGGGACTTCACCACCATCAACAAAATAAGAAAGAAAAACTATACAAATATCTCATTAAGATCCAGGAAAAAACATTTGACAAAACTCAACCCTAATCCTTTATGAAAACCCTCGGTAGACTAGGAACAGAAAGGGTACTTCCTCAACCTGATAAAGGGAGTTTACAAAAAACCTACAGCTGAAATTACACAGAGAGATGAAAGTATGAACGCTTACCCCTCAGACAGGCAACAAGAATATCAGTTCTCACCAGGAATCTACAAAAGAACTACTAGAAATAACTTGTGATTTTTAGCAAAATGGCAGGCTACAAGGTCAATAAACAAGAATCCATTATATTTTTAAATACTAAAACAACTGGAAGTTGAAATTTCAAGTATTTATAGCAGCACCAAAAACATGAAATATTTAAGAATAAATTTAACAAAATATTATATGTAAAGATAAATTTAACAAAATATTACAACTGTAAACGTGCTTTAAAAAAAAACTACATAGGTATTTAAAAATAGATATGCCCAGTTAATGGATTAGCTCGATATAGTTACATGCCAACTCTCTTCAAATTGAGCTACAAGTTTAATGCATTTTCGATAAAAACAGCAGTACATGTTCTTATGAAAATCAAGAAGCTGGTTTGATAACGCACACAGAAGTGCAAATGACCTAAAATAGCCACATCAATTCTGAAGAACAAAGCTGGAGGACTTGTACTACCTGCTTTACAACTGAACTATAAAGCCACAGCACTCAAGACCCCCTAGTATCGGTGTAGGACAGACAGAGGACACAAAAAAAGCACAAACTAAAAAGAAAAAAGTGGATACACTGGACTTCAACAAAATAAGGAACTTCTGCTCTTCAAGACACTAGTACAATGAAAAGGAGAAATTGGAGAGAAATTATTTGCCAAACATATCTGATAAAGGACATGTATTCTGAATATATGAAGAACTCTTAAAACTCAGTATGACAAATATCTCAAAAAATGGACAAAAAACATTTAATAGTCTTTTCACCAAAGAAGACAGATGCTCAATATTAGAAGTCTTCAAGGAAATGAAAATTAAAATCTCCATGAGATAAGCACTATACACCCCCTAGTATCACTTAAATTTACAAGACTGACAATACCAATATTCAATAAGTAAAGAGTGACTGGAACCCTCTCATATATTGCTGGTGGGAAGGGAAAAATGTATAGGCACTTTGAAAGTTTGATCATTTCTTAATCCTACTTTTGGGTATTTATTTACTCAAGAGAAATGAAAATACATGTCTATATAAAGAGTTACTGCAAATATTTCTAAAAGCTTTACTCATAAATAGCTAGAAGCTAGAAACCATTCAAATGTCTATCCAAGTGAGCAGATACACAATTTGTGGTATATCCATACAATGGAATACTTCTCAGCAAAAAAAAGAAAAAAAAAGGAACTACGGACACATGTAACTATATTGACAGATTTCAAAAGCATTATGGAAATGCCAGATATAAAAAACTATATGTTGTATGATCTCACTCTTACAAAATTCTAGCAATGGTAAAACTCGTGACACAAAGTAGATCAGTGCTTGCCTGGGCTCTGGAGTAGGGCTGACTGCAAAAGGCAAGAAGGAAACTTTCTGGAATGAGGGAAAAGTTCTATCCCTTGATTGTGGTGGTGGTTATATGATGGTATGCAGCTGACAGAATTAATTGAACTGTACATTTTAAGTGGATGAATTTTACTATATGTAAATTGTACTCTAATAAAGCAAATTTCAAAACAACTTTTTCACTTCTAACAACTCGACAGTCCTTTATAAAGCTGTGACGTTCTACATCACTGTGTTGAACATGAGTTATCTCGGTGCCATGGCTGCGCCAGGATAACTAGGTCTCAGCTTCTTCCACAATGTGAGCGGTAACAGGCCGGCAACAAGGGGCCAGCGAGAAGTCACAGGCAGCGTGCAAAGTGCATAAAACAGGTAACTAAGCTACTGCCGAACTTCTGCTAAACGGCACTGAAAAGTACACAGATAACGGGGATAAGAAAGAGGACAGTTACAACGACACGTAACCAACAGCAGCCACGTGACGTTACGGCTCACAGGAAAGGATAAATCTGAACGTTCCTGGAAGGTGCCACTCTATTTGTCCCCATATCTTCACAGAAACATAAAATCACTGAATTCTCTTCACTGTCAATACTTAAAGCTCTGGTCCTTTGTCCAACTGCAAGCCTGCTGGGTGCACACTGGATACTCAGAACGAAACAAAGTGATTAGGGCATACCGACTTAATTATAGAGTTATAGAATCAAAGGCAGGGAGGGACAAGAGAAGCTATTCTGAAAAGGGAAAAGCCATTAAAAAAAAAAAAAAAAAAACAGGAATCCTTAAGCTAGATAAGGATTTCAAAAAATCTGTACAAGCCACGTCATCTCTCTAGGCCTCAAGTTATTCCTCTATAAAACAAATTCTACAATCCCCACTCGAATACTTAAGGATTCTCTGTTTGGGGTCCAAAGTGTCCTGGCCAAAGTCTATAAGCATACTTATTAGAACAGACTGGTTGTGTTATTTAATACATGCTGTTTACGGGTGCCTGGCTGGCTCAGTTGGCAGAGCACTGACTCTGATCTCAGGGTTGTGAGTTCGAGCCACGCTGGGCATAGAAATTACTAATATATATATATACACACTTTTAAAAAAACCACATGCTGTTTCATAGTCATGGTGTCCTTGGGTTGAAGGAAAAAGAGGTTAGTAATTAAGTCCACATCTCTCTCTCTTTTTTTTTTAATTCATGAGAGAGAGAGAGAGAGAGAGGCAGAGACAGAGAATGAGCAAGGAGAGCAACAGAGGGAAAGGGAGAAGCAGGCTCCCCACTGAGCAAGGAGCCCTATGTGGGGCTTGATTCCAGGACCCTGAGATCATGATCTGAGCTGAAATCAAGAGTTGGATGCTTAACTGACTGAGCCACCCAGGCGCCCCAAGTGAAGTCCACATCTTGATGGTAGTGGGTTCACCAGAAATGACCTGCAAGTGATAATGCAGAATGGCATCATATCAATCACTGAAATACTGGTGGCCATGTCATTCCCATTCCCAGGCAGCTATTCCAGAAACATGCTTAGGGATAAATGCTAAACTTTACACCTAACACAGTACTTGTCTATACTGGACTATTTGTTACAACTTGGAGCAGCCTGGAAAGAGGTAGCTTGACGACAGTAACACCCAACAGTAACTCACACTGTACACAGCAACTACAGCCAGAACTTTAGATCTCCCTATTCTAGAAGGCTCAAATAAATGCAATCTCTTACGATCAGAGGCACTTTTGGGTTACACAGGACACACACAAAGGTCTAGGGCCTCTCATTTATCCTCTTAAACCTTTGTGCATCTAACAAGGGCCAGTGACTGCGCTCCTGGGACGCAGCGATTAATCAATTGGTAGTCACAGCCCTGAAAGAGCTCTCAATCTGTTAGAGAGAGATGATACGTAAACACCTAATTACAAGGCAATGGCAATAATTCTACAGGTATTTACCAAGTTTAAAGTGTGCAATATGGACACACTCCTCACCTCTCAGGAGTAGTGTTCTCTGACCTACAAACACTAGTTACGACTAAACTCTTTACCCAAATATTAATGTAATACAGAATTCTACATATCCAGTTCATGTCCTAAGCCCTTTATATTTCCTCTGCTTTGTTTAGGTCTCTTCATAAGATAAAGAACAAAACATTTCAAAGTGGAATTCACCCGAGAACCCCAATCTTCTTTAAAATATCAGAGCTCTCTTGGGGCGCCTGGGTGGCTCAGTCTGTTAAGCGTCCAACTTTTGATTTCAGCTCAGGGTCATGAGATCGAGCTCCACGTCCGGCTCAGTGCTCAGTGCAGAGTCTGCTTGTCCCTCTCTCTCCCGCTGTTCCTCCCCCCACTGGCTCACGCACTCACGCTCTCTTTTTCTCTCATAAATAAAGAACCCTTAAAAAATAAAAAATAAATTAAAAACATCACAGTTGTGTTATTAAAATGCTAGTGTGACTGGGGCACCTGGGTGGCTCAGTTGGTTAAGTGTCTGCCTTCAGCTCAGGTCATGATCCCAAGGTCCTGGGATCAAGCCCCACATCCGGCTCCCTGCTAAGTGGGGAGCCTGCTTCTCCCTCTCCCTCTGCCTCTGCCGCTCCCCCAGCTTGTGCTCTCTGGTTCGCAAATAAATCTTTAAAAAAAAAAAAAAAATGCTAGTGTGACTACTCTTCCCAGCTACAAATCACAATCAATTTTACCAGAAGGTAATTTTATTTCACAATCCTTTCCCAAAGATTACTTCTCATCTGCTCCTGGAAATTAAAATAGTCCAAACTTACATGACAATTACTAAATCCACAAAAACTGTCATAACACAGTGTTATTTTCAAATGTCAATATACTTCTAGAAGGGCTGGGATTTTCCCCAGTTTTGAAGGGTCATCAGCCACAGAGTATGTTCAGGCTAACTTAAACACGTAATCCAAACTGCGAGCCCAGCTAGACAAACCAGAAAGCAAACACAAGATTTCCCCGTGAAGACCTCAAAACTTACTTCACCCTGAAAAATGCAAGAAAGCTTTTCCAACATGGTCTCATAATATTCACTCAGCTGAGATTGAGTTCAAGAATAACCTACCTGCACAGTATTTTGAGAGAAAATAATAATAAATAGACTCTCAATCTGGGTACAAAGCAAGCTAGTCTGGGCTGTTCCTACACCATTGAAGCCACAAAATTCTAAGGTTTTCGTTGTTGTCGTTCTTTTATATTATTCTGAGACAAAAATACAGGAAAAAAGCAACACGTAAATTTTAGTCCCTGAAGTATAGCAACCAGGCCTCAATCCGGCCTTAGTCCACACCGAAGGCAGTAACTCAAGTAAAGACAGAGAAAGCATGCTGGCCAAACCTGCTCAATCTACTCATGGATAAAAGGCTGAACCAGAGAACCCAGATTCAAAAAGATGATGGGCTGGAACATCGGGCCCTGAAACTGTTCACTTGTTCGTTTATTCCTTCACGCGTTCACCAAGTTTAGAATACAACTACTGCCACGCAGTGTTAGGTGCTGCAGAGGGAAAAATAAAAATGCAGTCCTTGCTCTCAAAGTATATACATTCCATGGGAGGCACATATGAAAACAAGTAAGTGGAAGGACTTACCTGGTTATCCAGGTAGAGGAAGACACGAGGGAGTGTGGGGAAGAAAGAGCGGTCAGGAAAGAGAGTAGAGGTGCCCCCCTAGCTAAGTCTCAGAAGCTGACTACATCAGGGATGAGAGGGAAGAGGAGTCATTCCAGAAATAAAACTGTGTGCACGCTCATACAAGAGGCACAAATAGTCAGCTGTTTCGGGGTCTGATAACTGAGTAGTTCAACAGGGCTAGAGCACAGATTCTGTGGGGGTAATGCTAAAAAGAAAGACACAAACTCAGGGATTAAGCAAGTTCAGGGATAAAAAGCATAATCGCTCAAACACTGATTAAGCACCTCCTGTGCACCAAGTACGGAAAATACGCAAGGTAGGCATTTAGAACCAAGTACATCACATAAAGGTAGGAAAGAGGTGGTAGAGCAGAGTCACTTGTAAGATACACTAAAGGGATGGTTGACAGAAAAATCAACAGTCAACAGCATGATATGGCTGCCCAAATCACTGGAGTGCGTTAACAGATGTATCATTAACACAGCTGTATACGTGCGTGCGCGCACATGTGTGTAGTTCAGTACAGTAATAGATATTTCGTGTCCACGCAAAGAAGCTGGCAGGTGAATCCAAACCACTATTTATTCAACAGGCCAGGAATATAATGGTCCATTCTGGGAACCCCACCAAGATAGACACAGGCAGAAAAAGTTGGAAACAAAGTGAAGGGGATGGTAAGAGAAATGAAAACCATGTTGTGGTGGTTGTTTGTTCTTTTTTTTTTTTAAGTAAACTCTATGCCCAATGTGGGGCTTGAACTCACGACCCCAAGATCAAGAGTCAGCCAACTCTACTGAGCCAGCCACATGCCCCATGAAAACCATGTTTTAAAAAGTAACAGTTGATGAAACCAGAAAGGTTTAACCAGGAGAAAAGGTCCAAGGATCTTTAGATTAAAGGATCTTTAAGTTTCTCTTAATGCCAAGATTCTATAGCTTGCCAACGCAGTATA